>NC_088775.1:16429781-17116002 GCF_954871325.1 Gordionus sp. m RMFG-2023
TCAAATTATTTTCTGGTAAATAAGCAGAAGTATATCCCTGAGAAATTTTGCAGCTTAAGTTTGTTAAGAAATTGTTATTTACATTATTTTGAGATATTAATAAAAGTGAATTTTCCTTAGAATATCTTTCATTTTTATTTGGTCCAAAATCCAAATCATCATTTTCCAAAGATATATGCATTTTAGTATTAATGTGAGGTTTTACATATTTATTAAAATTTCTTTTATTAGATGGATTTACATTGAATTCTAAAAGATTACTAATCCTATTACTCTGTAATGGATAACCAGAAATTGGTGAATGACAATCATGTATAGCTACTGGAATTAATTGATTAATAAAATCTTGATTTAAAAATGTAACACCTTGATTAGGCATATTTATATTAAAATTTGAACTAGATAAGATTCTTTGAAAAGTGGAATTAAATGAATCTCCAAAATTAATTAAATCTGAAGGTATATAAATTTGTTGTAAATGATTATCAAAATTCACCGGTAAACAGTAATGATTGATTGGTAATGCATTATGAACGATTTGAATATTAGGCTGCTGAACCAAATATAAGGAATATATATTTTGCATATTAATTTAATTAATTAAAATTTAATTGCATTGTAAACACCATATAGTCACATATAAACGTATCAGGTCAATTCAGCGAAACTTTTATCGCGAAACACTTTTTCGTGAAACTTTTATCGCGAAAAGTTTTTATAGAGAAGGTAAAATCGCGAAACCATATCTGCGAATTTATCTCCGCTAAACATTTATAGCGAAGACAATTTCGCGAAGCTTTTGCCGCTAATTTATTTCCGCGAAACCTTAACCGCAAATTTATTAGAGCGAATACATTTTAGCGAATACATTTTACGCGAACACTTTACAGCAAATTTTTTATCACGAATATTTTTGCGTGAAGTCATTATCGCTAGCGCATTACCGCGAAACAATAAATATATTGCGAATCAGTGATTGCGAATGCATTTATTTAAAAGAAAACAACACATTATTTATTATTTGATGTTTTTTTAATAAAAAATATGCTACTATTGTAATATTATTTTTGTTACAATTTATTAGTGATTTTCACGCCCAAGATTTTAAATAAAAAATATTTCTTGAAGTTCAAAAAGATTTTTGAACATATTTTGATAAAAATTTTAAATCTTCTTTGTAAATATATATTTTTTGAGGAATTCTTTTGTGAAATTTATTATAAATATACAATTTTTAGGTGAAATCTTTTATAGTTTTTTTTATCATTTTTGTAAAATTATCTATTTCTTAAGTATATTAAAAGAGGTGGCTAAATAATTTTTTTGTAAATATTTATATTTAACTTATTTATGTTATTTTATGATCTTTTTAAGGATAATATTTTAATGTGACAATTGTCATATTCGTTATTTTTAAGATTTTTGAAATTTTTTGACTCAAAAGGGTAAAAATATCATTTATATTGTAAAAATGTTAAATTATAATTTCAACTAGGATGTACCATATAAAAGCGACAATAGTCATAATCATTATTTAAGTTTCTTTACAAATTTTTGACGTAAATGGGCAAAAATATAAGTTGTTACATGTTAAAATAAAATTTCAGTGAAGATATACCATAGATATAAGTTAAAATTGTCATAATCGTTGTTTATAAAGTTTTCTGAAATTTTTTGTTGTAAATGGGTAAAAATATAGATTGTTAACATGCTAAATTAAAATTTCATGAAGATCTACCATTGAAAAGTGACAATTGTCATAATCGTTATTTTTAAAGTTTTTTGAATTTTTTAGACCAAAATGCGTTAAAATAAGTATTGCTAGTATGTTTAACTCCAGTGAAGATGTACCTTAGATAAATGACAATTATCATAATCATTATTTTTAAACTTTTTTTAACGTAAATGGGTAAAAATATAGATTGTTAACATGTTAAATTAAAATTTCATGAAAATGAACCAAAGAAAATTAGTGACAATTGTCATAATCATTATTTTATAACTTTTTTGAATTTTTTTGACGTAAATGGGCTAAAATAAGTATTGCTAACATGTTTAAATAAAATTTCAGTGTAGATATACCATAGATAAGTTACAATTGTCATAATCGTTGTTTATTTTGAATTCTTTTGTTGTAAATGAGTAAAAGTATAGATTGTAAACATGCTAAATTAAATTTTCTAGAAGATGTACCATTGAAAAGTGACAATTGTCATGATCGTTATTTTTAAAGTTTTTTTGACCAAAATGGGTTAGAATAAATATTGCTAGCATGTTTAAATAAAACTTCAGTGAAGATGTACCATAGATAAGTGACAATTATCATAATCATTATTTTTAAACTTTTTTGACGTAAATGGGCCAAAATAAATATTGATAACATATTTAAATAAAACTTCAGTGAAGATGTAACCTAGATAAGTGACAATTGTCAAAATCGTTATTTTTAAAGTTTTTTGTATTTTTTTAAAGCAAATGGGTAAAAATATAGATTGTAAACATGTTAAACTAGAATTTCATGAAGATGTACCATAAAAAAGTGACAATTGTCATAACCGTTATTTTATAACTTTTTTAAATTTTTTTGACGTAAATGGGCTAAAATAAGTATTGCTCACATGTTAAAATAAAATTTCAGTGAAAATGTACCTTAGATAAGTGACAATTGTCATAATCGTTATTTTTAAAGTTTTTTTAAATTTTTTTGACGCAAATGGGTAAAAATATAGATATATGTTAAATTAAAATTTCATGGAGATGTACCATAGACAATTGTCATAATCGTTATTTTATAACTTTTTGAATTTTTCTGACGTAAATGGGTTAAAATAAGTATTGCAAACATGTTTAAATAAAATTTCAGTGAAGATGTACCGTATATAAGTGACAATTGTCATAATCGTTATTTTTAAACTTTTTTTGACGCAAATGGGTAAAAATATAGATTGTAGACATGTTAAATTAAAATTTCATGAGCATGCACCATAGAAAGGTGACAATTGTCATAATAGTTATTTTTAAAATTATTTGAATTTTTTAGACGCAAATGGGCAAAAATATAAATTGCTTAGATGTTAAAATAAAATTTCAGTGAAGATGTACCATAGATAAGTTACAATTGTCATAATCGTTGTTAATAAGGTATTTTTGAATATTTTTGTTGCAAATGGGTTAAAATATAGATTATAAACATGCTAAATTAAAATTTCATGAAGATATACCATTGAAAAGTGACACTTTTATAATCGTTATTTTTAAAGTTCTCTTAAGTAAATGGGTTAAAATATAGATTGTAATCCATTTTAACCATAATAAAATCTTAACATTAAATTTATAGGATGTTAATTGTATCATATTACTAAATAATATTCATATGCTTTTTAAGTTCTTTCTATAAAAATCCTACCCTGAATTCAGCCTCAGCACTATTTTGCCACGACTATACAAAAATATTTGCTAACTGTGAATGCAAGGTTATACATTTTTACAATGTAGAATTAAAATTTATTAATTAAAGGAATAAGATTGTGAATCTATATCTTAAATGTTTCGAATTTAACATAAGTTACAGATATCTTAAATAATCACTTTGCATATTTTTATCAAATTTTAAGCAGGATAAAAGGAACAACGATTATGAGAATGAAAATATCGATTTGTTTTTTTTTGTTTGGACTGAAATTTTATTTTAACATGTAAACAATTTATATTTTTGTCCAATTGCGTCAAACAATACAAAAACTTTAAAAATAAAGATTATAACTATTGTCACTTATTTAGGGTACATCTTCACTGAAATATTATTTAAACATGTTAGCAATTTATATTTTAGCCCATTTGCTTCAAAATAATTTAAAAACTTTTAAAAATAACGATTATGGCAATTGTCACTTTTATATGGTACATCTTCATGAAATTTTAATTTGATATTTTTACAATCTATATTTTTACCTTTTTGTATCAAAAAATTTCAAAAAACTTTAAAAACAACGATTATGAAAATTGTCATTTATCTATGGTACATCTTCATTGATATTTTATTTTAACATGTTAGCATTTTCTATTTTTGCCCATTTGCTTAAAAAAAATTTAAAAAACTTTAAAAATAACGACTATGACAATTGACACTTATCTAGGGTACATCTTCACTGAAGTTTTATTTAAACATGTTAGCAATTTATTTTTTTGCCCATTTGCGTCAAAAAAATTCAAAAAACTTTAAAAATGATTATGACAATTATCACTTATATTAGATACATCTTTACTGAAATTTTATTTAAACATGTTATCGATATTTAATTTGGCCCATATACGTCAAAAAAGTTTAAAAATAACGATTATTACAATTGTCACTTTTCTGTGGTACATCTTCATGAAATTTTAATTTAACAAGTTTACAATCTATATTTTTACCCATTTGCATCAAAACTAAAAACTTTAAAAATAAGGATTATGACAATTGTCACTTATCAAGGGTACATCTTCACTGAAGTTTTATTAATACATGTTAACAATACTTATTTTAACCGATTTACGTCAAAAAAATTTAAAAAACTTTAAAAATAACAATTATGATAATTGTCACTTTTATATGGTGCATCTTAATTAAAATTTTAATTTAACATGTTAAAAATACATATTTTACCGTAAAAAAATCTAATATGTTTAAAAATACCGATTATGATAATTGTCATTTTTCCAAGGAACATCTTCAATAACGAATATAAAAATTGTCAGATTAAATTATTATCCTTAAAAAGATCATATACATAAATAAGTTAAATAAAAAAAATTTTAAAAAATATTATTTAGAAAACCCATTTCTTTTAAAAAAATAGATAATTTTACAAAAATGATAAAAAATACTATAAAAGATTTCACCTAAAAGATTGTTTATTTATTATAGAATTCACAAAAGAATTCCTCAAAAAAGATTTAAAATTTTTATCAAAATAAAATATGTTTAAAAATCTTTTTGAACTTCAAAAAATCAAAAATAATATTACAATAGTAGCATATCATATTTTTTATTAAAAAAATATCAAATAAAAGAAATCCTTTTTTTATTTCATAATATAATAATATAAATAAAAAATATATATCATATAATATGTTTATTTGTTATAAAGTATTAACATTAAATATAAATAAAATAAATTATTTTAATAAAAAAAATAATAATAGGCCGCGTTATATTTCGCGAAATAGTTTTCGCTATGTTATCTTCGCGATAAAAATTTCGCACTAATGTATTCGCTTTAAAGCGCGATAAGAGTTTCGCTATAAAAAATTCACGATATTTGTTTCGCTATATTGTTTTCGCGAAAAAATATTAGCTAATATGGATTCGCGATAAAAGTTTCGCTATAAAATTCATTCGCGATAAAATTTCGCGAAAAAGTGTTTCACGATAAAAGTTTCCCTGAATTGACATGGAACTACGTATAAAAATGATTATCGAGGGGCCGAAATATTCCCACAGCTGATTTAGAATCAAAAAAAAGAAAGATGGTGAATACAAACAAGACACATTTAAATTTAATGAATTTTAAAATATTTATATTATAATTTATGCAATATATATTTATGAATATTTAATTAAATATAAAATATTTAAATATATCTATAGTAATATATAAATATATATATAAAGTAATATTAAATTATATATAAAGTAATATATAAATATATATAAACTAATTTTTAATAAAATAAAATATAGGAAGAATGTATTTAAATATATAATCAACGCTAAAATAATTTATGATAATTAATTAATATAAATGATTTTTGCTCATAACAGAATGTAGACAATCTGGCTTATTTTAATTGTCAGGTGTAAAAGATTAATCTAAAATTTCTGAACCCATCTGATTCCGAGCTAAAATAAATTTTACATTGATAGTGGAATGTGTATATTTATGAAGATCTTTTAGTGGATAGTTAAAAATTGAAGTTAACATAATCCAGTATAGCATATTAAAATTGTTTAATTATTTCTAGTGCTGTAAACGTTACTACAAAAAAGAAACGCGTTACAGTTACTCGTTATATCTGAAAAAAGGAACCCGTTACGGTTACCTTAAAAAAGAACGCTTGAACGACTTGTCTTTATCTGAAAACCTCTGTAATTCAGATTTATCATAAGATTCGTCATATGTAATTAACCTTAATAAGACTATCTATTAATTTCTAGGCGTTATAAAAAGAGTTCTTTCCCATGCTTCCCTTAAAAATGGCTGCAGAGTTTGAAGATTGCCCCCATTTTATTCAACAATAGCTTACACTTAGAAAATGTAATTTTTGAAATGGTTTTAAAGTGTACATCGTTATTTGGCTTTTCAATGTCAACACTAATAAAAAATAAATAATTTTATAGTACAATTAAATGTTTTTATTTTTTAAATATTTTTAACAATATTTGGAGTCTAAAGCGACCACATAGTATATAATGAGAAAAGGGAGAGAAAAACGAAATAGTTAGGGTATTATAAGATGCCTCCTCAAATTTAATCAATCAGGCAGATAAAAAAATATATTTTGAAGTAACTTTTTCCCTCCAAGCTCTTGCAGAAAATTCGAGCCGTGTTGCGTCTAAATTTTAAAAATGATTGGCACAAGTGTTGTTAATTTGCTTGGTCGTAAAATTTACCAACCAAAGGTTCAAACATGGGGTCCAGACCCGGAGTTGTTTATAATTTTTAAATAGCATAGCCCTGCAAGCAAGTCAGCTTCGGGATAAAAAAATTTTTAATCGGGTCTAGTTATGGCTTAATTAAATTTAACTTTATATAAAAAATAAAATGCTTTTTATTTTAATAAATTAAAATATTTCCAGACTCAGAGCTAAAGTAAGGAGGAAGGTGCTAGTAATGCCTAAAGATCAATAGGTATAAACTGAGATAGGGTTTTAAAATAAATTGCAATCAGGCAAAATAAAATTGAATTTGCACAGTTCTACTCTACCTTGGGTAAACTAATAAAAAATAAATCTCATTTACTAATCTTTTAAATCTTATTATTCATTTAAATTTAATTATAAATTAGTAGGCTTTATTATTTTTTTCTACATTAATCCCATTTTCTAACTAACCATTCAAATATTTGTTCAAATTGCGATGATTTTAGCGGAGTTTGTTTGATTTAACTATTTTTACTCTTCCAGACTATGTTAAATTCTCTTATATAATTATTAGTTTATATATAGTTACTTAACTATCTTCAAAACTTTTTTTTATTCAGTTAGTAATTCCCGGTAATTTAACTAACTTAATTACAAGTTGTAATTAAGTTAAATTTTTTTTATAAATTACAAGTGTTTAATTTTAATTATTTTTGCAAAGAAAATAATTTTATATGGATAAGATAACATGTTTCATTAAATCAACACAACGATGGGAATGCCAGCGTAGCCTGTTTGTATATAGAAAAAAAAATGTTTTTTTTTATTCTTTAACTTTAAAAAAAAATTTTATTATGTAAAAATAACCATCACCCTCCCCATAGTGGCGCCGCTATTTTATATATGAATAAAAATAATCGTAAGAGGAAATAATTTCCCGGAAAAAAAAGAAAACATGAAATTTTATAGAAATAGATTATAATTCAACGTTATGATTTCTGGGGAAAATCGAATAAATAATGTATGTGAAGGGTGGAACAATCGATTTCAGAATATTATAGGCCACAAAAAACCTAAGATATGGGAACTAATTGAAAAGATGAGGATGGAAATAGCCGTCGACATGGACAAAATCGGCCAATGGAGTATTAAGACATACACTCCCAAAAATAATCGTAGTTACCATACAAAACAAAATATTTTGAAAAATTTATGTATTGATTTTTTAGAAGAGAGAAGAGACTTACCTAATTTTCTCTTGGAGAACATAAACTTTCTAGAATTGTTTCATTTGAATAATACAACTTATTTTTTTATATATCATTTAATAAAATTATAATTATTTCTTATCTGTAAATTTTAAAAAAAATTCATAAGCAAAATAATAATTGTAAGATTTCAAATATATAATATTCACTGCTGATAATCACCTCTGAAATAGATGTTTTTTGAATAAAATTCAAGGTAACAACGTTAGTAACTACGTTACTTTTTTGCATTACTTTACAGCACAAATTAATATATAAATATTTATATTTTAGGAGGCAGATTTTATCATTTTTATTCGGATCATACTTAGGGTTGAACATCTGTCAGTTGCCGACTTAATTTATTAACCTATTTAATTAAAACCTATGATTGACGGAGACATATAAAAGTCTAATAATAAATTAATCAATTGTTTTAGTTAAAAAAGATATAGCATCAGCAATATATAATCAAAAATGATTATTTGAATAAAATAAGGATTCAAAATTTAAATTTTTTATTTCTTTTATCAATTATCCCCTTCCTTATACTTGTTTAGATGGACATGATACAAAAAATTTGAATAATAAAATTTTATGTTAAAAATACAAATTTCACAAATTATGGATTTTCTCAAATGACAATAAAAATTAAAATATCCTTTGAAATATAATATTTAATTAATAGTAATATGACATTTTAAAAAAACGACAAATTTCACAAATTATAGATTTTCTCAAATGATAATAAAATTTAAAATATCCTTTATTAAAATATAATATTTAGTTAATAGTAATATGACATTTTAAAAAAACTATAAATTTCACAAATTATGGATTTTCTCAAATGACAATAAAATTCAAAATATCCTTTATTAAAATATAATATTATTAATAGTGATATGACATTTTAAAAAAACTACAATTTAATTAATATGCATAAAAAAATTTCATGGATGGAAAAGATGTAATCCATTTCACCAATCTTTTCCTCACAAATATAACATCATTCACCCTCAATGTAAATATAGAACTTCCAATATAATTTTACTTTCCTAAAGAATAATAATTTCAATTTTTATATGTTAACATATTTTACAATTAATAATAAAAATATTTAAATAACAATTGAATGTATTTGTAATAAAATGAAGTTTACATTGAAACATATTCACCACCATTCTGATAAATCTAAGGAAGAGCATTATGCAATTATGAATAAACTTAAAGTACAAATTCGAGTAACCCGGTTCTAGGCAAACGTAAAACATATAATCAAGTTATGCGTATTAGAAAAATGGATCCCCTCGTTCAACTCCATCCTAATGCTCTACCAACATTTATATCTGTGAAAACTATTATGAATCGGGTTATTAAATCATTAAGACCTCCTTTGCCTCTTATAAATTCTGATATCCGATTATACGGCAATTATAAGTTAACACTAGATAATAAAACATTTTTAATTAATCAAAACAATGAATTATTAATTGAAGAGATTTTATGTGTAAAGAAAAATGAAAACAAAAAAATATATTTTATTTATTATAGTTATATTAAAAATGTTCATTATATTATCTAAAAATATAAATTAGAATACATATAATCAAACGAAAAACAAAAGTAATAATAGGTAAAGTTATAAAAATTAAATTATATAAAATTGAATTGTAAAAGGTTAAATCGTAAAAGGTTGAATTGTAAGTCAAAAAGCAAAAATGAAATAACAGTACAAATTTGAATATATAACATACTCCTTCTTCTAAAAAGCCTTCACATAAGTTTAATTATATTATCGTAATTAGTTGGTTGTCCAAGTGGTGTATCGTTTTGACCATCCAGTTGTTTCATAAGTCATCATATCGTTTGCTTGTCCAAATCGTTCAATGCTTTAGATAAAATATCAAAATATTATTTCAAAAAAAAATAAGATACCTGCTGACTAAATTATTTTTCTATTTATACCAATGACATATAATAATACCTAGACTGACTATTCATTCATTAAAGTACGTATGAATGCAAATCAGCTGGAGACGCCATTGACGCCATGTTGGTTACATCGATGATAAAATTTATAATATAAAAAAATATAATGAATATCAATTATAATATCCTATAAAATATTCAATGGATATTCTTAACTATTTAGCAGAAATTCATGCAAAATATAGGATCAATAAAAATATCCTTTCAAATATTCTGGATAAATTATGATTTTACAATAATATTTATAATATAAAAATAAATGCTTAACTTCAGATAATTCTTAATAATATAACATTTTTTTTTACATATTATAAATAAATATGTAATATTTATTAAAGTATTATAGTATTTTGTTTAATCTTCTTAAAGTCCAATTCAAAATGATTTTTATATTATTCATAATATTTATTATGATTAAAGATATGAAATACTTATGAATTTAATATTTTAAGGAGTTAAATTGAATCTTATTAACTATTTATCATTTAGCAACCATATCGCAGTTATGGAGAAAATTTAAACCATTTTTACTTTTATTAGGATATCCTTACCCATGTAAAATCTTGATCTCTTGGTATTTATTTTTTCCAATTAGTTTTATTTTATTTATTATTTTTAATAAGCTTTTATCATTCCTTTTTGTAATATTCAATTTTTTATGTTTATTATATTTATTATTGATTTACTATATTTATTAGGATAAATTCTGTATTGCAAACAAGAGATATATCGCATACAAATTGTTCTTCCTTACATTATATTATCCAGTTTATTTTATCAATAAACAATTATCATTAATATTTTTTTTCAAACAGATAAAATAAAGATTAATAAAAATAAAATATTTTAAAATCTCATTTATAAAAAATGACTTTAATTTTAGATCAATTTAGCTTACTCTTATCTCTTTATTTTTAGAAGAATGGACATATTAATTATATAATGAAAATCAATAATTTTTCAAGATACTAAAGCCTCTAATAAGATTAAATGTTGTATCATTACAAGAAATAGTTTATTATAAATTAGAAAATAGATATAATGTACCATAAATTACGAAATTCATTAATATAGCATCCATATTTTATTATAAATTAGAAAATAGATATAATGTACGATAAATTACAAAATTCATTAATATATAGCATCCATATTTAAATATATACAGTCATAATATAAATTAAAAAAGATCATGTGCCAATATATTTATTGTCCTGCGAATTATTATATGTCATTGATTTATACTCAGAATAATAATATATATTCATATTTTTAAAGAAATTATTTTATGAAAATACTGCATTGGCGTATAAGTAGCATAATATAAATATGTTTCTCGTCTTTTATACAGTATTTTTTTTTTCTTTCAGTAACTTTTTTCCCATTACGCAATTGAATGAATTATATCCATATCTTGTTGTATTTTTAATATATCAATGAACAGAAATAAATTAGGATGAGAATATGTTATATACTCTTTTAGAGAACGATGAAATCCTTCTACATGGTTGTTTGTTCTTACTCTTTGAACATCATACATGTTCCACATCTTATATTTAAATTTAGCGTTTGGACCTATCCAAGTACTTTTAAAATATGTAAAAAGATCTCTTATAGGATCTAAATTAAAGACCTCTACTTCACTATTTAATTCAGACTATACCAATGGTATGTCCATTTCGGTTAAGAAGGGTATCGCCATTAGTTTGCGATAAAATCTTTTAAAATCAGGATTAAAACGACTATATGATGTCAACTACCCTGTATACGTCTTAAAATACATTGACAATAGTGAAAGTAGCACCCCTTGACAGAAATGGTAGGAAAATTTCTTCGAGTGCTGTTCCCATTTCAAAATCTATAAGTGCTTTAGGAGGAGAAAAGAATATACCTATAGATCGACAATAGTTTTTTAAAAGATTCAACATTTTTAGATACGTTTCTTTGTTTTTATTTGGCAATAATATATAAGCGCAAGGAATTATTGTATGGTTAATCATTATATGAATAGTTTAAAATTGCTTAAATAATAATGGACGCGAAAAAAATGTATCATCCATCAAAATTTGATCGGCATTACAGAGACATTCAAGTAGTTCATGTGTAGAAAATATTAATAATTCATTGTTTTGATTACAAATCAAAAATGTTTTATTATCTAGTGTTAACTTATAATTGCCGTATAATCAAATATCAGAATTTATAAGAATCAAAGGTGATCTTAATGATTTAATAACACGATTCATAATAGTTTTCACAGATATAAATGTTGGTAGGGCATTAGGATGGAGTTGAACGAGGGGATCCACTTTTCTAATACGCATAACTTGATTCTATGTTTTACGTTTGCTTTGATAGGGGTATGCTCGAATTTGTTCTTTTAACTTATTCATAGTAACTAAAATTGCACAATGTTCTTCTTCAGATTCATCAGAATGATTGTGAATACGTGTCAATGTAAACATCATATTTAATAATATACCTCTTGCAGTACAATTCTTTAGTCTACATTTATATAAAGATCCATATTTGTGGTGAATATAAAGAATTTAATAGAATATAAAAAATTTCGTTTTTTTGGGGAAAGAATAAAATCATATGGTTGTTCTACATTTAAATATACGGATTGATTGTTATTAAATATTACAGGTAAAGTTTCAGAGCTATTAGCTGCAATAGAGATATCGACTACAACTTCTTCATTTATAAAACTTTCGTCTAAAAATGTTAAAAGAGAGAGGCCACTCTTTTCATCTTCTTCTGTATGATTAATCAAATAAGGCAGAGCCTCTTGAGTTTCCTCCAACAAGATCGCAGAATTCCCCACATCACTATCTTGAGCTTCTAGTGTCGGATTGAACATGGAAGGGAGAGCCTCTTGACTTTCCTCCAACAAGATCGCAGAATTCCCCACATCACTAACTTGAGCTTCTAGTGTCGGATTGAACATGGAAGGGAGAGCCTCTTGACTTTCCTCCAATAAGATCGCAGAATTCCCCACATCACTATCTTGAGCTTCTAGTGTAGGATTGAACATGGAAGGGAGAGCCTCTTGACTTTCCTCCAACAAGTTCCCAGAAATCCCCACATCACTGTCTCCAGCTTCTTGTGGAGGATTTATGCTAATACTAAGATAGAATCTTGCTAATATTAAGTTGAGTATAATTGCTAATATTGTACTTTATTTTACAATTTTCTAGAAAATAATAAATGGCATCATTAAAACCAATTACCTTTGCCTTTAAGGTTCAGAAAAATATATGCTAATACTAAGATAGAATCTTGCTAATACTAAGATAGAATCTTGTTAATACTAAGTTGAGAATATTGTTAATATTGTACAAAACCAATTACCTTTGCCTTTAAGGTTCAGAAAAATATTTGCTAATACTAAGATAGAATCTTTCTAATACTAAGATAGAATCTTGCTAATACTAAGATAGAATCATGCTAATACTAAGTTGAGAATAATTGCTAATATTGTACTTTATTTTACAATTTTCTAGAAAATAATAAATCACATCATTAAAACCAATTACCTTTGCCTTTGAGGTTCAGAAAAATATTTGATAATACTAATATAGAATCTTGCTAATATTGTTCTTTATTTTACAATTTTCTAGAAAAATATATATGTAAATATTAATTATGTAAAATATTTTAAATAAAACAATTACCTTTGCCTTTAAGGTTCAGAAAAATATATATGTAAATATTAAATAAAACCAATTACTATGCAAAATATTTTAACGATAAATTTTAGGAAAAAAAATTTGCCATTTGACTCAAAATAGTTTGATGACAAAAGAAGATAAATGAATCGGACCGATACCTTATCAAGCAGGTATAGTCCCACAGTTTCGAATTGTGTTTATTTTTATGCCTTTTGTCGCCTTACAAAAAGGTGAAGAAAGGTAATAGCTTAAATAGGTATTTTTTTTTATATAAAATTGATGATATAAATGATAATAGACTGGGATATATAAATGTTTTATTTGATAGACAATTTAATTCAATTATAATATCAAACAACCAAAATAATTCTAAACAAAGAAAATAATAAAATTTATATTTAATATTGAGCGTCACAATTTGATATCTGTTTCTTTTTACAACCCTTTACATATGATGTTAATATAAAATAATAAAAACAATCATTTATAAATGTTATCAATTTTAAGTTAATAGACCAAAGTATTAATAAAATAATGAAAGAAACTATTAAGTTAATAGATAATATTATAATTTTAAATAAAAGAAATTAAAATAAATCAATCGTCAAAGTAAAAGGTTACTTTATAGTAAAAAAATGAATATAAACGAGATATATTAATAAAAATGAATAAAAGCAAGTAATGCGTAATTTTAAATTCTTAAAAGGAATTCAATATGAATGACTACTTTTTTGAGAATATAAAACTTAGTAATCAAAATTCCCGATTTGAGGTTCGATTTTCCGGTACAGGTGGATTATACAAATGCAATTAATAGAATATCACGATTAAAAACCATACTAATCAAACTAGAATATTAATTTCACAAGAATTAAATAATATATATTAAATTTTGTTCTTTTATGATAAATCGAAATTCAATAGATATGAACATTAAATCTCTCGAATATCGATAATAATCATTTTAAATTTACACCAAGGAATTTAAACTTAAAATCAGCCATCTCCCACCTTCAAAGTAATTAAATTATACTAACTTCTCGGGTATAGGGGTTTGTTTCGCCCAACCTTTCTTAGCCTATGGACGTTTAAATAACAGTTCTCGGACTTTTGTGGGTACAATTACGTGCGTCTTAATAAACGTGTAGAGAGGGCTCCATTTTTCTTCCAACTTATAATCCAGTTAGATAGAAATGAGGAATACCTAGCGTAATTCTGTTGAACCTTCAACGATAGAAGGCATGTGCGCTATAGATTAGAGATCTGCAAAGTTAGGCCCGGCCCGTACCCAGCCCGAGTCCAGCTCGGCCCGAACGGGCTTCGGGCCGGAGTCGGGCCTAATTCTATTTAAAATAATTGGGTTCGGGCCGGATTGGGTCGGACCTTGAAATTTTTTTAAAATATATCTAAATTTTCAATTTTTTATTGAATTTTTTATGTAAAATAAAAATATTTGATTTTATTTATTGAAACTAAACGAGATATAACATGTCTTGAGTAATTATAAAAATTAATTTCTATATTTAAATAAATTCGGGCCGGGTGGTAAATTTTTTAAAAAAAATTTCGGGTTCGGGCCGGTAAAACATTTTTAAAAATATTTCGGGCCGGGCTTGAAAAATTAGGCCCGATGCAGATCACTACTATAGATCACGTATCACGTAATAAATGTAAGTTTCTTCTAATATTATTTGTCTTTAAAATCAAAGACTACATTAGTTGCACAACAAGTAATGTCCTAGCAAGCTATGTAATGAAAGATTATATCCGATTATTTTCTTTAAACATTAATAACCTTCAAAAATAAACTATATTAGTTGCACCACATATGATACATAACAAATCATGCATGAAAGATCATAAATAATTCTAATTGCTCAAGAAAATGGTATTAGTAAACAATTCTCTTCCAATTCAATATAATAATATGATATATAACATTTTTATTTCTTATTTTATAAAACTATCTTTCAAGATTATGTAATTACTCCAATGGTTGCTATTAATCAAAATAATATTATCACAATTTAATTGAAGATAATATAATAATGCATGTAGTGAGGTGACACTATTTAAATTATTTTTATATTTTATACTAAATGAATGATACATATAATCAAAGTATTTACAAAATATTGACATAAATTATGATGTTTTTATGAAAAAATATTGTGGTGATTTAATAAAATAAATAAAAAAATATATGCTTTAATGCCTAAAAATATGTCTTTTACTCCCAAAAATGACAATAATCTATTAATTTGGACATTCTCTTTTTCCCCTCTTATATAGCTAACTTAATTCAGTTTAGTTATTCATTGTTAAATCCCATGTATTTAACTTATCTTTCATATAAGTTTCATGTTTTAATTTAATATTAAATTCTCTCGCTTCAAACTTATTTGAGGGAATATTGGATGCCATTTTGGCTTATGCCCGTTTTGGTATTTTTTAATATTCGAAAGGGTTGACCCAAATCAAAGAGCAGATTTTTTTAAAAATCGAACCCACAAAAGTGATTAAATATTTCTTTTTCATCCATTGTGTCTTCTTATATTTATTTTATTTATTATTCATATCTAGGATAAAAAATATAATAGAATCATTATTTATAAAAATAATAAGAGATATACAATTCATGGTCAGTTAGCTAGACCCGGCCCATCGTATAATGTCTGAAAAATACTTTTTGGGCTAGTTCAGGCAAAAAAATCAACGAACCAGGCCTGGAAAAAAATATCTTTTGTGTATTAATATTTGATGAATTCTGATATTTCTTACAAGTAATAATCCATAAAGTATGGTTTTTATAGTTTATCCATTCCCTAAGAGTATTAGTTGTTTATTTTAGTGTACAACGACATAATATCATGATTTAGAATTTGTATTTTAAAAAAACTGGGCCCGGCCTTGCAACTTCAATAAAATAGAACTGGGGCACTATTCATTGAAATCTCTAAATATTTGTATATTTCTAAACTCGAAACCAATAACTCCACTCTCATTACATCTCTCGTTGCTTATATAATTTTAATGCAAAAATTATCGTATTCTATTCCTTTACACATTGGCCGCGTACAGAACCGTTCTTCTCTGCGAATCAAACAACACTCATAATAATTTACATCTCTTTCCACTTCTAGCACTAAATTTCGGCACTACTCTAAATTTTTTCACTTATATATTTTCAATGACATTTACATATTTTTTATAGATATAAATCTCTCTCAACTAGTATTTTACTATTGTATTGTGTCCTCTCTATATAATTTATTTCTTTTTACTCCGATTAAATCGACACAATATTTGCACACCTTATTTCCAATAATTAACATGCAAAACTATTCAAAATTACAATATTTTTTTTAAACCAAATTTCATAAATTATTTTTAAAAAAAACAAGCACCACATTTTTGTCAACACTTTCACAAATATCAACTAACCAAAAAATAATTCCCCATATGTTTGGATCATATTCACCTCTTAAAATATCATTTATTAATGCAATGCAACACTATGACTTCCCTGGTAAGATTTAGTCATGGCACCATTGTGATAATTATATACTATATATCTTCTACCAGTAAAACGCTATTTTATACCTACGAAAAAAAAAATAACAAAAAAAGTTGTTAATATTATAAAATCTCGTTCCTTTTATACTTTTTTGTGACAAACAAATCATATTAAAAAATATATATTTTACATGAATACATGAGTAAGCAATATTAATTTTAAATACATGTTAGCCAGATTTGATGGGAAATATTTCCATTATTTGAAAAATAAATTATCTGACTTGCAAAAAATTGTTAAAATAACATATTTATATATTCATATCAATTTTTATAAGTAAAATAATTTTATTTACAAACGAATAAAAAAATATGGAAATGTTCTAAATTAAATCTGCACAACACTGTAATAATATAACAATAATAAAAGAAAATTTATTGAGGGGAAGTACAGTATTGTGATTTTAATGAAACATATTGACCATTTAATTTAAACACATGCATATATAATTATAATCTTTACAAATGTACAACATAAGAAATAATATAATTATATATGCATGTGTTTAAATTAAATCGTCTGTTTCATTAAATCATCACAACACTGTATTAAGAAGTTTTTTTATAAATAAAAAGTGATGAAAGTTTTAGGTCAATAACATGATTCGCTTATCAAAATTTACTTTATTGAACGGGTAATAGAAATGGGAAGGAGTTCGATAATCATAGAGAATGGTAAATATTTTTCGATGGTAATGATTAACTTATGGGCTTATATGCGGTCTAATGGAGAAATGTTATCATAGATAAAATTATGTTAAGTGGTATATATAATATATATGAGGTGTTGCGTAATAGGAATATTTATTGACCAAATAATGAATCAAGAAAAAATATAGATTAAATTGATAAATAATATGAAAAAAGGTAAATTTCCAAGTAATTTTGAAAAATAGTTGGAGAATTAAATTTGGGGAATAATATAAGACTGAGGACTTATTGTTTTTTTTAAAAAAAAATGAGCCCTTATATTTTAAGGAAAAAAGTTAAATATACGTTTTCATTGTAATGAGTTTGGCAAACTTGTTTATTAAAGAGAAAATTTAAAGTTCTTAATAAAATGAAGAAACAATTGGGGGATAAGGTTAAATGTAATGTTTTTCTTATAATAGTGTATTAAATTAGATTTCTCTATGTGGTGGTTAAATGGATTTTTAACCAATCAGTTCATTGCGCATATGTGAGGCTACATCGAATGCCCTCTATTCACTTACATTTTCAATATAGTCCTTATCTATGTCTTGAAGCCATTTAATAAACTTATAAGATTGTATTTTCCTTCATATTCCATTTGATATTGTGAGCAAAAAGCACCTGATCTAGGCATTAATAAATTGGCTACTATATATATGACAAATTTCGGCAAGCAAATTATGGCCAATTCGGGTCAAATATACGGGGGCATGCCGAAGAAAATCCTTTAACATTAAGGCGTTATGATTCATAATAGTTTCTTTCAAATTTGAATTTCTATATTTTTAAGAAAAACCCCAAGACCAAAGGGATAATTTTCGGCTAACAGCTCGTTTTAGCCTGCTAAAAATTGGCTTAAATGACTAAAAATATATTAATTACCCAACTATTATTAGGGAGCGTTGGAGTTTGATTTTTCAGAAATTTTGTCTATCTATAATTAATGATCTTTGAAAATATTTATTAGAAATTTTATATTCTGAATATTAATTTGAGTTGGCATACTTCCCTATTAAAAAATTTGTTTAACCTTCTCTTTTCAAAAGCCAATTTAAAGAGGATATTTAAAGAAAATTTTATACATAAATACTGGAAATTTAATTAATTCGACAAATTATTATACTTTGTTCGGAAAAAGGAAAAAATTTCTGGAAACATTTTCTATGAAACCACTACAAAAAGACTTATCTGGAAGTGGCCTTACACTTATGTTTAACATTACATGAAAAGGAAAAATTAAATAATCATGAAGCTTAATAGCAGGATTTTGTTGGTCGGATGGAATTTCAGGATGCTTAATAGCAAATTTAATTTAGCAAAAATATTTTAAAAAATTGACCTGATCTGCCTGATCCTACCAAAATTCAGATATGGTTTCGGGTTAATGTAAATTTTGATTAATAAAATTTCTTGCAATATTAATTCGTTGATGTTTGTTATCAACCTAAATAAATATAATTGTACTTGTTTCTATTTAAATTTTCTATTTGTTCGGAATTTAGAAGGGAGTTATATTTTAATCTGATTTCCCAAATAACATATTACGGTAAAAAAATATTTATAAATTTTGTATAAATTTTAAATTATTGATTATTTTTTCATGTCTAGTTATATTATAGCTTAGTGCTTGAGTATAATTTAAAGGAATAAAATCGGATTAATATTTTTACAAATAAACATTTTTTTGGACCAAATATCTAACCTAATATTGAAAAACCTTTTAAAAAACCATTTTATCAATAAAGATGCTATGCGGGATATTCGTTATATCTTGCGCGTCAAAACGATATCAAATAACCGTATATTTTTTAAAAGTATTA
Source organism: Gordionus sp. m RMFG-2023 (assembly GCF_954871325.1). NCBI lineage: Eukaryota > Metazoa > Nematomorpha > Gordioida > Chordodea > Parachordodidae > Gordionus > Gordionus sp. m RMFG-2023. Next base: position 16,449,403 of record NC_088775.1, read on the forward strand.
TAATAGAACTCTAAAAATCCTCAAAATATAATAAACAAATAAATTTTAATTAAATTTGATAATTCTATTTATTAATATAATTAAATAACTGAACATTTTAAAATAACATGTGGTAGTAAATGAATATGGAATCACAATAAATAAAATTAGGATATCATTTTTTATGTGGAGCATATTTTTCCATTCAAAATTAATTAATCGGGGCAACCTTTTTTAATCCGAATATCTTCAAGGGGAATTATTCTTTTATTCATCCACATTAGAGCGCGGCTTCCGTTTTGTTGAATCAGTATCGGCGTTATATATCTTTTTATGTTTGAGTTATAATCATCTATCCATTTCACCTAATAAAATCATAAAATACGAGTAAATAAATACATGCAAAAAAAATTAACAAAATATTGCTATAACCAGTGACGCATCTCAATAACTTTCAATTTTGTAAAAATTAGTGTCTATATAAAATTAGTAAAAAGAAAAGTAAAGGGTGGTAAGTCTTTCTGCATAGAAAGAAGATTCAAGTCTAAGATAAATTTCAATTTTTCACGTAGCCTTTCAAAGTTTTCAAGAGAATTGAATCCCTCTGGCCCTCTCTACTGACTATAGCCTATGGCTAATTTACATACTTAGACGAAAATATTATATCGATATAATTTAAAAGCCCTAATAAAATCTTTTAATTCAAAGATTAAAAATAAAACACAAAAACACTATGACTGTTAACCTGATTGCAATTCAGTAATGAGTAATCAATCAGCTTAGGTTCGAACGGGACTAAGGTATATGATTCGAATGCTAGGTAATCTTGATCTGAGTAATTATACTGAGAATAAAAATATTAAACATATTATAAAAAAAAGTAGTTTTTAGTTTTAAATCCTCGAGGTTATAAATTCTATAAGATTTTAGTAAAATTTGGTATAAAAATAAAAACCTAAATTTATTGAATCCGAGCAAATTTTTATAGAAAAATATATAAATTTATTTATATCCCCTGTATTTTAGTACACAATTTGAGCTTTTAAATGTATCCACAAAATCGAGATATTTTAGATACTCTCTCTCTTTCTATTGGAAGTTAATTTTCCAATTTTATTCATAATAAATATAAATTAACCAATAAAAAAAGAGATTTTTTTCTTGATTCTGGTAATTTTAAAATTATTTGATATGTATATATCCATTTATATGGCACTTAGAACAGAATGTATTAGATTTAAAAATGTAAATTATAAAATTTTTTTAATATATAATAACACACCCTAGTTAACAACAGTACTTGAAAATTATTTTTTTGATCAAAGTCATTTTCCCGGATGCTTGTTATAATGATTTTATTACAATTATTTTAATACTCAACCATATAAAGGCTCATTAATTTGTTTTCAGAAATTTAAAATAGGCAAAAAAGAAATATTCTTCTCACCTTTGTCGTAAAGTTCTTTACCATAACTATCGTCTCTAAACGAACACCAAAGTCGTTGGCTTTATAAAACCCGGGTTCTAGTTATTATTATATAGTATATTAGAATTTGAGAAATAAAATTGTGATTTCATCATGAAAGATATTTTATGCATTATAATTAAAAAGATTTCCTTATAAAACATCTCTTTTTTACAAATAACATTTGGTATTTTTAAGTAAAATTTGATCAAAAATCTTTCTTCTTTAAAAAAATTTTCAAAAATTTTTGAAGGAAAATTTTTTGATTTTTTACAAACTCTTGTAGTATATATTATACAATAAATACTACAAGTCCGCGCGTTTATGAAAAATTTGGTCCGGCCCGTGGTAATTTTTTTATGAAAGAGTATGATATAAATTTGACTAATTGTAAGCTTTGACCCGACATCTAATATGTTACACAAAGTGTCCGAATATCCTTCAGGCTTTAGTCGGGCCTTGCCGATCCTTAATACGCACAGAATCTAAGCGATATTATTAATATATACCATCTGATAAAAACATCCCATGTTTGAAGTTAACGTCCAATGATCCCGCAACGCCTATGAAAATGGGTCCTATTTATAATATCAAATAAATGTATAAATTTTATCTTAACGAATGAATGAATAAGTAAAATGATAATTAATCATAATATCTAACAATAGTTTAAATATGATCATTCTTAAATTTTTAATACCTTCGTGAACATTTAGAAAAGCTCCCAATCCATGTCCAGTTCCATGCCTGTAATCCAATCCCATTTCCCATAAAGGCTGACGAGACATCGTGTCAACTTGGCGTCCTACAAAATACAAATTTATAAGGATACACTGATGTTTTTATCGGATCGGACCGATATTGTGTCTCTTTTAAAATACTGGTTATCGGCCGCTAGTATAAAATTTCTGATCCGATAAAATGATGTCTTAATTTTAAAAAAATTTATTTAAAATTTCATAATATATTTGTTTATTACTTATTAAGTAAATAGATTAATGTTATTATATAAGTGATTTATAGATAAAAATATTTTATATACTTTTAGATTCATGAATATAAACTACAACTGATCATATAGTTAAATAATAGATGATTTATTATTAAAAAGTATTGAGATGAGTAGATGATGTAATGGTGCAAAATTGCTTCAAAACGTTAACAAATTTAGCTATAAAAATATTGCCCAAGCCTTAAGATTTTGCTAATAGATGTCCAAGCCTTTGTGCCGCCTAGGAGCAAAATCTTCAGCCTTGCGTAATATTTTTCTGGATAAAATCCCGAGTTAGTTGTCTTTAAAAATCGTAAATTAAACCATTTTGCTATTAGATGTACGCATTATCAATTATATTATGTTTAGATGATGCGAATGATATCGGATCGGTAATCGGTCGATATCAATTTAATATCGCTAATATCGGATTGGAGCAGCTTTTAAAAAATGGTATCAGACACCCCTACAAATTTATATCAATGGCTAAACCATAAATTCAATGCCAAAATTGTAATATATAAAATATATATTTTACCTAATAAAGTATCATTTTAAGTTTAAAGCTTATCAGTACCCTCTAGCACTTGGGGCATAATGTAATGGCGTCATAAAAATTTGGGGAAGGGAGAGCGATAAGACAGAGTGGGAGTTGTCCTCTTAGTCAAATAGTAAGTATCATTTTATACTTGAATAAAGTTATATTTTAGCCATCAGGGAGGACTCAGATTCATTGTCTTATGAGGGTGGGGGGGGGGGAGGGTTTGAGTACCCTGAGATATGAGATTTTAAGCCAGCAAAGTGCCATTTTTAAACTTAAAAATTTTATTCATAATACAAGGTAAAATGCTATATAAAGCAATAATTTAATAATAACTATGAAACCTGTAATGTAGTTAGGAAAAACCAGAGATGCCAAATTAATGGACCCCATTAAGACTCGTGTATAAACTTCCTATAATCAATTGGGGGTTTTATAAAATAAAATTACTAAAAAAATTATTATATTCATTATAAAACCTTTTGAAATTTGGTCGGAGAACCAAAATGAAATGTTCTGGTAACGTCAGTAGTTCCATCTCTATTTAAAATTTACAATAAAGTTTCTTCTTTTTATTATAATATTTTAAAAAAATTTATAATGAATTAAATAGTATGTACAAAATACAATAATATGAAGAACAAACAGATATTGTGCCCCAGAGTCTAATAAATATATTTCTTGTTTAGTTATCATTCTCTTGGTCTCAATTTTTGGCGAATAATGAATAACCGCAGAATTGGGACCTACAGCGGATATCGGCTCGAAGCTTAAACCCTTGAAATATTTTTGCTTGCTATATAATATTTTAAAAAAAATGAAATTTAAACATAATTATACAAATAATTATTAAACCTGCGATAATATTCGTAAATAGGCAATATCGATATTTCGTCCCACTCTCTGTCATTTTCAATCTGAAAAAACAATAATATAAAAATTGTTTTCCATTATAGTAACTCAAATTTCTCTTCTCTTCTCTTCTCTTCTCTTCTCTTCTCTTCTCTTCTCTTCTCTTCTCTTCTCTTCTCTTCTCTTCTCTTCTCTAGGGGGCCAAATATTATTCTGACCATGTCTAAAATATTTTATCTGAAAACACTTATACATCAAATACTTATATAAATAATTTAACGTTTAAACAAGATATTTTCAATATTCTCCCTTAGTTAATACTTAATAATAATTACCTTATGTTCTAAAATAATAATTAAACAAAAATTATCCACTAAGGTCATAATATTAAAACTCTGTTCGTTTTAGAATATAACAATAAAAATCGGTTTTATTATGAAAAATTTAAAAACAAAATTATTATTAAAAAACTAATTTATTTATTTTACACTTAAATAAAATATTATTTATTAAACTTCATCTTCCAGGAAAGATATCGCGTTTATAAGAGCGGCCGAATCTCTGTACTGTTAAATAAAGATAATAATTTGCAAATAAATTATGGAATTCTACTTCCAAACAGACTTCGTTTTCGTAAGCGATAACGTATTAAGATGAAATTGTCCTAAGTTGTTTGTTTGGACAATCATATCACATGATCGCTTACGAAAAATAAGATAGAATTGGTGGTGGCATAAATATTAAAATTTTCATTAATAACCAATTAAAGTGGAAAAAACTTCAAGATGTTGTTTTGGAATAGGCATTATACAATATTTTTCAAAATAATTGGCATTTAATTTTACCCATCATTCATACAAAAAAATGATAAAAAATTTAATATAATTCATAATAACCAGGTCAAAATACCCACTAAAATAACGTCTAGAATGTCTGAGGATAAATTCTCAACTGGACTAAAAGGCCTAAAAATGTCGATGAACAAAATGTCCAAAAAAATATTTTCGGCTGACATTTTATCCTTATTGAACAATGTATTTCGATAAAAAATTCCTGAAAGGAAACTTGGGCCTGCTTCATTCCCTCAATCTCGATCGGGTTTTTGATAATTTTCATCCACTTTACCGGCGAATAATCCAAAAATACAAGGTTCTTTTAAAAAAAGAATTGTTTTAAAAATTAAAAATTGAGTTAAAATTTATAATTAGAGTTGTAGCCTATTTAAGATAAATCAGCTGAAGGAAGCTTTTTTTTAAAAAAAGGATGTTTTAATAATTGAGAGTTTTGAATCGGGAATTAGAATTTTAAGAACCGGGACCAAAACGTTTTATTAAATTTCCAGGATTATAACAAAAAGTGAGGCCATTTTTTTAAAAATATATATTTTATTCAAAATGTTATGACGCATTTCAGAGTCTAGCAATACTGAAATTACTTGTATCTGTATCTAAGATATATTTTTTATAAAGAATCTGTACCTATATTATTTTTTAGGACTTACCCAACTCTGATGCATTTCATACGTTATATATAAAAGAGTTTTAATCTTAGTCAGAACTAAGGGAAACCTTGGAACCCTTCACAAAAAGCTGAAACAGCCCCTATTTTAAAAAATCACTCTTTCTTTCTCTCCCTCTGCCTCTTCTCTCTTTTATATTCAAATACGTGTTTAAGTTATATTTGTTTCATAAATTTGAAAAATACCTGTGAAGCTTTCTTTATGTTTTCCTCATTGGGTGATATTACTATTGATGAATAAATTCTCATATTAATTGATTTTGGTGTCTTGATTATATTGAATTGATTCATATGTTGTGGGAAGAATTGGTAAACTTCATCATAAGTTAGAAACTTTTTTTTTAGAAAAAATTTAAAAAAATTAAGTAGAAATTTTGAGATCGGAAAAAGAAAATAGAATTTTCCTTGAAATAAAATATGTTTTTTATATGCATATTTTAAAAATTAATTAATTGGAGGTTTTTTCCCTTTTAGCAACTCCAGCAAGAATAAGATTATAGACTTATAAGTCTATGCATAAAATAAAGTCATAAAAATTATAAACATAATATAAATGTTCTGAATAATATTGGTGACTTCCAAGTCAAATAAAAAAGTATGAGTTTCATCGAATTTCTCATCTCTTAAACAAACTCCTGAACTTTTTTGAGATATTAAATTCTCAAATTAGAGAAATTTTTTTAAAATGCGAAGGCCTGTTTTATTTTTAAATGTAATCTGAATTTAAAAGTCTATTCCTTGAAAATTTTGACGAGATATATCCTTTTCTAAACTTAAAGATAATTTAATACAAGTTTGACTGACTCAAGACAATTGCTCCTTACATCGTAATAGGTGTGGCACTAAATTTTTTATTTACACTTTGGATCATCAGGGGAGGAGGATATAAAAAATAGAGTTTAGAAAATCACGATCTGGTTTTGAATAGTAATAGATTTTAAGTAAATTTTCCATGTGCGGCATTATAATGATATCAAAATAACTTTAACGCATAGTTTTGTGTCCTCGTCGTCGCAATGCCTCTGTAAATTATCTCTGACCTCCTGTGGTAATTTGATATTGTTTATGAACAAGCTACAATGACATTATGGGAGAGGAGGAGAGAGGGGGGAGAAGAGAAAATATTTTTTAAAATAAATTAAGTATTATAAAAATGATTATAATCTTTTTTTTAAACTATATGGAGGAGTCCGTGATAATACTATAAGCGAAAAAGACTGGATTGTATGGAATGTCGTCGCCCCTTAAGTTGTAAAGCCCTAATTTAAAATATAATTTAAAAAAAATGTTAATTAAGTTATAGGCCATGTCCAAATTAATGTCATATAATATTTACTTAGAGAATTTTAAATGTGTATCAAAAAAAAAATCAGTTAGCAGCATACCGTTTGGATTTTCCATATAAATAATTTTCTCTAAAATTTTATGAAATCAAAGTTTTATTCATGCATGAAAGTTTTCATACCAGAAACGGAAATGTGCATAACCAATTTGTATTTAACTACGCTTCAAATTCATTTAATGAAATCGTTAGGCAAGTATACATCATTGTTTAAAGAAATAGCCTTATGTAAATGAAAATAATTATATTGTTACAAGCTATGTCATCCAGTTCGGAAATCAGTAATGCGCACGTTTGCTGATCTCCATTATCGTTTATAGAACGTTTTCTCACTCTTTCAACTTTATTTTCCCAACTTTCACCTATCATATTTATATTATAAAATATATGTGGCAGTCATCAGGAAGGGTTTTAAAAGCCGCAACATTCAAAACGCATTTTAAAAAGAGGGCACTTACATTGAAGTCCGCCATTGAAAGACTAGACGAAATGTCTGCTACAGCTAGTAAAATTGAATATCTGACATCAATGTATGTACATTTTTAATAAATGAAATTGCCAGTCTAAGTAAACATTCATGTCATTGGTTTAAATTATAATTGAGTAAAATCAATAATTGCAGTTATTTGAAAAATATCATTTAAATTGTAAAAAATAAATTAAATATTGAGTATAAACACTCTAAGCCCTTTCCGATTAGAAATACAGTGGAGAAAAAGAAACCGCCCAAAAATGAATCTAAAAAAATACTCCGATTTATTTATTTCAAAAGTGGATTAACCAAACCCAGCCATATAGGACTTTTTTAAGGCATCAAACTGATTGATTGAATGGGGTATTTTGTTTTTATTCGGATGTCTTTGTGACAAGGGACAATTTTTCCCCTTAGTGTATAAACTCTCATCGCTAAATCATGTGAAAATAACAAAATATGCGGAAATTCGCGCTAACTGTGAATAAGAGATAAAAATCATATAAATTTTATTACCGGATATTTTCTCTGGCAGAAGATATATCTTATTATTCTTATTAGCTTCTTTTTTATTTAATGTATTCCAAATCGAATCGACTAAGTCTTCGCTCACTAAAAGAAAGATAAAAGTTGGCTCCAATTCATCTCTGTAATTCTTCCATAAACCTGTTATAACAAATAAACAAATATTATAAAAATTATGTATTATTTATAATGATTTTTTTTTAAATATTGTATTTAAATTCAAATTTAAATCAGTTAGCTGAGTGTTGATAACTCATAAGCGTAGTCAGGAATTTCATGAAGCGAGGGGAGAGGTGTAAAAATTATATAGGAGAGTTATGGGAAAATCGTTTTTTTTATATTTATGCACAAATAATAATTATTAATTTTATAGAATTTAATTTATTAATAAATGATTAAGCATCCCAAATATTTAAGTTGTTAGGAAAATTTTTCAATTTATTTAATTCATAATGTTTGAGATAATATCTATTATTGTGCCTATCTCCCCCTCCCATCATTCTCCGTTATCTGTAGCTAGTAAAGAGCCCTATTTGCATGTATGAAAACTTCGTATGATTTACCATTATTACAATTATCACGTCAAACTCATACACATTTTTATATACTTCTTATAAAATTTTTTATTTCATTAATGAAGAATTCTGATCTATTAAATTCAAGTCGGGCCAATTCCAAGTTAAAATGATAAGTAGAAATGTCATAAATTATGCCATATAATAGTAGATTACTTACTATAAGAAATGACATTAGCATACACGCCTATTGTATCACCCTTTTTTAAATTTGTTCGTAGCCAATTTGTCGTATTCAGTGTATTTCCTAAACCTATTAATGATAATATATATTGTAATATTTTACTATAATAATTAGCTAAATTTTGATATAGTATATTTAAGCATTATCATTATTAGGCAAAACAAAAATAAATATTATAAAATATTTTGAGATATTGGAAAGCAATGGCGGCCCGAGCCGGATTTAATGGATAGAGATTCGCTATCTGTCAAATTAAGGATATTTAATTTGTTCTGGGCTTCTGATATCAGTAGACAGTCTAGTTCAGTTTTTTATATCCATTCATGGTTTGGACAGGAGGGTGATTGCTCAATTTAAAATAGTTCAATGTCGGTATACAAAAAACACCTGATTTCATAAGAGTCCATATTTGCGAATTAAGCTCCTGGCTAGCTTGTAAATGATATCTTCCATCTGTCCATAACAACGCTTTATCCAAAGTAACAATTACCGTTCCTTAATATTGATTTAAATAATCGATTTATTTAATATGACTAAAATATTTTTATTGGTTTTCAAACTCAATGCTTATAATTTTTCTGATTTGTTTTCTAAAATATCACACACTTTTTATCAGTCCAATTAAAAAAACCGGATTTGATTGGACTCGGACCTATTTTTAAAATAAAATTTTGGATAATCTAGGATCAGATTGGTAAATTTTCAAATTATTCTCTGATCGGATTGGTTAGGATCAGGTCGGATTTTAACCCTTTCACGCCCGTAATATTTCCCATGAACAAAAAATACTTGTACTTTGAATAATAAAATAATGATTTTGACATTTTGATATAATAAAATAATGATTTTGACAGGTTAATGATAAAATACGAAATAATAAATATTGTTTTGTAAATTAATATCTCTAAGTACCAACCATTAGTTTCTTTAAATATAATGACAAATGATCTCGCTGGGCGCGAAAGGGTTAAAAAAAATAGGTTAGATAGAAAGCTCTAATTTAAGATATATATTTTTTTTAAATTAACCTGCAGAACCAGTAAATTCCGATATAAATTCTCTTCTTTTATCAAATTCATTCACGTACTCATTCTTTAAAAAAATATTTATAATTTAATATTAGGTATTTCCTCGTAAATTCAAATAGGATTTAAATACATAAAAATTAAATATTTATATTTTTTAAATGTGATTTGAAGGAAAAAAATGAAGCCCTAAAGGGTTTTAGATATCCTATATATTCTTCCGGCCCCATATCTTTCAAATTTATTTTATCCTTAATCTTCGCATAAATCAAAACAATAGTATATATAGTTTTTTTTTAAGTTGTAGCATACCTTTTTTCAAATACATTAACTTTTTACAAAAACAAAGTGAACTTTTAATGGCTAATAATATTGTATCCTATTTTTACTTGATGTTCGTCGGTTGAAAGCACAATATAAGCGTCTAATTTTCTTTCTAGCATATATCGCCTCAATAATACTAGTTTTCTCTCCGCTAAAGCTTCTGGCCCATTTTGATTTTCCCAATTAATCTATTACATTTATATAATATTTTATATAATGCTCGGAGAATTAAATATAAAACCTTAAATTTATATAATGCTCGGAGAATTCAATATAAAACCTTAAAACATATATCACCTTAAATAAAATAATATTAACCTTTTATCTTATTATAAACCAATAATTATATCCGAAAATATTGTTAATTTTTAATTTGAACCTAACTCTCACTCATGTACATAACATTTATACACATCTTTCTTTTTTTTTCTTTCTTTCTTTCTAGAAAAGAAAAGTTCATATCATTTAGGCCGTTCTATTTCAATGCAAAAAATTTTATAAGGAGCTCAAAGAAATGTTTTAATAAATTTGTTAGGTTTGCTTTAAATAAAAATAAAATAATGCCGTTTCAATGCTAAATGCTAATAAATCCTTTGATACATAAATCCTGGTGTTGCTTTAACTTTAATATTTAAGGTTTTATGATATTATTGTAGTATATTCATAGATTATATGCCTAAATTGTGTTTAACTTCATAAAAGACATATTTATAAAATCAATTCATATTGATTTTTCTGACAATTTTTAAAAGGCCTAACCTTTTCACCGGGAACCTTGCGTATTTTTTGAATTCTCTTGCTGAATACCTTGACGCGTAGATCTCTCGGAGACGAATTCTGTCCAGGGAAAAATATTCGACCATTGTGACCTAGTAATTCATGAAATCTATGAATTTTAATTTCTCCATTATCCACGTTGTAGTGATTCAACGATTTTATTTCGTTTTGATTAACTGACCGATTATAGTCGTTGTGTACGTTTGAATCAATAAAAATGGTGGCGCGCGTGAAAGATATGGCTAAAATATATATATATATATATATCCTTGAGAAAAAACAGTCGTTGGAAGCGTCGGTCATCATTAGCAATTTGTCAAATAACAACCAAATTTGCTAAACAGCTACCAAAGTATTATTTACCCGCTTTTATTTTAATATATATTCATTGGTTTCCGATATTCTACCTATCATACCCTAGCACAGAATCACCTAATTGACTTTAAGAAAAAACACGCTTCTTTCTGGATTCGAACTAGATCTATAAGGTAAGTGGTATGCACTCACCCACTAGGCTACACAGCTTCTTAAAAGCAACATTTTATTTTTGTATGCAAGGAAATAGTTTATCTAATATTTTAATAAGACACATAAAAAAAAATCAAAATCGTTCAACGCCATACATCATTTATCAGAGTTTGAACCTTTTAAGCGCAATCTATAATAAAATACATTATATTGGATCCTTCTCAACTAAACGCTTTGATTTATGGCAATTTATTTTAAAATAAAAAATATTTATATCTTTATTAATGTTTTTCTAATTTGTTAATATTATGACTATTATGCTATTGGCAAATAAAAAAAATGAGATATTTAAAAGGAAAATGACAATTATCATTAATAAAATTATAAATTTGCGTAAAGACTCGGCAACGATGTATAAAGGCGGCTCTAGGTTCATTTATTTTATGTAGGGGGGGGGGTGCTTAGCAACCCTAAGATAAAAATTAGGACTCATGTTTAATTTTTTGGCACATCCCAAGGTTATTATATAAAACCAAATTTTGATTTTTTGACTCTGGAGGGCAGGGTCTAAGGCTTTATGCTGATCAGGGCAAAAATAAATTTAACGGCCCATTAAAAAACTCAGTACTCACTTAACCCTAAGAAAAAAAATCCAAATAAAAGTTGCCAAAAAATCTAAAGAAAATAAAAATTAATGCACAAAAATCAAAATATGATGGCCCTAAAATAGTCTAGCCTTTACCAAGCCGGCTCTCTGTTGGAGAAAAGGACATATTCCAAGCTTTATTCCTCTGAGGCCAAATAAATTAAAATAATAATCCATTTTTTTTAAATGTTGATATAAATATTTTAATGATTATACATAATTTTAATTAGAAGAAATTTAAAAATTAATTAACTCGAAGGTTTAATCAAAATGGTCCAGTCATAGGATGATGCAAATTTTTATAATATTCTTTTAAATATAAGTATTTATAAAATTATTATATTTTAGTATAATATTTTAATTTGAAGTGTGATAGTTCTGTTTTTGGGATAGGCGCGTTTATATTTATAAAAGCAAATTTATGAACTAAATGGTGATTTAAAATGTAAATGGTGTTTCATTTATATCTATATTAATTATATTAAATATTGGATATTATAATCATTATTCTAGAATTAGAAAATAAGTTATGATATATTTGCTTAAAATTTTTTTTTTATATTGAATACATTTTCTTTACCTCTAAAAGCAACGAATAGAATCCAAAAGTCTATACATGATGCCGTTAAGAAATTGAACATAATCTGTTATAATTTTTTAATTAAATATAAATATATACAATATGTTTAATTTTTTTTCCTACATAAAATAACCGTAATGATAGATGTTATGTTATAAATCAGATTGACCTTTAAATCAAATATATGGTATTATATTTTCATAATTAGCTTTTATCTTTTAGTAATAAACGCAATTTTATAAATATTGTAATATTACCACATTTATCGTAAAATTTAAGGGTTTAAAATTAACGGTGAGATATTTTTAAGCCTCGAAATTCATTATGTATAAAAAAATTCTCATTTAAAATAGGTATAATTTGTTATAGAAATCAAATTATTAAAAAGTCAATACAATAACATTCACTCGTTGGAGAGAGTAGAAATAATATAGAATATAACAACTATATACTATACTTAGAAGTTTAACCTAAAGTTTATTTTTTTATTAAAAAATTTAATTATTTTTACCTGCGTGAGAATAGGGATTTATTATTCAACCAAATGGATGTGTAAAAATTTGCTGTTATTACCACTAGTATGTTCATTTTTTAAAAAAAAATACAATAAGCTTTTCAATTCATTAAATTACTTTAAAAAAAAATATATAAAATAAACTAATTAAAAAAAGTATAATTATAATGAATATTCATAATATTATTGTAGAATGAAATTAAAATAACATTTTTGTATTCTGAATTATTTTTTTTAATTATATATTTTTTTTACTAAACATCTGAATAAATAGTATAAATAATAAATTTACAATAAGTTTATATAAATTTCTGTAAATAATCCTCCCCCCCCCCATAATATGAATATCTAAATTCTAAAATCAGTTCATATGTTTCCAAGGATTTCTAGGAAAAAAGTCTCAGAAAAGGAAACTTTCTGGATAAGAAATTACCGAGTTTATTTTTGATTTAAATATCATGAAATGAATTTCTTATCATAGCTTTTAGATTTTTCCTTTTATAAGATTGAATGGGAACTATAAGCTTAAAAAAATGATATTAGATGCTTAATATGTTTCTTAGTTAGATCGAATTGGGCATGTATCTAAAAAAATATAGTTCGAATCGGATCAGACCTTTCAAAAAAAAGCAGGATGGTCGGAATAAAAATTTCCGGGAAGGGTACCTGAGAAATAGCTATAATCGCTGGAAATAAGCTACTATTTTAACAAGTTCTGTTGTTTTTGTAAAAAAATACTTTTTGAGGTTTAAATTCCTGTTGTTGTAATATTACTAATTATTTGGCATCTTATGCAATGCGCCTTCATATCGACGGTTTGTTTTGCCCAAAAAATATAGGAGAAATAATGACTCTATCGCATGTATTATCTATATGTACTATTTAATCATTGGATAATTGTGAATGCAATCACATGCAAAATTTCTCAATATTATCAAGCATAATTGATATAGAAATATTGAGGGACATCTTGGAATTACCTAGAAAGATCGAGTTAAGATAATCCATTCCTTTTTAGATAGGTAAAAAAGAAGGAAAACTATCCAAGCAACAAAATAATTCAGACGTTTATGTTTTAGATACCAAGAATTTTTCTAAGGGTCCCTAAAATTATATTATAAATGCATTCGTATATCTTTATATATATGAGGAAGAAAAAAGAAGTAAAAATTTTATAAAAGATAAAAGAGTGTCAAGTTCTATAAAAATCTGAACTAAAAATTGTAAATAACATGAATTATATTTCTGCAGGAATTGTCACTTTTCAAATTTCAGGTGAATTCTGCCGGTAAAAACACATTAATGCTAAAATGGCTCACTGAAACTCGGGGAAATTTTTAATATTCGATTTTTTTAAAATATTTTTATTTATTTTTTTAAATATTTTTTTTGTTTAAAAAATAATAAATATGCGATCGTGTGGATATGGATGGAAATTTTTTGATGTAATAATAATTCAAAGTTTTATTACTCAAAAGTTTAAAGAATTTCATATTTTCTTGTGAAAATTTTCACAAATCTTTAATTTTACATTAAAAATAGAGTAATTATTTAAAAATTTTAAAAAGGCGTGTGATCAGGCGCGTACGCAGGAATTTGGTCTGGGGGGGGGGGATAATAAATTTTTTTAAGAAATATTATTGTTAATTAAAAATACTAAGCATAAATTTATTAGGATTAATAACTTTTCTAATACACAATTTTAATCCAATGTGAATTAAAAAAATTATATATATAAACCGGCATTGAAAAACTATAAAATAAATGTAAATTATAAAATATAAAGTGAATATAACCCACGATATGAATCACTTAAATGACCCAAAATTGAAATTTGAATTTTTTGAGCTTTTAAAATATATAAAGTATAAAAAATTTAAATGTTGGAAATATAAATTAATACACAAAAAGTTTCTTAGGAATAATTGTATTTTGTATGTTTTGAGCTAATTTTTCAATTATCTATCCTTGCTTGGCGTTAAATGCCTATGAATATTCAAAAGATCCAAATCATTCAATCTACTTTCAGATGTTATATTTCATAGGTATGTTTTTCATAGACTTGCAGGCCCGGCCGTATTTGAATTTTTTTTTAAAAAAACACCCGGGCTGGGCCTGAAAATTTTTTTAGAAAAAATATCCGGGCCGAGCTGTATATTTTAAAACCAAATATTTGAAATCGCCATTATTAGCTATAAAAATCAAAAATAAATATAATTTATTTTTAAAAAATTCGGGCCGGGCCTGAAATTTTTTTTAAAAAAGGCTCTGCTATTCTTCTTAAAAAAGAGAATGTTCTCTCATTAGTTTACCAAAAAGCTGCTAATATATATATAACCATTTTAATACATTGGGAGTATAATCTAAAATGTGTTTGAAATAAAAAGCATCCATAGCATTTTTTGGGACTGTATCAACCATAGTTAATCTTTTAATCATAGTTATTCAGCTAATAAGGCATCATAAGATATTTTAACATCTTCATGATAAAAATCTAACAAATATTTATATTTTTTTTCTATCACCATATGAAAAAGGTTGGGAGAGGGGACATTTGTTTTATAATACTCTTCTACTGATCTTATATTAATATTTGACGATGAGCTTACTTGCTGCAAGTCGAGGGGGACAAATATTAAACACGTATAGCTCTGCTTTTGACTCTACAATAATATATAAAATATGAAATCCTTCAACAACATTAGCTCAAATTTCCTTGCTATTCTCATCTTCTTAATCAAGTCAATGTTATGTTTTTGAAAAGTATTACATAAAATAGTTGCATAATTAAATAATACATTCTAATGAGAAAAAAAAATTTGGAATAAGTATTGAATCCAATAATTTTCTTACTTCTGAGGAAATATTTCTTTCAAGCCATTGTGATATTTCAGTAATAGCATTAATAATCGGCTCTTCTAACTCCATAATAGCTGTTACTGCTTGATGGCGGAGACTCGATCTCGTTGGACAAGCTTGCAATTTCTTTCTCCCTGTTGGACAAGTTTCAGAGATAATTATTATTTGACTATAAATTTAAATAAATATTGCGCCACTAAAATTTGAAAATAAAAGGTAAATTACGCCAAGGAAAACTTGAAATCGAAATTGATTGGTAAAATAACTTAGTAGATGAATGTGATAAATAAATGTAATTAAATAAGGAATAAATATTAACAAATATAAATTAATAACAATAATATTTTTGAAAAATATAATCCGGCATCTGCATTTTTTGGCTTTGGGGGAGGGGGGGATTTGTCGCCCTGCCCCCCCCCGCTGGGTACGTCAATGCGTGTGATATATTGGATGCTACTAAGTTAGGACCAAATACTAGATAATTAAGCAATTTATTTGAATAAACATAATATATAAACTGATAAAGATATATATAATTTTAAGGAAAAACATAAATAGTTCTATATAAATTTATATCATTAAAAATTTAATTAAATTATTTAAATTTGACATATTTTTAATATTACGAAAATAAGAATATTCACATATATATATAAATGAGAGAAAGATTTCCTTCCAGTTCTGGGGATGCTCGCCTTAAGATCCCTCTATAAACATTCAATACGTTGAGCATGGGTCGATATATCATTTAGGTCTATTAAGTTTCTGCTGTGATTGACCGAGTAATGATCATATCCATCTTCATTAAGATTTTTATAACCTTGAAAAAAAATTAAATTTTAAGATTTGTGCGATCGCATATTTATTATTTTTTAATAAAAAATTTTTAAAAAAAATATATATTAAAAATTATCTCGAGTTTCAGTGAGTTACCGCTAAAACATATACAATGAAAATAAACCTTTTTTTTCTAACAAATAAAATGCACTTGAAAGGGTTAAACATAAAATAACATAAAATTTTTGTTGTTTGTTTAAGACAAACAAATAAATTGATAAAATAATAGTTTTTAAAAAATTCTTTTTTTTGTATAAATTGAAAATTTATATGAAAATGGTACTAATTAATATAATTTATAAGAAAAGTCTCCTGAGGATTCATTTTTATAAATATACCAAGGATATTTTTTATCATGATATAAAAAATATTCACAATGCTATAGTTCCTAAAATTTGTGTAGGGAGTACGCCATTATTTTAAAATAAATAATAATAGGGAGCAAGTTAAAATTGGCGAAATATGAAAAGAATTTAGGGTTAAAAATATTTTAACTATGGGTGGGTGGGCAAGTTAATAAATTTAAACAATGGGTGGGCGGGTTAAAAAAATTTAAATTATATAAGTAAATATTAATAAAAAATTGTTCCTATAAACTCTTTTGGATATGAAAAATTAAAATGTCCTTTTTTGGTATCATAAAAACTTTTTTCTTAAAATAAATAAACTTTTTTATATATTTAAAATTACTTTGGTGGAAACGACAATAAAGAGATTTGCCAAAGCTATCAAGCTAGCAAGAAAAATATTGGCAATTCCTGCAACTAGTGCTTCTTCTGAAGGAGGATTTAGCGCTGCTGGAAGGTTTTTAGAACAAAGAAGAATGTGTTTGAATCCAGAAAATGTCGATTCATTATTATTTTTGCATTATTAATTACATATAATATCAATTTTATATTTATATTATTTTCATAAATATTTTATCCATAATTTAAATTGAATATTGATTTATGCTTAATATAGTAATTTCTTTGTAGAGGTGTAATGCTGAAATTTTTTTTATTAGATGCTTAAAAAATTGAAAGAATGGCCATAATTAAAGATTAAAAATTTTTTATAAATAATGGGTGGAGGGTAAAAAATTTTAGACTGGGCGGGCGGGAAGGTAAGGAAATTTAGAATAATGAGCGGGCTGGGGGGGGGTTAAATTTTTTTAAACATTGGGTGGGCGGGCTTGGTCCAAAAACCCTCCCAATGCAGGCCTATACTTTATATAGAAGCATTTCATATAAAATACGATATTATCCATATTATATATAAATTATATGAATATATTATTATGCATAAATGGGAATAGATAAAAAAAACAAAGTGAAAAAATTATAATATTTACTATAGCGAATCTTTTTTGATATTTTTTTTAATATTAACGGCAAGTTCTTTGATTGATTATCGTTCGCAGACCGCGACTTGTCAGTCACTTTTTAATATATGGAAAACTTCACTGACTGATGAGAGGAGGCTCTGTAAATTTGTTTTGTCATATAACTTGTCAGTTAATCCGTCATAATGACATTCATAAGATGAAAGCTGCACATTCAGCAGTACTATAGAAATAATGTTAACAAAACCTTTAAACTTTTATAAATCATGGGGGCATTTCTTACTATCATTATTATCATCAATATATTTTATTTTCCAATTTATTGCGTTGCGAGATCTACATCGAGTTTTAGCCGTAAAATAATTCGTTTTATTTGCTCTTGCCCTTTACTAATGTTAGGGTCTGCTGGCCAATTATCTCTTCTAAATATTCCATAGGGATAAGATAACTAAAATATAAAACTAAATAATATAATATTGTATTTATAATTTTCCTAGTGGAGTTTAACTGAACCACTTTCTGACACCATATAATATATACTCAGGTAGACACTCCACATTATATTCTTATTTCCTTCCATAATATTTGAGTATAACAAAAGTTACTCAATATTTTTTTTGACGTTGCACTTCCAATTGTTTTAAGAGTCAATACAAGATAAACTAAAACAAAATTTAGTTTTAGTGGCATATAAATAAAATATCCCAAAATTTATATTTTAGATAAACAAAAACAAAATTTAGTTTTAATGGCATATAAATAAATATCTCAAAATTTATATTTTAATTCATTTATGTTAAAATTTAGATACCAAAAATCGTCATATTCTATTATAGTCTTAGTTATTTTGTATTTTTATGTTATTTTTTTAAATTTTCAATAAAAATGGCAAACAATTTCTGCCTAACTATTTGTTTTATTTCAATGGCCCTCCAAATAAGTGGCCTTCCCACAACTAAAAATTCCTGACTTCGGATCTGGCTCTCCCTCGATCTACCCTATTATTACTTCTCCTATAAATCAAGTCAATGGTTTTCCATCAACAATTTACTATTTCTGTCTAGGTTATGAATGGCTGGAAGCCATCCCAAGCTCTAACCTTGGTGTATTTCTATTTAACTATGTATATCAAAAAATTACTAGATTTTAAAATTCAAAAAAAGTTAAAACAGATGAGGGCTAGGCAAAAAGGCGACAGAAAATGGAAAGGAGTTTACCTCTTGCCAGAGTAATTATTTTAAAATCAATGAGTATCTGGTCAACAATATTTTTTACCTGATTAATAATTTAATTTATCAATTAGTTCCCCCCATTGAACAGGAAAACCGAAAAGTTATACGCTATGAAACAATTATGATACCATGTAAGCACGAGGGTAGCCAAACATTTGGACATATTTTTTCTAGCCAATATTTTAATTTATTGCACGTTTGGCACAAGACACAAACTTAGATAAAATTTTCCTGGAAGGGGAGTGGCATTTTTCCCCTTAACTTTTATTGGATAACTTTAGGCTTGTCTTATGCAGGCCTTTGGTTAATGATATTAAGTTAGTTATAAAAACATACACTGAAATCCGTGATTGACATATAAATTGGAATAATTATACCATAACATAAGCATTAACCCGGAAGAGAAAAGTAAACTATAACTCTACCATACCAAATTATTTAGCTGAACAAACCAATAATATATTGTTTCTGTTAGGGTAAAGCACCCTTTAATTGTAAATATCTTACTAAATATAAATCGAAGTCCCTTTATTTGGAAATTTACATTTTGCTATGGCTGTGTTATTTTTCTTTAATTTCATTTCTTAAACCAATATCATTAGATTTTATTTATTAATACACTTAAACATATCAATTCTACAACTCTTATTTCTCCTTATCAAATGATTAATATGAAATATCCATATTTTGCTATCTATTTTTACATATATTTACATGATAAAAAAAATTCCCTCGATTAACTTCGTAATCACATTGTTATCTCACCACCAAATTTCCTAAATCTTAATCTTATACTTTGTATGATATCGGAAGCAAAAATTAATTAAATTTTACTTTCCTTAAAGATAATGTTATAAAATAATTGATATATTATATGATTATATATAACAAAAAAACCTTAAATTTATGTTACCCTAAGCGACCGAACCACAACCTTTGTAATTTTTAACACCTGAACTGTGATAAAAATTGTAATTTAAATAATGGATGGATCTCGGCGTAGCCAAGTTTTCGGTCTAAAAATTGACTTAATTCTCTAAATGGAGCCTTTTTAAAATATCCTATTTGGATAGATTAAAAACGACCCGATTAAGATTTAAGCCAAAATATATGATGTAACTTTGAGATTTGGCATATGGAGGTCCGAATCTTTCTGGTATCTATGAGCAAAATAATTAGGCTTACATTTTGGCGAATATCTTGGTCTATTTACACCTCAAATTCTAAGATGAATACGATTCACTAGTTAATAAATTTATTACCAAAAATGAAACATAAGTTTTTCTATGTGTTAATTGTTGCTTAAACAATGGGTCAGTCCGAATTTTCTATTATAATTTTCTTTTGCTACTCTTACAGTTTGAAAAAGTTTAAATTTATTACCCAACTTAACTCCTTGTTATTCATTGTGTACACTTATAACTTAGTCAGCGAGGCTCTATAATTTTAATCAAATACTGTTGGTTTTGAGGTTCACTATTTGTTTTAAAAATATTTAAAAAATAGAATGAGTTGTTCAGGGATGTAATGAGTGTGATAGCTATAGTAGATGAGCAGTCTAGTTAACCTTTTCAACTGGAAGGAAGGGAGGGGGCACTTAAGGAGAATCAATCTAAAGTTAGCAAAAAAAGGAAATCCATATCTATAGTAACCCAAAATAATTTACCGGGCTTAAAAGTTATTAGCACATATAAAATAATATGTATATAGATGTATATGTAATATTTGAGATATTGAAATCATTGAGGATTAGGAATATCTCAATTAAAAATTATTTATTGAGTGCTATTTTTTTTTGAAAAAAATCTGATCTAACCAGAAATGTATTCCAAAACTGCGAATTTTGAACAATTTTGCAGTGATCTTTAATTTATATTAATTTTCGCATAAATTCTTTATATATATAAAAAGAATACGTAAAATGGTTATATAGTGAAAACTCTCCAAAATTCGTTTAGTAGGTTTTAAAAATTGTCCTGATAAATGATTTAAAAGGCCAATAATATCAGTCCCCCCTTTCATAGATTCTGCACCTCCATAGATTCCTATCTCAATATGAACATAATAAACCTTGATATTTTTTTAAAGTTCGCAAGAAAGAAATAAGGGACTACAGAATTAGAAAAGAGTTATATACTATTTTTTTTATTGATTTTAAAATGTGATAATACAGGCACGTACGCAGGGGGGGGAATCCACACCCCCCCCCCCCCGCCAGCCAAAAAATGCAGATGTCTGATATATTTTTCGAAAATATTATGCTATTTAACTAGAGGGTAGCCTATTCTACCCGAGACAATGGGGCTTATTGCAAATGTGTCTTGTATGACCCAAGATATGCTGAAGAAATTTAGTTAAGCTTAACAGTCTTGTTAAGACTCCATTCACATGTACAAAGATGCTGCAGAAATCTTTGACAATCATCATAAAACAAATTATCTCAAAAGCTAAATTAATTTAAAGTGGGGATATGATTCCCATTTCATCACATATTGACAAAATAGGTTTTTAAAATATTAAAAGAAAATAGATGTAAAATTATCAAACTAACTATTGAGCCCATTCTATATTGTGGATTGGGCCTAGCATTATGTAGTCATTTAATTACAGGAAGCTTGAATTTTAATAATAATGATTATGATAGTAATTTTGGTCTTGTAAAATTTAAGGCATTAGGGGATTCTTCATTAATGGAATACCCAAAGTGACAATATTGTAAACAAAATTATTTCTGAAACTCCTTGTCCAACAAGGAGAAAGAAATTGCAAAAAGCTTTTCCAACGAGATGGAGTCTTCGCCATCAAGCAATAACAGC
The DNA here is from genome assembly GCF_954871325.1 of Gordionus sp. m RMFG-2023. Classification (NCBI taxonomy): domain Eukaryota; kingdom Metazoa; phylum Nematomorpha; class Gordioida; order Chordodea; family Parachordodidae; genus Gordionus; species Gordionus sp. m RMFG-2023. Next base: position 16,471,249 of record NC_088775.1, read on the forward strand.
TTTTATGGAGTTAGAAGAGCCGATTATTAATGCTCTTACTGAAATATCACAATGGCCTGAAAGTTCTCAGAAGCATTCAAATTATTGGTTTCAAAACTTATACCAAATTTTTTTTTTCTCATTAGAATGTATTAATAAATTATTTAATTATACAACTAATTTTATGTAATACTTTTCAAAAACATGACATTGACTTGATTGAGACGATGATAATAGCGGATAGTTTATTATAACTCAAGGAAATTAGGGCTAATGTTGATTAAGAATTTCATATTTTATATGTTATTGTTGAGTCAAAGGCAGAGCTATACAAGTTTAATATTTGTCTCTCTCGACTTGCAGCAAGGCAAGCTCCACATTAATATAGGGTCAGTAGAAGAGTATTATAAAATAAATGTCATTTCCCTCTCTTAGATACATTTATAACAGAAATAAAATGAACGGTTTTTAATTCATTAGGCAGAACATACTAATCTACATATATTACTTCCACAAAAGCCTTCCCAACCTTTTTCAGGTGACAGAAAAAAAAATATTTAGCATTATCATGAAGATGTTAAAGTAATGCCTTATTATGGTATAAAAGATTATTTATGGTTGATATAGTCCCAAAAATGCATGGATGCTTTCCATCATTTCAAACATCTTTTAGATTATTTTCCCAATGATTAAAATAATTATATATATATATATTAGAAAAAAATTATTATATATATTAGGAACTCTTCCCATTCGTACTACAACTAATGAGAGAACATTATCTTCTTTAAGAGAATAAAAATATCCTTAAGAAGTACAAATTCTGAAAGTAGATCTAATGGGGCATTTGACGCCAAGCATGGATGAGAAAATTGAAAAATTAGCTCAACCCCAACGAAGATTTTATTATATTTTTTAAATATATAATAGGCTTCTTAATAATATTATTTGTGCACATTTATTTTTTAATGTATTATATATTTTTTCATTAATACTTTATATATTACATACAAAATACAATTATTCCTAAGAAACTTGTGTAATATTTCCAACATTTAAATTTTTTATACTTTATATATAAATTTTAAAGGCTCAACAAATTTAAATTTCTATCTTGGGTCATTTATTTTTTAGTGATTCATATGTGGTTATATCCACTTAATATTTTATAATTCACATTTATAGTTTTTCATATGCCGCCGGTTATATCTAATATTTTTTAATTCACATTTATTTTATAGTTTTTATATGCAGGTTTATATATTTAATTTTTTATAATTCACATTAATTTAAAATTATGTATTAGAAATAGTTATTAGTTGTAGTAAATTTATGCTTGATATTTTTAAATAACAATAATTTTATCTTAAAAAATTTTAATTATCCACCCCCCCCCCCCTACAGCAAATTCCTGCATACGCGCCTGGATTAATATTATAAATTTCTAACCACTTGGCATTTATTTCTCGATCAAATTTCTATATAGATAAGCATTGATATTTCAGACATTTATTAAGTTAACCTTATGCAATTATAGTAAGACAAAAATATAAACGAAATAAATACTCATTTAAAATTTTTTTTCTATTTCTACGATATTCACTTTGTTAGGAGAACAGGGCTGCCATGAGATTTAAAAAAATTTTTTAATTCAATAAACAGGTTACTATCAGAATAGAATTTCAAAATATCATGAAAAGGTCATAGTCTATATATATAAAAAAATAAGCCAAATTTTTAACTGTTTTGTGTGAAATTGGATGTTAAAGTGGTTTAATGAGAGATTCAATAAGTTACCTAATAATAAATGATTAGCAATTTTGTTCGATTCTTGTATAAAAGCTATAATGTTGGATGTTATGCGAATTTTTAGTGGAGTTCACATCAATAGACCTGTAAAAATATCTCAGTGTATTTCAAAAGAATTGAAAATTTATAGTAACATAGATTTTTATCATATTAATATTTTTAATATGTCCTTATCTTAAGGTAGTCGTTGCTAAATAAATTAGTTAACTTATTAGATTACTTTCCAAAAAAAAATTTCGGAGAGGAAAGATAACTTTTTAATCTAAAACAAAACAATCTACCATTTATTATATTATTTAAATATAATGACAATTTGGATTGTTTTATTTATTCAAATATTTTTGAATTAAGATCAGCTTTATTGGTATAATATCTATTATATATTATTAATTATAAATGTAAATACATTGAATTTAATGAGTATACACGCATTTTTTTCTTCTTGAATTAATTAGCACCAAATAATTTAGAGGCAATCAATGTGACTAGAGTGAGACCGTCACAATTTTTTCCCCGTATAAACGTAAATTTATTCTCAATTTTTTATAATTCATATTTTTAGGGTACAAGGTGATTGTGATAGTAATATTTGATTTTCATGTATGAATTGTTCCCATTCTTCGAATTTAATGAGGCAAGATACGTAAGGATTTTCGGCAGGAAATCTATTTTCTGCTATGAATAGCATTGATTCATCAATATTAGGGGGTTTACATTTATGAATCAAATCTTGATTGAGGCTGATAGAGGTTCCAAAACTAAAAAAATAAATAATTAAGAATTATAATAATATAGTATGATACAAGAGAGATATTTATTATGAAATAAGTGTAATAAATTAAAAAATAAAAAGTGTTACTTTTCGAAAGGGCGTTCGAATACTAGAGGCATGTTATAGACTTTATACGATGTTACGTTGAAGGTATACATTTTAGAAGCATCATTTTCAATCAACGATCTTACAGCGCCTTTGATAACTTGATAGTTACAAAAAATTTAATAGATATTATTAATATGCAGAGTTGTTAAAAGATACTTTTTAAATGGATCTAGATACAGATACATCGTCTAAAATAATATCTAGATACCGATATTTTAATCAAAAATCTATCTAGATACAGATACCACATTTTTATATCTAGATCCTTTAAAAACTCTGTTAATATGAGACTAACTATAATAATACTATCGTACAATGCCTCTTATATTGTAGCTATAAATCTTAGTGCTATATGAGAGAATTTTACTCCCTACCATTTTAAAATGTAAAATAAGAATTTACAGATTTAAAATGAAAAACGCCTTAAGTTGAAAATGACATTTTTAGGTAGAATGCTAACATTTTAAAAGAAATATTATAATTAAAAAATTACTTATTGAATTCATGCAGTAAGATAAAACCAATTGTTTGTCTGAACACACTCCGCAATCTAATAATTATTTTTGTTTTAAAAGGTAAATAATTTAATTATAAAGGAATCCACAAAAAATATTCAAAATGTGTTTACCATTGTTAAAATTTAGGTCTTTGTAGGGTATATCCTGTATATGAAAAGCTAATTTATTATATTGATTGCCGATTATTGGTCCTTCGTTCCTTGAATTTAAAATTGTGTTATCAACGTAAATAATGGCCTCATTTGAATGAGGATCAAACTCAAAACAATTAGGACCAGCGGCTGTAGAAATGCCTAATTTTATGATATTTGGATCCCTTATATCTTCAGGTTTAATCAGGTATCTAAGTTCTAGACCGTAACGTTTGCTGTTAGAAGTTATATGTGGGATGGCAGTTTGTAAAATATCATTGTCACTGCCTTTCGATATCGAGTTAAAATTGAGATGGTTATCTTTTTTCGAGGTCAGGGTGAAAACGGAATAACCAGGTGAGAATAGATTGTCATCTTTGAGGGTAAGTTTAGCATCATTTTCTCCGATATGATCGTTACTCACATCTTTTATGCATATTCGTTTTCGGTATACACTCTGCTTAGTCACTTTATTTTCGGGTAAATAAGGTATCGTGAATTTGATTTTGTAACCTTGAACAGATTTTTTAACCTTTTTAGTAGGCCATTTGAATGTACCGCTACCGCAATTGATGGTCAAAACTTTCACTAGATGGTCGTTCTTGTCAAGTTCAAATATACTAGGATGATTTTCCCCATATATTCTAAAAAGTTTTATTAATATTTTAAAGAAATATAATGGATTGGTTATGGTGTTATAGAAGAATCATACATGTTGGAAACAGTTAAACATAAAAAACAGCACAGTAAAACAAGCTAAATAACAATTTAATGAAAATTTTTTTCAAAAAAAAAATATTGGTTAGTTTTTTTAATAGTTAAATTTAACAAAAATGGAAATTGCAAATGAATATTAACGGATTACATTTTCCATGAGGATTGTAGTAAAAGTAATAAATAAATATAAAACGTTAATTTTTTTCCCCAAAAACACATTTTGTTTTTATCTAGCTTCTTAATGTCCCCGCATGTGAAATGGACTCATTATTTTTTGAACTTTTATACCAATCATAATAAATAAAAGGATAATATAAATAATAAAATATACTTACGAAAATATTTTTTCGATGCTTCCTATGGAATCATCGATTCCGGTTTCCCTAAAATTGCAAGTTTTGAATTTCGCTTCATCTTGAACTTCTTCCTGATTGACGTAGTATTCTTCTCTAGATTTTGATACTTCTGGAATAGAGTAGGTGTGAATATTCGTAACAATATAAATCAGAAAATAGACCACTAAAATTGGTATGGCAGTCGTATAATATCTCATCCTTTTTATTTATAATATTTTACTAAATTTAGAATTTTATTTTCAAAATAATTTTAATTCAAAAAAAAAAAAATTATAATATATTTATATTTTAAGTTTTAAAAATCTTTAAATTAAAATAATTTAATCAATGTCCAATTCAGGTTATACAAATAAATCGGGGGGTATATAAAGATATGTAATAATAATATAACTTTTTTTTGACAACGGCGTGTGAACACATAATTTTATACAATGCTTTAAGGGAAAAAGGTAAGATAACAATGGATATAATAATATATATTTACTATATAAAATAAGTTTGGCAAAAACGTGTCACTTTTTATATTGTATTATTGTATACTGTATACAATAAATATAAGTCTTGTTTTAAAAGGGAAATACAAATATCACACACTTATAATATATTTTTTTTCCATAATTTTAATATTTCTAACCTATCCCCCTCTCCCTACCTATGGAAACAGACATTGTATACAGTTTTTTATTGATAAAGAGAAGAAATTATGTTAATTTCAAATATAAGTTTATTAAAGGTATATTAATTTCATAAAAATGTTCACTACAATAATAAATTATTATTAATTATTTAATTGATCATTATCTTCAAATTTTCACATGTAAATTGTAAGGTCTCTTTTTTTATGGGTACAACAAAAAAATAAATAATATTTCAAAATGTTGTTGTTATACAAATATAAAACAATAGAAAATATATTGATCCATTACAATAATATTAAATATTTTCTCATGGTTTTGCGAAAAAAAAAACTTTTGTAAATATTGAAGTGGTTTTTAAAATAATAAGAACTAGGGGACTTTAATTATGGAGCACCTGTAAAAAAATTCACATTTTTACTTATTTTTAATAATGATATGTGATTAGTTATTAACCATTTTTTTTTATCCTTTACAGGATAATATTTGAATTAACAATATATATATGGTAAAATAATTTTCAATCCTCCAGTGGTTATTAGGAGTCTTTCAATTTTGTTACTAATTCTTCATTATCCAGATGAAAAATACCCCAAAAGTATCTTCATTGGGTTTATGGAAACCCAAAAATCAAATATATTATAAACTCGATATAAAGTTATATTAAATATAATTTTATATTATCCCATATGATTAATAATTAAAATTTTATTCAATAATATGAATACAATACAAAATCATAGGAACTATTATTAATATGGTCAAAGATCAATTATAAATAGCATCAAAAGTATTTTAATTTTTTCTTACGTAAAAATTATTTTAACACCAAATACATTATGATATTTAATATTATGAAAGTGTTTAAATTTGTGAGGATCATAAATCTTGTCTATGTCCGAGTATTTGATTCTACTCATACCCCAAAAACAACTAATATAAATGGTTACACGTTTAAACATTATTAATATGTAGGTATTATATATATTTTTTGGTATTATAACAAAAGACTAAGAAATTTACATCTGGACTCTACGGCAATTACCATAAGGTTATTTTTAATCATCGTGAGAACTCATTTATATCGATTGATATTGCTCTAGCTTAATCATATTCAGGTGGGCTGAGAAATTTTTTTATCATTAGTATCCGGATATAAGATTGCTTAAAAATGAAAAAATAAGGAAAACCCTCAAAATTTTTATTATTATTTTTTTATATTAAGCTTTATTAAAAAAAATCATCAATTTTAAGGTGACTTCTAGGTTACAAATCTAGACTGAGGAATCACCCTCTTAAAACGAGGTTAAGGTTAAATGGTTGTCATAAACAATAGTGTAGTTACAAGATTTCCTATTCAAAAAAGGAAAAGTCAATCATAAGAAAAAGGCCCCATCAAAATTAAAAGGTCCACTCAAAAGAGGAGAGTACCAAAAGCTTAGGAAAAAGGTCAATTAAATAAGGAAAAATGTCAATCAAAAAAAGGAACAGTGTCAATCTAAAAAGAGAATCCGATCAAAAAATAAAAAGTCCCACGAGAAAAGGAGAAGGTTTAATCAAAAAAGGAAAAGTTTAATTTTTTCAGTTTAGTAATCTCAAAATATTATTTTCTTAAATTTTCAATTAATATTCTTTCTTATTTTTTTGCGTTCACTTTTTAAGTCATTTTTAATCTATTTTTATCATCTTTTCTCAATTTTCTTAATATTTATTTTCTTCTCATTTTTTAAATTCTTTTTTTATTTTAATTTATGTCTTCCCTCTTGTTTATCTTTAATTCTTTATTTATTTTATCATTTATAACCATTAGTGATCTGCATCGGGCCTAATTTTTTAAGCCCGGCCCGGCCCGAAATTTTTTTAAAAAAAGTTTTGCCGGCCCGGCCCGAACCCGAAATTTTTTTGAATTTATTTAAATATAGAAATTAATTTTTATAATTACTCAAAATAAAAGACATATGTTATATGTCGTTTAATTTCAATAAATAAAATTAAATATTTTTATTTTACATAAAAAATCCAATATAAAATTGATAAATTAAAAAAATTCCAAGGTCCGACCCGACCCGGCCCTAACCCTATTAGTTTACATAGAATTAGGCCCGAGCCCGGCCCGAAGCCAGTTCGGGTCGGGCCGGGTACGGGCCGAGCTTAACTTTGCAGATCTCTAATAACCATTCCTTTTTTTTAATCTTTTGTCTAATAACCCAAATCTGAATCTAATAGAAAATATGTTTTTTAAATGGAAAGATTTTGAGAGAATTTAAAATCTTAATAATGAAGAAAATTAGATTACCTTTACAGAATATGGAGAGAGAGGAATAACCTAGAATGCCAATCATTATTGTGACAATATAGACACATATATTCCAAAATGTAGAGGGGAAATTATTTATGTTTAATATAATTTTTTGCTTCTTATATATCGTAATTAGTATTGTTAAACGGCTCGACATGACGATTTTTAAAAACGGCAAACTCAATATTTTATATAGAAAAATATTACGCAACTGAAGATTTTAATTATAGATGGTACAAATGTTTGGGCATTTATCTCTAGATAAGCATGGCTAAAATATTGAGTTTGCTGATAAAATTCGGCTCAAATCGAGCCGTTTAACAACACTAATCGTAATTGTAATGAAATAATTTGATATATAAATATTAATAAAATAAAGATTTGATTACAATATAGAAGAAAAAAAGTAAGAATTTACAAAATAAAAGGAGAAAAAACGGATAATTAAAAATGATAAAAAGATAAGAAATGGCTAAGATGAAAGGAGGAAAAATGGTTATAAAGTTTAAAAAAATGGAGAATTGAAGAAAAATAATAGGGAAAATAAATAAATTATTATTAAAAATATAAAAAAATGAACAAAATAAATATTTAAAAAATTTGAGAATAGATGACAAAAATAGATAAATGTGTTAAAGAGATTGTAAAAAATTAAAAATAAAATAAAAGAGGATATTAAAATTAATAAAATTTCTAAGATAAATGATATTTTAGGAATATTAAACTGAAAACAAAAAAATTCAAATTTTTTTAAATAGACATAGACCTGTGCACTGACAATCTTGCCGGTGGCGATTTTTCTATTTACGATCGACTGGCGGCGGGGAATCGATTTAAACACAGCCACAAAAGTAAGCGACGGCGCGGCGGCATAAAATATTTTTCTAATTTAAACTTTTTAATTAAAGTTATAAATTATTGGAAACACTTTTAAAATAAAATTTATGGTTTTATTATGCTAAATCATAACTATAATTAAACGGTTTTATTAAGCTACTGTTATCATGTATAAATATTATCTTATTTAGATTTATAAGATATATGGATGTGATGATCTTTTAGAGTTCAGAGTGAGCCCAACTATGGAAAATGCACACTCGCTGGGTGTGCTTGTACCTGGAACACAGGACTTTCCTAGCTAATATTGAAAGTTTAAGAAGATCCAATGCTCTTACATTCTAAAAATTTAAGATATCTTTTATCTCTAAATTATAAGACGAAAATAATGAATAACACTCTTTTTCAAGACTAGTTAAATAGTCTTGTTGTTCCAGATTCTTGTGTTGAATGTTTGTAGATATTATCTTATGATAATCTGATTTTGAACCAACTTTTGCGGTTTCACATTCGGTTAATTCGTCCGTGTAAGGCAACAAAAAAGTAGCTTGTTGACATAAAAATTCCATCAGAATAATATTTTTTTCCTTATGTTTATAGATTAAAAACGAGGATCCAAAAGTGCTCATAACACCTAAGTAAGATAAAAGAAGGAGAAATGAATAAATAAAAACTAATTTTTAAAATACTACCTGAAGATCGGTTATTGGAAATCTATGATCATTCCCCAAACATAAATCTATCTGGGAAAGAATAGTTTCGTCTGTATGTTTTTGAGTGACATGATGTGTGACCAATGTATAAAATGCGATATTAAAATTAATATCTATTTTATTTAAATCCAGAGGTTATATAATTTCGCCGTCTATATTTATCGGCAGCAAATAATATAATCGCATTTTTTAATAATTTAAAATATATTAAATATTATTTTTCTTATTTATAAATAACATACAAAATAAATTATATTTTTAATAAAAAAATGTGTATAACGCTGACACGCAGCAGAATTTTTGAGCCCTGCCTGACACTTTTTGGGGGCGGTTTCGGAGTGGTCAAAAATCACTGGTGGTGCACAGGTCTAAATAATAGCGATTTTCCTTTTTTGAATAAACCTTTATTGACATTTTTTTTTTGATCGGACTTCTTCCTTTATAGATGGATACTTTTATTTTTAGATTCGAATTATATTTTTCCTTATTTGATTGACTCTTGTTCTCTTTTGATCGGACCTTTTCCTAATCCTTTAGTGCTTTTTCTTTTTTGATTGAACCTTTTCATTTTTTATATCTGACCTATTCCTTTATTTTATCAGACTTTTTCCTTTTTTTGATCAGACCTTTTCTTTTTTTGATTGGCACTTATCTTTTTTTTATCGGACTTTTAGTATTAAACATTATATGATGATTTAAAAAGTTAATAAAATTATCATTCATAAATGGAAATTTAACTTTCTATGTTACGCCAATTCTTCAATAGGTTATTCTATATTGGGGATTAAATCTCTATGTATATTAAGTAGGACTAGGCTAGTCCATTCAATCAATTTTCTGATGTCCTACTTTTGAGATAGGTTTTTATTCTCCATAATGAAGAAAAGGTCTTCAGATTTAGTGTTGGTAAATGGCTAGATTTATGCTTTTTAAAAACGGCTTTTATCAAGAAATATTACACAAGCCTGAAAATTTTGCTCATAGGCGGCACACATGTTTGGAAATCTATTAGCAAAATCTCGAAGCTTAGTCATTATTTTCCTGAAAAAAATATTGAGTTTTTTTTTAAAAATCGGGTTTGGGCCGGGACGGGTCGGGCTTTGGAAATTTTTTAAAATATTTCTAAATTTATCAATTTTATATTGAATTTTTTATGAAAAATAAAATATTTAATTTTATTTATAGAAACTAGACGCCATATAATATATATGTCAACTTTTTTAAAAAAATTTTCGGGCCTTGCCAGACTTGAAAATTAGATCCGATGCAAAACACTAGTGTGGATATTAATGATATCTTCTTTACTAACAGTAAAAAGTTATGATTTTCTACCTTAGCCTTCAAAAAGTGCCTGTCCTGATTTAGAATTTTGCCATTCTCTTGCAGATTCTCTTAGGCATGGCTTTAATAAAAGGTTTATAATTTGATAAAAATAAATTATATATTTCTAAATAACTTTATTGCAGATTTTCAAGTGTTTATAATGATGATAAAGATAATATTATTACTACTAATATTAATCCTGAATTTAAATAAAATTGGGAATGGATAAAATGGGACCATAATAGATAATTAAAAAATAACATTTTCTTTGAATAAAATATAAAGATAAAAAATATATATGATTTTGTTTATGGTACTTTATAAAAAAAACAAAGGAGCGATGGTGCTCCTTTTTTAAATATAGAGAGGGATCTTGCTCCTTTTAAAAACTAAGTGGCCGTAACGGAAGCTAGCCCCTTTTAAAAAGGAATCTTAATAACTCCGCAAATCGTTGATTGATTTGAGTCAAAAATAAATCCGAAAGAGGAATGATAAGTAAGGGTTATTATATAGTCATCCTCAATCATTGAGCTCACTTCTATATTAGAACGATTTGTTTGTCTAAGTGCAAGTCGAGGCTTATGAATCTCGAAATAATATAATTGCGTTTCGCTTCAATAATCACATGAATCTCGTAAAATTCTTAGTCTATATTATCTCTTAGTAGTTGTACATAATAATATTTGCGATTCGCATAACTACAACCAAATCCATATATTTTTTTGTAAAATATTGCATTAAATTGGCGTGTAAATAAATAATGTATTTACACATTCCAATGCAAAAAAAAATCGACTATATTGAATCCTAAGATGTATCAGTTTCAGATGAAATACCTGACTTAGACCTTTCTGATATTCATCAAAATAGCTCTTCTAGTATCAAAAATACTAGAACGCTGAATGTCGAAGGGTCCATCTTGCCGGGCATGCTTTTCGCAGTTTATTATTTCCTGTAGCACAAGAAGTCTTAGAAATATTTATATTCAGTAAATTCTGTCCCTTATGGATATCCGAACATATCATACAATCTTATTAGTAGAGGTAAATTAAATTGATTTTTTTTTTGGTTGATAAAATTTTCATCCTTCAATTTCTAAAATTTTTTAAATAAATGTAAAAAATATATATTATTAAATTTTCGCGGAATAAAATACTAATACACAAGAAAGAAATATTTAAATTAATTTTTGGCATGAAATTCATAAAAACCTTTTATATTTATTCAAAATTTTTTTTTACTTTAAACAACAAATAATTTCAAAAAAAAAGTAAAAGTTACTATTTTTTAAAAATAACGACAAATGAATCGAATGATGCTTAATTATTAAACAGGCGTAAGAATGAAATGTCAAATAAGTATCTTTTTTTTAAAAAAAACAATATCTTTTTAACTAGTGTTGTTAAAAATCCTGATTTAGGTCTATTTTAAAAAACGGCTCGATTAAGATTTTAGCCAAAATAACATTATGTAAGTCTTGAGATTTGGCGAATACATGTTCAAACCTTTCTGCCATCTAAAGCTTAAAAACTATTTTGATCATAATATAATGTCAATAGGGTCGTTTTTGAAAATTGACCTGAATCGGGCTTTTTAACCAATATCTCTTATCGGGCAGCGTGTAGTGATTACTCACATTCATTCATCGGCATTAAAAAAAATATTGTACAAAAATAGTCCTGATTAAAAAATACACATTTCTCGAATTCAATGTCTTAAAAGTTTACAATTAATTTTTTGCGCTTCCTTTGTAAATTGTTCCCTTTCATTTTATATTATATATTGTAAACTTTTTGATGTTTTATTTTTTTATCATAACCGTTGTTATACTAATTAAATTTTATTATATATTTAAGGTGAAATCCATTAAATTTAATGTGTTTTTTTTTACAATTTACTCTTCATAAATAAATTAAAATTATATTCACAATTTTTTATTATCACCTAATACTTAATTTAATTCATATTTTAAAATTGATAATAATGGTTATGCAATAGCAATGTGAGGTAGTGATCTGCATCGGGTCTAATTTATTATACATTAAAAATTCTAAAATTGATAAATTTAGATAGATTAATTCCAAAGCCCGACCCGGTCCGAAATTTTTAAAAAATATTCGGCTCAACCCAGCCCGAACCCAATTTCTTTTTAAAAAATAGTCCCGGCCCAAAGCCCGATTTCTAATGTGAGGTACCAAAAAGTATTTTAAAAAAATACCCGGACAATCCCTTCATAAAGAATTTTCAATTATCCCAATTTTAAACACCCTTTGACCCCGCTACTATTTTTAAACGAGGGAATATGATACACTTCTAAAATTTTTAGGATTTTACATTAACGGTCTTGAATATTATTTCTTAGCTTTGTTCGATTCAAGACAATGGTATAATCATCTTATATTCGTCTTAATAAAATATTTGGAGTGTTGTAAAATGCATATCCAATTGTTTAATTAAAATATATTGAGTATTTAATCATCAAGAGATTGCAAGTCTGATTTCCGGTTTCGATTTAGATTCTATGTATATGTTATTTTGCATCTTATGACAATATCTTTAATAAAAATTTGAGATTTTATTAATTCTTAATTACTTTATGTTAGCATTAATCATGCTGAAAAACATAGAATATACGTAATAGATCTCCAAACTTATAACAATTTCTACCATTTTCTTAACGATATCATTTTGTATAAAATTAATGCTGACAGTAAAAGTAATAATAATTAAATTGAATTAAGAATATATATTCGATTAAAGTCCCAAATGGAGTATCGTGTAGGGTGAGGGGGGAGGCAAGAGGAAATTTGCCCTTCGGAATTATGCTTTCTTGTATATATCATTTTAAGCGAATAACCCCTACATACCCCCATCCCCTCTCTCGTAAAAATATATACTATATATGTATTAAAAACAGCAATTTGAAAGAAAAATAAGTAAAAGTTAATTATTTTTTAAAATAATGACTACAATTCAGAATTTTTATAAAAAATTGAAAACCCGATATTATTATTTTATAAATGTAATAGCCAAAGCGTAATTGCTTGGGTTTTTTAAATTTTTTTTTACGTGAGCTAGCTTGGGTCTAAAAAATTCCCATTTAAATTTAGCTTATTAAAAACTGTTGCCAACTTAAAAAAAATATTACATTTCAAAATGATTGCCTAAATCAGGGTTGTTGACCGGTCAATGACCGGTCAAATATGGTCAAATTCAAATTGTTTTTTAAGACAATATTAATTCTATTTTATATATAATAGTGAAAAATATATGTATATTAAATTATTTTCTAAATTCTATAATGAATGTTTCGCTCTTTATGACAGAGCCTTGTTCTAATTTATATTCATCATTTTCTTTAACATTTTTTAATCAATCTTATGTTATGATATATTCCTACCAATATTTTGGTTGTCGAGATCTTCAATCGAATTTCTTAAACACTTCTTTTAATATTCATGTGAACAAGGCCCATTCCAACAACTTGAGCCCGAAATCTGATTGTTTTTTATGTAGGTTACTGGTTTCCACATAATTTGGCTATTAAATACTCCGCTTTTATTTCTGAAATTTGTGATTACACTTAAAATATTTTGATGATCTTCTCTTTATGAAACGACTAATTTTTGTATTATGTCATATGCTTCATCAAACTAAAGTAAGATCCCCTTATATTGGGAATCCAATAAATAATCAGCAGTGCAGTGAGGGCACATGTATTTAGATTGTTTTCTTTTTCAAACTTATCTTTAATATTTTTTCTTTAGGTTGGTAAATTATAAAATCATGGACATGATTGTATTATATGTTTTCTAAATTAAGCCCCTCGTTTTTTACGTAAGCCAAGGTCAATAAGATAGCTAAATGTTTATAAATAGTTTAAAATTTTAAATTTTTTGTCCAAAATATCATTTAATATATTATTGATAATTTCTCACGGACAAATATCCAACTTCTTCAATAGCTGCTTTCAGTGCTTTCTTGCAAATTTATATTTGTTCATTAACTTTATTTATAATACTCATCTTGTTTGGATAATTGTACATAATGTAATATAAATTGGCAATTAGTAATTTTCTCAAACCATGCTTAAGTAAAATTTTTATATTTATTTATATATTTAGATCCAATCAAATTAATAATGAGAAAAATTCTTTTTTTTATATATTTCAAATTGAAATTCTAATATTTTAATAAGAAAATTTTATATTTTTATTTAAAATTATAATTAAATCGATGCCTCAAAGATACAAATATATTTTAAAATAATTTGTAAACAAATTAGATTGATAAATATGCTTTAAATACATATTAGTTTATTAAATAAATATAGTTATTCACCAACAACATTTTAGAGTATTTGACCATATTTGACCAGGTCAAATACTCCTTCTGTCAATTGACCGGTCAATTGATCGACTTGCCAACCCTGGCCAAATACACCGATATATTTTTAATTTTTATCGAAAATAAATTACATTTTTGGAAGGTATGAGTAAAATTTTTGAAACTTATTATGGGCATGAGATTTTTTTAAGATTAAATATGGGTCGGGCCTATAAATTTTTTTTACTGCGGGACTAGGCTGAGCCTGATCAACAAATCCAGGCCCATCTTCTCAAAGGCCTGCAATAATTGGTCTTCAAGGTGAAAAAGCCTAATAGTGCCACCCCCTAGCAAAACTCTCGATATGCCTGGCTCCAAATATGCTAAAACTCTAATAAAATATTTTTAAAAAATTCATTGTCATAAAAATTCCTAATATTGCTCTATTATGTATAAGCAGCTTTATTGTTATTTCTTTAAAATTTAGTCATCATTTAAAGTTAGGCCATCATAGATACCTTAAATAAAACAATTTATAACATAAAATGTTAAATTAAATATATAGGCGCCAGGTATATTATAATTGTTACAATTATAAGTATAATTTATATTTGAATCGATATATCAAATTCAAGTGTTATATATCATTTACAAAATAGTTAAGGAATAATTAAAAGTTAAATTACTATTTTTTTTATTTTAAAAGGACTTGACTAATAATAATTAAAAACATTTATTTTTATATGTATCAATTTTCTACTTCTATTCAAATCATACATGATAATATATAATCTGATATATAAAGCACATTAAAGTTGAACATTGAATTTTATTTTAAAAATGTAAATATTCATATTTAAAAAATACCATTGTAATATTGAATACTTAGTTTTTTTTGTACGTGATTACGACCCAATAATATGTATTAAGTTTATGTATAAGATATTTAATAGATATTATCTTATTATTACAATCACAAAAATAGTATGATTATCTGATCAACATTTATATTTTACAGTTTGTTTGTGTAAAGTAACCCCTTTTTGTTACCGCGCTATAATTGTTCATTTTTTTTTGGTAAAATATTAGGTAGAATTTAACACGTAAATATTGGGAATTAAAAACCAGGCCAGTAGTAAAGCATGCTTATTTAAGTGTTCTAGCTAAAACTAGGAATTCTTGGGGCTGACTATGAAAAATTTTGATTTGATTGCATAAATACTTACTAAGGCCGTAAATACAGGGGATGGGGGGTTGTCAGGTCAATTTCGCTAGAATATAATAAAAGATAAAAGGATCAATATGATGTTCGAATAAAAATGGGGTTCCCCCAGTACCTCAAGTTCTAGTTTCAACTCATTTATGTTATTGATTATTTCTCCTAAAATTGTTTGACAAATTTAAATTATTCGTGAAATATATTCTCAAATATTTAAATTTTTCGTTAAATATTAGATTGGCAAATCGAGTTAAAAGGTTTTTTAAATTAAGAAGGCCATTGCCAGGCGCGTACGCAAGAATTTGGTCTGGGGAGGGGGGGGGGGTGGATAATAAAATTTTTTAAGAAATATTATTGTTTTTTAAAAATATCAAGCATAAATTTATTAGAACTAATAACTATTTCTAATGCACAACTTTAAATTAATAGTGAATTATAAAAAAATTATATTTATAAAACGTCATATAAAAAACTATAAAATAAATGTGAATTAAAAAATATAAAGTTAATATAAACTCTATATGAATCACTTAAATGACCCAAAATAGAAATTTGAATTTTTTGAGCTTTTAAAATTTATTAACATAAAAAATTTTAATGTTGGAAATATAAATTAATACACAAAAAGTTTCTTAGGAATAATTGTATTTTGTATGTTATATATTTACATGTAAAATCCAATCTTCGTTGGGATTAAGCTAATTTTTCAATTATCTCATCCTTGCTTGTCGTTAAATGTCTATGAATATTCAAAAGATCCAAACCTTTCAACCTACTTTCAGAAGTTGTACTTCTTGGCAGGGATTCGAACCGAACCCGAACCCGGAGAAGTGAACCCGGGTTTTTAGAAAAAAACTCTGAACCCGAACCGAACCTGAACCCCATTTATAAAATTTTCAAAACCCCGAACCGAACCCAAGAATTTTATTTGAACCCGGGTTCAACCGGGTTCAGTGTATTATTTAAAATCATATATTAATATATGTAAATACAAATATTATATTTTCAAATTTCCAATTAAATGAAGTGTTAATAAATTTTAAACAACTTAATTCATTTATGCCATTTTTTAATTTATTCTCGATTCCTGTTGGAGTGTTAAAAAATTAAACAATTGAATTAATTTACGCCATTTATTTTTAAATTTTTATCTTATTATTCTTAAAGATTATTAATTAGAAGAAAATGGTTAACAAATCAAAGTAAAAATTATTATATTGTTAATTTAAAAAATTCTAAACATCTAACTTAAAAATTGTTAAAGGTAGGGCAGTTTTTGTGAACTTATTAAAATGATTTTAAAATTTATATATGCTAATCATTTATTTTTGGTTCAGATTAATTTTTACAAGATATTAATGAAGTGCATATTATAAATGAAATTAAATTTATAAATATCTCTTTTTTAATTCTGAAATCATTGCTATTTAAAAAAATTGTTCTCTTTTTATAGATTTAAGATTAAAGATAAAGTCATATTTGATAAGCATTTTACCCTTAATACAATAGAAAAAAAATAATATGTTCATATTGCAAAGTAAAAATGTCTGGTAATCACTTGTCAAATTTAGAAAGACACCTGGAAAGAAATCACAACAATGAATATTTAAATTATTTAAATGAAAAAACCAAATATCAGGAATTTTTATTGGCAAAAAAACCTAAAATTAATATAGAAACCTTTTTTCCAAAAAAGCATATAAGTATAAATATATCATCTAATGATTTGATGAGTTCAATACTAGAACTTGTTACTGTAAATGGCCGGCCTTTATCAATTATTGAAGATTCGGGATTTCAAAGAATTATAAATCCACTCCTATCTGGGCTCAATTTGGTTATAAACAAAGAAAATTTATCCAGAACTATTAATAAAACAGCCCAATCAATTAGAGACAAAATATCGAGAGAGATAGAAGGGAAATTAATAAGTTTAAAAGATGATGCAGTTCAACGACTAGATAGGTCAATTCTTGGTGTAAATTTTCAATTTATATCAAAGTCCATTATAAATTTGAGGACTCTTGGAATTGATAGGCTGAAAGAGAGATGTACAGGAGAATATATAAAAGAGAATATATTAAAAACTTTACTAAAATTTAAAATTAATATTGAACAAATATACACAATTACTTCTGATAATGGTTGTAATTTTTTAAGAGCTATAAAGCTCCTGCAACTTGAAACTGATTATGATATAAGGAGTGAATCAGCAGATGAGGAAAATATGAATGTAAATGTATATAAATATGATATTGATGATATACAAAATACTTTTTTATCAACTATTATATCCTATCCGATTTATAGTGTACGGTGTGCAGCTCACACACTTCAGCTGGCACTTCAAGATGCTATAAAATTATCACCAAAGCTAGGAGCCTAAATTTAAAATGAAGACATCCCACTTACCAAAAGTTATTAAAAAATATGAAACTCCCTAAGCCTGTGTTAGATTGCCACAGATGGCATTCAACCCACGATATGTTAGAAAGGCTGATTTTACTAAAACCCAATATCGAATATTTTTTTTCAGAGCAATCTGATTATTTATTGACTGAAGATTGGAAAGAGATAATAACGATTGTTTAAATTTTAAAACCGCTAAAAATCGCAACCAAACAATTCCAATCTGAACAGTTAACACTGACAGATTTTTATGCAGCATGGTTAAGATGCTGCATCGAACTGGAAAAAAATCCATACCATTTTGCTCAATTACTATATTCTTGTCTTAAGAACAGAGAAGAAAGGTTTATAAAGAACGAAATTCTCTTAGGTGCCATATACCTGGACCCAAGATACAAGGTTAATTAAAAGCTTAGTAAATTAATTATTTTAGATTTATATTAAAATTGTTATTTTATGGAATATTTAAATATAAACAATATAAATCCTTACAATAATTACTGGATTTAGCGATTATAAAAGATTAGATAAAAAAGAAAATATTTTGCATTTTTGGGAGTCTGCTAAGCTGGAACACCCTGAATTATATATTTTATCTAAAATCTTATTTGCTGTTCCTGCAACCCAAGTTAATTTATCATATTTTCACATATAAATATACATTTAACATAAGTTAGCGTTGAAAGATCTTTTTCACATTTGAAATTCATTCTTTCACCACATAGATCGAGGATGAGTTAACAACTCTTGGAAGATATTATGCTAATACGTCTAAATAAAATTTTTAAAATTGATACATGACTATATGCTTTGTATTTTTAACTATATTTGCCTATAAATAAAATAAAAAATTTATTTTTTATATCAAATTTATGTCTAGTTTTTTATTATGATTTAAATATAGAATTTTTTTTATCAACTCAAAAATTCTTGAACCCGAACCGAACCGAACCCGAACCAAACCCGGGTTCAAAAATATTTCCCTGAACCGAACCCGAACCGAACCCACCTTTTTTTTATACCCCGAACCGAACCCGAACCGAACCCGGGCAAAAATTTTGTCGGGTTCGCATCCCTGCTTCTTGGTATGTTTTTCAGAGACCCTCAAGCCTGGCCCCCGGGCCGGACCGTATTTTAATTTTTTAAATATACCCGGGCCGGGCCCAAATTTTTTTTTAAAAAAAACACCCGGGCTGGGCAAAATCTTTTTCAAAAAAATATCAGGGCCGGGCTGTATATTTTAAAATCAAATATTTGAAATCGCCATTATTAGCTATAAAAATCAAAAATAAATATAATTTATTCTTAAAAAATTCGGGCTGGCCTGAAAATTTTATTTTCAAAAAAGCCGGGCTGGGCCTGAAATTTTTTTTAAAAAGAAACCGAGCCGGGCCAAAAAAATTTGAAAAAAATATCTCGGCCGTGCCTTAGAAATGGTACCTCTGCAGGGCTCTATTATTCTTAAAAAAGAGAATGTTCTCTCTAGTTTACTAATGGGAAGAGTTGCTAATGTATATAAACCCTTTTAATACATTGGGAATATAATTTAAATGTGTTTAAAATGCAAAACATCCAATATTGGACTATATCATCAACCATAGTTAATTTTATAAACATAGTCATTCAGCTAAAAAGGCATCATAAGATACTTTAACATCTTCATGATAAAAATCTAACAAATATTTTTTCTATCACCATCTGAAAAAGGCTGGTAAGGCTTTTGTGGAAGTAATATCTGCAGATTGGTAAGTGCTGAATGATGAATTAAAAACCATTCATTTATTTGGGTTATAAATGTATCTAAGATATACTCTTCTACTGATACTATATTAATGTTTTAACGATGAGCTTGCCTTGCTGCAAGTCAAAGGAGATAAATATTAAACATGTATAGCTCTGATTTTGACTCAACAATAACATATAAAATATGAAATTCTTCATCAACATAGGCCTAATTTCCAAAATGCTCCCCGCTATTCTCATCTTCTTAAACAAGTCAATGTCATACTTTTGAGTATTACATATAGTTGTATAATTAAATAATACATTCTAATGAGAAAAAAAATTTGGAATAAGCATTGAATCCAATAATTTTCTCTCTTCTGAGGAAATATTTTTTTCAGGCCATTGTGATATTTCAGTAATAGCAAATAATCGGCTCTTCTAACTTCATAAAAGCTGTTACTGCTTGATGTAGAAGATGCTATCGTGTTGGACAAGAAATTTGAAAATGGTAGATAAATATTACGCCACTAAAAATTTGAAAATAATAAGTAAATATCACGGCGGAAAACTTGAAATCGAAATTAATTGATAAAATAACTTAGTAGATAAATATGATAATAAATGTAATTGAATATATATTTAATATGAGATACGAATAAATATTAACAAATATAAATTAATATAAACAATAATATTTTTGAAAAATATTTCCGGCATCTGCATTTTTTGGCTTTGGGGGGGGGGGGATTTCTGGCCATTGCCAATCAAGCATTTTATTTTTCTGTCATTTGAGATGCTCATTATTTTTTTTTATGATAGTGAGTTCTTCTAAAAAACACATATTTATTAAATTTTAAGATTATAATGAGGGATCTTAAAAATGAATATTATTTATTCAGAACTTTTATTTATCTTCCAAAATTGAGGATAATTCATATCTTAGGGGAACCAATCAACCAACACAAATTCGCTATATTGGTGGAAGTTCCACTAAACACTGATTCCCTATTTTGACCCAAGATATCTATTTATTAAGATTTTTCTACACCCTTGTGGTCGTCAATTTTTCAAAAGTACATATAAGATTATCAAAAATTGAATGTCACTATTAAAAGAAGAAAAAATAGCCAGAGTTTATACTTTAAAAAAATGGATTTTATTATAAATTTATTTTAAAAATAGTTATTGTAAATGTAATCTTGCGCAGTATTAATAATTATGAAATTATAATGTGAATAAAATTTTAAAAAAGTTTAATAAAATGGGTTAATTGTATAATTTGCATCTGATTTATCTAATTCATTCTTTCTTTTTTTTAAAAAAAAGGTTCTTGATGAGTAATCCCAAAAGAAGTTTCTAAATAATAAAAAAAACAATAAAGTCTACCTTGTGGATCAAGTATTATAATAATATTACATATATTCTTATTCTAATTATTTTAAATATAAATATAATAAAAGATCTAAACCATCTATTAATGGATTAAATCCTCTGCAAAAAAAGGGTTTCGATCGATGATAAGTAAAAGTTTCTAAGCCAATTAAATTCTTGTTAAATGTTGATAAAAAATAGGGCTATTCTCAATATTTTTTTCCACCGTTCCGATATTAAAAGTATTTTCTAAAAACCTTAAAAATCTTCAAGATATTTTATCTCTGAAGATTTTTTTGAGGTGCTCAAATAAGATTTTTGATTCAATTTTCCCAAATTCTAAATGTGTAAAAAAAATTTTTACAAGTAAATCTTTTGTGATTCTTGGGCATAAATTCATAATGAAATCACATATTTAAACTCTCTCAGAGTTTTGGGCGGAAAAAAATATTCAAAAAAAGCTAAAAATCCGATCTGATTCTCCATTTAAAAAAATTATTTGTTTTATTATATTAAATGTAAGTCTTTGGATTTTATTTTAAAAATGTAATCAGTATAACAAAGAGCTGCCGGCCTCTTATTTTTGATTTTGAGACAAACCAATTATGTATGGGTGCCAGCCCTGCTTTCATAATTTTTTACTATCTTATCTTGTATGAAATAAGTATTTAAGTCTTTTTTCTATTTTCTAATTATAAAATTTTTCTCTTCCGAAATTCTAAGTCAAGGTTTATATTAGAATAAAGTATAAATACTTTTTTGTTAGAATTCGTTATTTATAATATATTCTCAATCTTATTGTAATTAATAATTAAATTAAGACTAACCATCATATAATTGAATTTTTTTTTAAAATCATTATAAAAGATTTAAAAAATATTTTTATTATGAACGAAAAATAAAAAAAATAATATAATAATGACTATATGAATAAAGATTTTTTTAAAATAGCCAAATTAGGCTCTGGTCCAATATGTCGGACACCTGTAATGAAATGTATCATTTACTTAGTATTTGTATTAAATTCCGAATAATTTTCATATTCCTATATAATTTTGATAAACCCGGCCGAAGGCCGGGCAAAAGGGCCGAAGGCCCGTTAAAGGGGGTCTTGGGAGCGAAGCCCCCCAGCTTTTATATGTATGGACCCCCTCTAAGGAAAATTCCTAGCTACGCCACTGGAACGAACCAAGAGAATTCCTAAGTTAAAATTAAAATTTTAAAATAGAAGATAATTTTAGACCCATTTTTATATAAAATTTGAAATATTAAACTAACAATTGGTAATCAAGGCTTAAAATAGTTATTGTAATATCAAAAAAATAGTTATTGTAATATCAAAAAAATCTTACATCACATCACCTTTAAAAATAATTTTAAATAATAAGACTGATATTTTCATAATTTATAGTATTTATTCTTTAAATTAACTCATTTTTCCTATTTCTTTAAAAAGAAAATACATCAAAAGTTTCCTCCAACAAATATTACAGATTTTGGGTTTTTTTTGTTGCTATATTCGTATATTTAGAAATAATTCCATTATACATAAATAACCTAAATATTTTATAAATTATACCTAATTTAGTTATCCACCATTTATTAATATTTTTATTATATTACCTAATCATATTCTAATCTGCTTATTAACCATAGAAATGACTAAAAGTAATCGGAATATGCAATCTTTAATCAAATACAACGGAAATAGGGAAAAAAATTAACACCCCCTCTAACCCTGTGCCCCCTTCGAAGAAAATCTAGTCAAGTTTCTGAAAATGTGTAATAAATATTTTTAAATATTTGATTAGTATTTAAGTATATGTATCTTTAAAAAATATATCTGACAATATGAAGAGGATAATTATTCATTAATTATTATATATAAAGTTTACATAAAGCTTATAAATAAAAATAAAATAATACCTGAATTTTTAACTTTTATGATTTAAAAAGAACAAGTAATATTGAATAAAAAATTTTAACTTTTTTTAAATTCTTTTTCGTAAATATTCTGTTGAGTTGACATAATTATGTAAAGTATAAAAAAACTGTAAACGTGTATAATTCAAATCAAAAACATTTGTTTCTTGATTAATTTCATAATTTAATTCAACACATAAACAAACACCAATTAGTTCATATTTTTTTAAAAAAAATACAGCATATTTCAAAGAGTTTGCTTATGGTATTGACATAGTTATAAAATGAATTATTACCCAGACCATGAGCCCTGCAATATTTTCGAAGCCCGGGCCGGTTGAAAAAAGTATTCAATGCTTGAACCCGACCCTGATCCGAGTTGGACTTTGGGCAGCCCGTGCGGGCTTTTACCCAGACCTAGGCTATTCTTATCAAAATATAGTCTTCCATTACAGCTAGTCTAAAACATAGTAAGTTTTTAGCCCCAACTGAATTTAAGTAGATCAAATGATAAGGTCAGATAACCAATCAATCAAGCAACATATTTATATTTTCTTTATTGTTCTCCTCAAATTTGTCCATTGTGTTATGCAACAGAACAAACAACATTATAAAGGTCTGTAAGAATTTTGAATGGGTTTTGAGAATAAACCACGAAATCTCGCCACTAGCTACTCCGGCTTTACCTTCTCCAATTATCTCAAAAATATTTATCCCATAAACTGTAAATTTCAAGAATTCCAAGATATGACCATACGCCATCTGCTGAACCCTTCAATAAATACATCTAGTAAACTCATATTAATCCCAACAAAAATTCTGATAACCATTTTCATTCACAAATTATACCCTACCAACTCTGCCCCCCCCTTCCCCAATCTCAAAAATCTAAAGCCCATCAAATCTTGAATTTCACCTTTGATTCCACCATTGATCTCTAGAACCAAGACCTATTAACATAACTATTTAATCCTACAACTACCGAGAAAAATAAATTTCATACAAAATCACTAACTTAAATACATGCAAGACTCCGGCTCGCAGCCAGAGATGATTACCTGGCACCAAATAACCACTATCTTCGAATCCTTATGACAATAATATCATCTGGAACATCAAACCCACTGCGATTGAGTCCATTTTCAAGCAAATTATATATATAATCATATGATACAAGTAAAGATTCTCATTCTAATTTTTAGAATCCTACTAAATGGAATTCTGTATCCGTGGAGGTTCTCTTAAACTCATGCTGCTCAAATTTGTTTAAGGAGAAATGATCAACTATTACTAAGACTCGATTTTAAAAAAGCATTTAATACAATTAAAGAAACCAATTTGTTCAAAGTACCCTAAATATTTAAACAATATTTATAATAGCTCACCACTATTTTATTTTTAAAGTTCAATAACCATGTTTTATTATTGCTGGTGTACATAGGGATACTCCCGTTTAATTTCTGATATTTAATAAAATTATATTTACTTCTTGGTATTTAGATAGGGGAATCGTCTATGTCCTCGACTACTGGTATTTCTCTAAACATACCTAAATATGTGATGTTCACCCACTTATCCCTCTCCATTCTTCCCTCACCTAATACGCATTATACTCATAAATGCTATACTTATCTAAAAAAAAGGAGACCATTGACACTCTTTTAACTAATTTACTCAACACTCTAAACAACCTTACAATTATAAAAGGCGTTCTGTTCATCTACCTTTTTTCTTACTAAAAAATTATTTAACATATATACCTAAAATTATATGCTATACGATTTTCATCCATTTGAAGATATTCTGGCCTTGCATCAACATAAAATGAAAGACCTAATAGATTTATCTTTAAACGTTAAGTTCTCGACTTCCAACTGGCTGCAAGCCATTTCGAGATGTAAATCTGACGGGATTGGCATCAGCCCAATCTTTTACCTATCTTATCTTCATTTTAATCTAATATTTCCTTCTGTAAATTTCTTAGCCTTTAATAGCTATCCCAGAGAACGACCTAAATCTTCAACACCTGGTACAAAAACTGCCTAGCGTCTCGTATCAGACCAACATCCTACAAACAAAAAGACTGAGATTATTATACTGTAACCCGTTCTGTTGATTGCATCCTTACGAACGATCATGAGATCAATACAAACTCAATAAATTTTAAAATCAAAACTGGCTTTGAGACAATACCGAGTTCCAACCTCGGATTGCTTAAAGCAACATAAAATCTCTATCTCATTCCACCTAGGCTATAACACAATAATATCATCGAATTGGGTCCTGTGGTAAGATAATTGGCAATAATGGCAACCCTCACAATATTTAAAATATTCTTGCTGAAGACAACCCCGCCACAAAGCATAACAATTATCGAACAAAATGCAGTTACTAACTTGGGAATTTTTGGGGATGCGCCTTTCCACAAGAAAGATTTAATTTATCTAGTGTTGTTAAAAAGCCCAATTTGGGTCAATTTTTCAAAACGGCCCGATTAAGATTTTAGCTAAAATTATATTATGTAAGCCTAGAGATTTAGCAAATAGATGTCCAAGCATTTCTGCCAGCTATGACAAAAATCTTTAGACTTACATATGTTATTTTAGTTATAATCTTAATCGAGCCGTTTTTTTAAATAGAACCGACTCTACCTTTTTAACAACACTAGTTTTATCTAAAACAGAGTAGCTCTAATTTTCTAAGCATCCCCCTCCCTTGGATGACCCTGCGCATCCTTTTTTTAAATATATTATTTTATAGTTTATATTTTTTAGAATCCTTTTTACCATATCTTTTATATTAAATAATCTTCTCTTCATATAATTACAATATAATATATGTTTTTTTCTATCAATAAATGTTTCTGCCATTTTATAACAGAGATATAAATGTGTGCATTACAAATCTTATTAAATTAAAATCGTTTTAAAAATAAACCGCTTGAGATTTCAAAATACAACCCTTAATAGTGATGTTAAACGGTCCGATTTGGGTCCAATTTTAAAAACGACCCGATTAAGATATTCGCCAAAATAATATTATGTAAGCCTCTATATTTGGCAAATAAAAGTCTAAACCAAATCTTTCTGCCATTTATAAGCAAGGATAAAATCTTAATAAGGCCAGTTTTTAAAAATGAACCCAAATCGGGGGGTCATTTAATTAAATTTATAAAATTTTTTAAAGGTTTTTTGGAAAATGGTCCTTATCGAATCGCTATTCAGAGCCATGAAACTCTTCCTAAAGCCCTTCAATGATATTTTTTTTAAAAATATATTATATATGCCCATTAGTAAATTGGTCTATAGAACTTCCCTCTTTTGGTTCCACATAATCATTTATTATTTATTACCTATATATATATATTTATAAAACATTATTTAGAAATAATTTTCTAATACATGTTTCAAATTTAAAAAAATATATAACATTTTGATAATCGCAAAAGCAACCGCTTACAAAACTTTTAATAATAATAATTGCCCAATTAAAGCTAATTATAATGTAATATTATAAAATTATAATAAATTAAATTACTTGTTATTTTTATAATTTGAATTAATTATCTTTGCTAAAGATTATCCTACATTATTTAAAAGTTATATTATTTTACTTAAAAACGATTAACTTCTAAATAATTGTGGAAATAATGTATATTGCTTATAGCTTGCTCAAAAAAGATAGAGGAGCGATATATACATATATTATATAATAAACATAAGTGTACCGCATTATCTCGACCCCCTTACCCCCCCCCCTACCCCACCGCGGAGTTTATTATAATCATTTTAACATTTTTTAGCCTGCGCCATATAAATTAATTAAAACAGCCGATTTATCATCAAATAATTAAGTCAGAAGAGTGCATATCTAAATAATCAATTTATGATCTAAATATCTTTTGGTAATTTTAAATATTTTCCCGAAAATAATCACTACTTAATCGAATTTTAGAGTTTATTTTTTGTAGGGCTAAGAACCTGAACCCTTCTCATTCACATGATTTTTCTAAGAATCCTTAGGGTTTAAATAATTATTTTCCTATTTGTTTTCATTCTTAAAATAACTTTTTATTTGCTGTCTTTTATAGCTAAAATCATTTTTATTTTATTACACAAAAATTTGTGTTTTCATTTTTATTAGCCATTCTGTAAAAATTTTACAAGAGCTGTGAAACTCTCTTTTTTTTAAAAAAAATAGGGTATAGTGATTCAATGAAAAATAAAAATCAGGTTCGGGTTCCGAGTAAAATTAAATTTTCATTTTAATGAAGCAAGCACAAGTTTTATTTCATCCTATTATTTTTTGGGGGGAGAAAAAAATATGATTGTAAAAGATATTTTTGAAAAATAACTAGTAAACATTTAGCTAATAATTTTTCTCCTTATAACATATTTATCATAAGTAAAATTTGTAGATATGATTATTTCTATATCTTTTTAAAACATACTAAGTAGTGATTGGAAGTAGTGAAGAATTCGACTCTTTAACAATACTACCAATGGATTTGTTTTCGAATATTCTCTTGCGATCTAGGGAAATGAAAAGAGGTATAGATTTATTATCGTATTTACAGTGTTGACCAGATTTGATGGAAAATTTCCATATTTTTCATTTATTTGAAAATAAAATTATTTGACTTGTAAAAAATTGTTAAAATAACATATTTTATATATTCTTATCAATTTTTACAAGTTAAGTAATTTCATTTATAAACGAATTAAAAAATATAGAAATGTTTTAAATTAAAGCACAAGCACAGCACTGTATATAGATTTAAAATCCATTTAATATTGTTAATTATTATTCGATATAATTAATGTTGGAGTTGGAATGTTACGACTTTGAGTTATTGTTGAAAAAAAAATTAGAAGCCAATGATTATTTAAATATAATCGACATGTGTTAATTTATTGGGGGGGGGGGATTACTGCTAATAAAATTATATTTTTCCCAATGACATATAATAATAATACCTAGATTGACGAAATATTCATTAAAAGTGTATGAAAAACAGCTGGGGGCGCCAATTAGGTTACCCATATCATTATTAAAATTTTTAAATGAGAGGCCAATTTATTCCTATGTCTGACCAACCAAACTTTATTAAAGAATTGCCTGTTCATCGAGATAATAAGTTTAAACGTCCAAACTACACATTTATTCATAAAAAACAGAATCAAAA
The DNA here is from genome assembly GCF_954871325.1 of Gordionus sp. m RMFG-2023. Lineage (NCBI taxonomy): Eukaryota > Metazoa > Nematomorpha > Gordioida > Chordodea > Parachordodidae > Gordionus > Gordionus sp. m RMFG-2023. Next base: position 16,499,604 of record NC_088775.1, read on the forward strand.
CAGTATCATAAACGATAATATAAACAGTACTATTAATAGGTAAACACATAACCAATAACTGAATTCTTCACAATCTCCTCCATTCTTTGTTCTTCACCAGCTGGCATCACGTGATCTCCCATTCTCTCTTCCTTCCCCAAGGAAAATTAATTCTTCATGTCTTAAAAATGACTAACATTTAGTATATTATATTAAATTTATTTCTTCTTTTTTCTAACTGCTACAACACGCCCACCCTTCACAAGCCCAGCGTCCCTCTCTCTCTGGTGGTATTGTATCGAATCGTCCATTTGAATTGTATCACTTTCGGTACGCCTTGAAAACGTTCAGGAAATTTATCAAATCGTCTCCTTTTATATGATTTATAGTATAATGTCTCAGATACATTTCAATATATAATCGCGGAAAAACATGTTGTAATAATGATATTTACATCGTGGTATCCATATTTATAATCTATGGAACATTAATATTGACAATGTAATATCAGCAAAACATAATAATTCATTCATTTTAAGACGTTGGAGTTATAATATACATTATTCGGGGTCTGATTAATGAGAATTAGGGAATAAGATTTTACATATAGTACTGTAATGTGAACAAATGGTCTATTTGTAAAATGCAATTTCAACCACATGTAATTTTCCTTCTGTCATGTAAAAAAACAAAGCTACATTTTTTATAATTATCTCCTAAAATAGATATACCAATCCATTTTTAGGTATTAAAAATAATTGCGGAAATTTTCCGAACAAAGATTTTAACAAAATTAGAGGACATATGTATAGAAATAAATTTAATATTTTATAGGGAGGAAAAATATATAATATGTAGAAAATACAATATTTTCCATCTAAGAATTACTCAGTATCTTAAGAAAAATATACCATTTCTACCTAACTCTACCATCACAATTAGCATGGATTCACAGAAATGTAGAATGTAAAGTAACAAAAATTGAGAATATAATGGGATATATGGTATATACGTGGAGAATTTTTAATATGACACTCACAATATAAAATAATCTGAGTTTTTTCTTTTTTTAAAAAAAATAATACATGTTCATAATATGCATAGTAAAATGTGATGTGCTATAAAATTATTATAAAGATAAAAAAAAATGTAATACACGAAATAAATTTACAAAAAAAACTTTCTCAAGTATTTAAACTAAACAATATTTCCATCTTAAGGCCTACCCATCAATACACGGCTGACCTTATCTATGAAAATATTTTCCTTTTAGTATAATACATGCAAATAAAATTTTTATAAAATTTTATAATTTTAAAACAAAATATATTAAATATAAAGATTTCAAAAAAATAATATTAATTATCATAATTTCTACCAATATATCATATAAATCCATGCCACATTTATATATATATCAATAATATCAAACTTATACCAATATATCATATAAATTCATACCAAATTTATATATATATCAAACTTACACCAATATATCATATAAATTCACACCAAATTTATATATATCATATTTATACCAATATATCATATAAATTCATACCAAATTTATATATATATATATATCAAATTCATATTTTGCCCATATATCATATAAATCCATACAAATTTATGTATACACCAAATTCATATTTTGCCCATATATCATATAAATCCATACAAATTTGTTGTAATATTCAAATTAGTTAAAGAAAAATGAATAAAAAAAAGATTTATTATTCAGATTAAATAAAGTTCAAGATTATTTCAGTTTGTCTTTTAAACATTATGTAAATGAATATGATAGAAAAGTATATATAATCGGAAATATTTTACTTAAAAAAAAAGGAAGAGGATGATGTTACGAACTTAATTTTTTTATTTTAATTTTTATTATTTTAATTTTAATTTAATTTGATTATAATTTTAACTTATTATTTAATAAAGAGTTAGTATCATTTTAGTTCTACCTTTCTTTATTTGACAACAGTTCTAATCTCTCAATCCTTCTAAAAACTTCAAAATGTTACAATGATGTTGGAGAGTGGAGGCGACAGGGCAATTTCAACAATTCAGTCTAATTAACTCTCCCACTAGCCTCAGCAATATAAATATCAATACCATATTGGTTCAGTGGTGTCTTGCAGCGATTGATCCAGGCTTTAGAAGATCAAAAGTCAGTCTAATTAACTCTGAAAAGAGATTCTAAATAAAGGGGGAAGGGGATGTATGAGATGACTATCGACACTAAGACAAAGAATGAGAGCAATAAAACAATGGTATCAATATTAATGGTCGTATTTCGGAGAATTAGTCGTTTAGCTAAAAAGAATGCGTCACAAGAGATCGTTATACGTACAAGTGATCGATGTAGCTAAAAGAATTTCGTTATAAATTTTTATTAAAGATATACGGTTGACTGTTATTTAAGTTGATAATATTTAGCAAAATATCAGGTTGTTGATTAACCAAAAAATCTTCATAAAGAGAAACGGCTTTTCGTCATTAGAAAATTTATGCCGCAATCGAGCTCAATTAGAGATCGGATTTTTATTTTGGATCAAAAGATAGAAGAAATCATTATCGTATAAGAGATCATAAGGCAAAGTGGATATCTGGACAAGCGACTAGGTAGAACAAGTAATCAAGACCAGGATGCAATCGTTAATCGTTGACAAATTATCGCCAATTGTTTATCAAAACTTTAGAATAGGATACAAAATCGATGATCTTAGAAACAAGAATTAGTAAAAAAAATCGTTAATCGCAGATCAAGCATCGCCTATCGTTGACCGAGATAAAGCACTTATCATTAGTTAAAAGAGAAGAACGTTAGAAACACAAAAGATTAAAATAATTTAACAGGAGAAAAGATGTGGTATCGATAATCGTTGACTAGCAATCGTGAATCGTTTAAAAGCATGCAATCAATACCAGACGAAGGCAAGAAACAGAATCTACCGGTGAGAAGAAGTAATCGAATACATACCACGACTATTGGTCTTTCGCAGAATGTGGGGGCTAATCTAAGTGGAAGGGTGTTGTAATATTCAAATTAGTTAAAGAAAAATGAATAAAAAAAAGATTTATTATTCAGATTAAATAAAGTTCAAGATTATTTCAGTTTGTCTTTTAAACATTATGTAAATGAATATGATAGAAAAGTATATATAATCGGAAATATTTTACTTAAAAAAAAGGAAGAGGATGATGTTAACTTAATTTTTTTATTTTAATTTTTATTATTTTAATTTTAATTTAATTTGATTATAATTTTAACTTATTATTTAATAAAGAGTTAGTATCATTTTAGTTCTACCTTTCTTTATTTGACAACAGTTCTAATCTCTCAATCCTTCTAAAAACTTCAAAATGTTACAAAATTTATATATATCAAATTCATACCTTAAATCAAAAATAATTAAATATAACATAACACATATTTCATTAAAATGGTTAAAATAATATATCAACCTTAATTGAAACTGGATTACATATACAATACAGTAACATTAATTAATAATAAACTATCCCACACATGTCCATCCCTTTAAAAACCCAAAATGCATAATTATATAACCAATACTTTATTACCAAAATCCACTTCTATATATATACTTTCATAAATTTCCAATATTTAAATATTTAGCAATCCTTTCTGTCCTGCATATCTTGAGTTCTAATCTTCATATGACGGAATACCTATAACACCATTCAATGAGTCTTAAGGCCTATCAAATAATAAGACCATACCTACTGTCAAAATTGGATGCACAATATACATCTAAACATATAATATAACCAATATTATTGTCTTAAATTCCTGATCTTATTTTCATATTCCAGCCTAATACTCATTACATACTTTCTATCTTGGGCTTTATAAGCTAAACATTTAAACAAAATTCTAGAATCCCTTAAACTCCCCTCTTAATCTCACTTACCCCTGTATAGTGGTTAGTACTTATGCTTTGTCAAAATTTATCATAGAATATATATATATCACAAAAATTTTGTTTTAACTTTAAAACCGAATCACTCCAAATCTTCCGATCCTGGTCAGCTGGCACCAATTTAAACGTCCAAAATTACACATTTATTCATAAAAAACAGAATCTAAACAGTATCATAAACGATAATATAAACAGTACTATTAATAGGTAAACACATAACTAACAACTAAAATCTTCACAATCTCCTCCATTCTTTGTTCTTCACCAGCTGGCATTACGTGATCTCCCATTCTCTCTTCCTTCCTCAAGGAAAATTAATTCTTTATGTCCTAAAAATGACTGACATTTAGTATATTATATTTAAATTTATTTCTTCTTTTTTCTAACTGCTACAACAATAAGGAAGCAAGTTATCAATTTAATAGTAGTTTTTAACATGAGAATAATTATTTATGGGTTACCAAAATGGCGGGTCCAGCTGATTTGCAATGATGCTTTTAAATGCATTATTATGAATGCATCGTCAGTCTAGGTATTATTATATATATGTCATTGATTTTTCCTAGTTTATATAATGTAAATATTTATTGGTTTATTGTCTGAAGTACTTAATATTTATAAATTCATTAATCAGTTTTGCCAGTGACTAACCAAAAACAGAGTTATAAGTTAATTGACTTTTCGAATTCTGAAGGCAATTCAAAAATAAATTACTTCTAAGTAGATCTAATTCAAAATATATGGAATCTTATTATTTTACGATCTTTAATGATTCTATTGATTTTTATTAAATTTCATATACAAATATGATAAAATATTAGGGGGGACCAGTAAAATGTATTGAGGTTAAAACGGATCATCTTGTGGAATGAGACTGCCTATGAAGCTAATATAATTTGCCTTGTGTATCGCTATGGCGAGTCTTTGTCTTAAGAAGAAGCCTTCGCGGGGTTCACCGGTTAGTTGACGGATATGAGAGCCAAGTTCCTTGAAAAAAATGGCATATTTCCCAAAAGTTGTAATGGTTGTGGAAATGATGGGAATGAAAATATATTCTTGAGAGATTTCAGAATATTTCGTGATTTTGAGTGACTCCTTTCTCGAGAATATTAAAAGTTTGGTTTGATGGAACAAGTGGATCAATACAAGAGTAATCCCAGACCAGGAATTGACAACGCTTCCAAGGAATTTGAGAAATCCCGTCAGGCCGTTTCCCATCAGATCTGAAAAAACCGGAAGGTTCAAGAGTAGAGGGGATATGAGCAGATCTCACAGCTCTAAGGATAATTAAATTGGATAGATTATGTCTAACGATTAGACCTTTACACGAGCGACAGTGAAGGCTATGTCTTCCATTACCTAAAACGGCAGAACTGCAACCTGAACATGTGTGGGGTTGGGTAATTAGACAATTTAATCGAATGCCGATCGCGTGAGCAAGCTCGTTTTGATTCAGTTGTAATTGAAGATTAACAGACGGAATAGATTCAAGAAACTCATGACCTGAACCATTAAGCAGTGAGGAGAATAAGGGACGGTCAGATAATTCCATTCTGTAAAGGAGTGATTCAACGCAGAATGCAATAATAGGCCTATCCCAGTCCTTCTGCTTATACGATTCAGAAAGAGGGTGATCCGCAATAATTCGAGACTTCCATTTGTTGATAGCATTATTATAAGACGAGTCGGGTTTTAAAGAATTAGAATTTACTATGTTTTTAGTTAAAAGACAACTGGATATGAAAGCTGTTAAGGCGAGATCAGACGGAGATCTGAAGCCGAGACCTCCCATCTTAGTGGGTAAAGAAGCTTGTGTCCATACTATTTAATCAAATTTAAGATTAAAAATATTTTCGATAAGGACTTTGATCCCATTTTCATAAACTCCAAGAGGAATGGGGAATTTAAATATGGCGGTTGAGTGAAGTGCTTAAAGAAAACGTGGAATATTAATATTTCACAAGGAAAAAGCTTTATGAGAGCGAAGTAAGGAGAATAAATCTGCCAACTCAAATAAGGTATCCAGAGTGGACTGAAGGAAGGAAGATATAGCATAGTTACAACCAACAGGGGCTCCCAAATGATGACATCAAGAGTCGTTAGTTTAAATTTATTTGAATTAGGTTCGATAGTAATGATAGTGATAAATTCAAATTTCTCTGGATTAATGGAGGGTCCAATAGCAGATCCGGCCTCCTTGACAATATTCCCGGCTTTATTGACCTCAGCATTGGATCCTCCAAGTACCATCATCAATGTACCAAGAGTGCAAGGATAATGAGCAAACCGAATTAATGGATTTAATGATGTCATTAATACCTAAACAAAAGAATAGGGAACCAAGAGGGTCTCCTTGTTGAATGCCCTCAATGGAAGGAATTTTAAAGGTATCAAACTGAAGAGTGGAGGGCTGTTGATAACACGAATAGAAGAACTTAGTGTAACTGGGAAAAAGATTACTTGAGGAGCTCAGGAGGGAGTTCCGGGAAAGTGTGTTGTAAGCATTAGAGAAGTCAATTTTAATTAAGGATTCATTAGATGGTCAAGATATAATCTGGTCATATGTACCACCGCTTCACAGCCACCAGGTATTCCAACACCAAGTTGGAAGGGGCTTAAGAGACATGAAGCATCATGCTTAATTCGAGATGACATCATCTTGGCAACTAAACGACGAAAGATAGAACCAATGGTAATAGGTCTGATATCATTATTAGGCTTTTGAAGTGCGATTAGCCTAGCACCAAAGAGGATAGGTGAAACAAAATTTGGAACATCACCGTTTAGAATTTTGTTGCAGAAGTTTGTTAATATGGAAAGAACGAATGTTTGTGAGCATGTAGAGGGGGAAGTGATGTCCTGGAGAAAAATGGGGCATATGCCCTCGAGTTCATGAGCAGAATCGCGATGAAAGGAAAGAATAGCTTTCCTCACTTCTTCTGAAGTAAAAAGAAAGGCACAAGTTGAGTGAGATTGAGGGGAAATTGGGATAATGTTAGCTGTGAGGTGTTTTTGACATAACTTTAAATACGTGGACATAGGGCTCAGCCAAAGAATCTGTGTGGACACCAATCTGAGTGCTCCTTTAATATTAATATTGTCAATTTTCTTGTAGATCAGATTGGTCTTCAACTCTATTGGTGAGTGTCTTCTTATGTTTAAGACTGCTGTGAAATTTTGTTTTCATGAAGATGAGTCTTCAAAGAGGCAGCATCCTTGATTTGCTGAGTAAGATAAAAAAAAATGTTTTTTGATTAACTCTTTAAAAAATATAAATTATATCAACAATCTGCAAAAGGTTCGCGATAAAAGTTATAATATGTATTCACTTTAAAGTATTCGCCGAAAAATATGCGATATTGTCTTCGCTATAAATGTTTTGCGGAAAATAATTAGCGAAATTGGTTTCGCAATATTAGCTTCGCTATTAAATCCCTTCTCAATAAACGACATTCGCTGAATTGACCTGATACGAAAATGAGTATATGAATATTAAATACTCCATTATACGATTTTTTCCCAACATCTTCAAACTGATTAATCGACATTATTTTAATTTATTTAAAAAGCGGCTCTTCCATGTCATTTTTTTTCACTTTTTATGAAAGATGACTTCAGAGCTATCCTTGATGAAGCTGTAATGGAAATCTATCAGGATAGGTGTTGACTTAAATGCGCATGTGGGAAAAGCAAGAGACATCTACAAAAAGCATCATGGTGTTTTTGGATATGGAGAAAGAAATATACTGAAATTTTCGCAAGCCTTCGACCTTGCCTTAACCAACACTTACAAGAAAAGACAGTCATTTAATAACATATGAGATGGAACAAGGAAAACCCAAATAGAATACATGCGTATCTCTCGCAGTAGTTGTGGATTTACATCTCACTCCACTCAAAACAAGATAAAACTTGAACCATGCCTCAAATGGGGTAGATTAAAATCAATGAAAGATGCCTTTGCAATCAATGCAAACATTGAAACAATAGATTATTCACAAGTCAGTGAAAAATGTGGACAGACCTTTCATCCAGATTAATAGCACTAAATCGACACTAGGATTTACAAAAGAGGCTGGTGGTGGAATGAAGAGGTACAAACCACTATACAGGAGAAAAAAGCCCTATACAAAATATGGTACAATCCAAAAACCCAGATGACAAGATAAATTACAAAAAATCCAAGAGAATAGCTACAAAGGCGGTGGCTAGGGCCAAAGCTATGGCATAATATGATATGCATGAAGAACTACATACCAAAGAAGGGCAAAATAAAATATACAGATTAACCAAACAGCGAGAAAAGAATTCTAAGGATATAAACGGAGCTCATAAAGTAATCAAAAATAAAGATGGGAAATTGATAATAAAGGAAAAAGTAATAATGAATAGATGGAAAGTATATTTTCAGGAGCTTCTCAACTTTAATCCCCACATACTACATCTAGATGAACACTCCCCATGTCAAAACCTTATACAACCAATAACAGAACAATAAATAATCACATGCCTCAAGCATATGAAAAACAACAAAGCTAGGGGTCCAGATGATATTCCAATAGAAAGCCTTAAAGCACTAGGAGATGATGGAATACATTTCCTCACAAATCTGTACAATAAAATACTGGGAAATGAAGAGATTCCTCAAAAATGGAGGCAGAGCTTCTAGTTCCTATCTTCAAAAATAAAGGGGATCCACACAATTGTCAAAATTACAGGGGCATAAAACTAATGTCACACTGTCTAAAACTATACGAAAAAATAATAGAAAAAAGATTAAGAGATATAATCGAAATAGGAGAGACACAGTTTGGCTTTATGCCTGGAAGATCAACAACCGATGCTATCCATGCAATTAGGCAAATGAGTGAAAAATACAGAGAAAAGAACAAAAAGCTACACATGGTCTTTCTCGATCTAGAAAAGGCCTTCGATAGAATCTTAAGAAAACTTATCTGGTGGGCGCTACGCCACAAAAAAGTTCCCGAAAAATATATAAGAATAATACAGGATATGTATATGGGACATACAACAATGGTCCGTAACACAACAGGTACTTCAACAGGCTTCACGATAGCCGAGAGAGTTCATCAAGAGTCGGCTCTCAGCCCATTTCTTTTCATAACAGTAATAGATGTATTGTCACAGTCTATACCTCAAACAGTCCCGTGGAATATGATATTTGCAGATGATATTGTGATACTTGGCGACCAAGGAATGAAAGAAAGATTAGTGAGTTGGATAAATATCCTAGAAAAGCATGGACTAAAAGTAAATAGAGAAAAGACGGAGTATATGGTGATAGGAGGAGATAAAACAGAGAGCATAGATATAAATGAATTCCAGATATCGGCAATTTAAAGATGCAAATATTTGGGCTCCACTTTACAAACAAACGGCACAATAGATAACGAGATAAAGAGTAAAATTAATCATGGTTAAAATGGAGATCTTTATCTGGAGTGCTATTTGACAAAAGAATCCCACACAAATTGAAGGGAAAAATTTACAGTTTCAAGTACAATCAACTATTCTATATAGTTCGGAAACATGGCCAACCAAAAAATCAGACGAGAGAAGTCTAAACTATGGATATGAGAATGCTGGATTGCTGGGGTATCAAGAAAGGATAAGGTGCGAAGTACTAAGGAAGTTTAAAGGTAGTGCCTATTAGATTAAGATAAAGGTGAACAGACTTAGGTGGTATGGGCACACAATGAGAAGGCCTATAAACTACATAGGAAATAAGGTTGAGAGTTTGGAAGTGATGGGCAAACGTAAAAGAGGAAGGCCAAAACTTCAATGGGGCCTTAAAGTTAAAGCCAATATGAAAAAGTATAAATTAGATATAAGAGATAGTATGAATAACATAAAGTGGAGAGAGATATTGAAAGAGCTTACCACCAGAAAAGGTGAAAGCTAAAGAGAGAGAAAAAAATTATTTTTATTAGATATAGAGTGGATTCCATATCATAATACGGAAAAGTAATTATTGTGGGGAGAATAAAATTTTCAAAAAAATACAGCCCAAAGGAAATGAAGAAATGAAAGATTTATGGAAAAATTTATATTTAAAAAAATTAGAGCCCTTTATATTTGTATATATTTTATTCCTTTATACTTTTATATTTGTATAATTCATTTATTTTTATTAATTAATTCGTCGACTTTTTAATATCGATTTATTATTTTGCTGCAACAAAATATATAAACATTTTACCTTCGTTAAATTTTATATTCTTAATTTCGATATCACAAACCTAAAAATGTTATCATCTATAAGGAGAGGAGTAAAAGTATAAATAAAACAAATAAAAGTAACTTTATTTTTTTCAGGTCTTATATATTTGTGAAAATAAATAAAATTTATTAATAACCTAAAATAATATATTAAATTAACAATCTAATATAATCTCTGTAATCAAGAAGTGATAACTTTCTTATCATCTTAACGTTAATTTTATTTTATCTCAATTTTCCTATCATCATAATGTTATAAAATCGAGTAATGTTTTTCGATCTAAAGGCCCGACCGACCCGGCAAATTCGAGTTCGAAATAGGATCGATTCGAGTTCAAATTCGAATAAATATGTGTAAACTTCAATATTCTTCAGATTAAGCTAATTTTTCAATGATTTTATCAGTGCTTGATATTAATTCCCTATATATATACAATAAGGAAAAACACACATCCAATCTATCTTCAGTGATAGTACTTCATAGTAATGTTGTAAAACGAATTTGAATCGATTTTTAAAACAGCTACCGTATATATTATCCAGAAAAATATTATACAAATCTAAAGATTTTACTCATAGATAGCATAAAAGTTTGAACATCTATTAACGAAATCTCCAGGCTTAGGCAATATTTGGGTTTTTTGGCTCAAATCGAGCCATTTAACAGCACTAATTCTCATGTATGTTTTTAAGAAAGAAAGAAAGAAAGTTTATTTTTAGTTAGAATGAAATGAAATGTGGAATTTATGGTTTCACGGGCAATAGAATAATTCTTCGTACAAAAACAATAATTTCTTTATTCAATATAAAATAAATTCACAATTTTCGTATAAAAATAATAATTCTTTTATTTAATCTATACAATTAAATCCAAAAACTTTCGTATAAAAATATATTTCTTTTATTTAATTTACAATTAAATCCAAAAAACTCTCGTATAAAAATATATTTCTTTTATTTAATTTAAATAAAATATCAAAAACTTTTTCATTAATTAAAATCATCATCTCTTTTTCTCTTTTTCCTTCAAACATAATAATAAAAACAAACATTATTCATTTTAAAAAATACACAACACTCTCCAACATCAATCACCAAATCTCTATCATATACTCACATCTCCCCTCCTTTACATTCCTCTCTCGGCCTCAGATCTTGATGCCTGCAATATACTATTCCATTGTCATCTTTAACCTTGTATTTCACACTACTTATTATTTCTTCCACCTTGCCCATCGTCCATCGTTCTATTGAACATTAAAATATACACTTCTTGTCCCAGGCAAAATTTACTAGATTTCACTACACCTCCAACCTTTTAATTTCCTCCTTCCTTTAACGAATCCAACATTAAAAATGTCTTTCCTCGCAAAAATCTTTCTGCCCGGGACCCATCTTGATTCCTCCTCTTATTGTAAAACAATTGCGACAACCATCTTTCACCATCACATACCTCTCCTTTTTCAACCACAATTTCACCACTGCAACCATTCTCTCGGCCTGACCATTGGAACTGGGATGATTTGGAGGCGTTATAACATGCTTTACACCGTGCCTCTCACAAAACATCTTAAACGCTACACTTGTAAACGCTGTACCACCATCCGTTACTATCATCTTTACCATCCATAATTTACAAAAAGTTCCTTTCATTTTCGTATAACTATAACTGACGTTAATCCCGACACTTTTGAGCAATCGATCCTGGAAAAAGCATCCACTATAAGGAAATAATACTTTTTCTCCAATAAAATCTAAATGTATCCATTCACATGCCTGTGTAGTTTCCTTCCAGCTATCACCCTTCCTCCTTCTAGGTAGATTTGACCAAACATTACAAGTTAAACATTCTCTACAGACCTTGGCAATATCCTTCTACATTGACGGCCATCATACATATTCTCTAGCCCATTGTTTCATTCTACTTACTCCTTGATGTCCCGCATGCAACATTTTGACTACTTTATCTCTCAATCTTCTCGGTAATATAGTTCTATTGCCTCTCACCAAACAGTCATCTATAATTGCTATTTCTTGTTGCACCAATCTGTATGGATTATCCGTCCTTTCCCAATTTTTTTCGCCTATCATTCATTGCTTGATTTTTTCCATCTCCTCATCCTTTATCGTACTTTGTTTTATTTTTTGCCAAGTCACTGGACCATTCCTGAAAAATAACTTCCTAATCGCTCCATTATCATAATTATCCTCATCGTACACTATTTCTTCCTCGATACATAATCTAGATAACACATCTGGCAAATGATTAACGTACCTCCACATTAAAATTTCCAACTAACAACAACCACTTTTGCAGTCTAGGAGACAGCATCAATTCCATGTTGTCTTTTTTGAATAGATACATTAACGGCTTGTGATCGGTATATATAATGAATCGGCGCCCTATCAGATACTCTCTGCATTTCATGAGCCCAAATATAACCGCCAACGATTCCTTTTCAATTTTCAATAACCGAATAATGCTCCTCCACTGGTCTGAACCTTCGCGAAAAATATATAACAGGCCTTTCCTCCTTGTCCAATATTTGTAAAAGTGCTTCTCTCACTCCCCTTGCAGAAGCATCCACTGATAAAATCACCTCCAAATCATTATCAAAACATAGTAAAATGGGTTTTCTACATATATTATCCTTCAACTTGTTAAAACTTCTTTCCTGAATTTCCAACCATCTGAATGTATTATCTTTCAACAAGTCATATAATGGAGCGGCTATTTCTGCAAAAGCTTCAATAAATCGATGATAAAAATTTATCATTCCCATAAACGACTGCAACTCCTTCTCGTCCTTTGGCGATCGCATATTTTTTATACCTTCAATATTTTTACTTAATGGCATGACTCCTCTGTCTTCTATTATATGTCCTAAATATATTACCCTGGTGACTCCAAACATACTCTTTTTCTCTATTTGCACGCAATCCCCTCATCTTGATAAGTTGTAATACCTTCTCTAATCGTTTATTATGTTCTTCTATGGACCTCCCACTAATCAACAGGTCATCCATATAATAAAAAATTCCCTCTTTTCCTTGAAAAATCGAATTCATTGCTCTTTGAAAAATTGGCGCCAATACACTTAACCTGAATGGTAACCGCTTAAAGTTGAATAATCCCTTTTGCGTCGTTATAATCAACAGTTTACTGGTCTCCTCGCTAACTTTTAACTGTAGATATGCATTAGCAAAATCCACCTTTGAAAAATACCTCGCCCCTTTTAGACTAGCTAAAATTTCATCGATTCTATACAGCGGAAAGTTGATCTACTGCACCCATTGATTTATCGTAATCCGGATATCAGCACATATACGCAGAGTACCATTCGGTTTTCTAATAGGTACTAGCGGTGTCGCCCAATTACTATTATCAACTGACTCTATAATTCCCTCCTGCACCCATCTGTTTAACCCTTTTTCTATATCATCCCGCCATTCAAAAGGAACTCGACTAATTGGACAATATTTAGGTATCGAATTATCTCTCAATTTTATATCACCTCAAAATGGTTTAATGTACCCAGTTCCTATAATAATCTCATTGTAGCGTATCAATAATTCATTCATCTCTTGTATATATTTATCTTCCAGCACCTTATCTGCTTCCTTCACCACATTATTGTCATTTATTACTATTATTTCATTTCTTGTTCCCCATTTCAATATCTTCTCCAGTATCCTTTTTTCATTAATTTCCCTTAAACCCCTCTCCTCTTCAGAATTCTTATTTATATTATCATTATTTGTGTTATTTATTTTATCATTATTTTCATTATCCGTTTCCATAACACCATCATTATTTTTGCATATTTTTACTTCATCGGTATCTTTGTTATATTGTTCATCATATATTCCCTTTACTCTGTCATCTATATTTAAGAATTTTTCCTCACTACAATTATCTTGAGAATGGAAATAAGCTAACTTATTTTTAATGTTTCCATGGCAAAAGTTTCATTATCAGGCATACTAAAATTATTATTATTTAGTACCTCCTTCAATTCCGAACATACAAAATCCTTCATTACTTTTATACCCTTATTACAATTAACCTCATCCTCTAATTTATTATTACCCCGATTATTATCTCCTTTGTACAATTTATGTACACATATATCTCGGAAAACCATTAATATTATAATTTTCCACTTTTATTTTATCTATTTAATCTTATATTTATTAACCTCCTTATTAATACGATTTTTAACATGTTCATCGTCAACATATTTCTTAATAATATTACCATTATTATTTTTTTTATTCACACAATTTTTACCAAACTTCTCCTTACTTTTTTGTACCTTAACCCCATGCATTACTTGGACCTAGAATCTTAATATTATCCCATCCTAATATCGGTTCAGTTTTCTGGGTGGTCAACCATAATTTAACTACTATCTATACCTGGTACTTTTATTACATAAAATCCTGGAAGGGTGATAGCTGGAAGGAAACTACACAGGCATGTGAAAGGATACATTTAGATTTTTTGAATGGGAGAAAAGGTATTATTTCCTTATAGTGGATGCTTTTTCCAAATAAATCGATTGCTCACAAAAGTGTCGGGATTAACGTCAGTTATAGTTATACGAAAATTGAAGGAATTATTTGGGAAATATGGAATGGTAAAGATGATAGTAACGGATGGTGGTACAGCGTTTACAGGTGTAGCGTTTAAGACGTTTTGTGAGAGGCACGGTGTAAAGCAAGTTATAACGGCTCCAAATTATCCCAGTTCCAATGGGTAGGCGGAGAGAATGGTTGAAGTGGTGAAATCGTGGTTGAAAAAGGAGAGGTAAAATGATGGTGTAAGATGGTTGTCGCAATTGTTTTACAATAATAGCAGGAATCAGGATGGGTCTCCGGCAGAAATTTTTTCCGAGGAAAGACATTGTTAATGTTGGATTCGTTAAAGGAAGGAGGAAATGAAAAGGTTGGAGGTGTAGGGAAATCTTCAAAGGAAAATTCCGATGGACGATGGGCAAGGTGTAAGAAATAATAGGTAGTGTCAAATACAAGGTTAAAGATGACAATGGAATAGTATATTGCAGGCATCAAGATCAATTGAGGCCGAGAGAGGAATGTAAAGGATGGGAGATGTTGTATTTATGAGCATATGATAGAGATTTGGTGATTGATGTTGGAGAGTTTTGTGTATTTTTTAAAATGAATAATGTTATTTTTATTATTATGTTTGAAGGAAAAAGAGATGATGATTTTAATTAATTAAAAAGTTTTTGATTTTTTATTGTAAATTAAATAAAAGAAATATATTTTTATACGAAAGTTTTTTATTTTTTATTGTAAATTAAATAAAAGAAATATATTTTTATACGAAAGTTTTTGGATTTAATTGTGAAGGGGTGTGGGAGGAGCACTTTTACAAATATTGGATAAGGAGGAAAGGCCTGTTATATATTTTTCGCGAAGGTTCAGACCGGCGGAGGAACATTATTCGGTTATTGAGAAAGAATCATTAGCGATTATATTTGGGCTCATGAAATGCAGAGAGTATCTGATAGGGCGCCGATTCATTATATATACCGATCACAAGCCGTTAATGTATCTATTCAAAAAAGACAACAAGGAATTGATGCTGTCTCCTAGACTGCAAAGGTGGTTGTTTTTAGTTGGAAATTTCAATGTGGAGGTACGTTATAGACAGGCGCGTAACCAATGGGGGGGGGAAAGGGGAAATTCCCCCTCCCATCGCAAATTTGACTGTTTTCTTAAATATCATTTTAAGCTAATAAAAATTTTACCATCCACCCCCTCCCCCCCCCCAATCAAAATTTTACAAATATTTGAATAACAATTTTCCAACATAAAACTTATTTTTTATAAATATATTTTATTAAAATTTCCTTTCCTTGTGAGTACATTAACATTATTCGAAAATATTAATAAAATGGAAAAATTTTAAGTAAAAGAGATTGAAATCAAATGGTAATTTAGTTTATTAATATATATAATTATTTTATTAAATTCAAAATTATTAGTAAGTTAGAATTAATAAGTATTTTTAATATTAATTATTAATAAATATCTATAATTTTTTAAATATTTTATTTTTACTTCGATTTTGTAGAACAGAAGAAATAGAACAAAAGTTAAATAAGGCTATGCATGAAAATGTAATGTGTCGTCAGAAGCGATATCATTATTGAATTCAATTGATCAATCAGAGTTAATCATTGCTGCTAGTTACATCAATAAATTATTTTCCTATAGCTCACTACTTTGTAGAAATTTACTTTACAAAAACCAAATTTTGATTTGGTTCAGGTTATTGATTTGGCGGAAAATATATATGAACAGGTAGATACAATAAGAATGAATGTAGATGAATATTTTCATAATATTTATATAGACGTTGAATCGAAGGCTAAATTTTATGATATAACACTAATTAAACCTCGTCTAGCACCTGGGCTATTATTGAGATGTAAAATAAATATTGGCTCAACTGAAGAATATTATAAAATATCCACTTTCATCCCATTCTTAGATACTTTTTTATCGCAAATAAAAGTACGGGTTTTAGATAAAAAAAACATGTCTTTAGCAATCTTCAAGTTTTAATACCCAAAGATCCATCTTGGTTTTCTAATGCCACTATTGGTAAAATGAAATATTTAGCAAAATTTTATTCCTATGATATTGATACTGAAATAAATTTAATCAGTGAATTCGAATTGTGGTATAAATATTTACTACGTTTAGCTATTTTACCTGAGAATGCTATTGATGCGCTCAATCGGTGTAGAGAAACCTTGGCTCAAATTCCTAATATTTTGAAGTTGTTTTATATTCTTGCATGTTTGCCTATTATAACAGGTATGAATGTAAGGACTTTCCAACTTAAGAAGGTTGAAAACATATTTATGAAGTACTACTTCCGAATCTCGGCTAAATGGGTTAGCTCTGTTAAATATCCACAGAGATTTGGTTCCAACGACAAACAAAATTCTTGATGAATTGGCAACATTCCCACGAAAATTAAAAATCACATTATATAATTATAGTATTTAATAAAAAAATTTGTATAATACTCTATTTGATAAGAAGTTTAAAAAAACTTGTTTTTTAAATTATTTTCTAGTCAATATTTTCTAGTTTTGTTAAACGCCTCGTTTTGAGCCGATTTTTAAAAACGGCTAACTCAGTTATTTATCCAGAAAAATATTATGCAAGCCTGAAAATTTTGCTCATAGAAGAAGCAAAGGTCTAGACATATAGTATCGAAATTTCGAGGCTTAGTTAATATTTTGGCGAAAATATTGAGTTAGCCGTTTTTAAAAATCGGCTCAATATAAGCAGTGAATGCGTCTAATGAAAATATAGGAGGATCTTTGTTGCAAACGATTGATAATGTTTAGAAACCGATATTATTTTATCCAGATTTAATAGCGCTGAAAGAAATTATTTAACCATTGAAAAGGAAGTTCTAGCAGTTAAGTTTAAATTAACAAAGCGCAATGCAAAGAATATCTGATTGGATTTATTATACGCGGATCATAAGTCGTTAGTTTATTTGTTTAAAAGGACAATAAAGAATTAATGATTTCACCCAGACTTCAAAAATCGTTGTTATTGGTAGGTAACTTCGATTTTGAAATAAGGTTCAGAGCGGGTAAACTAAATTGTTTATCAGATATTTTATAAAGGCTGTATGTCAAGGAAATAGAAAAAAAGAAAATAGATCCCATAATAGTAGTTTAGAGCAGTTTTTCTTAGAAGATGAATTAAATAATAAAATTATAAGATCTATGAAGGTAGATACAAGAGAAAAGTCGATAATTTTTAAGTTAATCAATAAGGTATCTGTTAATATATAATTTGAATATTTTTACTTTGTAACTTATGACCTTTTGTAAAAAATATTTTCTTTTTTTAATAACCTATAATTTGAATATTTTTTACTTTGTCCTTTGTAAAAATCTTTCTTTTTTTAAGGACCTTTTAAATTATATTAATGTTAACATGTAAATAATAATATGTATATATAGCTGTGTAAAGTTTTTCAGTAGTAATTTTTATAAAATTATAATGATAAATTAAATAATAATATGTATATATAGCTGTGTAAAGTTTTTCAGTAGTAATTTTTATAAAATTATAATGATAAATTAAATAAAATAAATATTTTACTTTTTGATTACCTGCCTTCCCAGAAAATATCATGGTGGTAGAGAATTAAAACGCTACAAATTATACTGAAACATGGTGAAGCTAGACGAAAGAGGAATATGGAAAATGATTTTAATATTATTCTAAAAACACGTAAGAGATGATTAAAATATAAAATTGAATAAAAATATAATAAAATTTTAATGATGAAATATTTAAAATAAGACAATAATGATAAAACAAAATTCATAGATTAATTAGAAGATTATTTAGTAAAAAAAAATATGAAATACGATGAGCACGATAAAGGGATAAAGTCGCACGTACACAGATATCAGTGGAAACCGAGATACGATAATTATGAAGATTCGAGACATACAAATAATTATGAACCAAGATATAGAAACAATTATAATCCTAGAGTTTATGATAATGATAGGGGGTATAATGGGCCAGGACCGTATAATAATTTTACAAGATTTAACAATAAAAATAATAATAACTACGATAACTATAGATATAATAATAATGATAATTACAAATATAATGAAAATAATTATAGATATTATAGACATCAGAACGAATCGAGATACATACCTAGATTTAATAATAATCAGAACAATAATCAGTCATACAACAACAGATTTGACGTAAATAGAATGGATGATGATGACAAGGCAAATGATGATTACAAAGTTAAGATATATCTTAATGATTTACCAATAGTCATGCAGATCAACACCGGGTCACGATACGATATTGCCGATTAATATTGCTAGAAAGATAGGAATCTATGAAGGTAGATATTACAATAAAAAGCATGAAAATTATCATTATAAATATCATAATAATAAAAACTTGAATAAAATTGAATTATGTAAATGTGTATTGAAGTATGTGATAAATTTTCTCAAAGTTTTATGTTCGATATAATTTTAAGATAAGTTAAAAAATTGGACATATTTTATGATTATAGAAATCAATTTACAAATAAAAAGCGATTATTTAAAATATAAATATTATATTCATTATAATAATAAGATATTATTACATTATTAGTAAAATAATTTAATAAAATAAAATAACATAGATTAATTATACATTAATATAAATTTAGCGCTAACATTATAATAATATGCAACAAAATGGCCAAAGTCTATACTATGCATAGGATGTTCAATTACGGCGTTTCGGATATTGAAAAAATAAAGCTGAGATAATTGTATTTTACTATGTTTATGGCTAATCGTTGGCGTAGGTAGAATCCCTCGTTGGGATTCTCGGTCATAGCAGAGATCCGTTTTCCTAGCTCTTTAAAGAAGTCTAGGGCATGAGAGCCGAACGACGTTACGGTAGTGGCGATTAATGGTAGGAATGTATAATTGGCCGGAAGAGATGGTGAATATTTAGCTAATTTATTCGCCTCGGTATCTAGTATGGCATCTCTATTTATATTGGAAGGAGCAAGAGGATCAATGCATGAGAAATCCCAAATTAGGAATTCCCCCCTCTTCCAAGGGATCATAGTCGAACCATCGGGTCGCTTACCATCTAAATTGTAAAGGCCAGTAGGTTCGAGGGTTGATGGGATGCCGGCGGATTTTAAGGCCCTGGCAATGGTATCATTGCATTTTGAATGCCTAATGAATCTGCCTTTACAGCGCTTGCAGTGTAGAGAGTGACGGCCTTTGGAGTGGACCGACGTTTGACAGAGGATACAGTTATAAGGTATTACCATATCGCAATTCAGTCTAAGGCCGATGGCGTGACGTAACTCATCATTGCTTAGGAGCTGGTCAAGGTTTTGGGATGGGAAGGCTTCAAGAAATTCGTATCCACTACTTTCGGAAATGGAGAAGAGTAGAGAATGGTCCTCTGGTTGGCTCCTCGATTTAAGGAATGCAACGGAGTTGCCAACTAGATGTTTATCCCAATCCTTCTGTAATGCCGACGATAGAGGATCGACTAATGAGAGGGACTTCCATAGATCAATTGCATATTAGAGTAAGGGGTCAGGATGTTGTGTTAGCGTTTGAATGATGGGCTCGCAGGACAAGCGAGAGGATATGAACGAACTAACAGAAAGTAGGGAAGGTGACCTTATACCGATACCGCCGGATTTGGTTGGTAAGGTAGCCTGTAGCCGTGATAACTCCCCAAATTTAAGATCGAGTAAATCTCCAGTTCATGTGAAGCGAGGTTGATGTCATATTGAAAGATCCGAGACGCTCAAAGTGTATATAAAATTCTTGGAATTAAAAGGTAGTTCTTAATAAGAAGAAAGCTTGGTGAGCTGGGAGGCGAGATAGTGTATCTCGCATATAGGATATCTCTCGTAGGATATCGGCAAAGAACTTGGTAAAGGACTCGTCTTTACCTACTGGAGATCCGAGATGTGTTAAAACGTTCAATGGTGTATGATAGAACATAGTATCGTGGTTAAGGTCAATGATTCCAAGAGGACAGTATTCGCTTTTGTCTTGATTAACTCGAAGTCCCAAACTTTTCTCGCTGGATTTCATTATTTGGATTGCCTTCGTGACTTCAGTCGGTGGGCCGCCTAGTATGCCATCGTCGATATACCAGTTATGGAGATTTAGGTTGCATTGGTCATTAATTTCTCGTATTAGATTATTAATGCCCAGACAAACAAAAAGGAACCTAGAGGGTCACCTTGTTGTATACCTTCGTTAGAAGGAATCAATCTATCTCCGAATTGAAGATGTGAAGGATTAGCATAACAATCGAAGATTAATTGTGAGTATTCTGGGTAGAGGGTGAGAATAGGATTTAGAAAAGCTCCACGCCTTAGAGAGTTAAAGGCGTTCGAGAAGTCTATTTTGATTAGGATATCGTTGGTGGGATCCGTTTGTAGGTACATCCGGGTCATGTGAAGGTATACCTCACATCCACCTTTTACGTTGACTTCTAATTGATTCTGGCAAAGGTGATTGGATATTGTGAACAATAATCTGCTAATTACAAGTTTGGCAGTTAATCGGCGCCAAGTGGTTCCAATAGCGATTGGGCGAATATCTTTATTGGGTTTATGGAGAGCGATGAGTTAGCTCCGTATAGCAGTGGAATAATGGCGGGTGGTATGCCTCCAGTAAGCATACGGTTGACTAATTGGGTAATTTTTTCTAGAACGTCACATTGTTGTGTTATGTAAGGTGCGGTAAGGTCTTGTAAGAATTTTGGGCGAAACCCATCGAACCCAGGTGAGGAATCGCGTTTGAAGGAGAGAATAGCCTTTCTAACGTCGCTTGCGGTATAAGTGGCCGCAATTAAAGGAGTTTCAGGGTAAGTCGGTATTTCGTTTTTAAAATTGTGTGATTGGTGTTTTAGGAGAAGGGCCTGATAAGTTACTAAGTCATAGGGAGCCAGTTTATTGTCGGAAGTTGCCAGACGTATGGCGGATTTAACATTCAGGTTATCCAATTTTTTAGATATTAGCCTGGTCTTGGTGAGCAGGTCATTTTTGTGATTTCTATTTTTATCTGTGTCGTCACTCGTAAAAGATGTGGTAATGTGATTGATGGGTAAGGGGTAGATAGTAGCATCCTTAATTTGTTGGGTCAGGGATTTTTTGCTGGTAGGATCAGGAACTTGTAAGGTAGTAAAGGCAAATGACAGGGTGTCTAGCCAGTGTCTTACAGAAGAATAATTATTTAACAAGGAAGTCAAGTTTTTTGACAGGTGTCTCGCAACTTGAAGCCTTGCTCCTTTAGGTATTCGTGAAATTACAAATGGTTTTGGTGTCGTTAGAAATATTTCTACATTTGAGTCGGCTGGGTCGAACGTCGAAGCATTTGTGATAGTGAAGGTAGGGATTATTGGGTAAGTGAGCACATCAATCAATGATGTGGGAATGGTGACTATGGGTTGCTTAGTTGTGAGGGCAAAGTCAGAGAAGGCATTAAGGGTTCTAGGAATTGCTGGTGATAAGATGGGTAGCCCAGATTGAGGACACTTTATTTTATGGTTACTATGAGATGGCAATAGCCCCATTGGTTACCTTAATAAATTTATTGCATAATGGGCAGTTGCATTTGGTAGGTGCTGTGCTGAGGTCTGGTAGGCTCATGGATAAGGAATTTTTTTCATATTTAAGGTGAAGGTGAATATCATTATTGTTAAAAATCACAAATGTGTTTATGGATAAATCTATGTATTGTTTAATAAATTTAAAATTTTCTTTCTGGAATGATTTTATAATTTTCATTGTTCATCTTTAAATCAGTTTACTATAATCATGATATGTAAGTTTTGATTGCAAAGATGGTTTTACAATGGGGTAATTTATCTATATTTATCTATATCATTAGTAATGGCATTATTGTGTTGGGGAATTGAGATGAAGAGGGAGAAATACTAATGGTGAGTGGAACCAGAGTGTGTATACTTAAACACTAAGATGCAATAGAGTGGTATAATATGCCTCAAGGAGGGAAAACCTTTAAGGTTAAAATTCACGAATATGTTTATGGCAAAATTTATATATTGTTCTGTAAATTAAAGTTCAAAATTCATAAAAGTAGGATATGATGAAATTTTTGCTGACAAATGCCATTAATTATATAATCCATTTACTGATAAATATAAATTTTTCTATCTGGAATATTTCTATAATTTTTATTTTCTATCTTCAAATCAGTTTATTATATGTGATCATGATATAAAAGCTTTGATTGCAAAAAAAAAGGTTTCATAAAGGGGTAATTGATCTATATCATTAGTGATAGTATTATTGTATTGTGGGAATTATGATGAAGGAGAAATGCTGATGGTGAGTGGAACTAGAATGTGTATACTAAATATATAATAATGAGATTTTTATTGCATCTCATCTTCAGGTTTGCATAGTTAGTTTAGTTGCAACAGAATTTTACCTTTAAATATGTGGCCTTCTCTTTAAAGTCATAATTTTATAACTCCTTCTTGTGTTGTTAAATATATAGTGTGATTGTATTGAACATATCATGAGATAAGATTTCTATCAGGTGAAGTATTCAGTTAATATATTGCTTACATTATAACTAAAAATAATATTAGATTTTTAAGCAATATTTCTTTCTTTGAGAGTCTTATTATTGACATGTTCTGGTTTATAAATCTAAATTGGTACTTTGAGTCATTTCAGAGTTTTTGAATTTTGGTTAATTATTTTGTACTCAGATATTGAATATTTGAATGTTTATTAATTAATCAGATGTATCAAATTAGTTTTTAAGGGTTTTTTAATTGAGTGAAATATAATTTGGGCTTAATTGCTTATTTTTAAGTGCGTTAACAGCTGTAAGGATAAAGCTTTTTTTAATTGTTAAAAAAGAAATAAATTCTTATAAATTAGAAGAAATAAATTTGATAACAATTGAAGAAATAATAGTTATTAAAAACAATAATGAAATAAAAATTGAAGAAAATAATAAAATAAAAAATTTTATAATTAATAAAAAATTTAAGAAAACTAAAAGAAAATTAAAACAAAGGTGATTAAATATCGTGATGTTGAAAGTGAGATTAGGAGTACGATATGGAGATCGTATGTTGAAAATGGAAGGAGAAAGAGAAATTTTGTTATAAAAAGTTAAAGAGAAATTATGATATAAAAAAGTGTTTAAATTGAAAAATAAAGGAGTAAAATTTAAAAATAATTAAATAATAAATAAAAAATTATAATATAAAATGAAACAATTCCAAATATTCTAATATTCTATATTCCAAATTATGATTCTTATTCTTATGAATGATTCTGATAAATTATTTATTCCATTATCATTATTCCAAAATTATTTTATTTGAGATATATTGATCATAACATTGATAAAATGATAATAAATAACTAGATGAACAAGCTAGTGTGAAGATGATGTTCAAGCGAATGATTAGATGATAAGGATAACAAGCTAAAATTAATGAAAATATATGACTGAGGCTAAACAACAACAAAATATCAAATGCAAATTCTACAAAGGAGAAAAAATTTTTAGAGTTGGAAGAAGTGAACAAGTTCTTCGAAAATTCAAGTCAAGTACAAGTTCAAAATTCGAAAATTCAAAGTCAGTTCAAAAGCGGAAATATGACCTACGACATAGAAAATGATTGTTATAAATAAATAAAATTTTTGTAAAAAAAAATATATATAAAATTTTGAAAGAGAAATGGGATGATCAATACAAACAGCAATGTTCAACTAACGACGTTTCAACAATGATGTTCAACCAACGATGTTTCATGATGTTCGATAATCGATTCAACTAACGATAATCAGATGGTCAAACAAACAATCAAAGATATACGAACAAATGACTTATGGAGCAATTGAGGAACAAATGACTGGAAGTGAAGATAAGAAACTGAGGAACAAATGACTGGAAGTGAAGATAAGAAACTGAGGAAAGAAGACAGAAAAAAGGGGGAAATGTTAATATATAATTTGAATATTTTTACTTTGTAACTTATGACCTTTTGTAAAAAACATTTTCTTTTTTTGATAACCTATAATTTGAATATTTTTTACTTTGTCCTTTTGTAAAAATCTTTCTTTTTTTAAGGACCTTTTAAATTATATTAATGTTAACATGTAAATAATAATATGTATATATAGCTGTAAAAATTGTAAAGTTTTTCAGTAGTAATTTTTATAAAATTAAAATGATAAATTAAATTAAATAAATATTTTACTTTTTGATTACCTGCCTTCCCAGAAAATATCAGTATCCAAGCAAGATGAAGAATAAATAAGAATTAAAGCATTATAGAAAGACAAATCGTTTAAAAATGTTAAGAGTGAGAGGATATCGTTTAGTTATACCTGATTTATTAAGAAAATATATCTTAGCAGCTGTGCATGCCAGACATCTAGGCATAGAAAGAAAAGAATAAAGCACGAAGTATATTTGGTGGCCTAAATTGAATAGCGAGATAGAAGGGCATTCCATGCGAAAGAATACATGCAGATTTTTTAGAATATGAGAAGAAAAAATACTTTATTATGGTAGATGCAGGTTCAAAATGATTTTGTATGGATAGCTGAGATATTTTTAAAACGATATCTGAATTAGATTTTCTAAAGGAAAATGTATCACTGAGAGAACAAATAAATGTTGAGAAATTTTGTATAGGAAGTCTGGTTTGGGTATTGTTGTTTGATGAGCCTATTAAATGGAGGAAGGGTTTATTAAGGAAAAATATAGGAAGAAAATAAGTTGAGGACCAAGAATAGAGAATAATTTAAACAAGGATTAGAAAAAACGACGAAATATTGGGATGAAAGCAAAATTTGATGTTTTAATTGAAAAACGAAATTATTGTGACGAAAGCAAAATAATTTAATTAGATGTTTTTGATAAACGAAATTTAGAGATGAAAGCAAAATTTGATGTTTTTAATGAACGAATTGTTGAGATGAAAGCAAAATAACAGAATTTGATGTTTTTATTGAAGAATGGAAACAAAGCTTACAGGGGAATAAACGAAAAGAAGTGATAATTTTATATGTAATATTAATTATATTTTTAGATGGCTACTTATATTTAAGTGAGAAACGGGAAAGGTGGATCATCTGATGAGGTGCTGTCTGAATCAAATCAACACATTCAATAGCGAGACCATGACAGAATGAGATTCCAAAATTTTTGAATCAAATGGCGATGAATCAAGTTCCTTATGGAGGGGTCTAAGGGAAGGGGTATTGAAGGTAAAGGAGAAGGAGAAAGAGAAAGAGAAAGAAAATGTAAATATTGAATATTATAATTTTGATGAATTTATTTGATAGACGTTTAATATAAATTTCTTTTAGGCGATTATGTTTAATTTTTTTGCTAGAACGAATTTATTTAAATATCAATAATGTTGATTATGCAAATGTGAGATATATAAAAATCGAGAAAATTATTATAATTGAACATTCATATTTATTTTTCATTTATTTTTCTCTTTTGTTAATATTTTTAATGATTTGATTTTATAAAATTTTAATAAATTAATATAGATCCACTAATCTGGTAATTAGTTGATATATAATATACTTTATAATGTGAATTCCGAATTCCAAATCTCAATCTGTAAAATCAATAAGACGCTATATGAAAATTTTAATATTTTGTCCAAAACGATTTATAATTAAAACCTTCTCAGTTTAGGCCATAAATTAATTGTAATATTTTTATGGGCATATACCGTATTTCTTAGTAAATTGAAAATTGATCGAGAGCTTTTCACTTTAAAATAAAGAAGTGCGCCAATAAGTACCATGATACATTACATATAATCGAGTTGGTTAAAATTTTCTAAAGGTTATGCATTTGAAATACTTTTTGATGTCTTCATCTATTATTCCTTTCAATGTTTCCAAAATTTTAAATTGTCAGGTTGGCAGCTTAATCAAGTTGTCGTTAGAATTAATCTCTATAAAATTTTGCCCATTTAGAATTTACACTTAAATCATCATCCGGTTCTGATGAAAAGAAATGGTGTACATAGATCTTCTGAACCGAATCTATTTCTTTAGGTTCGACCCGATCGGAGAAAATATTTTAAAGTCTTAGTCCGACCAATCCAAAAAATACTTAAATAATCTTGTCTCAATCAGCATTTTATTTTTAATAAGATTTGAGTCCGATCTGAAATTTCCATTATTTTCTCGTGGACATTTGAAAGAGCAAGATATTTTACAAATATTACCCGGTTGCGGTGGGACAAAATCATCCAATGTGGTTGTATATAAGATTTAGTGTTGCTGCATATGGTGGGATAAAGGCACTGGATCCCTATATGGAAAATGTTGTTGCGAAGCGGGAATAAAAATCAAGGGATTTTGTGGGGAATATTTGGAGAATAAGAAAAATGTTTTCTAAATGTTGTGTAGAGGGAGGTAAAGGGAAAAAGAGAATGGTGAAGATATGATATTTTAAAAATATATATATTTATTTTTGTCACAAGATTGTTTTTGGGCAATGCCTTTTTGATCTATTTTTTATACTGTGATGATACCTAAGTGTCCAAACAATGGAAAACTAACTTCGTATTGAGAATCTTATTTATTAAAGTGTTGATATTGGTTTTTATATGTTAAAGGTTTTTCCATTTGCCAACTTTGCTATGGATGGGGTAGTAGCTATTGAGTTGTTGCTTTACATAAATTACAGTATAAAAATGTAAACGATAAAACACACCAATTGCTATAAGCAAATTAATCTGTCCTCAGAGGAAGTCTCAAAGCCGTTCTTTTTAAGTCATATACCCACAGAATGACTAGACCGACTTGTTATCACCCCAGAATGAAAGTGCGCATATGAGCTGAATATCTGGTTATTTAGTGATAGGTTAAACAATTGAGTGAGGTGACAATAATGAGCATATACAGCAACTTTTTCAGAGAATGAATACCAATGCTTATGAACATGTTAAGGAGATCGGCCTATTGCTAGACTAATAAATTTTTCTGAATAGTGAATTAGAATGTAAGAGTTCATTAATTCATTATTCTGTTAATCAATTTATTCTTGGCATTATTTGACGCAAGGTTAAAGAGTTTAGAAAGACACTATAAAATAAATTGATCAGCTGAAGAAATACTTAATCGTTTATCATAATTTTTATATCTACATATATTTATACCTTTTCCGTAACAAATACCATTATTTTACCTAGTTTTATATAGATTACTCTCACAAATCCATATTAATGTGACAAATTTATGACGCTAATTAACCATAATCTATTTAATTATTGATTGATTCTTTAGAAAATTTTATCTTCAATTTCTTTTTTAGTAATTACCTGCGTTTCACTCCGAATAGAGAAGCCGAAAGGGGGAGAAATAAAATTTTAGTTAAGTTTGATTTTACAACTTATAATTATTATTATTTAAGTATAATTTACGTGATATCATTTCTGTTAATTGATTGTCATAAATTTTTTAATTATGTAAATGTTAATGATTTAATTTATTATGATTATGATTATTTATTAATGCAATTTGCTTTTAATGATTTTAGTTATTATTCATATCTACCCCACATAATACATTCCTCAAAATACAGAAATATATGATTCAGGTAATTCTCTTCATTTAATTAAAATAAATAATCTTTGAGAACTAAAGTTTTTGCTTGTTGGCAAAGGCATCAGCCCTAGCAAATCTCATATGGGGGGGGGGATATACGCCAAATAGATAACGAGGAATACCAAAGGTCTTTAATGATCTCTTATATTTTTGTATGTGGGGCAAAATTTTGATTTATGAAACCTGTGCTTATTGAGTAATTCGATGATATTAATAATTAAAAAAACAAGGGGTAAGCTGGCCATATTCAAGTTCTATTTGAAAGAGATTTGTTTGATTAGATTTGAGCAATTTAGGAATATGGATAATTGCTCCTACTCAGCGATTTATTGTGATTCTTAGAATTCACTTTATTTTCATCATAATATTTATTATTCTTTTTTTAATAATTATTATACTTTATAATAATAATTGTAACAGTAATACTAAACTCATTTTTTTATTAACCATAACCCTTATTTGAGTTTTGAGTGAAATCAAACAAATCATGAATTTTTTTTCCCCTAATTTATGCTAGGGTTAGGTTCATACTTCTAAAAATATATCTTTTATATCAGACCTAAAAGGAAATTTCTTTATGGGTCTGTTTATCGGTTAAGGTCATGTAATAGAGTTAATCATCATGCCTTCGAAAATATTATATTATCAAATTTTAAACTCTCCTATTTCTGATGATAGCATAAAATAGAAAGCAGGCGCGTAACCAATGGGGGGGAAAGGGGGAAATCCCCCCCCCATCGCAAATTTGACTATTTTCATAAATATCATTTTAAGCTAATAAAAATTTTACCCCCACCCACCAGACCCCCCCCCCCCATAAATCAAAATTTTACAAATATTTGAATATCAATTTTCCAACATATTATTCAAAAATATTAATAAAATGTAAAAATATTTAGTCAAAGAGATTGAAATCAAACGATAATTTATAAATAAGGCTGAGCATGAAAAAAAGTAATGTGTCGTTAGCAGCGATAGCATTATTGAATTCAATTGATCAATCAGAGTTTATCATTGCTGCTAGTTGCATCAATAAATTATTTTTAGCTCACTACTTTGTAGAAATTTACAAAAACCAAATTTAGATTTGGTTCAAGTTATTGATTTGGCGGAAAATATATATGAACAGGTAGATACAATAAGAATGAATGTAGATAAATATTTTCATAATATTTATCTAGACGTTGAATCGAAGGCTAAATTTTATGATATAATACTAATTAAACCTCGTCTAGCACCTAGGCCATTTTTGAGATGAAAATAAATATTGGCTCAACTGAAGAATATTCTAAAATATCCATTTTCATCCCATTCTTAGATACTTTTTTAAAGCAAATAAAAGTACGGGTTTTAGATAAAAAAACAAGTCTTTAGCAATCTTCAAGTTTTATTACCCAAAGATCCTTCTTCATTTTCTAATGCCACTATTGGTAAAATTAAATATTTAGAAAAATTTTATTCCTATGAGATTGATACTGAAATAAATTTAATCAGTGAATTCGAATTGTGGTATAAATATTTATACGTTTAGCTATTTTACCTGAGCATGCTATTGATGCGCTCAATCGGTGTAAAGAAACCTTGGCTCAATTTCCTAATATTTCGAAGTTGTTTTATATTCTTGCATGTTTGCCTATTACAACATGTACGAATGAAAGGACTTTTTCCAACTTGAGAAGGTTGAAAACATATTTACGAAGTACTGAATCTCGGCTAAATGGGTTAGCTCTGTTAAATATACACAGAGATTTGGTTCCAAAGACAAACGAAATAATTAAAAATCTTGTATTTGATAAGAAGTTAAAAAAAAAACTTGTTAATTTAATTATTTTCTAGTCAATATTTTAAACTACTATTAGTATTTTCAATAAAAAAAATTATATTCTACTTATATTGTATGAGAATTTAAGCTGAGGCTAGTTTTTAAAGCAAATTTTATAAAAAAAATGACATTACACTTTATTTCAACTTTACATATAAATAAACCTTTACATTTTAAAAAACTTTATTAAATATAATATACCTAACTTGAAAAAATAAAAAAGAGGCTTGTAATATCCTATCCATAAGCACGAATTAGTAAATAATAGTTAAAAATAGAAATATAATTATTATTAAATTATTCATAATTTAATAGAATAGCTAAATAAGACCCGGCCGAAGGCCGGGAGAAAGCTGGCCGAAGGCCAGGTAAAAGGGGTTTGGGGGCGAAGCCCCCAAAAAAATTTTCCCCCTATAAGAAAATCCTGGATACGCCACTGATAGAAAGATAATCACCTTTAACACATATAACATTATATATTATAGATTATATTTTTTTATATATATAGACGATACTTCGAGATTTGCCTCTCTTATTCAAATTCACGAAACGAATTTGGATCTTCCTATTACAATTAATTTTTCTCTTGATAATATTTCCATTGTCAAATAAACATACTTGCCACGCCTTTCTTGGCAACCTTACTACGATCAATAAAATAAAAACATCAACAGCATTACCGAAAGATGGGGTGGTTATTGACTTATCCCGCGATCATCAATTTCCCGATAAAACGACATGGAATTACAGTGACTACTCTGAATCTACGAACACAACTTCAAGATTCAACCCAATTTATGAAACTGTCGATTTTGAGATAACCCTATCTGAGGATACTCAGATAAAAACAGAATGCAATTCGGAATATTGGAACTTGGGAAAGGTAAGTTTTTTGCTGGTTATATTCGGTCCATTCTCCCCTTTCCACCCTCTCCTTCACATACTGTATTAATATTTATTCATTATTCCATTTCACATAAAAAGGTATTTTTAAACAGAATACCAAAAGTAAACAAGTCAACCATTTTAATGTATAAATTGGATAAACAAATCACGAATATAATGCCTATCAAAATCCGCAGGAATGGCAGATTAGTCATCATAAACGTCTCTCGATTTCTGGCAGCTCCTTCCATGACAACCTATAAATTTTTTGTCAAAGTGTATAGAAGACGTAAACCTGCTAAAAACCTTTCCCCTGAAAGTTTTTTTTATTCGATCTATAATGCTTTATACATTTTTTTTTAAATTATAAATTTTCGAGATAGAATTAGGTCCTTGCTTATATGACCCAACTTCTGATAAACTGGGAGGGCAAGGAAGAATGCCCGAATTTGAAAATCTAATAATCGTCTTAAATTAATTCTAAAAAAAATTTTTTCGTCAAAATTACAATCATTGATTCATAAAATTTTGAGTTTGTGATTTTAAAGAAAACTAAGCCTCATAGATTGAAAGAATGAAATTATGTGCACCAGAGTATGAAAATACTCTTCAAAATAAAAATCTTCAATGATTTCTGATCTCTGAAAATTATTCTTTGAGAATTCTCAAAAACAGGTTTTTTGATCAAATTTTATCAAAAATTTCAAATTTCATAAAAAATATTTCTTGATGAAATCACATTTTAAAAGAAAATTTGATCTTATTTTAAAAAAATTTCAATTTTATGGATCTTCAAACTTTTGGGGAGAAATAAACTTTTCAAAAAATTTTTGAAGATTATTTCTTCAAACTTTGATTTGAACTCCATCACAAATATAATATAAATCTCAGATATTGCGAACTATGATGTGCGAACCATGATGCATGGGACAATTTAGCATGGGGCAATCATATTAAAAATATAGATATTTGTATTTATATCCGGTCCATTTTTTTCGTCGAATATAATTCGTTTGCCCAAGGCACGCCACCTTAATTTAATATTTACCAAAGGTTGTTAAAATACTATTTGTAGTGCGCTACTGTAGTACCCTTTTTTAGCAGTTATAGCATAGCGCCTTATTTTTTAGCCAAATAGTCATTGTGTTTGAGAGCTATTTTTTTCTGAAATTAGCCAAATAGTGCGCTTCGCTCATTTTAAAAAATATAATGAATACAACTAATAGGAGTTAAATTTATTCCATTTGTATTATAAATTAAAACTAGCTAGTGTAAAATATTTAAAATATTTTCGGAAGTTAAAGTGAATCAGATGCAGACATATTAATGTAAAATTACAATGGAAAAATGGTAGTCTTGATAACATTAATATCAATTTTTCCAATTGTTTATTAGTAAGGCGAATACTTACTTAGTGATTGTCAGTCAAGATTTTGAGATGTTATTATAATGATTTTATTATTAATTATAGCAAAGTAAATATTACCATACTTAATTACTTTTATTACATTAATTTTAGTCAGAGATCTGGAGAGGTACCATTTGCACTGCCCTGCCCGAATTTTTTTTCAAATAATTTTTTCGGCCCGTCAAGGCCTAGATTTTATATTTTCAAGCCCAGCCCGGCTTAGATTTTTTTTGAAAAATATTTTCACACTTGTCCTGGATTTTTTTTAAAATTTTTATAGCTAATAAAGCGATTTAAAATAATGGTTACAGCCCGGTCCAGGTATTTAAAATTTTTTTAGCCCCGGCCCGATATATTTTAAGAAATTAAAATACTGTCTGGTCCGGGCTTAGCCGAGTCTGCCCGTCTCTGATAGTCATTTTATTAAATAAGCTCTTTAAATCAATAAGTTTATCGAAAAATTATTTTAAAATATTTTTAGATTTAAGAAAAAAGAAAATAAATTAATTAATTTTTTTTATAAATAAAATAAAAAGGGTATCTAATATCGCACTACTTTTTTGACGCGATTTTTTGAAAATTGAAAGTAGGGTTAACAATATTGATATTTAGTAGAAGAAATATAATTTATTTTAAATATTATTTTTAAAAAAATTAGAACCACATTTTTATCCCTCTATTTTATTTTTTTTTGATTTGGTAATATTTTTTCTTTTTTTTTGCTTTATTGGGAATCACAATATCTTTATTAGCATCAACCTGATATCGCTGCATTGTAGAGACATCAAAAAACTAAATATTGAGATGTGTCATGAGCAGAATCAAGATCATTATTATCTGATTCACTGATATCTGGGTAAACTATAGAATTATGAGATGATTCAGATTTTTTAAAAGTTTAATTTTAATATTCACATATAATTATTAATACTGATCCTAACATGCTGTTTTCAATTCCTGAAATATATTTTTTTAGTATATTTTCTCTTTGGATTTGTTTGTAGAGAAATTTGTCCATTGGTGGGCAAAATTTCAAAATTGTTCATTATTGTTAGTGGTTTTAGAAAAAAAAATTGTTTCAAAATATTTATCATTATTCCCCATTCTCCTTTACCCAATAATAATCTTCCACATGCATTAATATTGTGTGTTCTCATTTAAAGGAATATTCATCATCAAACACTTAACAATTTTTTATAAATTTATAAAATATTAAAATTTTCAAATCTTTGAAATATCAAAGAACTGATTTTCGCCACTATTCAAATTTCCCATTTAAAATATTTTATTTTAATTTATCTATAAAATTTTAAAAGTTTAAGAATAGTATTTCTTGATAGTTTGAAGCAGTCTTAGCAAATTTTTTATTATAATATTTTTTTTTACAATATCATTTGAAAGTTAACCAACGACGTACATATAGTTTATTAAATATATTTTGGGTTCGAATCAGTATCGATTTTTGTGGAAGTAGTCTGAAAATAAACCCAGTATCTTCCATAAATTCTGCTATAAATAAGCAAAAGCTAAAACCACCTTTAAAAGGTGCTGTTTCCGCTCCTTGGATTGACAAACTTATGAGAAATGTAGCATTTTCCAGCAAATCCTACAATTATTCTATACCTGAACATTTCAAGGATCTCATTGATGTAGGAGATGTAAGTATAGTATATTCTAAATAATTATTAGATAAATTTTTAAGGGATAATTGTGACAAAAGTGAAAATTAAATATGTCTTTAAAATATATTTGCCGAAATTTTTTAAAAAAATGCCCCCCCCCTCTCATCTAGTGTTGTTAAAAAGTTCGATTTGAGTTTATTTTTAAAAACGGCTAACTCAATATTTTAACCAGAATAAAATTTTATTAACCTCGAGATTTCCACTAATACTTGAATAAAATATTGAGTTGCCGTTTTTAAAAATCGGCTCAAAACGAGCCGTTTAACAACACTACTCCTATCCTCATTTTCTCCTGCCAAGATTAACAAATTTTTTTAATTTGATGTTTTTAATGAAAATTTGAGGATATTATAAGTAAAGAAATAAAAATATTTTATACCTTTAATTTATTTATCTGAATAACATATATTATTTTACAGGCTAGAGCGGTATGTGGAGCGGGAGGTTGTAACCCTATAAATATTGCATATAATTTAGGGAATAATGATTACTTTTCATTGGATAAAAGTCGAGGTATATATTGTTTAAAAAGAAATTATATATATATAAAATAAAAAACAATTTTGATCCTAATTCCTCTCACTTTAAACTAACCATAGAGTAAGCATATAATATTTGTGTCATACACAATAATTTTCTGAATAATATTTAATGGAATCCATGTAATTTAGTGAAGTTACTTTTAATATACTAAGAAAAGTTCATGACTAAATTGTCTGAAATTTATAGGATATGTTTTTCACATCACACATTTTTCGACTAAATCAGATTTTCAAATTTTTAGACAGACTTCAACAAAATATTTTTATACTATTTTCCAACTAAATTACTATTATTTAGCACCTTTACAAAATTTTTTTTTAAAAAAAATCGGATTTTTACAAGAAATGTATATCCCCATATTACAAACTTTGGGGGATAAGATATTACATTTATATTGTGTATGATTATGGACATTGCAGGTAACATATAAAATCGAAGTTTTTAACCAAAAGTTGTTTTATTCAGGTTTCTGATTACTAAAATTTTGAAAAGTGGGTTTCACTTCCGATTCCAATTTTGTTAATGCAATCAATTTGTTCTTGTTTTAAGAGTTCCAAGTTTTGGTTCTATTGCGTTTTTCAATGTGGAACATATAATCAACGAAATTATTGAAAATATAAAAGCCATTAATATAGGTTAATTCCATCTTTATATTTTTCTTTTAACAGGTAACAAGCTACGCATTCTCGTCGCGGATCTGAATTACCAACAACTGTTTTCAAATGGAAAGGTATTAATTTTGTTTGTAACCAAATATGTAAAACCTTAGCAAAAGTGAGAGAGTTTACATAAATTATCAGTTATGACATGAGAAATTAGTAATTAAATATTGTTTGTTGAAGCCCATATTGCCCGCCCTCAATATCTTTTATTTGTTTAGTCGGACCATTAATCTATCATTGGGCAGGCAATACTAACATTTGGTATATTAACATGGGAATTCGGAGTATCATTATTTTAGAACATTTATCAAGAGCGATTTCAAAAATTTTTAAATCCCATATACCCGGAAATGTATTCTAGAATGTGTAGAATAAATCTACCCTATATATTTCAAATAATTTTTCGCCATATATTTGTTAGCATTTTTAATTTACATGAAAAAATTCATATAAAAATCACTATAAATTAAAAGTTATTCTAGAGTTTACGATAAAAATTGTTTGGAATTCAGAATTTAGATAACTCCATACATACTTAAATATATTTCCGGTCAAATCAGATTTTTAACTATTCCTTTAAGAGGAAGTGAAATTCTTTTAGGTATTAGTCATAGGTGAAAGTATTTTTTTTAAATGACAAAAATTTCCCATGAAGGATATATTCACAAGGTTTGGCTAAAACATTATATCAGTCCTAAAAAATTGGGTTCTAAGGATTAAAAAATTGCCCCTTGATGTTTGCAATTACCATGACCAATACCGTTATATTTTTTGACATGTATCTACCATTTATATCTCTTTAAAATATATCTTAATACAGGTATTCTCTTTGAAGATACCATTTAACTTAAATTATCTGTAAGATAATTGGAGGTTTGGAATTGTGGCGAGGGATTTTAAACATTGGGCGGGCAGGCGGGTTATGTTAAAATAGTTATTTTTAAACAATTTGCTAGCTATTGAGCGGGTGAATTAAAAATATTTTTTGCACGAAATGAACAGAACGAATTAAAATTCATTAAAAAAAATTTATTTTATAATATTGCATATCTTACAATTAGAAGTAAAAATATATTAAAATAAAATAAATAGAGAGTCAACAACCAATCAAATAATTTTAAAAATTTACCCCGCGCTCATCCATTGAAAAAAATTGTTTAACCGGCCTAATTTTTTAAAATGGCAGGCTTTTAGGGTCCATTCTAGACCTCTAGTGTAAATAGCGTCAAAATTTAAAATATATTGTTAAAACTAAATTTTGATTAACTAAATATCCTTTATTTGAATTTAATTTGAAATATATAAACATATAAATAAATGAATATAAAAATATTATTGCATCAAAATTTAAAATATATTGTTAAAACTAAATTTTGATTAATTAAATATCATTTATTTGAATTTAATTTGAAATATATAAACATATAAATAAATGAATATAAAAATATTATTGCTGGCCTTTAATATTAAAAAACATTATTAAAGTTTTCATTAGTGACCTTAAGTGTGTATTTAGCTACACCAAAAAGTATTTCCACTTTATCTTACGATAATCTTCAAATGTATTAAAGTCCAGACTCTTCTACATCCCGATGCGGATAACGATTTTACTCCTCCCCCCCCCCTTTAATTTATAATACCCCCAACCCATTTTATTTATGATGATAAGGTCTTTATAATTCCCTTTTCAATCACAATCTTATATTACCCGTTGTAAAAGATAAAATTTTATATTAATTTTTTATCAAATTCTTCATAGTTTAATGGGAAAAATGGGTCTATGAAAATCAAAAAATAAAATTTGCCTTATTTGTTTTAATTTGTAAAAAAAACTCCAAGAAAATTTTAATAAATTTAATAAAATAAAATATATGGAATATAATAGTTGAATGGATACAGATATTTTTAAGTATGTAGATAAGATGCAGTTACAACATTTATGGAACTCTGCGTTCAACCATTTCATATATGTCAGATTGCAAAAAAATTTCAATTGTTTATTATTTTTTTAATTAAAATATCTACAACCGAAATTTCATTTTTCCATGATTATTTAAATTGAATTTTTATAGGCATATTAAAAATAAATATCTACTTAAAATATTTTAATTCACTTTAGCATTTTCAACCTGAATGTTAAGTATAATTTACCAAGAATTTTGACTCGGGAGAATTCGAAAGAAGAAAACTAAAATTAATGTAAAATACATAAATTAGTTCTATAGCAGTGTCCTATATGTTTAATACTTAATAGTAGCAAAAAAAGAAATTTAAAAGAAAAACAAAAATAGAAAGAAAAAAAAACAAAAAAAGAAAAGAAAGAAAAAAACAACAAAAAACAAAAAACAACAAAAAACAAAAAACAACAAAAACAACAAAAAAAACAAAAAAACAACAAAAAAAACAAAAAAAAACAAAAAGAGAATGATAAATAGAAATAGAAATGCCATCAATACTTAAAATAAACCAAAATAGGGTGTCCTCCATAAATTACATTTTGACCTATACTAAAAAGCAATTAAATATCCAAATTAAACCGACTCAGGATACGGCCTTAACGTTAAATATATCTTTTTTAAATCATAGACTCCAATCCTGTCAGTGCAAATGATTGCCAATTTCAATTCAGACCATGCCGAGTGTACATTGAACATCAAGATTATAGACATAAATGACAATAGCCCAATATTTGTTAAACCTTACAGAGCGGAAATAGCTAATGACTACTCTGTTAAGGCGGAAGTCATTAAGGTAAAAAAGTAATAATTTTTTAGAGTATAAAACTCGAATTTTTATAGATTAAAAGTTCTATTAAAGCAGAATACATTTAAAATGCTTATAAAATTTAAATTTTTTTGAACCCGATCTGATAAATTTGAGACAGCCGAGTCTTGCCCGTAAACCTTTAAAGATGTTGGGCTGGTTATATTCGGATCTATGCAAGTATAATAAATTGGCATATTAGCAGCTTTATTATCATATGTTGTAAGATTTAGGTCCAACTCAAGGAATTATTTTTAATCACATAACTTGTCAGACTTGACAAATTATTAATAAAAATTAGAGACCTGCAAGAGTACCATTTGCATGGCCGGGCCCGAATTTTTAAAAAAAATTTTTTTAGCTGGGATTTTATATTTTTATTCGGTTTGGAGTTTTTTTTAAAAAAAAAATTGTTTTAGCCGGTTCGGATTTTTAAAAAATATATTATATTTATTTATAATTTTATAGATAGCATGGCGATTTAATATATTCGGTCTAAATATTCTGCCCGGCCTTCTATTATTTATTTTAGGCCAAGCCCGGGTATATTTAAAAAAATATACACTATTTTTCTAATAAAGTTAATTGCTATTTTCCAAAAATGTTTTTATTAAAATAAAAATATATACTATACACTAGGAATGGCATATTAAATAAACATACAACGAATTTCATTTGATTAGCTTATAAAGTCGAACTGCCCCAATGGTGAACTTCTTTCTTTCTTTATTGTTATTCCCTCTGATCAGAATATTATTTAAATTAAATCTCAATCAGTCTGAGCTAAATATTTAAAAAAAATGTCCTATGCTTGGCTCTATCTTAACACAAAATGGCACTTTATATTGGTTTCATATTGATAACATTTACATTAAAATTTCCTACATTTAAAAATAGTATTTACATTAAAATTTCCTACATTTAAAAAAAATAGTTTAGTTTATAATAATAAAAATTACATATGCTGTGCTTGGATCTATCAGAATACAAATTAGCTGGTCATGCCTCCTATATAAACCATTTACATTAAAATATGAATTTTTATTAAACTACAGTTTTGCTTATAATGAAAAAAACCAAAATGGCGTGTCACCAGCTGATTTGTTTTTAATGCCGCTTCAAAATACAATTTAGTCAATGGTTGAAGAAAAAATTAATTAGAAAAATAAATAGATGTGTAATAAATATTTATCAAAGGCGATAGCGGAAGACATTGACTTTGGTGATAACGGAAAAATATTCTACATGATAAAGGACGCTGATGACATGTTCGACATTGATAATATCACCGGGACGATTTACGTCACGAGTAAATTTAAATTTTGAATTAAATGTCATTTTAGTTAAGTTAGTGTTCACAATGAAAAGTAACGATAGGAGTGAGGGGGGGGGGGGTAGGATAGGATAGATGAATTATTTGTTATTTCTTATTTTTAATGCTATACATGTTTAGGCCCTTTAAACCTCGAGAAAAGGGTTAGTCTTAACGTTGAGGTTTTCGCCTATGATAAAGGTAGGCCATGGAAATATTCTAGCGCTATTGTTGACATTCGATTGAATCATACGATCAACCAATATCCCCCTGTATTCGATCACAATTATTATGGTACTAGCTGCTTCGAAGACATTCGTACCGGTGCGATCATCATACGGGTTTTCCCTATCTATTGATACATTTATTTTTGTAGAGAGAAAAAATATCAGATCCCTGCATGCAACTACCAAATCCCGATCTGGGCATAAAGATAAATATAATTTTTAAGATCTGAAAATAGTCTGGACCATATATAAAATTTTAAAAAAGCCTTGACCATAATTTATATTTTTTAAAAACAAATTCAAATTATCAAGAAACTAATTTCTTTTTCTAAAAAATATTATTTTTTGTATCGCTAGGTTTGTTAAATGGCTCGATTTAGCTAATTTTAAATTAAGATTTTAGAGAAAATAATAATACGTAAGTCCCGAATAGATATCATCTAAACTTTTTTGCCATCAATGAGCAAAAATCTTTTTTAGGTTGCATAA
Organism: Gordionus sp. m RMFG-2023; assembly: GCF_954871325.1. NCBI lineage: Eukaryota > Metazoa > Nematomorpha > Gordioida > Chordodea > Parachordodidae > Gordionus > Gordionus sp. m RMFG-2023. The sequence continues at coordinate 16,539,783 of NC_088775.1, forward strand.
TTTGCTATGACTAAAATATTAGTTTAGCCGTTTTTAAAAAATTAAGACATTTAACTACATTACGTATCGCGAAGTTATTACGATTACTTTTCAAATATTTATAAAATGCAACTGAGATTAGTAAAAGATCTCTAATCCTAATTAATTTTCTTTTATTTGGAGTTTTTAAAGCTAGCTTTCAAATTTAGATTGGAAAACCAATTTTTTTAAATGTGACGTAAATTAATCTATGTTACAATGTTATATTTAATGAATCGTATTCATTAAAACTGGCGTAGCCATAATTTCAGGGGGTTAGGGAGAGTGTTCAGTATTGGATTTTTTTTTGGCCGTTGATCACTCTCGATTCCTTCGGACTTCAGTCAGGTTATGCTTATGAAAATAATTAGAATTTTATAACATCTCCGTTAAAGTTAGTTGAATAATTGGAAAACACTAATTCTAAAATATTAGTTTCTATGACTTTAGCCATTATAGTAGTAATATAAAAGCGACTGAAAGTACTTATTCTGAACATTTTATTAATGTATAGTGCTTTCTTGTATAGTAATTTGCTTTGTACACAGTTTAGAAAATTTTAGCAATACAAGAAAAAGTTGCTAAAACCCATATTATACCAGAAATGATATAATAGAATTAAATATCTGGTTTGCTCTAATTTTTTCTGCCATATAAGTATATACATATATATATTAATTCATCAATTAATTTACGAACGAAAAGAAATTTAAACCAAGTTATAAACTAAATGAAAATTATGATGTCAAACTTTAAGCATGAATTGAGCAAAGCTTTAGGAAATAAATTTTGAAACTTATATAGTAAATTTTAGTGCTTCCACCCAGTTGGTACAAAGTTTCAACAACACATTATTGGCAAAACAATAACAAATTTAGAACAAACGTTATTAGTGTATTTGGTTAGCGTTCAACTTTTCGATTTTATGCCATTTTTTTATGCGAAGTGCCAAAATTTTATTAAAGAAATTAAATGTGTCTATAATATTGTTTATTGGCATATTTAATTTTTAGAAATTTTTAACCTACCCTGAAAAAGAAATTTCTGAGATAATTTCTTAGAAATAGAAAATTTAGGAGAAGAGTATCACTAAAACACAAATTTTTGTTTGGCCATGTCATATGAGAGCCTATGTTTATACTTGATAAAAACCAATATAATATTTGTAAATAATATCTAAAAATAATTAAATACCATGATGTAAAATGAAAATAAATATTTATTATAACGTTTTCGATAAAATATTATATTAATATATCAGGTTTTAAAGGAAAAATAAAAATAAAATAAAAATATAAAATTATGAATTAAATAAATATTTTAACATAGTATAATGATGATATATATTTCGATAAGTGGGTAGCTATTGAGCCATTTATAGATTATAAATAATGTTTTTGAAAATATCTCAATTCAATGAATGCTCATTCAGAAGTATAAATAGTTTATTGAAGATGGGCTAAATAACTGAATTCAATTTATAAATGTCAAATCTGGCAGGTAATGTGATTATAACTAAATAGAAATTTAAATAAATCAGATGTTGTAGCGGAAATTTCCTTGAGTTGAACCGAAATCAAATTTTTCTTCTTCCTTTGTTCGATTCTCGATGGAGCCAATATTTTTCTGAAAACCAACCTCTACAACGTGGTTAGTGTTAAAAAAAACTATAGAGATCTGGGTTAGAGGTTAATATAATATTGAAATTAATGGCTGAATAGTTACCCACTTACACCGATATTTCTTGTATTACACATATAAATATATAAATTATTTCCAGACGTTTAAAAATAACTCATAATAATGATTAAATTTTTTTTAAAATATATATAAGGTTCATGCCTTCGATCCCGATTACGAAGACGTGCCTTTGAATTGGAAATCGATCACGAATTTTAACATACGAAAGGTTAGACATCTACCTAGTTTGAGGTCGCCAAGAGGGAATATAACTGGCCAAAAATTTATAAAAAATAGTAGTATTTTTGGGCGTAAAAATACTTTGAACAAACGCGGAATATATAACACGTATAAAAAGCCTAAAAGGGATGAGCCTTCGGGTCGCGGAAATGTGGTAGCCATCTATTATTCCATTGTAGGGGATAACGATAACGGCGTGTTCGCCATTGATTCTAAGATGGGGGACATAAAGACGATTGCTAAATTGGACGCCGAGACTAAATCTTATTATGAGCTTGTCGTTCAGGTATAAATTAAAATATAAGATAAAAAATAATCATTTCCAACAGAGTTAATAAACTTTAAGTTGCCACTTTTAAAGGTATGTTCAATTTAATTAAATCCCAGCGTCAATCTCATCAGTTGGCGCTGTGTTTTATATAATGTGCGATATAATAAATTATAATTTGGCAGATCATGAGTGACTCTTAATCATACTAAATAATTTTATGTGTCATAATTCCAGATGTATATTATTTTTTATGTACCAATTGAGTCCCTTTTATGTATGATCAACATAATATAAATTATCCCGAAATTTAAAAATAAATTTAAATACAAATATATTTTTTTAAACTTTGGTAAGTCTAAGATATTACCAAAGCGTTCTGGTGTTCTAAGAGTTTGATAGTTATATTATTTCTAATTATAACTATAAATATATATAAAAAAAAAACAAATTATCATAAGAACAAATATTAAGTATAAATATATAGTTTTTTAGGCATAAGTTAATACGATCACAAGCAGAGGATAACATTATAACGTGTAATTCAAATTTTTTTGAAGGGAATAAATGAATTACTAAGCAGACGATATCATTTTAACGTGTAAACGTTTTAAATATCCAAATTTTTGGAAATATGATTTTGTAACTCTCGATTATTGGCTTTCCAATCTTTTGACATTATGTGCTCGAATATTCTAGAATAGTCTTAGCCCTAAAGTGATAATGTTATTAAACGTAAGTGCTCTTAACAAGAAAATACCAACTTAGGACTTGTGAATTTTAATATATTTTCGTTTTAAAAAAATGGAAAGTAATTTATTTTTTTTTAAATCGATTTAGGCCTAATTTATAATAAACGGATTATTATTAATGCGTTGCGTTATTTAACGTTATCGAAATCACAGTTTATTCTTTAAAGCGATAACAATGATAAATTGAGCGTTAATATTTTTTTTAAAATAAAATTCTATTAATTGGCTTGATTTTGAGAATAACGTATAACTTGGGCATAACACACTCACTATAATTAGACCTTAGGGTACATAAATTTTTACCTATTAGGAGGGGGGACATAATACACACCTCAAATGTCTTTAACATTTTAATCGCGATTTATAAAATGAACAGCTCAATATTATATAGCTTTATAAATAAATACTATTAGGCTACCGACGAAGGCGGAAGCGGATTGAAAACCACGGTAATAGTCTACATTCAAGTCAAAGATATTAATGATAACCCACCAGAAATTATTGGTCCCGCTCAGGCCCTTGGTATTTTTTTTAACAAACCTATCTTAAGATATTAGATAAAATAAAATTACCCCAATCGCGATTGGAAAAAATTGTTTTAAGAGAAAATATATGAAATTCGATATAATACAGCCAAGCAAGGTCTGTAAAATATAATTATACAAGATGCCCACCCCGAAGTTTATTTGTATAAGAAGCAAGCTTCACTTGGCCCGTATTAATAATCAAAATAACGAATGGAAAAGTCGTTAATTGTAATTTTTTATAAAAAATGCGAAAGGTCCAGTATATATATAATATATTTTACGCGCATTCTTGATAATTTAAATTTTGTACATCAAATTTATATAACCTTAAAAAAACACGCTCACAAATCCTTTTATGTGCAAAAGGTGTTTCGGTGAACGCAAAACCGGGGGATTTGGTATATGTGGTAAAAGCGATAGATAAGGACATAAGTAACAACCCGATAGATCCTGTCACGTTGAAGGAAGGCTTACCAGCTCCTAGCTTCAGTTTTGAACCAGCCACTGGGGAGATAAAAGTTGCCTCTACATCCCTTCAGCCAGGTGGTTAATAAATGATTCTTTATTTATGAGTAACAAACTTAGTGTAGAGAGAAAAAAGGAATGAAAAGGAAGGAATAAAAATATTAACAAATTATGTCATTAATTTGCAGGAGAAGAAACTTTGACAATTGAAGCTAAAGACAAAGGAACACCACCCCTAACATCCTCTCTTTCTATCCCCATCAAAATGTTCCTTGTTGAAGCAGGTTATTAACTTTCCAATTAAGTAAAATTAATTACTTTTCGCTTTTTTTTGGAGAGACATTTGATTTTATAATTTTAAGAGAATATTTTTAAAGGAATTCCTGAAAATTTTCTTCATAGGAATATTAAAATATATATAATGTACATTGTCATTATACTAGTAGATCATTTATTTAAAAAATCTCTCTTCCTCCATCCTCCCTACCAGAAAGTCCAAATCCTGAGATCTACCAAAGTTCTGTTCCGGGAGCGTTTGCGGAAAAAAACAAAAAAAAACTTTCTCCCTTAATATGGGCCATTATAATAATAATAGTAGTCTTCCTGATTATTCTTATTGTCGTAACTTGCTACGTTTATCATAAGAAGAAGAAGGATAAAGCTGAGAAATTAGCAGCTGGAAGTACTGGGGTCGGAACAAAATCGAGTAATATTATATTTCCTTTATTTCTATAGTATTTAAACAGTATAATTCTGGTAAGCTAATTAGGACAGTCATGTAGGTTTTTTAAAATTTTTTTTGTTGAATATTATTACATAACGCAACTAATAAATTTGAGATACAATAACATATTCTAAACACTTTGCGGAGGAACTGTCTAAATAGATCTGAGATAATTCCCCTTAAATTTATTGATTGAATCTTTTAATAATTTAGAATCTATGATATCATTTTAAATATCTAGTATATCTCAAATATAAAATAGTTTTATTTTTTTTTAAAAAAAACCTTATATTTTTTTAAAAATTAAATATTGTTTTTGCACATCATCAAATTCCTATAAGCTAAAGGCTCATCCCAAACACCGTCCCTTCTTACCAAGGAGAAAATGGAAAATGAAAAAAGGGGTAAGGATGATAAAGGTAAAGATGACAAAGGAGCGGATAAGGATAAAGCTAAAACGACTACGTTGAAGGCTGTTCCTGGTCTACCACCTCCACCTGGAGGAGCCCCGATTAGACCACCCGAACCTGGTATGGATGGAAAATTACCACTAGGACCCTCTCCACCTCCTGGAAAGGGGCTTGCTGTCCCCCCACCTCCTCCAGGCACGAGGCCCGCCGACCCATCACCTGCTCTAGGGGCAAGACCTACTGGTCCACCACCTCCTCCAGGGGCAAGACCTGCTGCTCCACCCCCACCCGGAGCTATTGCCGGTAAATGTTGATTTTACAAATGAGAATGCAAATTCATGTTTTTAACTTATTGATTAATCTTTTAATTAAAAGGTTATAATACTAATAGATTAAATTAGCATTATTATATATTATTTTTCTAATTACTTAGGAGCGAGACTTTCTGGAGCGGCTCACGTTAGACCTCCGATGCCTCCTGGCACTGCACCCCCGTTGAATCCCGGAGGACCACCAAAATCTATGGATTTATCTAAACCTCCGTCCACAGCTGTTCCCGCCACGGCAAAACCACCCGTTTTTGCAGGCGCCTTACCTCCACTCAAAGTTATCATCATTTAATAAAATATATTAGGATTATAAAGATAAAGAACTTACAGCAGTAAATTGAAAGCGTAGTATGGTTCTATATGAATCCACAAGGCATGGGTAATAACAAAATTTAAATGATCTTATAACGATGGAGATTAAATTAATTGAATACGTATAAGGCAACTACAAAAGTTTAGTATTCAAAAAGAGAAAAATGGGATCATCATAAAATTGCCTGGGACTATATTAGGATGGCTAAGATAAGAAAATAGTATATATGAATTATGTATTGAAGCTCTAAAATAAAAATGAAACATTTTATATAAAACATTAAGGTTAATTAAATTGGAAAGCAAGCAATTGTTTGAGTTAATATTTCGTGGTGTTAAGAGATTATAGTAATAATAAGAAAATAGGGTTACTCACTGAATCACGGGGAAATTTTTGATATTTTTTTTATATATAATAATAAATAAATGATAATCTGAATTTAGGTGGAAATTTTTATCATAATTCATTAATTTTACAAAAAAACGGAGTATATTTAAAAATTTAAAAAAACTTGTGAAAATTTTCATAATTCTTTAATTTCACAATAAAAACAAGACATGTTCTATTAAGCTATTAAGTTATGACTTAAATCAAATACTAAATTATTAATCAATTTTTTAAGAATTAATTTTTTTTTGTGAAAAAGGTTGATATTTCAGAGAAGAAATAGTTATTTTTAGATTTATAAAATAAAAGTAAGCACTTTGGGGCATTGTTGTGTTTGAAATCTTTGAAATTGAATGACCCATAAAATTAAATATAATTTAATTGATACTCATATAAATATTGTTTTCAGTTATTATAATTTTAAAATTGTATCGCATAAATTACAAACAATAAAATAGTAAGGACTATTAAATCAAATACTAAATAATTAATCAACTTATTAGAAAAAAAAATTTTTTTTAAAAAGGTTAATATTTCAAAAAATAAATAGTTATTTTTAGATTTAAAAGTAAGCACTTGTTTAATTTGGGCATCGTTGAGTTTAAAATCGTTGAAATTGAATAACCCATAAAATTAAATATAATTTAATTGATACTCTTATATATTTAGTTATATAATTTTATAAAATTGTATCTCTCAAATTATTAAAGTACCAAATTAGACAATTTATAGCTAAATTGTTAAAATTATAATATGACTTCATTCTACCAGACCAAACAATAAAAAAATAATTTTAAATTTAAAAAAAAAATAAATAAATAATGTTAAAAATTTCCCCGTGATTCAGTGAGTTACCGAAAATAGCTATGATAACCATTTTTGAATTAAACCAAACATAAATATTTTTTTTTTGAGAAAAAGAAGTGAGGAGAATATATTTTTACTATTTTATTAAATATTATATTTTTTTTATCTTCATTATTGGAATTTATTTTTACTAATTGGGGTTTTAAAGGAAAATAGCTAAATTTCTTGGTAGAAGGTATTTTTATTACTTATATTGCAAAAAATATATTGTGGCTATAAGATCGGAGCCTATTCAAAATTAGTTAACATAATTTTATGAAGTCTTATATTTTGCTCGTCTAAACTTTCGCATGTGGGCAAATATACAGTGAAAATTATTCTAATCAACAACAATTTTTCTCTCTTTAGCTTTCATCTTTTCTGGTGGTAAGCTCCTTCAACATCTCTCTCCACTTTATGTTATTCATACAATCTCTTTTATCTAATTTATACTTCTTTATATTGGCTCTAACTTTATGGCCCCATTGAAGTTTTGGCCTTCCTCTTTTACGTTTGCCCATCACTTCCAAACTCTCAACCTTATTTCCTATGTAGTTCATAGGCCTTCTCATTGTGTGCCCATACCACATATACTGTTTGCCATTAACTTAGTCTTAATGGGCACTACCTTTAAACTACTTAGTATCTTGTACTGCGCACTTTATCCTTTCTTGTTACCCTAGCAATCATCCTCAGCATTCTCATCTCCATAGTTTGTAGACTTCTTTCGTCTGATGGTTGGCCATGTTTCTGAACTATATAGAATAGTTGGTTGTACTATGGAACTGTAAATTTTTCCCTTTAATTTGTGTGGGATTCTTTTGTCAAATAGCACTCCAGATAAAGATCTCCACTTTAACCCCACTTGATTAATTTTACTCTTTATATCTTTTTCTATTGTGCCATTTGTTTGTATAGTGGAGCCCAAATATTTGCAGCTTTCAATTGCCGATATCTGCCATTCATTTATATAAATACTCTCTGTTTCATCTCCTCCTATCACCATATACTCTACTTTTAGTCCGTGCTTTTCTAGGATATTTATCCAACTCACTAATCTTTCTTTCATTTCATCCTTGGATTCGGTAAGTATCACAATATCATCTGCCAATATCATATTCCATGGGACTGTTTGAGGTATAGACTGTGCTAATACATCTATTACTGTAATGAAGAGAAGTGGGCTGAGAGCCGACCCTTGATGAACTCCTTCGGCTATTGTGAAACCTGCTGAAATACCTGTTGTGCTACGGGCCATTGTTGTATGGCCCATATACATATCCTGTATTATTCTTTATATTTTTCGGGAACATTTGTGTGGCGTAGCCCCCACCAGATAAGTTTTCTTGGGATTCTATCGAAGGCCTTTTCTAGATTGAGAAAGACCATGTGTAGCTTTTTGTTCTTTTCCCTGTATTTTTCACTCATTTGCCTAATTGCGTGGATAGCATCAATTGTTGATCTTCCAGGCATAAAGTCAAACTGAGTCACTCCTATTTCGATTATGTCTCTTAATCTTTTTTCTATTATTTTTTCGTATAGTTTTAGACAGTGTGACATTAGTTTTATGCCCCTGTAATTTTGACAATTGTGTTAATCCCCTTTATTTTTGAAGATAGGAACTAGATAGCTCTGCCTTCATTTTTGGGGAACCTCTTCATTTCCAAGTATTTTATTGTATAGATTTGTGAGGAGATCTATTCCATCATCTAGTAATTTAAGGCTTTTTATTGGAATATCGTCTGGACCCCTAGCTTTGTTGTTCTTCATATGCTTGAGGCATGTGATTATTTCTTGTTCTGTTATAGGCTGTACAAGGTTTTGACATGGGGAGTGTTCATCTAGATGTAGTATGTGGGTAATAAAGTTGAGAAGCTCCTGAAAATATTCTTTTCATCTATTCATTATTTCTTTTTCCTTTATTAGCAATTTCCCATCTTTATTTTTGATTACTTTCGGAGCTCCGTTTATATCCCTAGAGTTCTTTTCTCGCTGTTTGGCAATCTGTATATTTTATTTTGCCCTTCTTTGGTATGTAGTTCTTCATACATGTCATCGTATGCCATAGATTTGGACCTAGCCACCGCCTTTGTAGCTATTATCTTGGATTTTTTGTAATTTGTCTTGTCATCTGAGTTTTTGGATTTGAACAATATTTTATATAGGGCTTTTTTCTCCTTTATAGTAGTTTGTACCTCTTCATTCCATCACCATAGTTCTTTGTATGATTTGTTACTTCCCTTTGTCAAGCCTAGTGTTGATTTGGCAGTGTCTATTAATCTGGATGAAAGATCTGTCCACATTTTTTCACTGACTTGTGAGGAATCTATTGTTTCAATGTTTGCATTGATTGCAAAGGCATCTGTCATTGTTTTTAATTTTCCCCATTTAATGCATGGTTCCAGTTTTATCTTGTTTTGAGTGTATTTATTTGAGATGTGTAAATCCATGACTAGTAGCTTGTGTTCCGCGGCGATATCTTCTCCTGGGTTGACTTTGCAATCTATTACATCTTTTAATCTTCTGCGAAAGATTAGCATGTAATCTATCTGTGTTTTCCTTGTAACACTTTCATATGTTATTAGATGGCTGTCTTTTTTCCTATAGTAGGTGTTGGTTAGTTAAGGCAAGGTCAAAGGCTTGCGCAAATTTGTACATGCTCTCCTTCATCATTTCTTTCTCCATATCCAAAACCACCATGATGCCTTTTGTAGCTATCTCTTGCTTTCCCCACATGCGCATTTAAGTCACCACCAATTATGACTAGGTCATCCTTAGGGATTTCCATTACAGCTTCATCAAGGATAGCTCTGAAGTCATCTTTCTCTTCTTCCTTGCAACCCGTTTAAGGAGCATATTCTGAAGGATGTGTAGTATTGATTGACCAATGCAGAGTTTTATCTTCATTAGTCTATCAGAGATCCTGTTGACTTCTACTACTGAGAATGTTAGATCTTGACTGAGGATGTTGCCGACACCGTTCCTATTGCTAACAATTCCATTATAGTACAATTTATACCCATCTTCAATCATCAATGTCTTCTGTCCTTTCCATTTCGTCTCTTGTATGCACGCTATATCAACTTTTCTCTTGTTCAACATTGATGCCAATTCTCTCGTCTTACCTTTAAGCGTCCCAATATTCAAACTTGCTAATCTTGTTTTCTTTGCTTTGACCTTTACTGTACTTTTCACAGGATGGAAGTCTACACCCTGCGCGTCGCTTGGAGGGAACACCCTAGCTTTCATATTCATATTTCCATTTGTTTCCTTCATTTTGTTTATTGGACAGGTATCCTTAGCACCCAGCTGTCCAGGCCTGTCGGTGACCGGGGTGTCATCTCTAAGCTCTAAAATTTATCTTACCATATGTCTTTACACATCAGTCATCGAAGAAAAACTTGAAAGTTTTTATGCTCCTTACCAGGATTGAACCTGCGTCTTCGTCCTTCTGTTTCTAAGCATACATCTAACCCATTAGACCACCCCGGCGATATTCTAATCCCAACTAAACTTCAAAATTTTTACTTAACTTAATTAAAAGGAAAGCGATTCCGAACGTTTGGAATATCAATGTCATTACTATTATTCTTATCTTATTTGATCTAAACGTTTCTTTTGGTGTATATGACTGATTAAGATCTTGTCCCTTTCTTCAGAAAAAATAATTTAATTTTCATAAATATTAAAACACAGTAAGTAATTGGTAGAAATTAAATACGACCAGGAGACTAAGAGAACTTTTCATTCTGCTTAAAAGGATATTCCTCCTATTCTAGATGTTTATATTGAGCTATATAGAGAAATCTGACATCATTATTAATCAAACTTTACTTCAGTGTTATCAGATTCAGATTTATTAAAATTTATTGCTAACTGTTCAAACTAATATTAGTACCTCGACCAAGGAGATAGCAAATATTTTAAAATATTGTTTTATCGAGACTAGAATAGTGTTTTAAAAAGTGTTCCCTTTTTCAACTTATAGAATCCCCCTATCACCCCACCTGCCACGAATGCAGAATAGTTTAGTGACAATATTATAATCTCATAAACCAATAATTTTTGCGTATTCAATGATTTAAAAAATATATATTAATCGTAGGACAATACGATAGCTTATACTGACGATGCTGATAAATCTTATGGATATGACTATGTAAGTGAATTTTATGATTAACAAAATTTTGGAATGGAAATTATTTAAATTTAGAATTGGATTTTAATTTAATCGGGAACATACGTTTCATGTTTCATGGGAGGGAGGGGGTGGGGCATTATAAAAGCCTTTAAACCAAAAATAAATTTGATGTAAAGGAGGCCTGGGTAAAAGATCGGTATTTTGCATTTTTACCATAAAATATAGGGAAAAAAATGTATATCTCTACCTATAATATTTTATAGGAGCTATGATTAATTATATGAAGTTTGCATTTTTACCATTTTACCTCATACCCAGCGTAAAATGCCTAAATCAGCAAAGTGGTTAAAATGAAATTAAACATAACTATAATGTTTTATTGAACAAAATATCGCAATTTTGTCACCTATCATCACTTTTAAGTATTAAACTAATCCACAAATGCGAGAATGTGAAAATATGTTATCCAAATACATTTTGAGTGTACTCATTTTTGGCAGATCCATTATTCTTCCCTTCACAAATTATTTATTAATGTACCTTTTTACTCATAAATATCTTTTTAGCTTTAATCAGACAAAGCATTTTAAATGATTTAATCATAACAACCTTTTACCCTAAGGTGGTATATATATATATACAAATCGTTATTGCGTGACTTCTAGTTAAGCTATGAACTTTTTTAACAAAATAAGTCAAGCCATTAAAAATTTTTCAAAATATGAACAAAGGTGAGAAATGTATAAAAATACATCTTCACACTAAATTTAAGGTCGTTATGCTAAAGGGTTAAAATGTTATCGTGTTAATAGTGTATTTCGTCATTTTACCCCAGTATCCCATAATAGATCGTTAGAACTTCTACTCTAGCATATGATAGATTGTTAAAATTTTTAAGTAAAGTTATGGGAAGCCTCTATTATTGTATCTCTAAAAAGCTATTTTATATAATTTAATAGATATATTAAGTGATAATGATAAAGTTTTTTATTTAAGGTCTATAACAGAATAAATAACCTCTCATAAATTGAATATTAAAATTAATTCCAAAAGATTCATAAATCAGATACTATATAATTATAGATGAGAGATTTAAATGCTCACTTTACTAATGTTCTTATTTTAGGAGAATAAATCGAAATATTCCACATTAAAGAAATAAACATAGTATGCATTTTTTATTTGGATATCATAATTTTTTTTACTATATTAAGTAAAAAATATAATATCAACTTCACTTAATAATTAGGTGTTTAGACTCATAGTTGAATTTAGATGCGCTTTTATATAATGCCAATATGGTTAAATATAATATATATAGAATTACGGGTATGACACGTCACAATATGGTGCTAGCGAATATGCCTACAGCGCAGACCCATATTACAATTATAATTATGGCGATTACTACGATGATTACGATTCTAAATATACCTATGACGATGTTAGAACCTTTTGTGATTTATATAATCCCCCTTGCTTCCTCTTGCTTCCTTCCTTGCTTCCTTGCTTCCTTCCTTCCTTCCTTCCTTCCTTCCTTCCTTCCTTCCTTCCTTCCTTCCTTCCTTCCTTCCTTCCTTCCTTCCTTCCTTCCTTCCTTCCTTCCTTCCTTCCTTCCTTCCTTCCTTCCTTCCTTCCTTCCTTCCTTCCTTCCTTCCTTCCTTCCTTCCTTCCTTCCTTCCTTCCTTCCTTCCTTCCTTCCTTCCTTCCTTCCTTCCTTCCTTCCTTCCTTCCTTCCTTCCTTCCTTCCTTCCTTCCTTCCTTCCTTCCTTCCTTCCTTCCTTCCTTCCTTCCTTCCTTCCTTCCTTCCTTCCTTCTTCTTCCTTCCTTCCTTCCTTCCTTCCTTCCTTCCTTCCTTCCTTCCTTCCTTCCTTCCTTCCCTTCTTCCTTCCCTTCTTCCTTCCTAGTCTTATATCATATAATTTTTTTTAATTAGAACTATGCCTATTCTTACGGAGGAGATGACTATAACAGTGATGCTTACGGATATGGAGCTGACCCTTATTATGACTACAATTATAATGACTATTATGGAGGAGATTATTCCGATTACTATTCCGGTTTATTTTATTAATTCAACATATGCTTTAAACAATATTAATAAGTTTCCTTTTATTAAGCATCTGTTTTTATAAATCTGATTTGATTAATTATCAGAAGTTTAGTACTATGTGATTAATTTCTAAAAAAAAAATTGTCAAGCATTTATACAATTTCTTTATTTGAAGTTGCTGGAACCTATTTTATGATACAAAATATAAATCAAATATTTTCTTATCCGGTTAAAATGGATAAATTATCATGAAGTTATTTTAGCCTTATAACAAATAAATATAGTTATGCACATTATCAAATTGTTAATTACATTTTTAAAATAAGCAATAAAGAGATTTTAACTTAATACAAATTATTATAATAAAAATAAGTGTTTCTTATAATTCATAATTATAACGCATTATTATCTAACCTTTATTAACTTTTGCATTATTAATCGCTCATCTTTCTTATTAAAAAGGCGGTGACTATGGGTCATATGGGGGTATTGATGCAAGCGGTACATATGGGGGTGAATACTCAGTCTACGATTCTTCTGCCTATGGCAGCGGAGCCAGTACGGCATACGGCTCGGACGCATATGGCACGGACGCATATGGAAGTACTGCTCCAGGTTCAGATGCTTATGGCAGTACTGCATATGGCACAGATGCATATGGCAGTGGGGCTCCCAGTTCTGATGCTTATGGCAGTTCGGCCTATGGAACAGACGCGTATGGTAGTACAGCAGCTGGTTCGGATGCCTATGGCAGTAGTGCTTACGGAACGGAAGGTTAAATGTTTTCTGGGGGTTTTTTAAATTTTCAAATATAAGACATAACTGAACTAAAAACGAAAATTTTTTAATAAGACATCTGAAAAACAAGAATTATGGAAATACCCTTATTTCTATATTTCTATCCATATTATAAATTACCTATATATATATACTAAGAGGTGTTAATGGCATTCAAAAATGTCATCTAGGTTTAATTGTATGGCCTATAATTTTTAATATTGACTAAAGTCAGAAATAGGATACAAATCCATGCCTCTAGGCATTAAGAGCGATATAACGATTCATGAATCTAGAAGAGAACATATTTTCTACCAAGTATAATATATAGACCTAAAATGACTTGTCGATTAATAAAAGTTCTGCATTATGTCAGTCAGCATGTTATTCTATTTAAATAACTAGTAAGACTAATTCAATAAATCCAATATCACATTTACATATAATGATAACGATATTGAAAAAATAATTGCAGTGACTTGGTTAGCTTTTTCTACTTAAAAGGGCCTGATTTTTTAAATTCCAACATTAGCAAAAAAAAGGTTAAATAATTAAAATAAACTTTAAAAAAGGAAATTCTATTTCTAATTCTTTAAAAAAATAAATAATTTTCCCTAAAAAAAAGAAGAAGACCATATCTCAAATATTAATATTTATAAAGAGCTCTTCTCTGCTAAGTTGTTCAAGTGTCTAAAGTCCCTATGCGCCTTTTCCTAGAAGCTACTGACAGTCGGGGCTAGATACTTTTGTCATATAAATATTATAGTTTATAAAATGTGTTTTACTAACAACATATTGAATAACTTTTATTTTGATTTTTTTCAGGACTTTTTTTAAATCTAAAATAGCTAGGTAGCACAACTTATGGGACCGATGAAAGTACTTCCTACGGCACAAATGCATATGGTAGTACTGTTTATGACGCTAGTGGTGCTAGTAAAGGCTCAGAAAATTCTGTGGCTACGGATCAATACGCCAGTAGTACTTATGACGGTATTGATTAATAAATGCTTTAATTATTTTTATTTAAAAACTATTATGAATAATTTGGGATTTTAAACATAGTCATTTTAGTCACTGTCCTTTTCAAAGATATAGGGCAAAATGTTTTTTAACTTAGGGTAGACAATATATATATCTCTGAAAAATGCCAGTTTATGACCAAAAAATGATATATATTATAATATTTATTGCCGAAATTCTGTTAATTCACTTTCCACATATTATTTTCACAGCTGACCCTAGTACAAAAAGCGCCTAAAGGACGTTTCGATTTCAGATTGCACCCATAAAAATCTCTTCAATTATTTTGCATAATGCTATTCATTAATTATATCCTTTCTTAATGATTTTTTATATGAAAATTAATATTATTTATAAATAAGTGTTCAAAATATGCGTAAATTCTTCAATTATAAATGGAATACCTATTATTAGAATGATAATTAATGAAATGATTCAGTTGAATCTTCTTTATTTAGCATAAATTTAAATATACTGCATAGGTAACAGCAAGTACAATTCAAATGTAAAGTAGGCTAGAACTAAATGGCTATTGTGATTCTATTTAGCTATAACTTAATAATATAAGATTAAAAAGAAATAATCAAAATAATTTTAAAAATGTAATATCTGGGATTTATTGAAAATTTTATATTTAAAATATTGATGGGTAAATTAATATATATTTATTGAAAATTGGGTCGAGAGCTCCGTTGCTCTGACAAAGTCGGAGCCACCGAAATGAAGTAAAAAATTATAAAGGCTCATCATTGAAGATTGATATTGCATTTTCTCATCTAAATAGTATACCATTCTTATTAGTCTTTATTTTAGTAATTTAATATAATATTTTAAAAAATATTTCTTTTTTTTTGCCTTTTATTATCCTAAAATTTTATTTTTGGTTGATAAAAAAATTATCAAATGAAAATAAAAATATGACTAAGGAAATGAAAAGGAAATTTTGTTAAATTTTTATAGCAATGATAAAGAGAAAATAGATTATAAAAAAATTGGCTTGGGCGCTTAGTCCCTATTCATAATTCAAAAGGAAGGCTACAAATAAAAAACAAATGAAGGAGGGGGGCTAATTACTCCATTGCCTCGTAATACAAATCTGTTGGCATCCCAGCACCCAGGCCTTTTTCTATTAGAATTAACTTCTAAAAATTCCAAGGATTCTTCTTACCTCATGATTGTCTTGCATTTTAAAATATTTTCACCGTGCCCTCCTTCCTCATCTAATTTCTAAGAGACTGAGAACTTACCTTGGTTGACAACTTCATTTGTCATTCTATTCTTTTATTTACTTTCACTAGCACTCTTAACCCATTATTATGAGCCTTTTTTAATATCATAGGGCCCAGATTTACATCATACAATACTCATAAGGTAGCCACTCTCTACATTGCAGAGCAAACAATGTAGATTTAGATGCAATGTAGATTTAGATCATCCTATATGCAAATGACGCCTTAGTTGAAGTTAGCTGGCCTTCCTTCCATGAGGTTTAAACTTAAAAGATAGCTCGATCTTGAAGAAAATATCAACTCGTACGTCAAGGCTCAGTATCTTTTCTACTGCTAGGATAAGCTGATTTAACAATATTGCAGGTAAGTAATAGCCTAATTTTAACAAAATCTTTTTATGTTTAAATAGGAATCTGGAATATTTAAAAATGTAAGTTATAAAATATTTTTGAAAAATGGATCAAAAAGTATAAAATTTTAATTGATTTAACCAGGGATTCGAACCGAACCCGAACCCGGAGAAGTGAACCCGGGTTTTTAGAAAAAAACTCTGAACCCGAACCGAACCTGAACCCCATTTATAAAATTTTCAAAACCCCGAACCGAACCCAAGAATTTTATTTGAACCCGGGTTCAACCGGGTTCAGTGAATTATTTAAAATCATATATTAATATATGTAAATACAAATATTATATTTTCAAATTTCCAATTAAATGAAGTGTTAATAAATTTTAAACAACTTAATTCATTTATGCTATTTTTAAATTTATTCTCGATTCCTATTGGAGTGTTAAAAAATTTTAAACAATTGAATTAATTTACGCCATTTATTTTTAAATTTTTATCTTATTATTCTTAAAGATTATTAATTAGAAAATGGTTAACAAATCAAAGTAAAAATTATTATATTGTTAATTTAAAAAATTCTAAACATCTAACTTAAAAATTGTTAAATGTAGGGCAGTTTTTGTGAACTTATTAAAATGATTTTAAAATTTATATATCATTTATTTTTGGTTCAGATTAATTTTTACAAGATATTAATGAAGTGCTTATTATAAATGAAATTAAATTTATAAATATCTCTTTTTTAATTCTGAAATCATTGCTATTTATAAAAATTGTTCTCTTTTTATAGATTTAAGATTAAAGATATAGTCATATTTGATAAGCATTTTACCCTTAATACAATAGAAAAAAAATCAATATGTTCATATTGCAAAGTAAAAATGTCTGGTAATCACTTGTCAAATTTAGAAAGACACCTGGAAAGAAATCACAACAATGAATATTTAAATTATTTAAATGAAAAAACCAAATATCAGGAATTGTTTTTGGCAAAAAAACCTAAAATTAATATAGAAACCTTTTTTCCAAAAAAGCTTATAAGTATAAATATATCATCTAATGATTTGATGAGTTCTATACTAGAACTTGTTACTGTAAATGGCGGGCCTTTATCAATTATTGAAGATTCGGGATTTCAAAGAATTATAAATCCACTCCTATCTGGGCTCAATTTAGTTATAAACAAAATTTATATCAAAGTCCATTATAAATTTGAGGACTCTTGGAATTGTAGAGCTGAAAGAGAGATGTACAGGAGAATATATAAAAGAGAATATATTAAAAATTTTACTAAAATTTAAAATTAATATTGAACAAATATACACAATTACTTCTGATAATGGTTGTAATTTTTTAAGAGCTATAAAGCTCCTGCAACCTGAAACTGATTATGATATAAGGAGTGAATCAGCAGATGAGGAAAATATGGATGTAAATGTATATAAATATGATATTGATGATATACAAAATACTTTTTTATCAACTATTATATCCTATCCGATTTATAGTGTACGGTGTGCAGCTCACACACTTCAGCTGGCACTTCAAGATGCTATAAAATTATTACCTATTGTGGAAACCATTGCAAAAGCTAGGAGCCTAAATTTAAAATTAAGACATCCCACTTACCAAAAGTTATTAAAAAATATGAAACTCCCTAAGCCTGTGTTAGATTGCCACAGATGGCATTCAACCCATGATATGTTAGAAAGGCTGATTTTACTAAAACCCAATATCGAAGATTTTTTTTCAGAGCAATCTGATTATTTATTGACTGAAGATTGGAAAGAGATAATAACGATTGTTGAAATTTTAAAACCGCTAAAAATCGCAACCAAACAATTCCAATCTGAACAGTTAACACTGACAGATTTTTATGCAGCATGGTTAAGATGCTGCATCGAACTGGAAAAAAATCCAAACCATTTTGCTCAATTACTATATTCTTGTCTTAAGAACAGAGAAGAAAGGTTTATAAAGAACGAAATTCTCTTAGCTGCCATATACCTGGACCCAAGATACAAGGTTAATTAAAAGCTTAGTAAATTAATTATTTTAGATTTATATTAAAATTGTTATTTTATGGAATATTTAATTATAAACAATATAAATCCTTAAATATTACAGGTATTACTAAGTGATGATGATAAGATTTGTGCGAAAAGGCATCTTGTCAATTTATGGAGACGAATTAAAAGCTTAACAACGCCGATTTTATCTGATGATATAAGTTCCGATGAAGTTATTGAACAAGAAGATGATTTAGAGAAATTGATACAACTTAAAGAAAGGCAGGAGAAAATACTTAAAAAAGGGCCAACGATTGCTGAGAAAAGTATTGAACAATAATTACTGGATTTAGCGATTATAAAAGATTAGATAAGAAGGAAAATATTTTGCATTTTGGGAGTCTGCTAAGCTGGAACACCCTGAATTATATATTTTATCTAAAATCTTATTTGCTGTTCCTGCAACCCAAGTTAATTTATCATATTTTCACATATAAATACATTTAACATAGGTTAGCATTGAAAGATCAATTTTCACATTTGAAATTCATTCTTTCACCACATAGATCGAGGATGAGTGAACAACTCTTGGAAGATATTATGCTAATACGTCTTAATAAAATTTTTAAAATTGATACATGACTATATGCTTTGTATTTTTAACTATATTTGCCTATAAATAAAAAAAAAATTTATTTTTTATATCAAATTTATGTCTAGTTTTTTATTATGATTTAAATATAGAATTTTTTTTATCAACTCAAAAATTCTTGAACCCGAACCGAACCCGAACCAAACCCGGGTTCAAAAATATTTCCCTGAACCGAACCCGAACCGAACCCACCTTTTTTTTTATACCTTGAACCTAACCCGAACCGAACCCGGGCAAAAATTTTGTCGGGTTCGCATCCCTGGATTTAACTTTATCCTCAATTATTATATCATTTTGAGTTTCAATAATTAAATTAATTACTTTTTAAAAATGAATATACCGTTAATGCTAATAATAAAATACAAAGATTATATTGAGTACTAAGTTTTACATTCTTTAAACAAATATTAAATTTTCGAATATTTCTGACAGAAGTATTTTGATGATAGCCATCTAAAAAGAAAATCTAGATTCAGGAAAAATACTTATAGAAGAAGTGAACTGAATATTTATATGAAAGGATCAGAGACTCATGGGCCTTAATTTTTTGACCAAGCCCGGCCCAGACCTGTAGTAAAAAAATTATTTAGGCTTAAACCCGGCCCGGCCCATATCTAATGTTAAAAAAAATTCCCAAACCCAGCCCAAGCCTATGATAAGTTTCAAAAAAATTTCTCAAATCAGGTCCAAGCCCATATCCAATAATTTATTTTTTTATTTAATGAAAATAAATAATATTTAAATATATTTAGGCAATCATTTTGTTTACAATACTGAAATTTATTATTATTAGAAGAAAAAAAGGCAATACTTCTTTAAATTAGCAACTGTTTTAAATAATCTAAATTTAAATTTTAATAATTTTAGGCCCAAGCCCAGCCGAAGCCCATTAAAAAAAATTTTTTAATCCAGGCCCGCTAGAAAATTGGCCGGGTATGGGCCTGTGGGCCGCGGGCCGGCCCGGCCAATGGAGATCTCTGGAAAGGATAAATGGTTGGTTATATTTAGTTGGATGTGTGCTATAATGTTCTATATCTACCTTTTTGCATAATGCATCTTTTTAATAAATTAAATCCAATACCATATTCTTCCAAATAATAAAATATAATTGTTTAAAATAATCCATTACTTACTTGCATTATTAAACCGGGATCTCCTATTTAAAATCCATTAAATATTTATTTAAAAATAACCTGAAAAATTTTTAAAAATGAGTATAGAACAGAGGAACACTATATAATACTAAGCCGGCAATATGTTAAAACCAGTTATATGATTTGTTTAAAAACTGGCTATTTTAATAGAATTGCCTGAACTTGAATCAATATCTCTGTATTAATGAAAAATGGTTATATTAATTCTGTTTCAAAATTTTATTATAGCGATTGTGATTGAAAAATTTGCAAATTATAAGTGAAGATAGGAATTATATAGTCCATAAGTGCTATAAAACATAGATGAACAAATTCTTATAAACATAGGTTTATCTTTACATATATTTACGGTAGAAATTAATATTTAAGAAAAAAATTTTATGTTTGAATTATGAAAAAAATCTAGAATATCTTTTAGCTTTTTGTGGTGCGTGATAAAACGATTTTCTAAATTTTTATACAGAAATGTGTATTCTAAGTAAATTAATGAAGATATATTGTAAAATATGTTAAACGCACAAGGTTTATCCATATTATATTTTGCCTTAGAAACTGTCATATAATTTACAAAACAAGTCAACGATATTATTCATTCATAACCTTAGAAATACTTGTGGATTATGTTCTCATAAATATAGTTTAATTTTTTTATTAAAAATAAATTACTGCTTAAATATGGCTAATAAGCACCCTATCATAACCTGCCCAACGTTTTCACATTTAAATTAAAATTTAATTTAAACATATTAAAAAATATTTTCTATAATCTCAAAATCATGCCGAAAACAAATCTTTTAAGATTTTAATTAAAAAAAATCTTCTAATTTCGTGAACTTTAAATATCTCGATCTATGAAGATTTTTTAATTTTGAGCTAAGGCGACTATGGCAACTAAGCTAGATAATTTAAAAGTTTCTAAAGGGAAAAAATAGACAAGTTAACACTTTAGTTTTATATCCGGCATTATAAGAATGTTGGAAACAAACGCGTTCGTGAAAGATCGTTTTTTGAAATGATGAACGGTGTTCCTTTTATTTACGAACTTTGAAGGTAAACGCGTTCCTTTTTTATGATGAACGCGTTCGAAATTAACCTTCGTTCAATTTAAAAAATACTTTTTATTTTATTAGA
Organism: Gordionus sp. m RMFG-2023; assembly: GCF_954871325.1. Classification (NCBI taxonomy): domain Eukaryota; kingdom Metazoa; phylum Nematomorpha; class Gordioida; order Chordodea; family Parachordodidae; genus Gordionus; species Gordionus sp. m RMFG-2023. The sequence continues at coordinate 16,561,260 of NC_088775.1, forward strand.
AAAATTTAATATTAATCCGAATTTTTTAAGAAAAAAAGTCTTGTATTTTATAATCAATTGTTTTTCCTTTTTTCATATTTCAATTTTTTTACACACCATTATTATAGTTTATTAATTTGAATATAATTGTTTATATTTTAATTTAATAGATTAGCATAAGCATAAATACTGTTATTTCATCATAATCATCTATTTCTGAAAATTCAAAATCAGATGAATTTTACCATGGCCCAAATATGATAAATATTTTACAGTAACATATTGAAGGAACTAATTCAATGCTTACCAAATGTTAAATGTACCTTAAAAGTTTTATATTACTTTCAAACCTCAAGTTACAATTTAAAACTACGAATATTAATTATTTTATTTTATATAGTATAATAATTAAGTAAAATAAATAAATTTGACGAAAAAATGCTTGGCTATTTGACAAAACAATATCGATAATTATCTTAAAATTAAAAAAATTAGTGGCCTAAGATATGGTCAACCACTGATAGACGCAGTATAAATGAGATTAATGAAAGGTATTAAACCTATCAATTTTATTTTTTGAAGATTTAAACATATATATGAAGATCAATATGTTCTTTCTGCAATTATACGTACAGTATTCAAGCTTCAAGGGCCATGGATAAAACTTCCATAGAACGAACCTATAAAAGATAAACTTATAGAATTTTTAAAAAAATTCATTGAAAACCCAAGAAATGAGTTAATTTCGAGATATCCTATTTTTTGACGAGGAGGTAGTGGATGGATAGGAGAATAACTTATCTCGATTTTTGAAGCAAAAGACAAAACAATAAATGTTTTAAATAATTCCCCACGTTAAAAGAGTTGACCGCAATCCCCTTATCTGCCTCTGTAGAGCGCGTTTTTAGTATAGCTAATGCCGTATTAACTGCCAAGGGTTCCTCTCTATCAGATGGAAATTTTTAAAAACAATTATTTTAAAAATTAATAAGATCATTAGTCCCTATAATATATTGTATTTATAATAGAGATCTGCAAAGTTAGGCCCGGCCCGGTCGAGCTCGGGTCTAATTCTATTTAAAATAATAGGGTTCGGGCCGGGCCGGGCCTAATATTTTTAAAAAAATTTCCGGCCGGGTCGGGTCGGACCTTGGAAATTTTATTAAATATATCTAAATTTATCAATTTTATATTGAATTTTTTATGTAAAATAAAAAATTTTGCGTCTTTTATTTTAAGTAATTATAAAAATTAATTTCTATATTTAAATAAATTCGGGCATGGCCGGGCCGGTAAATTTTTTTAAAATAAATTTCAGGTTCGGGCCGGGTCGGCAAAACTTTTTAAAAAATTTCGGGTTCGGGCCGGGCTGGCAAGACTCTTTAAAAAAAATTTCGCGCCGGACCGGGTTTGAAAAATTAGGCCCGATGCAGATCACTAATTTATAATTATATTATCAAAATAAAATTATATTATTTTTTAACATGGCTAATATATTGTGTTAAACATTTAAGACATTTATTTCTATTAAATTTAATTTAAAAAAAAATTTATTATAAAATTTTGAACGAAGGCATGAAAGCGTTCGTTTTTATTGAAAATGAACGATGCGTTAGATTTTTTTAGGAACTAATTATTAATAATGTATATGCATATTATTTATACCACCTATAAGATATGTTTTTATTATTATTAAACATAAAAAAATTAAAAGGTGATTATATATTTTTAAAATATTAAATAATAGTTTTACTAATGCTTGTGAATAATGCTAACTCTATATGAAAATAAAATTTTGTGTCACAAAAAAAACAAATAAAAAGTTATACTTTTTAAAATATTTTAAAATTCTTAATTAAAAAATATATTTGAAGGCATTTATTTTTTATTGTTCATTTTAGATAAATTTAAGAATGCATTAATTAATTTAGTATTTTTTGTTAACATTATTTTGTCAAAATATATATAGAATATAGACTACTTTTATTTTAGTTCATCAGTGAAGGGGTTGCCCTATTCATTATAAATTTTGTTTTTTTCCATTTCCTTTAAAATCATGTTCTTCCGTTTTTTAAAAATCTTTTCATTTTTTATATTACCCAAAAAATGTATTAGGCCTACGATTTGCCCGTGATCAAGCTTTCGTAACCAATTTTAAAAAAACCGGCCGTGACTCAAGAGTGAGTGTAAATTGGATTTCCAATCTAATCCAGCGGATTACGATTTTTTTTTAAATATTACGATTTAATAATTATTCTGGATTTCATGTATTTTCGTTGTTTTAATATTTAATTTGAATTGTTTATAAAATAAACTAAATATTACACTAGGGCTGACATCCTGAACACTTTTAACCGTTGAATTTAACAGAACTATAATTTTTTTAAAAATTTTCTTTATATTCAGCCTGAGGATATGAATTTTGTTTCATAAATAATATATTGCCTGACAAATAAATTAATTTAAAAAATGCTATCAAATATTATGCAATTAACTACTTGAATAGCAAAATAATTTTTTTTACCTATATTCAAACTAATATTTTTTTCATTTCTATTCTAATGACAAAACATTTTATTAAACAAATTAATATATTTGAAGTGAGTGTAACATTGGGGCTTTTTTGTGGTAATATTTCCCTTAAAATTGGGTTTTTTCGTAGTAGGATATTTTCTCATATCTTTTCTAAAGTTTTTATGTTTTCTGGTTGCTATTCCTGCTGAAATTGCATTCAAGATGCGAGTTAAACTTATATTAGCGAAATAGATAAATTGAATCTGCTACAGACCTTGCCATATCCAATGAAAATAAACCGGCTCTCGGCCGTATGTTCTAGTGTATATTTCCTCTATTATTTCATCTGTGCAGCCAAGATAATGGCATTTTATAATTCTCAAGGATGTTAAACCTATAACAATTTTCACCAGATGGCGTCGCCTACTAGCCAAATTATTCATGAGTCTGATATAAATTATAACACCTAACGATCTAAGCCTCAATTAATTTCTAATTAAAACTATAGGTAAATGCTTAGTTGTTATCCCCAAGACCTGAATCTACCTATACACCAATCCCTCTGATGACTTGTTTATCAAAACCTATAAATGCATTCATTTAATGATCTAAGACACAGTGAATTCTTGAAGTCTGTCCTAATCTGTCTAGTCTCTAGATAAAAGCATTCGCCGTCTTGGAATTCAATTTGCTAAACAACGACCAATTTTATTAAAATTCCAATAAAATCTTTTAATATTATATTTACCTGAATTATGTGAACACTTCCGATCTGCTATTCCTGTAGCACAGAAATGTCGTTAGACTCAGTAAAACCCAGAGTTTCCTGGGTTCGAACCAAGATTTAGGTTTATAGTAGTCCGCAATCAACCTCCATATAGTTTCACATATGCTACCCGAAAACAACGATTTATTTGTATTATATCATAAATATGTATGGTAATGATCCAAACAATAAAAATAAATAAACTTTTCGTTCGAACTCCAAATAGTGAGTTTTAATATTAACCACATTTCACATAATTTTACACATATGCACAAAATTCTATTACCTCCCAGCCCATGCATTTTTCCTGTTAAAGAATTATCTTGCAATTACAAATATTATTTACACCTACTGACCTACGAGTATGAGGTAAAGAAATGGATAGTCCTCATTCTTAAATTTGGAAAATTATCTTGGCTGCAAACCACTCTGCCCTCAAAAACAGATAGAAATTGAAGTTTCACTATATTGTTTTCACATTCGGATCCTCTACTTAATTAGGTTATCGATATTTGGAAGTCCTCTTATCCTAGTAGACCCCCTTTAATCTCATTGCTAAGAAATTAGGATTTGACCTAGGACAATTTCATTTTTTTTCAAATCGAGAAGCCAACTTGAGGGACATTCCATTGTCTTTTAATTTCTAGCAATCTTAACCGATTATTAACAAACAATGCGTAAATGTCAAATGTTTTAATGGCTCCTCCAATCCTAAATGAAGATTGATAACTTCTAATCTTCTTGCCACTTGCACCTTCCAAATAAACCTAGATGATATGGCCGATACAGAAAGAAAGAAGCGAATCTGTCAAATATTCTTTTGCGCTACTTATTTATTAAGAATCATCGTATCTAACACATTTACTTTTGACCCTTATGCTCTCAATTTCATCCACGATCTAGAGAGCATGGTTTTCAGAATCGGCAAAGAATAGCAAAAATATTCACATTAGCTTCATATACTCCATTGCAAGTTGTACATTTATTAATAGATTGGGCTATCATTATTTATATATCTTATTTCATTTTTTATTTTATTATTTATTTATTAAAAAAATTTTTGTGATTAATATGTATTTATATTAAACTCTGTTTAATTTATGAATATATAATTCTATTCAAAATAAAATATTTTATGTTTATAGATTTATATTTTATAAAATATTTTTGAAAAAATTAAGTTAAATCAGACAGATAAAATAATCCAAGAAAGTTTTTACACAGATTTTTCATTTTTATAATATTTTATGATTTATTATATATGTAGCCTTAATTTCTTCTTTATCTTATATTTATTTGTGGCTAATAGTATCACGATAGCCCTTTAGTTCTACCCCGAATTACATTTGAATTCTTAGATTTATCTGTTACCTATCTATGCAATATATTCACCTTTGATAATAAACAAAATTTATTTTATAGAAAAAGAAATCATTAAGAATATAATTAATTACTGAATATCATTATAAAAAAATTAAACGGATTTTTTGTGTGAACAGAAACCTCGAAATGTCTTTTAAGCGCTTTTCGTACTAAGGTCAGCTGTGGAAGTAATATGTAAAAAATATTGTGAATGATAGAATTTAAGTAGTGTTATAAAACGCTCAATTTAGGTCAATTTTTAAAAAAACGGCCCTATTAGAATTTTAGCCAAAATAATATTATGTAAGCCGGGATATTTTTCTCATAGATGGCATAAAGGTTTGGACCTCTATTTGCCAAATCTTGAGATCTCAGGCTTACATAATATCATTTTGACAAAATCTTAATTGGGCCGATTTTAAAAAACAACCCAAATCGAATCGTTTAACACTATTTATAAGTAATAAATATTAAAAATTTATAAATAGTTTACAGTCATAATCTAACATTTTTCAAAGATTTAAAAACGCATATTTTTATCATCCTATCCTAAGTTAAAAAAAAACACGTTGAATTATGTCTTTGAAACAATTTGACTAAATGGCTCTTTATTTATACAGAATTGCTTTTAAATATAAATAAGCATTTATTAAATATTACCTTCGTAAGTACTACTGGCGTATTGGTCCGTCGCCCCAGATTCTGAACCTTTACTAGCGTCATAAGCAGTACTACCATAGGCATCTGTACCGTATGCAGTACTTCCCTCGGTTCCATAAGTTGTGCTACCTGCTGCTAAAGTAGGTTTAAAAAAGTCACAATAAATTATCAGGAAATAACAGTTATACAATAGATGTTACGTAAAGTGACATGCCAATTTTATTATATAATTATGAATAATAATATTTATATCTTATGTTATCATTGACACAACTTAGTCAGTAGCTCTGTTAGTAGAGGAGCATAGGGGTTCATGCCCCATGAAAAGTTTGAAGAGAAGCGCCCCTGGTAATATATAATTTTTAGATACAGCCTTTATTTTAGAAAATTTTAAGTAGACATACTTTTTGGTGCTCTTTTTAGATCGATTTTGTTAGTGTTTGGAGATCTTAATGAGTTATAAAAAGTTTAAAAAATCTAGCAGCAACTCTACTAGTGTTATATGATTTATTGAATTCCTTTAAATGTCCCACTCACTTATTGCTTTAAATGTTTGATTCTTACTATTAAACTATGAAAAAGTCCTCTTAAGACAATATTCTCAATAAGATAATATAGAACTTTTATTAATATATATAAAATCATTTAAAGGACTATGTATTAATATGGATAGAATAATTGACTTGCCTTCGATGAATGTTTTTCATGTCTTATTAAAAATTTAGTTCAGTTATGTTATATTTCAAATTTTTATAAAAAACCAAAACAATAATGTATAGTAAAACCTTCCGTTCCGTATGCACTGCTGCCATATGCATCTGAACCGGCTACTGTACTTCCATATGTGTCTGTCCCGTATGCCGAACCGCCATAAGCATCAGAACCAGGAGCCGCACTTCCATAAGCATCTGTACCATATGCACTGCTACCATATGCATCTGTGCCATATGCAGTACTGCCATAAGTATCTGAACCTGAAGCAGTACTTCCATATGCGTCAGTGCCATATGCGTCAGTGCCATATGCTGAACTGGCGTATGCGTCAGAACCGTATGCCGCACTGGCTCCGCTGCCATAGGCGGAAGAATCGTAGGCTGAGTATTCACCCCCATATGTAGCGCTTGCATCAGTACCCCCATATGACCCGTAGTCACCGCCTTTTTAAATATGAAAGAGAGCGATTATAATGCAAAAATTAATAAAGGTTAGATAATGCGTTATAATTATGAATTATAAGAAAGCACTTAATTTTATTATAATATTTTGTATTAAGTTAAAATCTCTTAATTCTTATTTTTAAAATGTAATTAACAATTTGATAATGTGCATAACTATATTTATTTGTTAGCTAAAATAACTTCAGGAGAATTTATCCATTTTAACCAAATATGGATAAGAAAATATTTGATTTATAAAATAGGTCCAAGCAACTTCAAATAAAGAAATTGTATAAATACTTGACAAATTTTTTTTTAGAAATTAAGCACATAGTACTAAACTCCTGATAATTAATCAAATCAGATTTATAAAAACAGATGCTTAATAGAAGAAAACTTATTAATATTGTTTAAAGTAATCAGTAATATGTTGAATTAATAAAATAAACCGGAATAGTAATCGGAATAATCTCCCCCATAATAGTCATTATAATTGTAGTCATAATAAGGGTCCGTTCCATAACCGTAAGCGTCACTGTTATAGTCATCTCCGCCATAAGAATAGGCATAGTTCTGATTAAAAAAAATTATAAGATAAGGAAGGAAGGAAGGAAGGAAGGAAGGAAGGAAGGAAGGAAGGAAGGAAGGAAGGAAGGAAGGAAGGAAGGAAGGAAGGAAGGAAGGAAGGAAGGAAGGAAGGAAGGAAGGAAGGAAGGGAGGGAGGAAGGAAGGAAGGAAGAAGTTAAAGGGGGAATATATAAAATCAACAAAAAGGTCCTAACATCGTCATAGGCATATTTAGAATCGTAATCGTCGTAATATTCTCCATAATTATAATTGTAATAGGGGTCTGCGCTATAGGCATCGCTAGCACCATATTGTGAGGTGTCATAGCCATAACTCTATATATATTTATTTAAATCATATAATATAAAATAAAGGTATCTCAATGAAAATAAAAAAACCCAAATAATTTCATTAAAGATAAAAAATTAAGCCTATTTAATAGGTAAATTAAAGTGTTACAATTTGTTTGTGAAAACTTTTATAGAATTGTATATTTAGGTTTAAAATATTTTCGTAATATCAAAAAGAAAATGTACAAGACTTATACATTTATTTTTTCAATGTTAACATATTTAGATTTATTCTCATTATTAAAAAAACCATATAAAATGGGCATTTAAGGGCGACTCGATTATGATTTTATAGTTTTGATTGGATTTATGGATGCTTTGGAATTAATTTTTTTAATTATCAATATGGGAGTAGTTATTTAATCTATTTATCTCTATAGACCTAAGATATTATCATTATCACTTTATATATCTCTAAAAAATGTAACAATTTAATTATTACAGATAAGCTTTATAAAAATCTTTATTGTTATATAAATTTAATATGCTGGGGTAGGTTATTTTCTAACCATTTGGCATTACTTCATCAAGCTTATTTCTTGTTTTAAAACCATGTGTTATAAACCTCCTTAACTTGAAGCGTATACATTCTGACCCCCCCCCCTCACTTCCGCTAACTTAAATATTTATTACCATATTAAGTTAAAATTAAAATCTTAATTAAAACAAATTTTAATGCCAAAATATTATTAATCGTAAAATTCACTTACATAATCATATCCGTAAGATTTATCCGCGTCGTCTGTATAAGCTACCGTTGTGTCCTACGATTTATAAACATTTTTTAAAAATAATTAATATAATATTTATTTTTCTGATTAATTATTAATTTTATGAGATTCTGATTAATTAAAATATTTTGACTAAACTATGCTGCTCGTGTGACAGGCGGGAGATGGTGGATTCTTTAGAAAGTTGAAGGGGGAACCATTTTTTAAGCACTTCTATTTTAGTCTCGATAAACGATATTTAAAACTTTAATTAATCTCCTTGGCAGAGGTATAAGTAGAGCTATTTGCTTGCACAGTTAGTAATGAGTTTTAATAGATCTAAGTCTGGTGGGGTCAAATTCATTTATGAAAGTTAAATTATCAACCTCTTTTAGAGAAAAAGACATGACATTTATGAAAGTTATCTCCAAAAAAATCAAACAATGGCATCCATAATTATTTTCCTATTATTATTGAATGTCAGCTCTTAATCGCATCATAACCCATACAATTGTGTGCTTCCCAATCTTATTAACCTCCTTAATATTTTTTTTATATAAATCTTTTATTTTTTTTTCAGGTTCTCCATTTCCTCCACCTTTATTGAACCTTTTATCTTTGCATCAGCATTTATTAAACCTTACTACATAACTCACATTGTCCTATGTATTTATATTTATCTATTCTCAGTCAGATATATGCTGATCATGATTCCATTTTTTCCGCTTTATATACACTAAATTCTTGCAGTAAGTATTCATCTTAAAATTCTAATCATCATAGATGCTTTTAATTTTTATTATAAACCATGCCTTATGGGTAAATATAGAGTGTATTACGTTTTTTTACTGCTATAATATGTTATCTTTATAATAATAATTTTTTAAATGATAAAACTTTGAGTGGGGGTAAAGCGCCTGCAAAAACGGGTGGCTTTGCGGTGACGGGAACAGATGTGGGCGGGGGCTTAGATAAATCCACAGGTTTAGGTGGCCCACCAGGACTTAACGGAGGTGCAGTACCAGGAGGCATCGGAGGTCTGGGCTGACCCGCTCCAGCAGGTCTGGCACCTACGAAATGATAAAAACAATACACAATATTATTTATTAAAATCTTTAATATTATAACTTTTTAAAGCTAAAAATTGAAATTAATTAAAGTTAATTTAAAAACTTATGAATTTATATTATAAATTCATTTATGAAAACAACATACCAGATATAGCTCCGGGTGGAGGTTGGCCAGCAGGCCTTGCCCCTGGTGGAGGTGGCGGTCCAGCAGGCCTTGCTCCTGAAGGAGGTAGCATCGCTCCGGGAGGAGGGGGACCTGTGGGTATTTTTCCATCAGGGCCGGGTGGTCGAACAGGATCTCCCCCTGGGGGTGGAGGTGGTAGACCAGAAGCAACCTTCAAAGTAGCCGTTTTAGTTTTATCCTTATCCGCTCCTTTGTCATCTTTGCCTTTATCATCTTTACCACCCTTTTCTTTTTCAGCCTTTTCTTTAGCTAGAAGGGACGGTGTTTTGGCCGAGTCCTTGGCTTATCGAAGTTTGATGATGCAAAAACGATATTGGATTTATGTGTATGTGAAAATATAAAGTTTTTTTTTCTTTAATAATATTTATTTAAAAAAAGATATAAGGTTTTTTTTATAAAGAATAGAATACCATTTTATATTTAAGATATACAAGACATTTTAGTGGTATCATAGATTCTAAATTAATTTTAAAAAATTCAATCTGGAAGAATCTATCTAATTCAATGAGTAAAATCTCAGCTCAACTTATAGAATTCCTCAATCGCAAAGAGCCAAAATTAGTAAATTATATCTCAAATTTATTAGTTTGAGTGCAATTTGAATTTTTTTAATTTATCTCATCAAGATATTTTTGCATAAAAATTACAAAATATTTACTTTGGAAACACATGATGGCTAGCTATGATTAAGAAAACTATTTTATTAAAATAAAATGATTTATGATACAATATATCTAAAATTTTAAAGTATTATAAAATAATATAAATTTGAATATAAAATAAAATAAAATAAAATGAAATAAGTTAGTAAAAATCGCGCAAGTAGAAATCGCGATATATTTTATAAATGGTTATTATAAATTATTTTAATTAATATTATAATTTATTTTAATTAATATTACAATTTATTTTAATTAATATTATAATTTATTTTAATTAATATTATAATTTGTTTTAATTAATATTATAATTTATTTTAATTAATATTATAATTTATTTTAATTAATAATATAATTTATTTTAATTAATATTATAATTTATTTAAATTATTTTTATATTATATTTTTATTCATTTATTTTATTTTATTTTAATTAATATATTATTTTATTTTAATTAATATTAAAATGTCATTTTATTTAACATCCATAACACTTATAAACGATTATTTAAAAACTTTTAGCCTTTTTAGGTAAAATTTGATCAAAAATCTACATCTTCATAAAAATAACTCAAAAATTAAATTTTGAGAAGATTTTTTCAAACTTTTTTGTGCGACATATTTACACCTCAAACAATCAATAAAAAAATTTACTAAACTCACATGGCTTGATAGTTTAATATAAACTTTACCTAACATAACTAAAATATAATATTACTCGATTTTTTTCCGATCCCTGTACTTCCAGCTGCTAATTTTTCCTTTTTCTTCTTATGATAAACGTAGCCAGCTACGACCATAACTATAATCAAGAAGACTATTATTATTACTATAATAGCCCAAATCATGGGATTCTTTATTTTTCCGCTTCCCCCAAACGCTCCCGGAACAGAATTTTGGTAGACCGAAATATCTGGACTTTCTGGAGGGAAAATGAGGGGGGGGGGGTAGGAAAAATATTTTTTTTAGTAAATATAATTGTTACTTAAACATTAATATGATAGGGCTGTGCCAATATTTAATATTAAATAGGATCGGAAGCGATATCTCGCGTTTGGAGTTTCGCGTTTTCAAAAAATATCAGATGGGCCAAAATTTTTAAATAAACCGATCCTATCCGATATTTAAAAAAAATAAATACTTCTATCCATAAAAATGGCAGGTGGTGAACATCATTATGTTGATAAGAAATAAAGAGATATTAAATTCTTATTAGCATTATTTAATTACAAGTGATTTGATTAAATTTTAAAATAATCAAACTCCATCATAAATTACAATAGTATTATGTCTATAATGTAAAATTGTTTGCTGCTAATTTTTAAAGTTTTAACATATAAAATTTACACTGATAAATTCCTGCTTTCAAGGCAGGTTGTACAATGGTAAGAAATCAAGACAGATTAAATTCTTACAATACATATTAGGATTATCCCACTTTAAGAGAATTGATTGAATTTAAAATAACCTAATACCATCACATTATAATAGCATTATGTCTAATGTAAAATTGATAGCTTCTAGTTTGAATACATAAAATTATATTGATAAATGCCTGCTTTCATGGCAGATGGTGAACAACATAACTGCTAATTTGAAAGATTGATGTATATAATTATTATATACTTAAATGTATGCATCCAAAAATGATGAAGTTCAGTTATGAATTCTCAGATGATATAATAAAAATATTAATGGATAATCGGTGGATTGTAATACCCAATAGTAGACCCACATATTATGTTGGATAGAAGTATCTGTTCTCAATGCAGAATATTTTGGAAATGGCTATTTAAGGACCCATAGTGTGAATGGACAAAGATGCCCCTGGCTCTGTCCCTTCTACCTCTCTTCTAGCAATCCCTAACAGTTCCCTCTTAAATCCTTTGACACAGTTATCAATTCCATCTTCATCAAATTGTGTTGATATTACATCTTCAAACATTCTCGAATCTAATCCAATTTCAAACATTTTCTATTCTAATCCTGACATTCATATCACTAATTTCTTTATTGACCAATTCCTTGGCCTTCCTAAACCTCGTCTGATCTCCAGAATTCCAAGAGGTGCCAGACAAGTGGTTTCTACCAATTATGCCCAATGCGTTGATAGGCTATTAAAGAATTTCTCTTCTAAGGATGTGTGGTCAGCCTTCCTTTTATTTGGTCACAAATCTTTCCAAATTCGCTGCGAACTAGGAATATTAAACTAGCATCTTCTAATGCTAATTATGAACCACATAATATCATAACTCATACATGCAACAAAAAACAGGGCGATTTAAATTTCAAGGTGAAGCTAATCAATAACAAAATAAACAATTTGGATATAAATGGTGCTCTCAGACTATTTAGCTCCTTTGGCACACTTGCTCCAGTGGACGCAGTGTCATACCAAAGACTACTAGACAAGCATCCCCAGACACTGGAAGCTATAATTTATGAAACCAAGAACCACCCTTCTCTGATTTTCACTTCGGAAAGGACGTGGCTCCTTGATTTGTAGGTATCAAACCTTTATCTCTTCAAGATTTAACTACTCCCATCCTTAACAGTCAAACCTCTTTATTGAATAAAATAACTCAAGTATGAAACAAGGTCATTAATGGTGAGGTCCCAGATTTTGCAAGGGCCCTCTTTTTTGGAGCCAAACTTGTCGCTCTGAGAAGAATGGTGATATTAAGCCTATTGCTGTTATTGCTTTATATAGGAGATTATGTTCCAAGTTAATAGCTAGCAAAATTTCTGCACAAGTATCTAACACACTTCTTCCTCTTCAATTTGGGGTTCGTACGAGCTCAGGCTGTGAAGCAGCTGCACATATAACTTGTATTTATGCTCAAAATACTACAATTGCTCAACATCTTGTAAAAATCGATTTTACAAATGCTTACAATTGCATTCACAGAAAAGATAATTTTACAATTTATAAAACATTTCCAAATTTTTACAAACTATATCCTCTCGTCCTATAAGAAACCATCACATTTGATATTTGGCCATCATATCTTAACCTCTTCTGAAGGTATTCAGCAAGGTGATCCCCTAGGCTCCATATTATTATGTTTTGGTATCCATGACTTGATTACTAAAATAAACAATAACTGCACACTGCTCTTCACTTATGGTATATTGATGATGGGGTCATCTCTGGTGAATCTGCAGAGGTGGTAAAGGCTATCAATATTATTAGGGCTTCGACTGACAGCCTCGGACTTGCAATAAATCAAATCAAAACGGTGTACTGCGATATTAATACAATTCCGCAAATACGTTTTTGGTTTTAAGCATGACCCCGTAAAAAATCTATCCCATTTGGGCTCTCCCATTGTTGAGGAGTCAGTGAATTCTTTTTTTTTAGCGATATGGACGATATCTTTGAAAATTTAAAACCATTCTTCCTTGTCTTTCGGCTCACAAGGCCTTTTTTTAATTCGAAATTTCTTCAACATCCCTAAAATCCTTTATGCCCTACGATCGAGCCCATTATTTTTAGAGAGGGAGCATTTAGTGATATTCGAAACCAGAATAAGAGTCATCCTTAGCGACTGCTTAAATATCAAATTTACAGACATAGCTTGACATCAAGCCACACTTCCTTCCAAACATGGCGGCCTTGGTATAAGATCCCCATTGTCGACCTCAATATGTTGGTTCATTGCTAGCCATCTTCAGGCACGTATATTAATTGATCAACATCTATCTGTCCACGACCCTTTTTTGAATACTTCTAAGAGAGAATGGGCAAAATCCGTCACAACCACAACCCTATTTCCGATCTCTGTAAAGGGAAAGGATTGGGATTTACCACTTGTGAAGAACTCCGTTGTTTACCTTATTTCGAGTCTCTCACACCATTGGCTAGATCCACATTTATTAAACTTATCAAAGATCGGGGATATGAATTTTTAGATTTTATTCCATCTACCAATCTCAAACTCGAATTGGACAACCATGAGCTCAGCTATGCTTTATGTATCAGACTTAACATTCCCTTTTCATTACCATATAAATGCAGCAAATGTCATACTGATGATAACAATATGGCCCTGCATCCTTTACAATGCAATCGTAATCCCGGTCGGCAAACTCGACACTTGACAATCGAATCATATCTCTTGCACTCAGATAAGCTGGTTTTCCTACCTCAATGGAGCCTTCTGGCCTTTCCGATAGTAGGCGTCCTGATGAGGTCACACGTATCCCATGGTTTCAAGGAAAATTTATAATATGGGATTTTTCTTGTCTGGACATTAACTCCCTCTACAATTTTAACAAGAACGCTCTGAACAGAGCTCAAAATTTTAATATCGGCAAATACAGCGCTGATTATTCAAATTACATGTTCATACCCATCATTTGCTCCACCTTAACTACACATGGTGATTTGGCTAAAAAAAATTTTGAAGACGTTGGCCGCCTAATCAGAAATAATTATGGAGAGCCTCGCGAAGGTTTTTACTTAAGGCAGAGGATCGCAATAGCCATTCTTAAGGCTAATTATCTTTGTTTTATTAATTCGATCGATGATTAGGTAAAGGAGGTTTTGAATAATTTTGCTGCTTTCGCTTTTATTTATTTTGTGTTTTACATTATTTTATGATCTATGCCTCAATATTGTCCTTTTGTTATTATAATTTTTATTTAATGTTTAAAAAAATAGTTAAAAATTGTAAATTATTTTTTGTCATATTATCTGCAACAAGAAAAGGATTTTAAAATATCGAGCTAGTCACATTCATCTAGTGTTATTAAACGGCTCGATTTGGCCAATTTTTAAAAACTCCGAACTCAAGATATGCTAAAAATAAACAACTCAAGCTTTTGATCTTGCCCATCAATGTCAGGTTTGTACTTCTATTGGCAAAATTTCGAGGCTTATGTTATAATATTTTGGCTTATACCCTTGATTTAAAAAAATCAAAAAATGGAGCTGTTTAACAATTCGTTCTTAAAAATTGCAAATATTGTAAATGAGATTATCAACTTTTGGAGAATAAAAAAAACCAAATACACATTATTTAAAGTTAGTTGGTTTTTTTAAAAATAAAAAATATTGATATTTTTATGATATTGGTTCAAAAATAGATGGTAAAATAAAATTAATATCGGAGTCGGGGTTGGATCTGGTTTATAGCAATATGGAAAATTATAGGATTGGATCGGTGAAATATTTGTGGATCGGCACAGCCCTAATGTAAATACGATGCACATCATATATATTATAATATCAATATGTATTAAATAATATATTTTCATATATTACTTTGAACTTTTTTTACTAAAATTATAAAATCAAATCAAATGTATTTGCAAAAGAAAAACGAAAAGTAACTCATTTTAATTGGTTATAAAGGCAATTAAGATTTACGTATTTTTAAAAAAATATTTTGATATCAATATATTACCCTCAAGACTAACTAGCACATAATAGGATTTAAGGGATTTAATAGAGAAAGAAATAAGGATTAATAATTTGCAAATTTTGATAGTATAACATAATTAATAACCTGCTTCACTGGGATATTTTCTTATGGGGATAGAAAGAGTAGATGACAGGGGTGGTACGCCTCTGTCTTGAGCTTCGATTGTCAAAGTTTCTTCTCCTACAAATAAATGAAAAATAATCATTCCTTCTCTCCTTCTCTCTTTCTCTCTTCTCCTTCCATTTTATCATAAATAAAGGATGATTTATTAACCTGGTTGAAGAGCTGAAGAAGCAACTTTGATCTCCCCAGTTGCCGGTTCAAAGCTAAAGCTAGGAGCTGGCATGTTTTCTTTAAAAGAGACAGGATTTAACGGGTCGCTGCTTATATCCCTATCTATCGCTCTTACTACATATACCAAATCCCCCGGCTTTGCGTCCATAGAAACACCTTTTGCGTACAAAAGAGTTTGTATGCATGGTTTTTATTTCATAAATTGAAAATTGAAAATTTTAAATTAGATGTTAAAAATTTTTTTGATTTTTAAGAGGAAAAAAACTAATTTATTAATTAATCTTTTCTCCAAAAATTGGTTTCTTAACATAAAATGGCAAACACGGCTAACACAAATATTTTACCTGATAAAAAATATGAAATAGGTAGAATCTAGAGAAAAAAAAATTGCAATCTTTTATTTACTAAAATATAATTATTAAAATATAATTATTAGATAAAGTTATCAAGAATGTGCCCATTATTATCTATTCCAATTCTTTGGAAGCTGGTACGCAATACGGAATGGACCTTTCGCATTAGTTTAAAAATTACTTGCAATTCGGTACTTTTTCCTTAGTCAATTTCTTTTATTGCGGGTCAAATGGAACTTTGTTTCTCATTCACAATTAGGGCGAAGAATATAAAAATACAGCATATTTTGTAAACTTCGCCGTGAATTAGCGCTAACTATGAAAGAGGGGTGATTCAAAAACACTTTTAGCAGAATAATTATATTTGACAGACTTTACCTATCCAAATTATTATCTTCCAATAGCGATTAGTGTATTTTCTAACTAATATTTTAATAAGTTTTATTTTTAAAAAAAATACCAAGGGCCTGAATGGGCCTAATAATTTCTGGCGGGTTATCATTAATATCCTTGACTTGAATGTAGACCATTACCGTGGTTTTTAAGCCTCTTCCACCTTCGTCTGTGGCCTAATTGTATTTATTTATAAGACGATATATATACATTTTATAAATGCTATTTAAATAAAATCTAGGTAAACATTTACAGACCATAAGTCAAATTTTTTTAAAAAAAAAAATTTACTTTTCCTTTTTGTAAAACGATAACATTTAAATATCAACTAGTCCTAAATTAATTTTATCTTGTAAAGAGTTTATAACTTTATCACATTCGGGTAGGGCTATACTATAGCATTCGAGTGCTTAATACTATAAGATAGCAATAAAATATGGATATTTTTAACGTTTCTACACGGGAATGCTTAGTATACTTAGTAGATATATCAATTTTTTAAAGTTCCTTTCCAAAAATTTGAATATTTCTTTGTATACTATCCTCTGCTTAAAATAGTTGTATTATTTTTTCAAAGAGTTCCCAGTAATAATTGGATATAAAATATATTTAAAACTATTCTCTAAAACTTATAACTATATATTTATAGTTTTAATTTGTTTTTTAATAATAACACATCCAAAGAAAATGTTCAAACGAGATTGACATGGTATTAGTCTTGCAAAAAAGTCTTGATTTTAGGAAATAAAAGTAAATGATATAGTTATCTCTAGAAAACTTAAATTAGCTCAATAATAAAATATGTATTTACGTTTTTTTTAATATCTGGATAATTTATATAATTATAAGCATACAAAAGTGTCAATATCAATTTGTATATTTTTAAAAAAAACTCAAAATATGATCGTAATTAAACTGATTATGTACTTACATTAAATATAGCACATCTCTAACTGCTTAGATTTAAGTGGGTTTAATTAAATTGGGACGCACTTTAAAAAATGACTACTTTAAAAGTTTATTAATTTAAGTAAAAATAATTATTTTTTCCCTTTTTAAAAAAAAATTATACCTGAACGGTAAGCTCGTAATTAGATTTAGTCTCGGCGTCCAATTTATCGTTCGTCTTCAAATCCCCAAGCTTGGAATCTATGACGAACACATCGTTATCTTTTCCATTCCCTTCTACAATGGAGTAAAATATGGACGCTACATTTCCTGGACCTGGTGCAGGCTCCCCTCTTTTAAGCTTTTTATTATATATTCCGTGTTTGTTCAAAGAATTACTACCTTTGTCCCCAAATTTTTGGTCAGTTATATTTCCTCTTGACGACGACCACAAGGCGGGAAGATGTCTAACCTTTCGTTTGTTATGATTTGTGAATATCCTCCAATCTAAAGGCGCGTCTTCGTAATCTGGATCGTAGGCACGGACCTTATATATTTAAAAAATTATTATTATTATTTAGAGTCATTTATATCAGTAAATGGGTTGCTATTCAGCCATTATTTTCAATAATATATTAACCTCCACAACCCACATCTCTATGTTATTTAACCCTAATTTCGTGGAAAAAGTTGGTTTTCAGAATAACAATGATTCCACTATAATCAAATAAAAGAAGAAGAAAAATTTTGATTTAGGTTCAACTCAAGGAAATTGAAGTTGCAACAGCTGATTTATTTAAATTGTTATTTATTTATAATTACATGATCTGTCCGATTTGAGATGTTATTCTTAAATATGATTAAATTTTATTTAAAAAAAATAACTTTTAATATATATTAACTTATACCTAATCCATATCACTTTAGCATTTAATTACCCTATACCCTTTTTCTCTTTTTAATCTTTAATATCATATTCCCAAATTCAGTTATTTCCTATTTCAATTAATTAGAAAATTTCCTTCAGATTACATACCTTGAATTGAACTATTTTCAAAGGTACTAATCTATAGTAGATGAGTCAATAGCTACCTATTTACCAAATAATCTATATCATCATTAATTATTATACACAAATATGTGAATTATATTTATATAGCGCATCTTTTATTTTTATCAAGAATGGTCCAATGTCATAGTTTTATTTTTAAATTGGTTTCAAAATTACTTTTTATAATTTTGTTTTTATAACATTTTATTTTGTTATTCATCTACAGCACAGTTAATAAAGAATAATTTAAAGCAACAAAATGTGCTAAATAAGCATTACTTAATGGTTCGAAATAAGTTAAAGAATTAATGTTTACAAAAGTTTGCTTAATTCAAACCAGGCGTGATATCATAGTTTTCATTTGTTTATAACATTTTTATGGTTCACAAAACTGATTGAGAAATTAATAAGTACTTGTTAAGCTCAAAATATTAGTGCAAACTATATTTTAGTTCTTCTATACCATTCTGGCATGATGTCAATTTTGGCATTTTTTTCTTATTTTGCTAATATCTTTTTCTTTATACAGTATGCCAAACGGATTAAAACAATAATACTAAGCACTAAACATTGATTTCAAGATAAATTCTTTCAGTGAGTTTTTCTTCTTAAGGTTGCCCAAAATTTTGTTGCTAATAGTTTTTCCCTTTATACTGGCTACTATACTAATTAAAAAAACTCATAGGCACTAAAGCACGATATATACAGGATTTTTGAATTAGTGGAGTTGATATATAGATATTATATTTAAAGCAAGATAAAAAATGATCACAAAGATTTGGTTTTTATGCAGCGATCTTTTATTTTATCTTATCTCTCTACAAAAATTAATAATTAAAATAAATAGGAATAACCTGCATGATGATAGCACCGCTGTGAATGTCTTCAAAGCAGCTAGTTCCATAATAATTGAGGCTAAATACAGGGGGGTATTGGTTGGTCTTATGATTCAAGCCAATGGTAACAACAGTGTGAGAATATTTCCAAGGCCTACCTTTATCATAGGCAAAAGCCGTGACCAGAATACTTACCCTTTTGTCGAAAATTAGAGAGCCTAAATAATTATTGTATAGTAATTGAAAAATAAGAAATAGCAAATAATTTATTTATCCTATCCTATTCTTTCCCCCTCCACTCCTATTATCATTTTTCAAGATAAACAATATCTTAACAAAAATGACGTGTAATAAGAAATTCCAATTTACTCAATACAAAAATCTTCCCAGTTTCATTATCGATGTCGAACAAGTCATCAGTATCCTTCAGCATGTAAACTATTTTCCCGTTGTTACCTTGGTCAGCGTCTTCCGCTATCGCCTTTGATAAATATTTTTTTATGCATAGAACTCTTTTTATGTTTTTTATCTTCTTTCCTTAACCTCGGTCGTAAATTTATAAATATGTGTCTGTGTATTATTAACTAGACTGACTCATTCTTTAAAATGCCATGTAAAACGACGTACATCTGCTGGGTGATACGCCATTTTGGAGCATAAATTTTTTTGAAAGAAACTTAATTATTTATTTTATATTTCATGAAATTTTTAATGTAAATGAAATATATTTATAATGGAAACCAAAATGATGTGCAAAGAGCTAATTTATAAAGCGCCACAAACTAACTCTTACTAATATAGCAATTTGTGCTACATTAAAGTTATGCCAAAAACACTTTTTTATTCTATGCTCAAAGCTGATCTACTTTTCTTAAGCAATGTAATGATATAACTCTCCAAACAAAAAATTGGGCTAGTAGCGCCTTGATATATTATTGGCAAAAATACCCCCGTAAAATTACTACGAACAAAAATGTCCGACATAAATACCAATGGACAAAAAACACCGGGCAAAAAAAAATACATTTAGTTAAAAAAAAATGATATTAAATCGCGAATATATCTAAAATGATGTAAAAGGTAAACTAATGTAATTTTAAAGATTCTATGAAGTATATAATACTTAGTTCATAAGAATATTCGCTATTCGAATAGTAAAAAAAAAATCTTCGAATATAATTCGAATAATATTTGAAATTCGTGAATATTATTCTAACAAATGATCCCAGAAGGACTAGGACATAAATTTTAAAAAAATTATTCGGATTGGACGGATTCAACATGAGTTTTTTAAAACAAAATTTTTAGTTCCTAACCGTTTGAACATAAATTTTTCTAGATTATCTTAAGAAAGATTTTTTGATTAAATATTACCTTAAGTTAGTTTTCTAAAACATATTTTTAAATTTTCCTTAAATATCGTTATTTGTTAAAGTAAAAGTAAATTCTTTTTTTTAGAATAAATCTTTTTCAGGCGCCATTTGCCTATTAAAGTAAGAATTTATTATACTTGTTTACATCCGAATCCAACCCGTCTGATATATTAAAAAGATGGCTGACAAAGTGTTTTTTTTTCTAATTTTGTCAGACCGAGCTCAAGGCGAGCTTAGCAATTAAAAATGTTTAGATTTATGTTTGGATCGGGCCAAAACGCGAACAGGTCTGATGCAGAGTTTTAATTTCTAACTATACTTTGCTTAATAAAACTTCTAATCTATATGAATTCATGATTTTCATAATTGTTATTTATTTTACCTTGATAACTTCTCCCTTAATAGGATAATCATTCGCTATTTCCGCTTTGTAAGGTTTAATAAATATTGGACGATTGTTATTTTTCTCTTTAATGTTGATGTTCAAAGTTGTCTCTGCAGTTTTACGCAATGTAGCACGTAATATTAATACCACAAATGGGGCCTATTTTTTAAAAATATATATCTATTGTCTAGTATTTTAATTTAGATTGAAAATACTATGGTAAAACTCAGCTTGGGTGGCCACTTTTATAAAAAATAGTATCTTTCTTGAATTTACCTATAAAGTCAATATAAATAATCGTGGTAAAATGAAAATCGTTTGTAGATATTTAAAAGTTTCTTTAAAAAAATATAGAGGTTTATTTTTTTGTAATCCGACATACCTGTAAGGGTTGAATGCAGATTTATCTCTATCTTATCTAGAAACATTTCTTAAAAATTATATGCATCTATGTCGATTATTAGATACATTTTATTATAATTTTGTTCTGCGATTTTTTAAATTTAAATTTATTGAAATTCTCTTATTTTTTTTACGGTTCCATGTCAATTCTGCGAAACGTTTATCGCGAATCCACATTAGCCAATAGTATTCCGCGAAGACAATATCGCGAAGACAATATCGCGAAACAAATATCGCGAATTTTTTGTAGAGAAACCCTTATCGCGAAAACTTTAAAACGAATGCACAACGAAACTTTTATCGCTAATCAATAATCGCGGAAATTTTATAACGAACCTAAATCACGAAGATTATATTGCGGAAACTATTTCGCGAAGATATATATTATAGAGAATTTAATATCACGAGGTTAATATTGCGATAACATTATTTTAAAATATTTATTTTTATGATCATATTAATTGAATAATAATTTTTTAAAAAATGATAGTTTTTAATTTTCTTTTAGCCTTAATAAATGTATATAATGATTAAGGAACTATTTGGTTTATAAAATTTATCTTTGGAATAAAAAATATTTCTACCCTGCCCTATGCTTTTCCTCAAAGTCTTATTTTATATGAATCGCGCAAAATGTGTTCTTTAGTTAAACCTTGATCCTTATTGGCGAAATTGATATCTGTATTGCGCCAATATTTATTGTCTAAGGTACTTAATATTTATAAATTCATTAATCAGTTTTGCCAGTCACTAACCAAAAACAGAGTTATAAGTTATTAGATTGACTTTCTAATACTGAATGGCATTTCAAAAATAAATTACATCTAAGTGTAAGGGATTTCCCTAATAAAATATTTCCAATCTTATGATTTTACGATTTTTTTTATCTCTTCTTATTCTATGTCTTATTAACTCAGAAAATTTACTAATAAAATTCGAAGATAATTTAAAAAAATTACTAGCAAAATCTTCATGATAAAAATAATATGAGATCAGCAAAAATTCTTACCTCTTTAAATTTTTTTATCTTGATTGGGAAAATTTCTAAGCATTTCAGAATATTTGTTAAGATTTACTTTTAATGGTATAAAACACATTTTAAAAAAGGAAATTTTTTTTTTGGGGGGGGGGGGGTGGGGGTAAATTTATTAGGGTAAAAACTTGAATTAAAATATCCCCTCCATACTTACAACCAGGAGTGAGAGAGACCTGTAAGAAATTATAATGTATTTTCTAGCACATCCGATAAAGGTTGCATGCTTACCTAATAGACAATAATAAAAAAATATCCTTAAAACATTTCGCGTTTATGATTTATGGAACTTAGGGGTTAAGGGGTTATTTGATTATTCGGGGAGAGAGAAAAGGGAGAGGAGAGTAAATTCGTTGTCAGTTTGAAAAGCACCTTGATTTTACTTATTTGAAGATTATCTTAATAGAAATACTACCATTTAGTTACTAGTGGGAATAATTTTTTATATTATTAAAAATATATTTGATAAATGCCTCATTGATGGAATGTTTTTAATGAAGATTATCTTAATAGAAATACTACCATTTAGTTACTAGTGGGAATAATTTTTTATATGATTAAAAATATATTTGATAAAGTGCCTCATTGATGGAATGTTTTTAATAATTAAAGCTATAAATGATATTTTATATTAATTTAATTATATATTATAAACTACCCATATCAAAAGATAACGCCAATTTTTACTTTATGAAATGCAATATTAAAAGCTTTATTAAGATAGGACGAAATATTTTATTTTCATAATTATTATATTATCAGATATTGTTCTCAATATTCATCAGAATGGTATGGTTTATTTACCTTGCGTACGGCATTATTGCGAATCACTGGCGTATCCAGGATTTAGCTGGTAAGGGGGGGGGGGAAGGGGCGCTATCAGATAAATTTTTTCCCCATAATTTTGTTGGAGATCTTTTAATACACTTATTGTATAAAAATAATTTTGGGTTTTCACCTTTTTTTTGTTAAAATGGTTTTTTTCTAAAAATTTTAAATTATAGTCGTTATTTTAAAAAGTATTCAATTTTTACTAATTTTTCTTTAAAATTCTTCCTTATAATGATATATTGTATATTTTTTGGGGAGAGAGATGGTTGAAGGGGGGGGGGGGGAGTGGAGTGGTGTTAAGGGGGGAAATTTTTATTAGCTTAAAAGGATATTTACAAAAACAGAAAAATTTGCGATATGGATGATTTCCCCTTTCCATTGGTTATGCGCTTGTTGCGAATACTCTCAAACTCCAATACAAACTTATACCCATCGTCAAAAACAACTTTTGGCCATTCGGTAAAGGTCCAATCTTTATATTTCTTTGCGATATAGTAACGTTTCTTTTGGTTAAATGTTAATAGAGATTTTTTCTTGGCCTATTATTAAACCAAAAAGAGTTTCGTATAAAAATTAGAATACTTTATAAAATCTTTCTGTTCAAGTGGAGATAGATAGTTATTGTCTTATCCTATAATTTTTAAGTCAAATGAACAAAATTTTTTGGCAATTTTCCTGATAATTTTTTGCAAACTATCCATGAATGTTGTTAAATTTTGTCGCTTTTAGAAGCCAATGCTAACAGATTTGACAAGATCAATTAATATATTAATATATTCTTGATCTTTTCTGCTTAGGTGGAGTTTTTCGGTTGTAGCTGAATTATTCATTTTTGTTTTTGTAAATCAAGCATTTTCTCCTGAATAATTGATTCAGTTAGAATTCATGGGGTATTTGAAATTAAAATTCAAAAATAATTAGGAAAAACTAAAGCTTAACTATGCTTTTGCAGATATTTATAAGCGGTTGATCTTTCCTACACTATGACATTAGTTATGACCATGTAAAACAATGACTAAAATACGAAAATAAAAAACAGTGTCATTTTTTAACTAAAATATTTTGCTATAAATTGCCATAATGTTGAATTAAGTTATCCAGAATAAATTATTAAATCATCATTGGGCTCTTGAAACCAACCTTAAATTACCATATGAAAATCACTTTGGTCAAAACATAACTAATACAAAATTTTGGGTGCAAAGATTCGTATAAGATACAAATTATAAAACCGAAGCTATTTTTGGTTTTTTATATATCAAACTGAATTAAAAATGTTAGCCTTATTTCATAACGAGCTATAATAATAGATTTTTAATTTTGATAATCATACTAGAGGTCTGCAATGGGCCAACCCTAACGCCCCATGATCATTTGGCCCTAAAAAAATTTAATTTATTCTCCTGGTAGCTCCATTGTTTTAAAAATAATTTTCCCACCAATGTTTACTTTTTTTAACCCATTCATTACAGACTTCTAAATAATACCTCACGTGATTATAAAATTATATTGTATCTTATTGATCTTAAATAATAATATATGTATAAGTACTTTTTAAAAGAATATTTTAATCTCGATACTTATGAAAAAAAAATATCTTTCGAAAAACTGGTGAAGTAACTTTTGAGCCTTAGCGCCGAATCTTTTAGGAGCGCTATTATGTCTAGCCCAATGACATATAATAATACCTAGACTGACGATTCATTCATTAAAATGCATTTTTAACCGTCGTTAAAAGCAAATCAGCTGGACCCGCCATTTTGGTAACCTTTATAATAATTATTTTCATGTTAAACACTAATATTAAATTGATAACTTACTTTCTTATTATCTCGATGATCAGGCAATTCTTTAATAAAGTTTGCATCAGATATAATATAAAATTAGGCTCTCGTTTAAAATTTTAATATTTATTACAGTAACCAAGATGGCGTCTCTAGCTGATTTGTATTGATGTACACTTTTAATGAATGAATCGTCAGTCTAGGTATTATTATATGTCATTGGTCTAGCCAAAACTTAAGGATTTTTCCTTCATATAAATATTTATCATTTAGAAAAATTTTTACAGATGACTAACTCCAAAAGGAATTTTACTTCCTTTCTTATAGGAAATGGTTTAAAGAAAAATTTCTTATAAATTTTATATAAATTATTAAATAAATTTAATATTATTATTATTATTGTATATTGTATATGTTAGCGTCAATTATTTTTCCAAATGTGTTATTTTTTCAATTTTAATCATATTTTTTTAGCGCCTTTTGAAAATCGGGATTTTATCAGAATTGTATTCCAGGGTGTTTAGAATACCTATCCTGTATTTCAGACAATTTTGCCCTTAACTTTCGGGTCATTTACAAAAATTTCTAGAAAAAAATCATTCAATCAATTAAGTTTAATAATTCACTTAATTTATATTGTCTTTTATATAAATTTTTCACATAAATTAAATACACAAATGTTTATGGAGAAAATTAAGTGAAATTTATGGAATAGGCACTCTACATATGCAGGATATATTTCTGGGTAAATTGAATTTCAGAATTTTTAAAATCACCCTTGGTGAATGATCTAAACTTGATAGATTACAAATCCCCATAGAATCGAGATTCCATATCCAAATCAGAGACCTTTATGGGCACAAATTTTTTATTTATCTAGCACGGCCCAGGGCTTCAATAAAAATTGTAAGCCCAGGTTCTATCCATATTTAAAAAATTTTTATAAGCCCGGCTCAAGCCCATAATAAGTTTCAACCGGCCAAAACGAAAGTCCAAAATTAAATTTATTGTACTCAATAAAAATAAACAATTTTTCAGTGTATTTAGGCAATAATTTTGCTTGCAATACTGAATTTTATTATTGTAGAAGTTTTTAAGTTATCAACTGTTTTAAATAAGCTAAATTTTAAGAAAATTTTAGGCCCAAGGCTATTTTAAAAAAATTCAAAAACCCAGGCCTGTCCAGGCTCATTGAAAAATATAATTTTAGATGGGCCGGATGGCCAGATCCATGATATCCCAATACGATATATAATTTGAAAAATACATCTTCTTACCAAATTTTAACTTTTTCTTGACTCTACAAATCAATAGATAGGGGCTGCCACCCTAGCTGGGTTTCTCCTAATACTATTTAATTACTAAATTTTCCAATTCGTCATAATTTATAAGCTAATTTTAGTTATATAAACTCTCACTTTTGTAGGGTTTTACATATATGGATAAAAGCTTAGTACCTTCCCATTTGGAAACATTTTTCCGTAATCAAGCATTTCCGCACTGATAACGCAGAGTCTGGGTATACCTGTGTATTTTATATGCAATAATATCATAGATTATAAATCCTGAACATAAAACTTGGAACTCTTTAGGGAGCAAATTGATTGTCCGAACAAAATTGGGATAGTGGAATCCACTTTTCAAAATTTTAGAAATCGGAAACCAGAGTCAAAACCCTATTTTAAAAATATTCTACGAAACTCCTTGTGACTCTGTTTCCAGAATTTAACTATATATGTTAACTGCAATGTGCATAAACGGACAATATAAATTTAATATCTTATGGAATTGCCCGAGGTTTATAAGGTCGGTGTATTTTTAATATATTTCTGTCAAATCAGATTTTTTTTAAAAAAATTAAAAACGCTCTAAATAAGTTTAGTTGGAAAATAGTTAACCAAATAAACGCGTTCCTGAACGAAGTTCGTTTTTTTAAAAAAAAAACAATATCCTTTTATTTTTAATAAGCTCTGAAAATGAAGGCGTTCCTTTTTTGACGAATGCTTCCGTGTTTTAAGTTCGTTCAATTTTAATAAATCTTCACATTTTTATTTATTTGAAAATAAAAAAATTCAAATATTAACCCGAATTTTTTAAGAAAGAGGGTTATTTTTTATTCTGTTTCCTTCATCACGTTTGTATTTTTTAACCCGCTACTATTTCTGTCCTGTATTATAGTTTATTAATTTAAATATTCTTATTTATATTTTATAGATTATAGTAAGAATGAATTTTGTTATTTCATCATCATCTAATTCTGATTATCAAGGCCCAAATATAATAAATACTTTACAGTAACATCCTATATTCAAGAAACTAATCCTATCTTTACCAAGTGTAAATGTGTCCAAAAAATGGATTATAATATTTATTATTTTATATAATATAACTATATGTAGCCTGTTAATAATTTATTTTAAATTGTTGCATTTTATAGGCTTAGAAATCATTATGATTATTATAATAGATGCATAAAGTAAAAATCATTAAATGCTATACATTATATACCTAGTATAAAATAGTTAATTCGAATTTATTTTTCGTATGAGTCAAATTAAAACTATTGTGTTGAAAAAATATAAGGTATTTATTAAATTAAATACTAATTAAAATTTTTAAAAAATTTGTTTTTAAAGTTTTGCACAAATGTGAATGCGTTAGCGTTAAACGCAAAAGAGAACAAACGCGAACGTTAATTAAGAAATTTTAGAGCACTATAAAATAGTAAAAATATTATGTCGTGTTCGTTTTAAAATTTGAAAATTGATTTAACTGAAAAATATGTCAGTGCATGTGTAAAAATACCTATCCTTTAATTTCAGACGATTTGGTCTGAGAAATTGAATTATATACACATTAAAATGACGCGGGTGGATTAAAATTATATTGTATATATTGCCAATTCATTTTTTAAATGCATTTAAAAGTGTCCATGCATAAGAGTCCGCTGTAGCACAATTTTATGGTTTAACGTCAATTAAATGGTAATAATATGTATTTATATAATGATAAATAATACAATTGGTTGAGGTGCACTACAAAATGGCGCTACATTTGACCCCTTTGCATTTTTATGAATTGACAATCTAGTAGTGTATATACATTATTGCTAAACTATAAATCAGCAACAATTATACGTCTTGATTGATTACTCGAATATTATATGTTTACAATATACTTTATGGTTAGTAGGAATTAGGTGCAAAATTATATTTTATATTTATTATATATTTTTTTAAACAATTTTACCGTTATTTCCATCCACCTTAAAGTAATCGTTTACCTCTAAAGAATATACAATACGTGACATATCGCAAGCTCCGCAAAGCGCTCTAGCCTGTAAACAATTAAATGTTATTCGAAAAATTTAGAGGTAAAAAAATAATTTTATATCTTTTTAATTATAATGTTCTCAAATTTCATGGGAGGTAAAAACTATCTCACAATTATTTTCTAAAAATAATTTTTAAAAAATATATTAATTTTGATATACTATACTTACATCTGCGATGTCTATACATGCCAAGGTTTTCTCTTCAAGGGAAAAATTGAAGGATTTCCTGTTAAATCCAATATCAATCACAGTATCTACCTTGGGATTCAATGCACCTTTTAAGGGTGGTTTTAGCTTGATTCTATTATTTGTGGCAGAATTTTTAGAAGATACCGGGCTTATTTTTAGTCCACTTCCACAAAAATCTATACTGACTCGAACCCAAAATATCTTCAATAACTTATATTTACGTCGTTTGACTTTCGAATGATATTTTTTAAAAGAAAGAGGATTAGTATAAAATTTGCTTAAGTGTATCATGGGTCTATTAAATAAAAAATTATTTTCTTTTTAAAAAAAAAAATCAAATCAAAACGTGGAGACAAATTAATGTTAAATAATAGAGGTTTTGATATGTTTTCAATAACCTTTTTCAAAAAAAAATACATAACTTACGACTATAGAAACTCCTATATTTAACCAGAGAGCAAAATTTTTAAAACAGAATCAGTAGAGTCAGGACTTTTAAAAATCCTTAATCCAGAATCTTAAAGTAGAGAGACGATTTTGAAAACTCTTGTTAAGTAAAAATTTGAGAATTTTTTTTAGAGCATTTAAATTACATAACGACACTCAGTATTGCCAATTACTAAAGAATCTAGTCTCTGATTAACAACGATTTTCATACATCCATATAATATAATATAACCTCGTAATTTTGATCACTATCATATGCCAAATTTTAATGTATAATCATTCCTATATTGATTATATTAATATTAATAATATTTTGACATTTTAAAATTTACTCCTTTAAGATTCGATTAATAAAATATTCACGTTAAGTGAATAGCTCTTTCCTCAATACCTCCTATTACCTTAACGAAATTAGCTACATTTATTGCTTTAAAAAAAAGCCTTACTAAAAGTTTTATATAACCAATTTTTGATATTTTTAGAAATCAATTTTTTTTCGTTCAATTAAATTTCAAAAATATAAAAATGTGGTTCTAATTTCTTTTAAAATATTATTTAAAAAATTAATAAAATTTCTTCTAGTAAATATCATATTGGTTTGATATGTCTTGGACAAATAAAATTAAGTATCATGAAAAGCTTAAAAAAAAAACTCCTGTTTTTGAGGATTCTCAGCAAAATCTTCATTTTTAAAAAAAATCAGATCAAAAATTCCTGAAAAAGTTTTATTGAAGAGGATTTTAAACTCTGAGGCAAATGATTTGAATCTAACAAAGAACAAGTCAAAATTTTTATTTTTTTAGAAAAAACGAACTCTAAATGTTATGAATCATTTTAATTTTCTAAAGCTAATCGATGGTCCTAATTTTTAGTGAGATAATAAATTTGAGACGATTATTAGATTTAGAAATTCGGACATATCCCTGCCCCGCCCGGATCATCTAAAGTTAGGTCATATAAGTAAGGACCTAATTCTATCTCAAATTTTATTTTTTTTTAAAAAAAATCAAAATGAATAATGCAAACATTATAAATCAAATTAAATAAATAAACTTTTTGGGGAAATGTTTTTGGAGAGTATACCGCTTCTATATACATTGACAAAAAATTTATAGATTGTCATGGTAGGAGATGCCAAAAATAGAGCGACATCCGTAATGACTACTCTGCCATCTCTACGCATTTTTATTGGAATAATATTCGTAACTTGTTTATCCAATTTATATATTAACGCGGTCGAGTTGTTTACAAATCCTGTCTTGTTTAGAAATATCTTTATTTTTTTAAAAAATAATGAATAAATAGTAAAGCAATATATGAGGGAGAAGGAGGGGGGAGGAAAAGAACCACAAAAAAAACTCACTTTTCCTAAGTTCCAACCTTCCAAACTATTATTTGTCTTTGCCTGAGTATCCTCAGAAAGGGTTATCTTAAATTCGACCGTTTCATAAGTCGAGTTGATTCTCCAAGTTGTGTTTGTCGACTCAGAATAGTGTTCACTGTAATTCCATACGGTTTTATCAGAGTATAGATTATCACGGAATTTGTCATTAACTATTCCATCTATAGGTATTACTGTTGTTTCTTTGATAGTAGCAAGTATACCATTGATCGCATGACAAGTGTGTCTATTTGACAATGAAAATATTATCGAGAGAAGAATAAATTGTGATACGAAGAACCAGTTTTTTTTTCTGAATTTGATTAAGAGATGCAAGTTTCGAAGAATCTTCGGCATATAAAAAAGTGCAGAATATATATAAACTAATGCTGTTATATAATATATGTATTTAAATATGATTATCTTATCTTCCTATTTTATGCTATCACCAATAATGGGAGAGTTTAAAATTTGATAAAGAAATATATTCGAAGGATGGTCAACTCTATTACATCACCTTAGCCGATAAACAGACCCATAAAAAAATTCCCTTTAGGTCTGATATAAAATCTACACACATTTTGTCTGAACCTATACTTAGAATAAATTGGGGGAAAATATTCAGATGATCTGCTTGATTTACTCAAAACTCAAATAATGGGTAGGGTTAAGTAAAAAAAGAGTGTAATATTACCGTTAAAGATGCTATTTTATAGTATAATAAGTTTAAAAAAAAGAATAATAAATATTATGGTGTAGATAAAATGGGAATTGTCATAAGAATCTCATACATCACTTAGGAGTAACAATGATCAGCGTGCCTTAATTTAATTAGTATTCTTATTGGTGCAGAACCCATTTATTTTAGCATGCATGCTTAAATCTAATAAACATCTTCTAATATAACTAGAATATGGCCTACTTACCCACTCTCTTTTTATTAAATTCATCGAATTATTCATAAGCAGAGGCGGTTTAAATCAAAATCTTGCCCCCTCTACAATGTATATAGAGTTCCTATCCATAATTTATTATCCTATGCTTCTTGTATCAATCTGGCATAGGTCCCCCCCGCGTCACGAGAATTGCAGGGGCTGAATCTCTACCAACAAGCGATAAAAAGTTTAGTTCTCAAAATATTTATTTTAATTAAATGAAGAGTTATTATTACCTGAAACATTTCTGGTAAGGTATGTATTATGTGAGGAATATATGAGTAATAACTAAAATCATTAAAAAAGCAAATAATTAATTAATAAATAATAATAATGATAATAATGATAATAAATTAAATTGCGAACATTCACATAATTAAGGAATTATGACAACGATTAACAGAAATGATATCACGTAAATTATGCTTAAATAATATTAATAATTTAAAACGTATATTATATATATACATTAATTGTAAATTCCAACTATACCACCATATTTTTTTTTCTCCACTTTCGGCTTTACTACTCGAAGTGGAATGCAGATTGTAATTACTATATTAAAAAATTGAACTATAGAAAACATTTCTTAAAGCATCATGATTAAATATATTGTTAATAAAGATATTATTTAGTGATCAACGAGAAGAAAAAGAAGTTTATAAGAATAAAGAAATATCGTCATTTGAGTTTGAACATTATTCTTCAAGTTTATAGACTTTAATATTCATAATGATTATACATATTTCATTCATTTATTAAGCCAATCAGCCTTTAATAAATAAGTGATTTAAGATAATCTTCTCATGTTTTTTATATATTAGAATTAATTTTATAGTAGGGGAAACCGGGGATCTTATGAGCCTGAGGTTTTTGCGAGCCTTGAGGTTTTCTTCTAGAGTATACAACTCATGGTTAATTTTTAAACCAAATGTATTATGCATATGCAGCTATAATTTTTTTAATATATGATCGCATATAAAATTTTTAAACACAATATATGATTTATATCCTCAAAAGTAACTTTTTTAAATCATGCAATTTATCAAATATAAAAAATAATAAAGGTTTTAATTATCCAATAACTATCTTTTATAAAAGATTAAACTCTAAAAAATGTTTAAACTATCATAAAATTAAATTTTAATGATATTGAGGCACTTTTCACAAGTTCATATGAGCTTTTTTGAGCGTTATTTTTAAAATTTAATTTTCCTTATTGAAATTTGAATATGGTAAGAAATCATATTAGAAAGAAGAAGCAACGAATAAATGATGAGATCATTAATAAATTTTGTTAAAATTCGTCGACCCTTTAAAGGAGAAAACAAGGTTATTTAACAGTAAAAATATAATAAATCAAGATGAATTAAACAACAAAATTAAAATTGTTTACATCAAGATAAATGTTCATAAAAGTGAAAAATATCATTTATCTAATAAATGCATCTAAAATGTTTTTGGGTCTTTGTCCCACGTAGCTATCTTTCACAAGGATTTTAATCTATTCTTTATGTTTAAATTATCAATAAATTTCACTCCTCATGGGAACCCTGAGTATAGCTCATCCTTTCCCAAATATTTTTTTCGGAAAAATTGCATAGTTTTATTAAAATATATTTTTATGTGTAGCATAAAAGTAAATAAATGGAATAAAATGAAGTATTTTATTCAATATTATCAAGTAGTTTTTTTAATTTTATCGACGTTTGCCTTTAAGATTCGCATGTTCCCCGGTTTCCCCTTTTAATTCATATAATATATTTACTAAAATCTTTTCTGTTTTATATATTATCTTTATTTTATATTTATGAAGGATGCCTGCTGCAAATAACGGGGAATAATAAATGGCGGGGAATCAAAGATTGCAATATCTTTAAAGATTATTAGAAAAAAAAAATAAGTTAACAAAATATTTATATAACTAAGAATTAAATAAAAGCTCTGGTATATTTGTATAATTTCAAAATATAAAATCCAATGTTAGCTTAATATTTTTCGCATCAATGTAAACATTTGCTCAAATAATCAAGAATCTCACTTAAATTAGTTTTCTTCCAATAATTTTCTTTCCAGTGACATCATTATTCTAGATAATCCTTCCCAGTATTTACTCACAGTCTATTTTTTATTATTTTTGATTTGCTGAAAGTTTATACGCTATTCACTTACAAAAAAGATAAAGTGAGGATATATTCTTATGTTATATATAAGTTGGTGTATGAAGATTTATGCAAATTAAATCGGCATACGTTTCATATAGACATATCAAACAATGCAATTTGTATTGCATTTGGTAAAAGGTTCTCCATCCAACTTCCTTTCCTGGAATCGTGAATAAATTCTTCATTTTCACTTTCAGGCACTATGATGAATCAAATCATCTGAACTTTTTTTCATACCATAAGTAGATTGTCGTAAATTCTAGAAAATAATATTAGTTCATCTCGCAGCTTATCACTATCTACCTTTGCTAACAAAGAGACTCTTTTCAAATCCCCTTTAGTTTTACCTATCTATTTAATTTCATCAAAACTTCTAAAATGGAAATATTATGCATCAGTTATTAGATGTTGATTTGGAAATCTTTCTGTAAAACTAGTAACTATCTGATTGATGATATCATGATATACTTCATCTGTGAATTTCAAAGGGAGTCATTTGGACCCTCATCTGAATATTCCTCAAAACTTATCTCCTATTTACGACTAATTCTACTCTGTGGCATTTCAATTTTCATGATATGTATTCGGGTATCATCAAGTCGGCCAAATATTGATTGTTAGATAATGTCATATTTGTAGCTTTCATATGTATTGAGAGGATATTTATAGAATTAGAAGAAAATTTAGAAATATTCAAACCATTTTCCAGGAATATCTAAGTTTCTTGTTTGCAAATATATTGATAGAGATCCAAATATTTCAAAAATTTTATAATTTTAAATTTGCTTAGCATTTCTAATAAATCTTCGGATGGTTTTTGCATCAAAAGATTTATAGTCATAAATACAATATAAAGCACTTATTGTAGATATTGGAGTATCTCTTTCAATGCTCACCATCTTGTTTTTGTTTTCCCATTTTTTTGAAGTCTTTTTTAATTTTTTTGAACCAATAATCCGGGTATTCGCACTTGCTTCCTCCAAACTTCCATTCTTTTATAAGATTTAATAAATAAAATGTGGCAAGCCTATTAACTAATCCAATTAGATTTTCAGCTCCAAGATTATCACATGTGTCACAAATTGAAAAATGAAAAAAAAAATTTTTTTTTTTTTAATTTTATTTTTAAAAAATTTTTTTTTTAAATTTTTTTTTTTAAATTTTTTAATTTTAATTTAATAAATTCTTAATAAACGCTTGATTTTTATGTAAATTTATTATAAATAATAATAGATTTACACATTTGATTATTTTTATATTTATTAAATAAATTTTATATTATTTTGCATTTCATAAAAGTTGTCTAGTTTGTCATATTCCATTTTATAAAAATATATATTTCTCATTTTCAATATGAATTTCACACCACCCAAAAAAAGGGAGTTATTTATTCAAACGTATCATGATATTGACTCAAAAAATCCAAAAAAAAAACTAAAAAGATTTTGTCCGACCAGATTCATCGAAAGACAAGAGTCGGTGAAACTCTTTATTGAACTATATGATGTTGTCTTTGCAGCACTAGAATATGCTGAAAATCTTTTGCAGGCTATTATTAAGCCACAGTTTTTAATTTTAATTCAATGTGTTTATTTTTTATTTAATTATACATATGATTTTAGCAAAATGCTACAAAAAATTGATTTGGATTTAAGGGAGATTATGAATAGAGCAAAGGATATTGTTGAAATATTAACAAATATCAGAAAGAATGTGGATGAAAAATTTCATGAAATATATGAAAAAGTAAAGGAGATTGCTAATATGTTTGGAATTGAAATTTTTAAACCTAGAGTAGTCTCTAGACAATCCAATCGATCAAATATTTATGCATCTACGATTGAGGATTTTTATAAAATAAACATTTTTATTCCCCTTTATTGATACATTTTTATTTCAAATAAAAGAAAGATTTATTAGTCATAATTATATTTTAAAAAGCTTTTATTTACTTTTGCCGGTTGAGTCTAAACTGTTGATTACACTTGAAACACGAGAGGATATTAAAAAATGATTTAGTAGGTTCATATGTTAAGTTACTCTTGACAGAATAGGGTATTCTTTGAGATCAAAAAATTCTCTGCAGGCCTTTTCCATGTGTAATTGCATTTTAGATTCCCTGCCTAATATCAAAACATTATTAATTATTTTAGCTACCTTGCCAATTAGTACCTGCACTAATGAAAGGTCTTTTTCAACTTTAAAAAGGTTAAAAACCTATTTAAGAAACACAACCGGTGAAAAACGTTTAAATGGATTAGCCCTATTGAATATTTATAAGGAGATTATTTTAGATAAAAATTTGATTCTAGATGAATTAGCAAAATCTCAGAGAAAAGTAGATCTCTCTTTTTAAATTCAAATCAAAAAATAGCAATAAAATTTTATTAGTTTTAATATATAATCAATTTTTTTTGTAAAAAAAGTATTATTTATAAGATAATATCATCATATTTTTTTAAATACTATTGTTTGCATAAGAATTACACATATTTTATATAATTGTAAAAAATTACTTTTTTTTAAATAGAGTCTTTATGCATTATAATTTTTTATATTAAAATCTGTATTATATAAAATATCAACATTTTGAAATTATTTTAATTAATAAAAATATATACATGATTAAATAAAGGAATGTAAAATATATAATAAAATACCCTAAAATTTTGTTATATGAAAATATAAAACAATTTTAACAAATCCAAAAATATAAGCAATTAAGTGTTCAAAAAAAATGGAAAATTTGAAGGGCGAAGCCCCCCCCCCCAAAAAAAAATAATAACCCCCCCCCCATGATAAAATCCTGGCTACGCCACTGTTTCTATATAAACTAAATATTGCATATATATATATAAATTAAATATCTACTTGCAGCTATTTATTTTAAGACAATAATATGAACAAAGTGCTTCCCTATTTAATTTCTAATGGGTGCATATTATGCATTAATATAGGGAAATGGTTTTATATTTTGATCATTCAGGGATAATTTAAATCTAATTTCTATTTCTTTATAGCGCTTATAGTACTTATGATTCCATCAGAAAATTAAATTAATATTAAAAAATGTATAAATTTATAATATTTAAAAATTATTTTGTATTAATACATATTTAGATTTCATACCAATTTTTTTTTTAAAACTCTTTTTTTCTTTAATAATACCACCACCCACAAATTTCTTTCTCCACTAGGCTTACTGGTCAGTTCCTGCTATTATGTGAAATAAGTAAGGGTTTTGGTTAGGGAGAGAGGTAAAAATAAGTTAGGAGAAGTGTTAATCATAAAAGGAAAAGGTCCGATCAAAAAAGAAAAACTATCCAATCATAAAAGGAAATTTTCCCATTCAAAAAACGAAAATCGTTAATTTTTTAAATATTATTTTTCTTAAATTTTTTTTTATTATTCATTCTTATTTTATTTCTAACTTTTTGCGATTTCTTAAGTCATTTTTAATCCTTAAATATCATTTCTCAATTTATTTTTCTTCTCATTATTGATAATTCATTTTTGTGAACATTATTTTGACTCTAACTTTTTCAATCTATTTAAGTCATTTTAATCTTTATTTTTCTGATATTTTTTCAATTTTTTTCTTCTCATTTTTGATCATTCTTTTTTGTAATTATTTTTAATTTTCACTTAATTTTTATTTCTCATTGGCAGACTTTTTTTTATTAAAATTTTTTTGCATATCAAATTATTTAATTACAATTGCTAAATTAAATTAATTGTTTGGTTATAATGTACCTTTATAAAAAACAAAATATTCAGAAATATTAATTCCTATCATTTCCACAACCTTAACAACCTTTGGGAATCGCGCTTTATCATTTTTCAAGGAACTTGGCTCTCACATCCGCTTAAACTTACGGACGAACCTCGTGAAGACTTTTTCTTGAAACAGAGACTCGCCATAACTCACAAGGCTAATTGCATTCATGGGTAGCCTCATCCCCCAAGATAATTATATTTTTAACACTAATATATATATTGTGTGTTTTTTTTTTTAAATATATTTTTTTTTAAATTATGCGATTATGTGTAATGTAGTCTTTTAAATTTATAAATATATTAATTTGTATTATATATTTTAATATCTTTTTTAAAAAAAATATTGCATTTACCTAGAATATTTTCAAAAAAATAAATATATTATAACTACGTGGCTGATATTTTTAGCCAAGCTATATCCCGCCATTTATGAAAATTACGCCGTCGGCGCAAAATTATTTTAAAAATAATTTCCATACATTTTTATTCTAATAATTGGTTAATATCACTTTTGTAAATTTTTTATGGCAATTAAGATTTTGAAAAATTCTTATTACATATCTATACAATTAAAAATCTAAAATTTCAAAAGTCGTCATAATTTTAGACCCAATGTTAGAAAAGGTGTTTAATTAGGTGAATATGAACACTACTTATGCTTGGGTCATGGTTTATTATCTGGTCCTTTGATGAAAATCCTATTAAAATAATAAAGGATATTATTACTGCTCTAAGATATAAAACTAAAGAATAAATTTGAGTTCAAGGCAAATCAAAGAAAATGCCTAAGGACAATTCATCTAACATATTATATGCTAGATATTGATAGCAGTGATCTATATCCTGATACCCGTTTCAAATTTGCGATTCCAATAATGACAATAACAATAATGCTAACATAAGAAAACGTTAAAATTAAATGTCCCGACCAGGTGTCAGTATATTAATTATGCTTGAAAGTACTTAGGAAAAATAATTATTTATTTAATAACTTTTTGAAAAGAATTAGGAAACACTATCTAAAACTATGAATCAGATCTAGTGGAAGAACTATTATTTCAAAATTTAAATAGACAGATGAATTTCTATATGCATAAAAAGGCCTCAAACTTGGCATCACTCTTTGGAAGTGAAATTGAAACAAATTTAATAATAAATGATGATATCTCGGATTTTCCTATAGGAAAATATTCTAAGCATTAAAATTTTGTGTTTGTGATCTGCAAGTAATATATTTAATTAATTTTTATTTTACAAATAAACTATGTGTTGGATTCTTTTCTAGACACAACAAGATATTGTGTCAAAGTATATAATAGAATAAAATTACTCAGCGTCGATATATATTTAAAACATCTCCAACTTATATAGTGTGATGATAGTATATATAACTATAATCAAGAAGAAATATTAAATTCAAATTTTAACAAAATTAGCAACTAAACATTCAACAACAAGTTCAAAATATGATTCCATTTTAATTGTAGAACAAGAATATCGTATTCTTCTCGTAAAAGCCATTCATAAGATTGGATGTTATAAATTTCAGGAGAGAAAAGAGGATCGAACTTCCTAATCTTTCCAAGCCAGCTGAAAAAAAAATTTAGTGTTTCGGCAACTACAATACTAAGTGAAAGAGTTTTCTCAACTTCTTTGTTGACGTTGAATTCAAGGAAATCATCATTATGATCGGAAAATTTAAATAAAATTATTTTTATACATGATAATTATAAAATTACAAAACGATTTTGAATTTATGAGTTTTCTCAATAAAGATCTAAAATATGCTGAGGTAGTGTAGTATATATTTTAATAATTTTTCTTAAAAATATGTATGTTATAAAAAATTTATAACGGTGCACCGATTTACCCCGCCTATATTGATAACAGCCAAAAATCGGGGCTTAAATTTTTGAAATCACGCCTGCCACCGATAGTTTCGTGGGCGCATAGGTCTAATTATAACTAAGACAAATTAGTATAAATTTTTATCATGTTTATTTATGGAATTTGAAATAAGTAACTCTAATCATTCATCGTTTTACTTTAAATATCATTATTTTCGCTCAGTTCTATTAAAATTGTTTTATATCTATCAAACGCGTAGCCAGGAATTTTCTAGGCTATAAATTGGTAAATTTATAATATAATTTTAAAAAAAAAATAAGCAATCAATAATTAATTTTAAAATATAGAATCGTTATTAATGTGGGCGAATAAGTTGGCAATCTTCGCTTAGTGAGCGAATATTTATCTAAAAGGTAACAATTTAATAAAAAACTTGCATTAGCCTTAGAATTTATAAAAATTAAAATTTTACATAACTGATTATTATATAAATTTATATTAAATTTTGACCTTAGATGACAAGCCTGGTCACAACTCTCAGAATAATCTTGTAATATTAATAATAAGTTTTTATTAGTTTAAAATTTTAATTATTAATTTTTCCATTGCTTTTTCATATAAATTATAAATAACTCAAAAGTTATCGGTTAAATTATCTACCATATAAAATAGGTATTCTTTACATGCTGGAATACATTTTCGGTAAAATCAAAATTTTAAATTAATAAAAAAACGCGCCCATTTAAAGTTGAAAAAAATAACACATTGACGCTAATATAATAAAACAATATTTAAAAAGAAAACTATTTTGAAAAATAAATATTTAGGTTAAATCGGCGGAGCATAATGACCCATATATAGATAGATATAGGATCGTCAAATTCCGATCGATATTCTTTATCGCAAGTAGAAACCCTCTTTTTTGGGTAATTAATTGCTCATTCTAATTATTTATTTATGCGAAATATTAGAGGTAATAATTTTTTTTATGGTCAATATATGGATAATTTTGATTGGTGGTGAAGCCATTTTTAAAAAATCTAAGTGAATAAGTCAAATAGTGATCACTTCTCCAGGTGACTTTTACTATTTTTCTACTAAATTTGTTGGGGTAGGAGGTGTGAGGTCTCTTTACATTTAATAATTATTAGAGTAGGTGGGTGGCCAATTTTTATATGATCTTCTCGGTTGCGCTACTATATAAATAAATATCACATATATAAAGTCTAATTGTATGTGTCTAAGTATAGATTAGAAGATGTTCATCCTGAGTTTGTTAAAATATCTATTTACTTAATAACTTTTGAAATTCGATTAAAATTGGCATCTTATAAATTTTGAAATTATTATGTTTAACATATGATAAAATAAATTAAATTTTTAAATTCAAAATAAATTTTATTATATTTTTATTATTAATTTGCGCACATAAAATATAATTTTATAATATAATAAATAATACACTTTTAAACACTTTTATCCAAATTTTTATGACTAAATAATTTTCTAATAAATAGTTTTTTTAAAAAAAAATTTATTTTTATTCAAAATTTTTATATTAAATATTTTTACAAAAAAAAAACTTAACTAAAACTTATTTCTGAACAAAATTTCAGGCACTTCTAACTTTTAATCTCTAACACATGTTATAAATTATTAATATATTATCAAATCAAATATAAAATTGCTATCTAAGCAAAATAGTTTTTAGATAGTATACTGCAATTTTTTTTAAACAAAATTTTTTTAAAGTTTGTATAATAATGTTTATATGATTTTGACAGTTATAATTTTAACCTACTATAACATGTTTTGATATTAAACATAAAATGTATAATATTCGTCAAATTACCCATTTCCGATTGTCAATTTTAAAAATACTATGTCAATAATATATATTTTCCTTTTTTAAAAAAAATAAATATCAAAGGTATATGATAAATAAAATATAATAATGATCTCGAAAATGTCAATCAGTTATCACAGGTATATATATATTTAAATTTTACCTGAATATTTTTTTTTTAAATATTTAAATTTAACATTTTAATAAATCTTAATTATATTAATAATAATTTAAAAAAAAATAATATAATAATTTTTTAAATATATTAATTTTTTAAATTCTGTATGGAAATTAAGGAAAAAGAATCAATGCTGACTTTTAATAATTTTGCAAACTCAGGTTTTCAACAATACAATAATTTTGATTATCATAATGAATTTGATTCCACCACCGGTAATCAAGATTTCTTAAATATAATTCAAACTAAAAACTGTGAAACAGCTATTAGCGATATTCCTCGACAAATTAAAGGTAGCATGGACAGGTCTTATGATGCAAAAGTAGTTAAGGAAGATAATGAGGCAGATGAAGGTAAGTTGGAAAATAAAATTGATAGCAAATCA
Source organism: Gordionus sp. m RMFG-2023 (assembly GCF_954871325.1). Classification (NCBI taxonomy): domain Eukaryota; kingdom Metazoa; phylum Nematomorpha; class Gordioida; order Chordodea; family Parachordodidae; genus Gordionus; species Gordionus sp. m RMFG-2023. The sequence goes on from NC_088775.1 coordinate 16,602,772, forward strand.
AATACAACGTCCCTGAGTAACGCTGGGGTCAAACCTAAGCTAATATTATTTACCACCTACGACCCTGACAACCCCGCAAAAAAAGATTTTAATAAGAAAAAAAATCAACAAAAACCGAGATACTCATTACTGCCAACAATATTAGCCAACAATTCGGATATTCCCATGATTGAAATCCAATATCTAAAATCCTTGGATAATAATAAGCTTGTCCCGAAAGCATCGATTGATGAAATCATGACAAATAAATCGGACGAAGAAAGTAATAGAGACATCCATAACATTCTAAACCACAATTCGGACTTAGGCAACCCTTTGTCAAAAAAAGTGACGCCAATTACATTGAAATCAAATAAAGGGGGCCTAAAATTAGAAGGAGAAGACTTCCACGCTGATAATATAAGAGATGCCGTGTCTACATTATTAGATGGTTACGATTGGTCACTAATGGCCATTCAAACGCCAACTACTAGTGGCACAACTAAAAGTACGAATACGAATAATTCCGCTTCATCCAATAACCACAATAGCAAGAGAAAATTGCACATCAAAAGGCCCATGAATGCTTTTATGGTGTGGGCTCAGGCTGCCCGGAAGAAGTTAGCTGATCAATACCCCCATTTACACAACGCCGAGTTGAGTAAAACATTGGGAAAACTATGGAAGTCAGTTTCATATAAACTCATAACATTTAGTATAGAACTTTAGGTAGTTTTTTGTAAATATATAAAAGTTTTTTCCGGAAGGGGGTGATTAATTTTTGTAGTAATCAATTTTTCTACTCCTCATTCAAAAATTTGTTTAAATAATTTGAATTGGATTTGGGAGGCCGAGGATGTTATGAGATTGAGGTTTGTATGTAATAAACCTATTCTTTATTCCTGAAATGAAAAAAAGGGGTGGGAGGGGGGTTGAAATTTATAATCTAATATATCTTAGAATCAAGTAAATATGCTGAATTAAAATATGTATATATCCTTAAATATCTTACATAATTTTAATAAGGAAAAATGTAATTTTTTTACCCTAAACATTTCTTTAATTTTTTTTTCCTATATTTATCTTTAATTAAAGTATATTATAAATATACTTTTGGAAATCATCTCATTCTCCTAAGTACAACCCTAAATTTAATTAGCAACGATTGTGGAGGATTAGAGATTTGTGGGTCTAAAGGTGTTGAGACTAAAAACCATTTGAAGCCTGTCAAATTTTCAATTTTAAAAAAAAATTAACTAGTACAGAAGTTTAAATAAAAATGACTAAAAGTAGTGCCTAAAATCTGAGGTAAGGCTAAAATTAAAACAAGCTTCTCTCGATATAATAATTCCAAAAAACAAGTAGAAAATTTTCTTAAAATTTAACACAATGGCCATATGAGTCAGATGTTAAAAATTATACATAATTTATTAATAAGATGATGGCTTACTACTGACGAAACAAGTGTAATTAGCCTTGATAATGGCTAGGGTTTATGACTCAATAAATGGTTTTAAACTGAATCATCTACTTCTTTTACAATGGTTAACCTAATTTTTTGAAGAAAGATTACCAAAAGTTGTAAGAGCGTTAAATAAAAATAGGTATGAAAATCTGGGTGATTTAGATCTCAGAATATTTAACAATTTTTTTTTATTGTTCCTTTCTTCTCAAAAATTTTGGGAGGTTAAAGGGAGTAAATGAGTTTGAAAAATCCCCCCTCTTCTAAAGAATCAGTGAAGTCCTATTGATAGGCTCTTTCTCATCCTATAAAGCCGAATAATTATTTTTTTTAAGTTATGGACCTTTATAAAGCCAGGTAACTCACTCACAATCAATCAAACTTCTATTCTATATTTGTTTAAACTAGGTATTTTTTTTAATTATTGGTCGGCTAATATGTAACAATAACAAATCAATTTTTTCATGGATCTGAAATTTTATTTTAGAAATAGGTTTGAATACTATCCGAAATTTTTTTTATATTGGATAGTTTAAAAATATTTTATTTTAACGCCAGCGGGAATGTCTGAGGCGCTGAAGATATTAAAAAGGTAAATTTGTAATTAAAATTTTTGCGAGCTTCGGGTCTTTCTAGATATATTTTAAAATCAATATCCAAATCAGAGATAATATTCCTTCGAATCTGACCGGTGAAAGTTCGATCGGATCGGATACCAAACGCCCTGAGCAGATCTCTATTCAATTCCCATTTAAATAAACCTTAACTGTTTTTTTTGCTAATTAAATGTTAAGTTTTATAACACATACGTAACCGTAAATAAAGAAGGTGACACCACGTTAAAATTTGTCTTATTATAAGAAAATAATGGTGGAGAATCTTAAAACATATCCACATAATTGAATAGGTGTGATAGATGCATAATAGTAGATGGAAATGTTTTATTTGAAATATCAGGTCATCATTACTAAAAAAATATGTAAATAAATTTAACTTAATATCCATCTTTTGCGATTTTATATATATGTACATATATATTTGTATTTTACCTCTTTGACCAAGATAATTGCCAATGCAAATAATTTAGACGCGTGACAATATTTATATTTTTTACCTTTACATTTACATATTAAGTGTTTCATATTTATATAAATATTTAAAATGTCTAGTAGAAAATAATTATCTAACGTTATATTATATTTTGATATATTTTTATAATTTTTTTTATTTTTTTAAATTTAATAAAATATTTCCATTTCTTCTTTCTTCCACTATTTTTCTCTATTTTTGGTTAACGTATTTATATTTTTTTTACTCTTATATAATTTAAATTTTGATTAATAGAATATCGACATTTGCTTTGCGACATTTCAAAGTGTTTTCATGTCCAAGTTGATAATTTATTGCTTTATCAACAGGTTCTAGATCCAGGTGGAATGTCCTTCCCTCAAAATTTAAATTTGTTTGCTTGAATTTTATTTAAGTTTAAAGTTTTATATATTATATAAGAGTTTAAAGAATTTAAAGAGTTATTAAAAATATTTTAAATCTCTAAAATTTAAAGGGAAATTGTAATAGAGCGAAAAGCTTTGAATTGTTCTGAAAATTTTTACTAAGCTTACAAGAGCTCGATAAAGAAAAAATTAGCGGCACTGTAATAATTTAATCATTTAGAATGCTAAGTGAATTTAAGATGGATTTGAAATGGCATAATTATTCGGATTTTTTTTTGATACAATATAGATTTACCCATCTCCGTTATTTTATATTGCTATAAATATGGAATTCTCAGCGTGGTAGCTTTATAGTCATTATTAATTACAAATTGGATAATTCATTTGAATAATATCTTGGCTATGTCTATATTATGGGGCAATCAAATTTATAAGAATGAAGGTAATTGACAAAGATAGGGTATACCATAGAGGGAACCAGTAGAGATTTAATCTCCTAACACCCACCTTACATTGTTTTACCCTCCTACCCCTGAAAAATGTATATACCTCCTCATTCCGTTTATGTAGAATGTTGACAGTGATTGACATCCTTTTTATATAATAGAGCAATGAATTTCTAGATAATAAATATTTATTTTTTTAAATCATGTTTTTCAAAAAGTCATAATGATATAGATTAAAGGGGATAGAAGCCATTTCTAGGAAAATAATTATTGTTTTTTTTCTTTTCAAGAATAGGGAAAATGTGGTGAGCTTGTCTGACCTAAATTAATATTATGCACACTTGAATGAGAGCTAACGAGGCGATTTTAATAAAATTTTAATGAATTACGATTCAAATAAAGTAACCTTCATGTTTATCTAATTGTACAAAGATGATTGGAGAGTATTTGTTAGTCTTATTTTTGAAGAATAAATAATTCTCAACAAGATCGTTATATAAAATAAAATTCTATTTTTATTTTTAAAAAACTGATCAAATGAAATTAAACCAGTCAAACATTTTTAAAATCTATACCTATTAATTATATTAATTTATCTTATATAAATTATAATAAGTCTTTGACGTCGTGTTGTTAAACGGCTCGATTTATGTCGGTTTTAAAAAATCATGTAAACAAGGAGATTTTGCTTGGCAGAAAGGTGTCAGTCTCTATTTGCCAAATCTCTAGGTTTACATAATCTTTCTTTCCTTCTTTCTTTACGAAAATCTTAATCGGGCCATTTTTAAGCGACTAAAATCCGGCCGTTTAGCAGCCTATCTCGAAAGTTTGCTCAGCTATAATTTTATCCACCTATCTTTCGCTTTATCTCCTATACTTCCCGCCTCTTACCTAGGAAAAAAATTTCTCCCATTATAATTTTTTTTCTTATATTTATGGTTCATTAATAAAAATTCAGTTAAAAAATTATTTGTTATCATGTATTATCAATAATCATGATTAAGATTGAGATATTTGATTTTCTTTAATATATCAAGATGAAGATTTCCGAATCGAGGCGATTCAATTTTGCTAAAAAAATTGACACCCACATATAGTCCCAAGCATGTGGCTGCTTGCTTAGCTACGAAATTACTAGTGAGAAGGATTATGACTTTTAAATTATATTTCTTATTAAAGGGGAATAGTTAAAACATAGTATTTTTACAAAATTTTCTATTCTTTGATCAGTAAATTTTTTTTATTTTAACAGTATAAAATAAATTTAATCAGTATCGTTTGATTATAGTGTAAATGCTGGTAAAATGTAAATTCTTCTGGAAAAATTTCCAAATTAAGTTTTATTCTCTTATATGCTATAGATACAAATTTAAAATCAAATTGCTGGTTATATAGATTAATTTTTAAAAAAATCATTTAATCGAATAAAAGATGGTTAAAATCTTTTAATGTAATTATATTAAAAAATAATTAGAAAAGAAAATATTAGATAACATTTATTATTTAGCGAATTTAGGGTCAATTATTTTTAAAAATAAGAACATTTATAATGATTATAATTTATGTTTTCTTATCAAAAGTCTCAGATATTAGAGTAGGGGAGACCGGGGAACATGAGAGCTCTAAAAGGTAAAAAATCAATAAAATTAAAACTATTTGATAATATTGGACAAATAAATTTTATCCCACTTATTTACTTGCTACACATAAAAATATTTTTTAACAGTATATTAATTTTTTGAAAGGATGAGCTACACCCGGGAAAGGATGTGCTTTTCTATGAGGTGCTTTTGGACTGCAAGATATTGATATTTTTAAATATAAAAATGATATATATTATTGCAACCAATAAAAAATAAATTATAATGGAAAATAATTATAAAAAATTAGTTGAATGTATTAAAAATTTAAACAAATAAAGAATGGATTAAAAATACAACAGGATCCATCAAATATAATATAGTTTCTTCCTCTTTCTTGAAAATTGTTTTGATGTGGACAATTTAAAACCTCGTTGTTTCATTAATCTTGATTAATATCTTTTTACTGTTGCAAAGCCTAAGTTAGTTCTCTCTATAACGGCTAGCAAGGAAGGATTTCCATTAAATATATTAATGATTTCATCATTTTTTAGTTGTCTCTTTTTACAAATAATTTCTTAACATATTCAAATTTCAATAAGCAAAAATAATTTTTAAAAAAAACATCCAAAAAGCTCTAAACCTCTGAAAATTAGCCTCAGGCTCTCAATATCTTTAAAATTAGATTTTAAGGTATATTAAACATATTTTTTGTTCCAAGAAAATATTTTATATAGAATAGGACTTAATCATTGATATAAGATAATTATTGGACAATTAAAACTTTATTTTTTTTTTGATAAATTTCAGCATTTTGAAAAGTACATTTAAAGGTAAAATTGTGTTGGAAAGATTTTACTTGATCTGATATTAACAAAAAGTATAGCCACATATACATATTGCAGTTATACATAATGTAGTTATAAACATTTACATATTGTAGTTACATATTTGGCTAAAAAATTAACCATTTTAGTTGAGTATCTAGTAAATAAACCAAAGGCTTGCAAAAACCTCGTCATAAGATTTCCGGTATTAAAATAAATGAATTTATTATACTGGTATATTAATTTAAATAATTTACTTATTTTACTGGTGACATATATTAAAATATTACAGAAAAAAATTATTTATTGATTGACAAATCAATTAAAATACTGACTGAATAGAAAAAATATTTACTGGTATATCTATTACCATGTATTGACTGCGCTATATGATAACTGACTGACATTTTATTATTTATATTGGTATAACTAATAAAAAATAAAAAATGACAATTTCTTGATAAAATTTTTTTAAAAAAATACTCATAATTTAGATATTGATAGAGCGATCAAAAATTTTTTATAAATTAAAATTTTTACCAACCTAAATTTAAAATAAATTCCTAAAAAAAATAACCGTTTAAATAACCTGATTATATAAAACTTGTTTAGTTTTTTTAAAGTTATTCACGCAATTTTAGAAAATATATTGGAAATATTTATGTTTCAAATTAGCATTGCTCTTTAATAATTTTTGGAAATTATTGTAGGTCTCAACTCTCAATACTAGAACTATAGCTTTCCAATTATATTAGAATTTTAGTTCCTTTGGATCTGAAACTCAAAATTGCGCCCTAAATAAGAAATAAAAAAAATTCTTATAACTCATGGAATATTAATTGGAACGCGGCGATGGAGGGCTAAAACATTTTTGGACAAAGTATTTTCCAATTTTTTTTATTTTACCAGTGTCTGAAGTTCACAATTTTTTTTTATAGCTTATAATTGAACAAATTTATGTTTATTTTCACAAAATACTGTGCTGGTGGGGCCGGAAAACTTGTATAGAATTATTTTACGGACCTGGTTAAATACTCTTTATGAAAGGTCCGGTTTGAGCCGGGTTGACCTCAAATTTGGGCATAATATTTATATTTTGTGTCATGAAATAAAATTTTTTTAAAAAAATTTGAAATTAGGCACTTCTCTCCAACTAACACTTTTTTTAATTATTATCTATGTCAAAGGCAAAAAAAAAATAATATAAAATTATAAAAAGATTCTAATCAATAACAAACATAATGGACAAGCATTTCAATTTTTTTTTATATATTGCATTATATAAATATACCTTTATAATATTTTCTTTAAATTATTACAATGAAAAAAGAAATTATAAATTTTAATTATTTTATATTTGCTCTTATTGTTAGATTAGATTTAATAAAATAATATAATTTTAAATAAATTTCCGTTACGTCTTAAATTACTGATAATAATATTTTATTATATTTAATTATTTGTGACTTTATATTTTCTTTACTTTTTTTTTCGAAAAATAAAAGTAAGGTCACATTATCTGTTTATGGTCCAATTTTTTTGTTTGGCTTTGTTATTCTAGAGGGAGGAAGGAAGGAAGGATCTAACTAATTAAAATAATTTAGGTCATTTTTAAAAAAAAAATAGATAAAATCTCTATATAAAATCATATATACCGACACTAAATTTTTGCTTATTCTTAGGCCCTAGCTTGTCCGGCTTGAAATTGGATACCGGCTTGGCCCCATTTTAATTGAGAAATCCAAACTAAATGCATTTTTTATAAGCTTAAAATAACAATCACTATTGCTTTGTTCCAGATAGTGTTGTTAAAAAGTCCGATTTGAGTCGATTTTTAAAACCGTCTGATTAAGATTTTAGCCAAAATAATATTATGTAAGCCTCGAGATTTGGCAAATAAATATCCAAACCTTTCTGCCGCCTATGAACAAAATATCCAAACTTATATAATAGTTTTGGATATAATCTTCATCAGCCGTTTTTTAAAATCGACCCGAATTGGGATTTTTAACAACATTAGTCCCAGAGATATTTTAATTCTTCATTTTATTATCAAAAACGTCATTTTTTTAGAATATTTTTCCAATTCTGATTCTGGTCCTACTTTTTTTTAAAAAAATAAATGGAGCTCTATATTATAACAAAGTTGGTTTAATTTTTAAAAGTGCGGACTATTATATTTTATTTTATGACGTTTTGACTGATAAATATTTTTAATTAGTGCTGTTAAACGGCTTGTTTTGAGCAGCTTTGAAAAACAGCTAATTCTATATATAAGCCAAGCCAGAAATAATTGCTTAAGCCTCTAGATTTTACTAATAGATGTCTAGACTTTTGTACCATCTATGATCTTCAGGCTTGTGTAATATTTTTCTGGATAAAATACTGAGTTAACCGTCGGCTCAAAATAGCCGTTTAACATCTCATTACATGTAATATAGAATGCAGTATGATACAATTTGTAAAATTATCTCATTTCAGAAGATAATCATTATCTAAAAAATTTAAAGCCAATTGATGGTTGTATATTTTTTAACCCCATACACGGAGTTGAGAAATAAAAATTTTAATTTATATAAGATGGAATATTCTAATTAATGTATAGCTATAATGTATGAACACCATAGGCTTAGCCAGGGTGCCGGAGTGAATACATCCTCTCCCTAACGCAAATTGCCTGTTACCGCGAATATTATTTTAAGCGACCCACCCCCACACCTTACACCTTCCCTACCCCCTCTCCCCCCAAAATATGTACTATATCATCATTATAAGAAAAATAAGCAAATGTTAATAATTTTTAAAAATAATGAGTATATAATTCAAAAAATGTAACATACCATCTACTATTCAAATATTGCTTTGATTCATTTGATAGTTCTCCACCTATAGTCTCAGTTACCTCTAGACTTATCTCAAATCAATTTCTTGTCATTCGTTACAGTTGGCTTGATATGTTGGAGAGTGCGCTTTACTGGAAAGCTCTATCCGATGTATGTCTCTGTATTTCTGTCCGTCTTTACCACATTTATTTCTGGCCAAGGATATATAAGAAAATTCAAATATCATGTATTATACTCGTATGACCGAACAAAGTAACATATACCTTTATTTATCAACAATGTGAGGGTTTAATTTAATAATCAACTTCAATTTGATTTAGAGAAATACGTGTTTTCTAATATTTCTATAGTTAGACTAAATTTCAGGCATACCATAGGTTTAATATTGGTCTTATAATGTATATGCAAATATTTTTAAATCAATACTTATGTTTCTATCATGTGTAACAACTCTTATTGCTTCTTTATAAAATGCTTACATTTAGAAATCACGGTATTTGGGCCACTTCTATGTCAGATAATAGTACTCAAATAAAAATCAACAAAGTGTTTTATTTTTATTATCATGAAGGAAACATTAATATCAAGAAACAAATCTTTGCAATCATTTCTTAACATCTCCATTACCTATTCTTGATCAATAGTAGTTAGCTAGGTGCTTTGGGTGCTAAAGCCTTTTTAAAAATTAGCACTCATTTGTAAAAAATACATTAATATTATATTTAAGTACAAAATATAAATATATATCATTTTCCTTGTGGCAATAATTCATTTTATTTTTATTTAAAAAAATAAAAATGGTGAAAAATCATAATATATTATATAATAAATTCAATATACATTCATTATTGCCCTGATTTTTGAATATATAAATAGACTTATTTCTAATTTGACGTTCAGTATTTAATTAGTTCCATTTTAATTCCGAAAAATGCAAAATCAGTAGAAGGATATAAATATATGGGCATAAACTCTGCCGAAGGCCGAGCAGAAAGGGGCCGAAGGTTCAATAAAGGGGTTATGGGGGCGAGGATTTCAATAATATTATGTATAAATAGAGTAAAATATATACAATTTATTAAAATAAATTAACACTTTTTAGCACCCCCTTTTGTAGAAAGCTCGCTACCTGCTAATTAAGGCACATATTTATCCAAATTCGCAGTTCTTATCTCCTTATTTATGCTATATCATTGGCGCACACTAATTAAAACACCGTGTTCCTAACTCTAGTTTCACAAACGTAGTAGAGGAGACCGGTGTAAAGGGATGGACGATGTTAGTGAATAACTTCTTAACCCTTGAGCATAAGGACTTTAAATTTGTTATGAAGATGTATTTTTATATCTTATCTATGTTCATCTTTTGAAAATCTTTCCGGGTAAATATTTTGCTAAAAAATTGTTTTTTTACCTAGAATTTATAAAAATACCATCTAGTGTTTATTGCTTTTAGCAAAATATATTAAGGCCCAGAATATAAAAAATACATGTTTCTTAAAGCCATAGTTATAAAATATAATTTATCGGAAGTTTATAGCTTAACGAGAAGTCACTCAATAACGATTTAAACAAAAGATATTATGGTATAGTTGCTATGGGTAAAACGGTTAAAATGTTCCATCTGATTTAAGATTTTAAATATTAGCATCTAATACTATATAAAAAAAAATACTTTTGTGCTAAAAGGGACATTAATAAAAGTTTGTGTTATTTGGAATAAAATTTTATGAATAGTCGCAAAGGGGAAGAATAATTGAAATGTAGGATGTTAAAAAGGGCACATTCAAAATGTGCTATTTTGGATATATTTTTACATTCTGGCATTGTATTGATTGGTTTATACTAAAAGTAATGAATAGCTGTCAAAATTGCAGTATTTTGTTTAATTTAACAATATAGTCATGTTCAATTTTATTTTAACCATTTTACCCCTATGCTTAGCTACCTTGGGTATGGGGTAAAATAGACACTTCACATAATTAATCGCAGTGCCTAAAGTATTATATATATTCTATGCAAAATATTACCTCTTTTCCCTCCGGCCCTCTCAACATCCACAGCTGTTATAACGCGGGCTCTCATATTAAAAGATTAATTCCCTTAATACTTTGATCATATAAAATTTATTTTTAGAGTTAATTCATAATCGTTGATACTATAACCTGTGCAGGTTTACAAGGAACGGCTTATAATAGCATCAATTCACGAGGAAGTGTGAGGATCTAGATATATATATACAATTCAAGAGTTCATATTTTTGTAATGCTCAAGGTTTGTAAGTTCAACCAAAATATACACCGTCCAACCACTCAAATAAAATAAACAAACAAGATATCGTATTTTTCTAAAATTTAAAAATCTTACATTAAAAAAATCGATTCTCATACATTACTGATTCAGTCCAATCCTTCCTGATCGACCACGACGACGAAGTATTATTAATTAGAGTAGATAAATATAACAAATTTGAAATACCGTTAAAACCAACAAAATTTTGTTATTCATTTACTAGTAGCGTCACCAGGAATGAATTATTGGGGTCTCGAGCTCCCTAAAAATAGTTTTGAAATTACATATCTTGAAGCAAAAGATATTTTTAAAAATATTCTGTTTGAAACAATTTTAGTCTTAAGCAACCATTTAGTTGGCAAACTGTAAAGTCTAGTGTTACCCTCGCACTTACTACGGAGTACCTCTACCACTAATATATAAAGCTTTACAGATAAAATTGAAATTTCCGTTAATCCAACTCTGTTAACAACATTTTGTAACAGGTAAATAGCATTTAGGTTAAGACTACGAGAAAACTCAATATAAAAATTTTGTAGACATCGCCCGTGCTTATAAAGAGAATCATTGACCAAATATTGAGTAAAAAATCTACTCAAAAATGATGTCTTCCATGCTGCCAAATTTAAAGAGATTGTAACAGATTGTGCGAATACTTGGCATACTTTAAACAATCAACTGGAAGTAGAAAGTAATCCCCTAATTAATATCAATAACATTTAAACCCATTTGGGTCATAATGTCTTTGCCACTTAATATAGGACAGAAGCGTTCATTCAAAAATTAGATGAAAAGTCAAAAAAATGACAACCAATAAAAGGTCTATTTGTGTACAACAGATTATTTTTTGGGATCCTTTTATTGCTTTAGATTTTTCAAAAATCGAGACTTTATTAAAACTTTGAAGGAAGCTGTGCTTATTTGGAAGACACGGATTTTAAAAATTCACTAAAACCTATAGATATAAACAATTGCGAGCCTTTATAAGCATTTAGAGGTATTATTCGTTTTAACAGTACTTAATTCCTCCCTCTCTCGAGGAACGAAACGAATACGTATGCTTTTAATTACATAAGTGTTATTAATGAGAGATATGTGTTTACACTCCTATAAAATTTCCTGTTTCCTGATCCGAAAAATATTTTGATCTTTTATGGTTGACGTGTTGTCTTTTCGCATATCAATTTTGATTAAATAAGGGCTTAACCCGAGTTAAAATAATTCAATATTGCCAGATCGAGTTTCTGTTAAATTTTCAAATCATAAAGGTTGATGAACGGCAATTTTGAAAGAAAGAAAGCCGATTCTAATTTCTCAAAGAGACCCAAAATAATGCGTTTGAATAATATGGACGCAGGTTAAAAATCCGTTATTGCATTTAGGAGGGAGGGATTGATTAAAAAATGAATTGTTGTTTATATATTTGATTTTGACATAAGAAAATATGTTCTTACAGACTTCCCCAACCGACTCGGGGTGTTGGGGCGCTATCTTATGGTGTTATATTGTAATGTTTACATCAGTTTATGAAATTCGCGGTGAACCATTAATACTTAGCTTCGCATGAGAAAAACCTAAAAATGAGAATATTTTGTAGAAGAAATCACACACTGTTTTAGTGTTTATTTTATTTTGAAAGTTAGTTCTATATTATTTAGAATGACCATCATTCACAAACAATTAGAGAACCATGTCTTTTTATTGGACAAGCGAGTCAATAAGACATATTGGAGAAGTAGGATAATCTGAGTGTTGATTTCTTGATCCCGAGGAAGCATGCGAAAATCGCAATTATTTGAAAATCCAATATATCATTTTTGATATTAGCTCACCTCAGACATAGTAGAGCCAAATATTGCAGGCGTTTAATATTAAGATCGCATTCATCCAGCATCTCCAGACATTTTAAAGGGAACTCCTAGATTTATACCCTTACTTACTACCCCCCACCCTTCCCCCCTGAAAAATATAGAGCGATAAATTACTCAACCGTTCATGTAGGTATTGCCTTTATGAAAAATGGGGGAAGATATTTGATTTATTATTCAGTGGTATCAATTTGATACCTATGATAATTAATCTCCTTTATTCAAAAATGGTAAAAAGGTGGTGTCAGTTATTTTATCTGGCCGTTGGGAACTTAGAAACTAATTATTTTTGTCATCAGTTGGTCCTTCTCAGGGGTTTTTCTTTAATATTTTAGTTGTAAATAAGTTTTAAATGGTCGGAGGCTTCTATCTCTCTATTCAATGATTCATTCGCAGGGACTACGTCGTTTTCGGTTGTTGATAAAATTAATCATGACACATAAAAACATTATTTACATATTTTTTTGTCTACATTTATTTAATCCGATAATAATTGACAAACTTTAAAGTTGACTATAATTTCTCTCGGCATTAATAAGTATATCCGAAATATCCTATAGTCATTGTAAGCATTTTGCAGAGGAGATCTTTATATCTGAAGGAACATCTGAAGTTAAACAACGGTCATGTTAAGCTTTTAATTGCTTGATAAATTTACTCCAAATATTTGTTTGTTCCTCTAACAATTAATTTTGTCATTAGAAAATGTTAATTGATTTTAAACTCTACCGAATTAAAAGAAAAAAGTAAAATAAAAATAATATTCCTAACTATACATACTTTTTATACGATTACATTATATATTTTTTCCCATAATTATATAGAGTTTGTTAAAAATAAATGTAAAATATTTTCTTCTATCTTAGGAACTGTCATCATCTTTTATAATTCCAGGCTCCGTTTAATGTTGTTAATTAAATAATTAGCTAATTCAAAATTTTATCATGATCCTTATCATTTATTTTATTATACTTAATATTTTTTTTGTTAATGTTGCGACGTTCTTTTCAATAGCGTGCGACAAATATTCCTCAGTATATAAAAAAAAAGAGGTTATACAAGCTTAAAAATGGATTTTTTTAAAAAAAATTTCATACATTCGAACATAATATTTCTAGTATAATATTATTCTCTAACGTTTTCACATCCAACATTCAGTATTTAAATTTTTTTTAAAAAATCATTTTTTTACCTTCAATTTAGTCACCAATTTTTTTTGTGATACACTACACACATTACTTCTATAATATATAAACTTATATTTTTTTGCTATAATTAAGTTACATTTCAACATAAACTTTAAAAAAATAAATTATAATATTGAGGTTTAATTAAAAAAAAAATTATTTTCATCTATCCTTTTTTTTATCCTATAAGAACAATGGATTCTCGTTGTTTGAGAAAAATATGATAAAATTGTGCACGAAAATTCGGTGAAGTTTCGCAATGTTTGATTATTTTTATATAAATTTATTTGATGCAAATTTAAAGGTGAACTTAAAAAAACAAATTTTATATAATAAATATCGTGGTATTTGGTATAATATATAAACTATATTTTATGTAATATTATGATACATATTGATTATGGTGTATTATTATTATAATTGCTTAAATTACCACATTTTTAAATTTAAATATTTATAAATTTAAAATTATATAATAAAATACTAAATCTTATGTAAACCTATTAATTTATATAATATGGTAAGGTCATCTTTTTCTATATTTAATTTATGACAAACATCTGGAACTGGACATACACGAAGGATATAATAAGATTTAAATAAATCACAACTAACTTATTCCTTTTAATTCGTATTTTAAATGGGTTTCATGTAAATTGAATAGCATTTTTTAGATTTATTAAGGATTTAAGATAGCTATTACTAGAGTGTCAAAGAAGACAAATTCCATAAATTCCCATTATTAAGGGTTAATCTATCAAATATATATTAAAATATTTATACCAAACCTGGTTTTTTAAATTTTCAGTTATGGGTTTGAAAAGATTTTCGGTCAGTTCAAATTTACATACTGAATCAAGTTAACAAATTCGATCTGAAGTCCTACTTTTAATAATGGCAGGATTGGGTAATAATTGATTGATCAAAAATTTTATGATATAAAAAAAATTAGCATAAAATATTTTAAAAAGTAATATTTTAATGATAAAAATGGTCTTAGAACTCCGGTCTGATTAGCGTCTATTCTCAGTCTTGATAAAATATATTTTACTAGCTAAATATTATTTGGTAATTTAGGTAACTTCACTGAACTTTTCAAAAACAGGTGACTTAGTAACTAAAGAGAAGTAGATTATCAAGAATAATGATATATACAATCAATCACGTATATTGAGTCCATGACTCAAAATTGAAAAATTTATTGTATAAAGTTTTTAAACTAATCTAAATTAAAGATTATATTATTATTATAATAAAAAAAATATATTTTTACTACTGTAAGTTATTTATCATATTTTACTATTCCTTTTATTTGTAAATAAATGAAATTCTTCAATTTTTTATTATTTCTATATAGGTTGTTTAAAACTAAAAAATCGGTCAGGATCATGGTCCGGCCTTTATGTGTGATTAACGATTATGTTTAGCCTATAGAATCGGTTTCGCTATTCGTTTAGTCTTTAAATCGGTTCCAATCCGAACAGGGCCGTGATCTTAACTAATGATATTTTGATAAGATGAGTGAGATAATATATAAATAAATAAACCTTCAAATCATTAATCAAGGAAAGATGGTAGGATCTAGAAGGTTAGATATATACATATAAATAATGCTTAGAAATAAGTAATATAATACTTTTCCTAACAATATTAATTTTTTTTGATAAAAATATTTTTCGGGGAAAATTTGATTTGATTCATACCTCAAAGAAAGTTGAGACATGCATTTTTAAACATTTTTGAGCTATAAAAATTATATAAAAATTCAAAAATAAAATTTCTATTCATAGTATGAATTTTAAATTTTCTCGTTTCACCCTCAAAAAAGTGGGTTCATCACTTATTATTACAATTTATTTCAAGGTAGATACTATAACATTTTTCAATAAATTAATACATTATGCAGATTAGGGAAGTAAAGTAATTCGATTTTTAAAACATACACTGTTATTAAAATTAAAAAGTTTTTTTTTTAGTTATAAGGGTATGAATCATTATATAGTTCATTAAAAAACTTTTTCGTATGTGATCCAATGTTAACAAAAAAAAACACTTTATAACCCATATGCGTAATGTAATCAGTTATATTGTATTTTTGATAAAATGAGTATTCAAGTTTAGTATACTCTATAAGACCCAGGCTCATGGGATTCAAGGCCTTCGTCTGGAAGTCTGTTAGGCACTCATTAAGTTAAGATATGTATTCTATATTTTGATGCATATCTCTAAAATATTCATTGCTCATGTCTTCCCCTAAAAAATATTAATTAGATTATTGAACGACAAAGAAAGAAAACCATTCGTAGAAGAAGCCGAAAGGCTTAGGAACGTTCATAAAAAGGAACACCCAGACTACAAATACCAACCGAGAAGAAAAAAACCCCATCCATCGGTGGGCAAAAATTCCGAACAAATTAGCGATACAAGTACCGAGCTCAACAACGGAACAAGCAAATCTGAAAATTCTCTACAATCGACTAACAAGGAGATACGAATGGAAATGGAACAACCCGAAAAAGACGTTGATGGTGATACACGGTACAATGATCAATGCCAAGGGGTAGTTGTTAGTGAGGAGTATGTATCAAATTACAACATATACGATTACGTATATAAAACGTGTCAAAAAAGAAAAAATCGCGTTGCCAAGATCAAGGGTCTAGGCGCGGAAAAGAAAAACAAGAAAGAAAATACTAAGATAAAACCGATCCTCAAGGGCAAAAATGTCACGAATGGATTATCGAAGTCAAGTATTCCAAAATCTTCCACTCAATTTCTAAGAGTATATTCAATTAAAATTTTTGAATTAAATATAGAAATAGTTAAATATCCTTTTATAATTAATTTAAACATGGCGTTTTCAGGATTAGGGGTAACCGTTTCTCACCACCCTACGGTCTTATGTTTATAGCTTAATTAATATTGATTTTGTCTTTTTCTAAAATGGAAATTATTGTTTAATTTCTATTTTTCTGGGGGGGGGGGAATTAATTTTTATGCTTAACTTGATTAACAGTAATGGGTTTACAGTTTGTAAATTAAAATTTTTAAACTCAACCCAATTTATGATTGCCATTATACTCAATTGATATAATAAAAATATAAAAATTTTTATGCTTAACTTGATTAACAGTAATGGGTTTACAGTTTGTAAATTAAAATTTTTAAATTCAAAACCCAATTTATGATTGCCATTATACTCAATTGATATAATAAAAATATAAATAAGGCTGCTTTAAATAATGGATACGAAAAATTGTCGGAGGAACATTTCCCAATGCTAGATCCCAATTTGGGTTTATCGGAAAATCGATTTTTACCGACTCCGCCTAATAGTCCCGCAAGTCAATCCTCCTTTAACTATGGTTTAAATATCCCGCAATGTAAGAAATTCGTTATTCAAGGTTTGAGATTTTGTGTAAGATTGGTGTTAGTACTTTGCTACACACGTTTTGGAAAGGCATAACCTTAAAAATGATTAATTGGCAACCATTTTAAATATAAAAATTTTAATGACTCATGTAAAATTATTATTAGCTATGGCCCTGTGCAAAAAATAACTATTTAAATTTTTTATAATCAACTGGAATCAGAACCTTGAACCCTATGATTTATAGAAACCAAAAATTCATTCTAAAATTTCCAGAGTGCAAATAATTTATATTGTTTGAAATGTGTTTTTTGATTACTTTAACAGGTTTATAATCAGAAATAGAACCTTGAATCCTCGGGACCACTTTAAATTTAAGAAACAGAACTAGAGCCATTTTTATATTTAGAACTGGAAATTTTTCTTGGTCCAGGTAACAAATTCTGAATATTCTATTACATATATTTTTTTTCAAATTTAAATTAAGATGGCCCGTGAAAGAAAATGCCATGTGCCATAATCTTTGAAAAGTTTCTATTTATTTATAATTAATTAATTTGAAATGAATATTTGCCCATTTCCTTCCCCAGATACTCAATGCAATCTTAATTCCCAATTGGCTAATCCATACGAAATAGAAATTCTAAATGTTGGCAAAGACGTAGAACAACACGCATGGAAATTCGATCCCAAAATGGACGGCGTTTCTAGTCCCTTTCATTTCGACATGGAGCCATCTTGCCACCACAAAATGATATACAATAACCATAACGAACTAAGACCTAACTACGAGGAGTACAAGTACGATCATAATATAGATAACGCCGAGTTTGATCAATATTTGAGCAAAAATTTATGGGACAGTTCGTACATGGTATCGCAATCAAAAACGTTCAATAACTTGTCTAACCTAAACTGCGGAGAACTAAGTCATCTCGATCAGCTTTTCACTTACAACAATAATAAGTTAAAATATTACAACAATACTCTCAGCATAAATACCTATCTAAATACGCCATCTAAAAATTTTTCGAATAAAAATTTTACCGTTTCAGGCATTGAATCACAAACTTTCACGACCATTTGTAATAACGAAAATATAGCAAATAATAATATAAACTTTTTGAATAAAATAGGCGATAATTTTAAATTAAAAAATCATTACTCAAATTACCCTTTCACGTCGGTGTATCATAACGCGCAAGAATCGGGCCCGTTTCCGGATCGCAGCAGTATAAACGCGTTCGAACTACATAATAATCCAGGAGAACAAACCAGTGTGTACATGCCTATCGTTTATTCAAATTTGATAAACACCGAAAGTTCTGATATGGATCTATCGCAAAACAAGACCTCCTACAACTATTCATCAATCGCGATACAGAATCAGGACGATAGCGGCTATAATGGTAGCTTCCAGCAAACAGATCCTCTAAATTTCCCTTATGTCAAAATGAACGACATCGAATACGAAGATGTGTCTAGGCCCAGAACCAAACCTTGCGAAAATCAGTTCTATGCGGATGAAAGAATCAATTACTGGGATTGAATTTTTTTATGTGAATTTGCTTATATATATTAAGAAATTTTTTTTTTTAATATTTAATCGACGACGCGTAATCTGTTCTCAACAAAATCAGCTTTCACAATGATCTCAGAATTTTATTGTATCCATCTGTTAAATCATTGTGAAAACTAGGTTTGTCAAGGATTTCGGTAGAACAAAAAATGAATATAATATAAT
Source organism: Gordionus sp. m RMFG-2023 (assembly GCF_954871325.1). Taxonomy (NCBI): domain Eukaryota; kingdom Metazoa; phylum Nematomorpha; class Gordioida; order Chordodea; family Parachordodidae; genus Gordionus; species Gordionus sp. m RMFG-2023. The sequence goes on from NC_088775.1 coordinate 16,621,823, forward strand.
TAAATTTCTTGATTAATTTAATAATTTTTATTATTTAAATTAAATATTTTTTAAAAAAATGATTCAAAATAAATGGAAAAATATTATAAAATTATTAAAAACTAAACTTTAAAAAATGTATAAGTAGTATTCAAAATAATGTTGTTTATAATCTAAAAATAGTTGCGAGATTAATATTCAAATTTTTTTTGAATGTCTACCTTTGTAATTAGGATTATAAAAAATAAATATATATTGAACATCATTAGAATATTTATATCTAAGAAGAGTTAATGTGAGTTATCATAAAATTTTGGGGAATGTTATAAATATATTGTAAAGAGGCCATTGACTTTTTAGGAAAAAATAAAATATGAATAATGCTATATAGATTATTTAAAAATATTTTACCTTTTTAAGATCCGAAAATATTTAATATTACCTGTGTGAATGTTATGGAATCGTCATTTAATAATTTTTTAGATGATTGGATTTCATGTTAATGCCAATCTCCAAGAATTTTTTAGATCAATAAATATGCCATTTTGAAATTGGTCACCATAATAATTTATATTAATTTATCGCCAAAAAACTGGAATAAAAGTATGCGAGAGAGAAAAAAAATGAATTTTTATTTATAAGCGACTAAAAAACTGGCTTTAAAAAAATGTGTTTTATATCAATCAAAAGGGAAATAAATTATTATTCTTTGGGTGTATCCCTTTATTTTTAAAAAACAATTTTTATTTTTAATGAGGGATTGAACTAAAAAAAAGCCCAAAAAAACGTTATTTTCTTAAGTTATATTAAAATTAAAAATGGGGAAATATTGATAAATTTTTATTATATAAGAGAATTGAGATAATGAAATTTTCAGCCAAAACAATATTTTTTTGTCCTATATAGGGAAAATATGACCTTTTGTCGTTATAAACAAGAATTTATATCACATAAGTATATAACAATTTATTTTACCGTCTCGGATATCTGCTAGAATATTTAATGATTATTTTTTTTATTTCGTGTTAAATATTTTATATATAAATCTGAAAAACTAGACGTTGGCGATATAGAATATTAATCTTAAGAAACATCTTATATCTAAAAGAGTAAGAATTGTTTGTTTGTTTATGAAAACCAAAAAAAGACGATAATTTCATTTTTGACTCGAAGCAGACGAAAAATTTATGAATTATGGATATTTCTTGAAGGGAAACTGTAATTTTTATAACTCGCCCTGATTATTTTCTTCCAATATTTTAAGATAAGAAAAAATAAGGTATTATTGATTATGATATTTTGAAGATGATTTATAAAATGAATTATATATAAAAATATAATAAGGTAATTGGCTTAAGAATGATATTATATTTAAATATAATTATAAAATATAATATATCTATTTTTGAATCAATATTTTGTATGCCTAGAAGTCTTTCTATATTGAAATTCCTTAAATATTTCTTTTATAAAAACATCATATTTAAATATTAAATCCTTTTTTTAAAAAAAATAATACTTTTCAATTAAAACATAATTTAAAAATCGTATGTATTAAAAAAAATAGAAGGTAAAAAAATTTCCGTCTTTTGATATTGCAAAGCAAATACTTTAAAGGATAAATGAATAAATATAATAAAATGAGGTTAATGATATCTTATTTACAGTATCCAACAATAAGCTGGAAAAAATAGCTTTAAATTGATGGCATTTATTTTTTAGAAAGCACGCGGTAAAAAGAATATACCAGAATTGAGCTTTGCCAATTCTAGTAAAAATAATTTGATTGGCTTATTCATAAAAAAAAACCAATCTAACAAGAGCAGGGTTGCCAGGTCAAAACTCTCAAATTGGGATAAATATTTTGAAAATTTTTTTTTGAGGGAGAAGCGAAAGAAAAATTCCCCATTTATTCCTATAATTCTTACTGTCAATATCGTTTTATAATATTTTATTCTTAGTTTTAAAGTTTTTATTTCTACTTCTTGGTATGGAGTTATTTTATTTATTATATAAAGGTAAATACTTTTATAGTGTTGTTAAACGGCTCGATTTGAGCCCATTTTAATAAAGGCTAACATTATATTTTACCCCAAAAAATATTACGCAAGCCTGAAAAAATCTCTCATATATGACACAAGCTATTTTTTTGCTAAAATACTGAGTTCGGTGTTTTTAAAGATCGGCTCAAATCGAGCTGTTTAAAAACACTCCTTTAATCTGATAAACGAGACAAAATTTTATAAAATAACATATTTATAGATTAAAATGATAAAAAAAAATTTAAATGCTGGAGATTTCTAATTGCGAAAGTTTTGCTGGTGAAGGATCTCTGCATGTTAACTAAAAAATTGCGGGAGTCTCTCGCCAATTTGGGGAGACCTGGCAACCCTGAACATGAATTATCATTTTTGTATGATAACTTAGTCAGTCCAAGCAACCATATATGTAAATACTAAATTTGTCATATAACATATAAGCAGCAAAAGATCTTAAAATAGCATAATATGGGAACCGAAATAAAATAATTGGTAAATTTATAGCATATAACTTTTAGTAAGTCCAACACATTCAGACAGATTATATCATATTTACAAAGCCATCATTTATCTTCACATTCCTTCAATTTAAATGAGTCATGAGTCATAACCCCCCTCCATGTTATAACTAGTATCTTTTACTTCCTTTCAACTTTAAAAAAATGATTTGAAACTAGGTATGGTTAACTTGGCAGAGACAGAAAATTCTTTCACTACATGGAGTCTTCAGTTAGATTTATTATAAATATTGTATTAATATACTATACAGATAATTTTGAGAATGTTTAGTCAATGGGAGGAAGATATGATTGCTAAAATTTGATACTTGCTTTTATTGATATGTATCTATATTTTTTTCTTTCGTTCCCATCTTTTCTTTCTCTCTAGTATGTAGCACCCTATTTGTCCCTCACATATTGAAATTCGAATATATTAAGATAGATTATAATGAAATAAAAGTTCTACTAATTTCAATTCATAGGTTATGATTGATAAAGGAGCTAGATGCTTGACTTGACTAAGGTGCTTGCTGATAGTTTAGGTGATAAACATTTGTATATGAAATACAAAAGTTTGATAACATTGTATAATGCAATGTAAATGATATTATTCTAATTAACATTTGATGTAATTTACTTTATATAAATGAGAAAACGCCCGGATTCCAGATTACTATAGTATTCCCATTTTTTAAAAAAGGTATATTTTAAGTTCTGAAAGACTTAGCATTGCCAAGGTCTTTTAAAAAAATCTTAACTGTGTTCATGTTTAAAATATAAGATCTTCTTGTGAAGTAAATTTAAGGAAAACATTATAATTATTTATCTTCTATCACTATTTATCATACTCATGTCTAAAAAAATGTATTTATATAAAATCATTTTTATATAATATAAAACTATTATTTATAATAATTTTTGCATATGCTTTTGCCTATCATTTTACCAAAAAATTTGAAATGCGTTAATATAAAGATATATCTTTTTTTTTAGTTTCCGGTTTAATTATTATATATGATAAATATGAAATTATGGGAGAAGAAAAAAAAATTAAAAGCAAAGGCATTCTCCTTTAAAAAATTTTGGTTTTTTAAATTTAATGTAGCAAACCTACTATTTATTATATATATATATATTTATTATAATTTTATAAAAAAATTATTTATCATAAACAATAAAAATAAATTTTTTTGATAAAATTTTAATTTAATTTTTATAAAATATTAATAATTTACAAGTAATTAAATTATTTTTTATTTTTCATGAAGTTTAAGATTTTTGTAAAAATTAATCTAAATAAATAAATTAGATACGAATCATTAAATTATTTATTGGCTGCCACGCACAGCCACACCGCATAACTATTTTGATATAGTACGGAAATATCCTTGTACTTCAATTTTGATGTATACAAGATTTTATATAATTCTATATATATATCTTCCACGTCCAAATGACATTAATATTAACCAATGACGTATATGCGTCCATACATAAGAAGTGAGCTCTAGCGCCATTCTGTGGCTTACACTACGAACGAATTGCTTAATTTTATAGGAATGCAAATTAACGTCATTTAATCGGCATACGAACCATAAAATGGCGCTACAGCTGTCTATGTATGGACATTTTAAAATGCATTTAATGAATGGATCGCCAATCTAGTTTAATCTATTAAAATCTGCATAAGTCGTCTTGAAAGGCATCTAAACTGTCTTTCAATGTCATCTATTGAAATCGATTAAAGCTGACCTCAATGTAAATACGCCTTTATAAATGAATCATCAGTCTTGGTTAATATCATTAATCAGGACCATCCTAAAGCTGGTGGGTTGGGAACTCAAAAAGTTTCTCCTATCTAGGACCTTGCATCATTGAAATGAGGGTACCATCTTAGTCAATATGTATATTGGTAATTATTTTATAAATATGTGATTTCATTTTGTCATCCAAGTGCTGGGGGAGAGGGGTCCGCATTATTAACCTGAGGAATCAGGGGGCCTGATTTCGTCAAAAAATTTTAATTAATCTTATTTTACAATTTTATTTGTTAATTATTATTCTTAAAATTGTTCTTTATTTTAAAATACTATAATATTTTTGTCGGATAGGACGCGATTTGAAATTAAATCGGAAATGTTTTAGCGGGTTTAAAAGATATGTAACATTTAGACCAGTTATACCGTAAGTTTTTTAATTTTGAAAGAGGATTAGGCCAAAATAGCATTAAAATACATATGGAGTAAATACCCATCCGACAATTTTGTCACAGACCTTTAAATTACCTTTAATATATCGATTTTTCATGAATCTTGGACATTAATGTTCTGGCCAAAAAAATATCAGGCACAAATATTCCAATTTCCAGAAAAAAAATTTAAAGCTTTAAAAAGTTAAACATTTTTAAAATTACTCCTTTTTTAAACATTTAAAGAAATGTTTGAAATCAGGGTATCTTTATCTGGGGTACTTTTCAGGCCTATTTGTTCTAGACATTTTATAGCTAAACATAAATTATAGCGAAATTGTATGAAATTCGGAGAATAGGTAATCTATACACGTTGGAATACGACTTGAGCCAGGTCGTTGAAAAATAAAAATAAATGGTTATATTTAAATATTTAAAATTCACTTTTTGAAATTTGCTAAAAACTAGGGTATGTGAAGAATAATCTTGAATTTTCTAAACCTTCATTATATATACAAAAACTTAGTTGTAGTCAATCTCTAAGGGGATATGAAATTTAGATAACTATATTCGATTACCCGATATAATTATTAACCATCGTAGCGAATATAATAGCAAAAAACCTTGATGTTTATTAAATTCCATCATAAATAATTAAATTAAAATTGATAATTAGTTTAAATTCAAATATTCGCTATAAAATATTGCTTTTGCTGATCGTTAACAATAAAAAAAATTATCAATTAGAAGCAATAATAGCTTGTTCTATGCTTATAGGAATAGAAGAGATAAAATTCTACCAAAATAACGTTTGTCTAGTGCAGAGCATATATACTAATTGGCCAAAAAAAAATAGACATGATTATCAGTCTATCTTTGTATATATTGTAATTCTATCAGAGATATATAATACAAACCGAGATTGGTATAAAAACTGAACCTATTTTTAATAAATGGCGGTATCAAGATTTTGGTCAAAAAAATATTACCTACGCCTTGAGATTTTACCAAATGATAGCAGAAAGGTATGGATCTCTTTTGCCAAAATCTTGAGGCCTAGAATATTTGTTTGGTTAAAATTTTATTTAGTCATTTAAAAATCTGCAAAATCGAAGTTTTTACTAACACGAGTAAAATCTTATCATTGACAGTTAAGATTATACAAAAATATTTTTTTAAAAAAAGGCCTATTCTTCAGAATTAAATGCCTGTGAATTGAGAACGATAGGAAAAGATAACTAAATTACTTTAGAAACTAGTGTACAACCAAGTGTTGCCAGCAGTCTTTTTTTTTGCAAGTACAGTAATTTTTTGAAGGAATTATTTTACTTTCTTTTTATTATCGGAAATGTCCTCCTTTCAATCCTATAGTCCTTTAAGAAAATTTATTGTATATATATAATAATACCTTTTTATATGGAAGATGTTGTAGACAATTAGATTATTTATTGATATAAGATTTCAGGAATTTTGTGAAAGCGGCTAAAAATAGCTTCATTACCTTTTGAAAAGTAGTTGTAACTGTAAGCACCTTACTAAAGTACTGTTTAGAACATTGATAAATTCTCGCAATTTCCTACACTATATGTATCTCTGGACCGAGTATGAATATGATTTTTTTTAATAAATTGTACTGGCGTAACCAAGGAGGAGGAAAGTGGGGACCTTCCCATAGAAAATTTGCCCGTTTTCGTAAATATTGTTTTAAGCTAAGTTTTTAAAAAATACACGCCTCCTACTCCCCTCTACTTCAAAAATGAATAAAATGTCTTTACAAAAATATTTTCAAAATAAAAAATGGGCATGTTAGCATGATTATTTTTTTGACGCATTCCACTACGAGGCTTCTAAGAGGAGGCCTATTAATATCCAATAAATTTCATGGTGAAAAAAAAAAATCCTGAATACGCCCAAGGTTGGACATATTACTTTAAAAAATTAAAGGTTAGCGTTTATGTATTCAAAAAAAATATAATGGCCAGAACATGTAATACAGCTATTAGGAATTAAAGAAAATCGAAAAATGCGTTTTAATTAAAAAGTATAAATGGAAAGTAAATTATAAATTCATAGTATAATTTAGTATAATGACAAACAATGATAATCATTTTAAACCTTTGATAAAAGGACTAATTTTTTCAAATAAAATATCATTTTTCATCTCCAGTGTATCAATTAAATTGTAAGAGGAAATAAGGACACGAAAGGAGAGAAACTAAATATTTATTGGATATTTATGAAGTTTATTGATTTCAAATGATGGATCGTGAAAATATAGGATTACTTTAATTTGGACGTCATTAGAAATCTATATAAACTGCAAACTGTGAAAATAATTTCTTTTCAAAAAAATTCTTTTTAGGAATGATGTATTGTAAACTAATGTAAGGATAGAAGTAAATATTTATTTGATTATTTAATCAGTATATTGATTTCAAATGATGGATCGTGAAAATATAGGATTACTTTAATTTGGACGTCATTAGAACTCTATATATAAAGTCCAACTGTGAAAATAAATTTTTTTAAATAAATCATTTTTGGAATGGTGTATTGTAAACTAATGTAAGGATATGAGTAAGTATTTATTTGATTCTAGAATATTTATGCAGTATATTAATTTTAAATGATGGATCTTAAAAATATAGGATTAATTTAATTTGGACGTCATTAGAACTCTTTATAAACTCAAACTGTGAAAATAAATTTTTTAAAGAAATTATTTTTTGGGGTGGTATCTTGTAAACAAATTAAGTGTAATGTAATAATAAATGTGAAAGATCGAAAATATTTTATTAAATAAATAAACTTAAATAACCTGTTTTTTATCTAATATTTATAATATATAGTATTAAATTCATCTTCTTCCACGATACTACGTCTTCCACTGCTGTTATAATACTTTTAAAATAGTTATGATTTAATAAAATTATAAAAAAGTTATTTAAAGATGAAGAGATCCTATTCCCTCCATCTATTGGAATCCTTGTTTACCGTTAACCAATAGAATCAGATATTTAAACGTTCAATACATTTCTAAAAATAATCCTTTTGTTTAAAAAAAATAGTAAAAATGTTTTATATTTAAGATAAAGAAAAACTATGCTTACGTTACACAAACTAATATAACGGTTATACTGACATCTTCATAATTGAAAATTATAAGAAACCTTAGGTTATATAATGATATTTGCAACCTTTTGCCAAACCCTAAAATTATTTCATTTGCTATTTTATTTTGAACACTTTTCTAACTTGTTTTTTTACAATTTATATGTTATCAAGGTTGTTATTTAAATAAAAAGTAAATCTTAAGAGTAAGTGAATTTATACAATTAATTAAATTTACTAAAATTGGAAAAATAACGCTAAAGGGGTTTTTCGACGATTAACGAGTATAACGTGTTACCTTTTTAAAATATCATTACAAATAATACACAATAAATTGATTTACAGAAAATATAGCATACTTCTAAAGGTCTACCCAATATTCAGGAAAAAATAAATGTTATAGTAGCAGCACACTTCCTCCCATGACGAAAGAGAAAATACTTGATTTACATATATGCCTAAACTGTTACAAAAAAAAATATCAGGGTGGGAAAATTATTAAAATGCATTATAAATTAATAAATTATAGATGTTTTTCTTCATCTATTTTTAAAAAAATGCGAAGAAGTAAAATTTTATATAGGGGGGAAAGAAAATTATTTGTTAAAATTAAAAATTATATTAAAAAATTGATGAGCAAAAAACCGATTCTAAATTTATGGTGGTTCCTACCCTTCCTATTTCATCATTATCCATCACAGATTGGTTTTTTTAAATTAATCTAAAATTAAAATTTAGATGATTTTTTTATGTTTATTTAGATGGTATTATTTATATAATTCGTAAAATTTCCCATATTTTTTTTTACAAAATGAAATATATTTCGATGACCTGTTTAAAATAAAACTATAAAACAAAACAAACTTTTTAAATTAACAAATTGAAAATTTAATAATTAAAATCAGGGCTAGGCCTAAAATTTTAGCCCCTGCAAGTTCCTTTTATATATAATATCTACCTAGTACTAGTTAGGGCCTCAAAAGATCAATTTTCATAATCAATCAAGTATATATTCATTGACCTATTCATTTAAATAATTAAATAACAAAGAGTATATTTTATTTAATAAACAAGTCCCAATTACAAAAAAATGTATAACTTTTTTAAACTTTATTTAAAACCAGGATATAAAAAGGGTATAATTTTGCAATATTTTTAAAAATAAGGCAATATATAGTAGATTGGTAAAACTTATTAAAAATGATATATAAAAATCGTAAGCAATAATACTCAATTATTTAAAAAATATATATATTATTTAATTTCAAATCAATAAAATTAACTATTTACATATAATTTTTTTTAATTATTAATAAAAATGTAATGTTACTAAGATAACTAGTTACTTTATTGAGGAAAAAGTAACTGTAACTAGTTTAAACTATAAAGGTAAAAGTAATATGAGAATATTAACAGGAACTACGAATGAAGGGAAAATGATATGTCGGACAGGGCAAATCGAGAAATACAAGGTATATTGGTGGGGACAAGGATTGATAAAAGACAGATTTTTATAAATGATAAAGAATGATAATAAGATTTTAGCAATATGGCACCGCATACTATATAAATATAGCGAGAAATCTGGAAAAATGAAACAAATGTAGACAAGCAGGTAATTGAGACCTTAATGAAAGATATGTTGATACTGAGGTAAGTGAAGTCATGAGACTTATAAAACAAAGGGGGCGGGTTGCGGGTGATTATGATTAATAGAATATATGGGTGAAGTGCATATAAAGAATTATGAGTTAAGGGTAAGTGGGGAAAAGACAGAATAAATCAAGGCAAGATACTTATGATATTGATCCAGCGGCCTGGCCTTGGGAAAAAGTTTCACTTGGCCTTAAAATTTTCTGAAAAATTGGGGCCTTTAGATTTTTTCAATAAAATAAAATTTCTTTTATTAAATGACTATAAGTTTGACAGAGCAGCCAATACGAAAAGGGAATTTGTTGGCTTGCATGCTCATATTAAGCAAGTGGCATCCAATAGTGTATTCATATTTGGTGTAATAAAAATTTATTGAACTCAAAGGAATAAAAACATCTTGTAATTATCATCATCGTAAATGTCGGACAACTTATTAGACTGGTCAAATTTTGTATATTTATCCCTGATCTGATCCAAATCCGGATGAACATTTTAAAATCTTTGATGCGGCTGATGACAGATTGCAAAATTCCGACAAAGTGAGTTCATAATATTACTTTAAAATTAGATTGCTTTACCCATTGGCAGATATTAAGAATGCTTGAAAGTAATCGTGATGCCAATAAATTGTATTAACTCTTTGACACCAAACTTTTTCTTAATGAGTAAAAAAAAAGGAAATATTATGTTGGCTGGTGTGGCAATACCTATAGCTAATTCTTTATCATTAACATCATAATACTCCTACCCACTCCTGGCTTTTTTTAAATTACCCGTCCGCTTATTCATTTAAAAATCTTTCCCAACCCGTCTGAACGCCAACGTTTATAAATTATTTGTTGCTTTGATATGGCTTTTTATTTATTTTATTCTAAATTATTTTTACCCAAAAACGCTTCTCCCCTCCCCCTCCCTTAGCAAAATTCTGGCTACGCCTATGTGACAAATGACTATTTCTTTTATAGTTCAATAAATATGAAAACATCAAATATTATAATAGATATTTTTTGCATTTAGCAAAACATTATTTGTTTAATTCCTTTGCTAAACAATGTGATACCATATTTTATATAAAAGATGATCCCTTTTTCATATATTTATTTTTAAATTAAAAAATTATTCATTTATAATAGGGGACCCGGGATAAAGACATTTTTATATTCCTGTTCCATTCCTTCCTGCCAAAATATTCCATTTTCGTGCCTCAGAACGCGTACTCAAAAAATATCCAATTTTAATTTCTTCTTTATTTTATATTATGCAAATTTTTAACTATGTAATATTAATTAAGACATTATCTACAAAAAAGAAATCATCATTATAAACACCCCCAACACATGCTTACAATATTATCCATTGAAATTTAAAACTTCTTATTATACAATATATTAATTTTATAAAAGAACAGTTAAAATTCTAAAATTATATCCCATATGATTTAAAAAACACAAATAATTCTTAAAAATATATAATAATTAAGGCAAACTGAAATTAAGAATATTTAAAAAACGAAATATTTATGAATGAGCTAATATATATTTTAGCGGCAATGTGTTTTTTTTCCAGCCAATATCTTATTTTTTCAACTTTAAATTATTTTTTGAGCGCCTTTTTTTTAAATTTAAAATTCTGACAATATAAATTTTAGTTAAAAATTTCATGGCAAAATTATCTGAAATTCATGGAGTAGGTATTCCAAACATGATGGAATACATTTCCGGTAAAATCAGATTTTTAAATGTAAAAAAACACGTTCAAAAATACTGGAAAAAAAACATTGATGCTAATATATATAATTTATGTAATAAATAATATTATTTTTCAGAATTCCTAATAGTAATTTTATTTTCACGATACATTTTGGGTGAATTCTACTCACTATTATACTATAATTTAAAGAGATGTTAAAATAAGATAGAATGGATTTACATTTTTAGAAACTAAATTTTAGACACATCTCCTTTCTTTTTCCCACTATTTGCATTGGCCAAAATCCGCAGACTGATGATTAATGGCTTCTCATATTTTTCAGATTTATAATAAATTATATCTATTTTGGCATAAATTGATTTCTCTTATTTCCCTATAATTCTTTCTTATATTAATTTTACAGGAGGAATTTGCTTAAGTCATAATAATACAAATCTGTATAGTAACACGTTGAGTACCGGTGTTATTAACAGAGTTACATTTCCCTCAATAAAATCAGGTAACGGCGCTACTGTGGGAGAAAAATAACGTAATTAAGTAAAGCATAATTTTTTCATAACTAGCTACTTTATTTTAATTTTTTTATTGTTTAGTTTAATATCTATTTTAAAAAACAATTTAAAATAAATTAGCATTCAATCTTTTCCAGTTGGTATTTTTATTGATCTATTGAATGTCTTCAACTATATTAGACAATAGGGTTAATGAGGATAATATTGAATTATAAATAAATATCATCATTACCTTAAAGAGTAAATGAAGAAAAATTTTTCTAAAGTATCTAGTATCTTGTATCTTAAATACAAAATTTTATAAAGTATCTGTATCCGAATACAATTTTCTGAAAAGATGCCCAACCCTGATTGGGTATTTAATACAGTAAAAATGCTGCTAATATTTAAAGGATCATATCGGATAAAAATTTTGAAAATAATTACGATTAAAAATAAATAAAAATTTGTTTAAAGAAAAGAAAAAAATTACATTTATTGAAAAATCACAATATTATATTAATAAAAAAAATTATGTGTAATTATTTGAATTTCGCGATTTGTGTAATAAATATGTACTGATTGATGAGATAAAAAGACAACAATTAAAAATTTTATGCAATGTTTTTTCATAATAATGTCGTTATGTTAAAAAATAAAGTAACTCGAAGTAACGGTGCTCTTTTTTGAGTAATAACGGCTAATGGAATTAAGTATGAATTTACTCGATTTATTTCCATAAATCCATTCTAAATGAAAAAAAGAGAAGTTTATTATAGAATATATAGTATCGTCAGTTTTCATGTAATATAGATCATCTCTACAACATAAGATTAATTTCCAAATTTCTTTAAATAAACATTATTGACTTTTTTATAATTTCATTCCTTTGAGCTTTCTATTTTACAAAAAAAACAAATTCTCATTTTTATCTCTAATATGTGTTCTCTCGGCTAATTTTTTTTACAATAAGGTAATTTAATTAAGGAAAATAAGAAAAAAAATTAAAATTGCGTAGAGACTTTCTAAGGTGTTCTCAATTTTCTTTTCCACAGGAGAAATCAAAAATTTGAAATTTATATGCAAAGAAAATATTGATAAATAATTTAAGTTATTGGTTGGATAATAAGTTTATGTCACAATAAATATTTAAGCGATAAGCGCTCAACTCAAGAAATGTTCAACTAAAGGAAATTTTTTAATTGATGAAATATATTAAATATACAAGTAATGAAGTAAGGAGCGGGATTAAAGGTTGGAGAGATATGGGTTAGGGTTAATTAAAGGCTTGACAGCAGAGTTGTTAAACGCTACTTTTAACAGTAGCGCGCTACCACTATCGCTATTTGTCAAAAAAAGTAGCTCGCTATTAGCTACTATTTTTTAAAAGTAGCTTTAGCTACTTTTTAAGCTACTTTTTAAGCTACTTTTTATAAAAAAAATTTACAAACAAATTTTTTATTTTTTACTTATAATGTTATTGTAGAGTAAGGTTCCACGTCTTTATAGAGAAACCATTATAGAGAATGTATTTTATAGAGAAACATTTATAGAGAAAACAATTATAGAGAATGCATTTATAGAGAATTGTTTTATAGAGAATGTAATTTATAGAGAATGATTTTAAAGAGAATTATTTTATAGAGAATGTCCTTTATAGAGAATGACTTCAAAGAGAATGATTTTATAGAGAATGATTTTATAGAGAATGCCGTTTATAGAGAATGGTTTTATAGAGAATGTCGATTATAGAGAATGATTTTAAAGAGAATTATTTTATAGAGAAGGTCCTTAATAGAGAATGACTTCAAAGAGAATGATTTTATAGAGAATGTTGTTTATAGAGAATGATTTTAAAGAGAATTACTTTTATAGAGAATTATTTTGTAGAGAATTACATTGTAGAGAATCATTTTGTAGAGAATTACAATGTAGAGAATTATTTTATGGAAAATTATTTTCTAGATCTTGATTTTATAGAGAAATATTATATATGGGACAATTGTAGAGTTCAAAAAATTTATGCGGGATTTGAAAAATATATCAAAATTAACATTTTAATAAAACAATTCAGTTTATTTGTTCTATTTTTTAGATGACTTTATTTGTTTCAACAATGGTTTTTTTGTAAAATCTTTTTAGTTCATATCAAGGTTTAGCTTGATTATTAGCTCAGCTAAACCAAACCTTAAACGATTTGTTAAATATGTATTAAATTAAAGAGAATCTAAACTGAACCAACCATTTTTAAAATTTTTATATATTGCGTTTATATGTCAGCTACCTAAATTAGCCTATAGAAGGGTTCTTAACTTTACCCTTATGAATATAATATGACGGACGAGAATCTTGATTTTAATTTTAATTAAGAAAAGGTTTTAACCAGTTGTTTGGGTAAAAAATATGTCACATTCCCGTTCGTTCTGCGTTTCGGAACTTCTAAATATAATTTTCTTTCTATTTTATTATACAAATTTTATTCATAAATCTTTTTAATATAGATAACTAAGAATTCATTAATCTCTAATGATACACATTTAGATGTATGCGATGGCTTTAATATATTGAGTGTCGAAAAGTGCCGATCTCTATTTGGGTTTCCACATATTTATAGAGAAACCAATATTTTTGATTTATAAGCACCATAATTTTGTCCTTCCTAAAAAACCAAAACCGTAAATTGAAGGTTTCTATATAAAATATTATAGCGAATGCATTACCGCAAATGCATTATCGCGAATGTATTATAGCGAACGCATTATCATGCATTATAGCGAGTATAATACAGCGAAAATATTATAGCGAATGCATTATCGCAAATGTATTATCGCGAATTCATTATCGCGAATGCATTATCTCAAATGAATTACATCAGTTGCTATATCGGGAATGGAGTTTGATGAAAACTACAATTTTAAATTTATCGGCCTTTAGACAGACTTAGTTGAACCTGAAAATTAAGTTAAAGTTGGGCTTGGGTCTAAAAATTTTTTTTTTTAAATAGGGTTAAGGCTTTTGATTTTTTTGACTCAAAAAATATAAAAAAGATTCTAAGCAATAAAATAGATTTCTCTAAAGATTAGGGTAAAGGAATTAAATTTTTATATTAATTGATTGTTTAATATGCGTTTAGGTATATTTTTCAATTAAATTTGGGACAGGACAAGCTCAGGCCTAAAATTTAAAATTATGGTTAGGCTCCTAAAAATAAAGATTTTGGATGGAGCTTTGGCCGAAATAAATAAAATTTGCAAGGCACTAAGAAAAAAAGTTTTATTTAAAACATTGAGCCAAAAAGATAATTAGACCTCGGATTTATATTATTCTTTGACAAAGCATGCTTTAATTAGTGAGGGATTTAGTATGGACTTGATAAACAGTTTTTGATAATAAATTTATATAAAGTTCTCTTATTGTTTAATCAAAAAGACAAGGTCAAAGCTTATCACAATAAGACATGAAACAATATTCAGCATCATAGGTATATTGTCGAATTGAATTACTATCCATCTCAGTACTTAATTCGTGTAATCTCTGATGATGAAATTGCCACTATTGTGACTTAGGAATTGGGAAAAAAATAGATTATTGATTTCCTTAATTGATTCTTGCTAAGTTCTTGCTTCCTGACGAGTCTTTTTTCCAATTATGTGATCAAAGACAAAATTATATAAAAATAGATATAGAAATATAATAAATATAAATGGAGCTAAAATTGAATGAATTGAACATGCCTCATATATTATTAAAAATAACTTAGCTATTTTTGACACAAATTATAGTATATTTCCATTTCAGTTCAGTTGCTATATTATATTTTATTAATCTGATGAATGTCATAAATTTTATTAGAATGGCGATAATAGTGATTGGACGTTACTATCATCGCTGAAGATGAGAAAATTTAATGGAATGAAATATTTACTTTGTGAGTTGTACTTCAAGGAGTAGATACAACCCTAAAAAATCGAAAGGTGGAAAATATCTCTTTTTTACATTTTCTATGCCTTTATATATAACTGTCTAAGGAAGCTTAGATAATGAAAATCCTTATGCTATGCTGGAAAATAAAAATATTGCTTTAATCATGAAAATTTTTTTATTAAGAAACATCCACCCCTCCTTCCAACAGAAAAGTTTGAATAAATAATTAGCCCTAATGATACGAAGAAATTTAAATATTAATGATAATTATACTTGCTTATAACCAGATCTATAGACCGACTACCAATAATAAAAAGACGCTTCATTCAAACAATGTTAAACAGGACCTTTTACCACAGGGGAAGGGGTTATAACTCATGATTGGCATTGAAATTAAAATGGGTAGTTTGTATTTGGAATTCCGTTGTTCTAATTTTGATGTGGTATAGGAAATGAGGAGAGTGGGGGAAGAAGGGGGTAGTATTATAATATATGATGAAAAATTTTTTGATAATTAGGTATTTGAAATAACTTCTAAGTGTAAAAGAGTTAGTAAAATATTGTGCAATCTGCTGCAAATATCAAGCTTCGATATTTTTTAAAGAAAGACATTACAATGTGATGGAAATCAATGTATATCATGATACAAAGCTTCTTATAATCATATGATAACAAGCTTGTCTGTGAACCAACCATATTTAAACAAATTGGTATCAATAAATATAATCCCTATATGTAAATAAAAAATTTCTTATAAATATTAAAAGTCTGATCTTCGGAATGTTTAACAAGTTCAAAAAACCTATAAAAAACATTTTAAACTTTTTGATTCACCTTTCTCTACACTCCTAAGGAGTTTAGGCTTGTAATAAGAAATTTTTATTTTACTAAAATCAATTTAGAGAAAAAAGTGTATTATTTTAAATTTTGTCGATGTATAATTTTTAGGTAAGGGTTTGAACTATCATTTTGTATTTTGTAAATTCAGATACAATTATTTTCGGACCTATGACGATTTTGACAGAAATTGATCCAACCACCCCCTGGTCTTCCCTGCCTACCCTGTGAATATTAGACAGTACTCTAATGATCTTTTAACTAAACTTAATGTTGTAAGGCGATAGTTTAATGGGTAATGTTTTATTTTTTGTTATTATTTGCATTTAAAATCATTAATTGAGTGCGTTTTATTAAATTTAAAAATCTGATTTTGCCAGAAATGCACCTGAATAAGTGTAGAATACCCACCCTTAATGTTGCGCAATCGGTTAATTTTAGGCAATTCCAAAACGGTTAGCCAAGTTTTTAGATTAAAAAATCGTTTAAGCATAATTAGGCTTAGCATAAAAATAGCGAAAACTAATTATTCAAAAATTAGGCATCGGCTAAGGAGTCGGTTAATCGCCCGTCATATATCGTTACATAATAAATATATAAAATAATTTTAATAAAGGCTAGGCTTAGTGTTGCGTAACGCTGACGGGCGATTAGCCTAGCTCCCAGTCCCTACAATTTGTCTAATTAGTTTTAGGCGATTTTTCGGTTAAGCCAAATTATGTTTAGCTGATTTTTAGGCTACTAACACTACTTATAAATTTCAGATTAATGTAAATTAAAATTTCTTCAGAAGTTCAATATAAGATCTTCTGAAATTTATAGGGTGGGTATATTCTACACATATTATAATGCATTTTCGGCAAAATCAGATATAAAATTTAATAAAACGCGCTCAATTTATGATTTAAAATGAAAAAATAGAACAAAATAAAATTATTAAATACAAAAATATTTTGGCGCAATCGTATGAAATTCCCATGGTAGATTCTCTTCGGAATTGGTAAAATCAGATTTATTAGGGAAATTATAAAAGCGCACTATAAATCAAAGACCTACAGGCCCGACCTTAAACCCGGGCTGTATTTTAATTTTTTTAAATACACGTGCCGGGTCAAAAAAAGCTTTTTTTAAAAAACTCGAGCCGGGCCATATATTTTTAAACCAAATATTTTAACACCATTATTATCTAGGCAAATTAAAAATAGATAATATATTTTTTAAAAATCGGGGCCGGGCCAAGCAGATTAAAATAATGCACAAAGCAACTAAATATTGACAAAATTTTCTAAAACAATTGGCGTAAGGCTGGCTTTGTTGCTAATAGTTTTTTTTAAATGGCTACTCTACTAGTTAAAGCAAAGCACTAATAGAAACTGATAAAGAAGGAAACATTTTCATAATTTTAGTATTACTACTTCTAATTGTTCAGCGTATTTTAAAAAAATAACAAGAGGAAACTCAAAAATATTATCATAATTATTCATAAGCAATACAAATCAGGAACGTGAATAAATTTTTTTATGATTATTTTTTCCCTTTTTCTATTCAAGGGTTCCGAGAATTTATATGACGGCATCTGGCTTTTTTTGAGAAAATTTATTTCTAAAATAATACTTAATTCATTTTCTATAAAATTATTCTCTATAAAATCCTTCTCTATAAAATAATTCTCTCTAAAACAATTCTCTGTAAAATATTCTCTATAAAATAATTCTCTGTAAAACAATTCTCTGTAAAATATTCTCTATAAAATCATTCTCTATAAACGACATTCTATATAATTGTTTTCTCTTTAAAAGTTTCTCTATAAAATAAATTCTCTATAAAATCATTCTCTATAAACGAAATTCTCTACAAAATCATTCTCTATAAATGAGATTCTCTATAAACGACATTCTCTATAATTGTTTTCTCTTTAAAAGTTTCTCTATAAAATAAATTCTCTATAAAATCATTCTCTATAAACGATATTCTCTACAAAATCATTCTCTATAAATGAGATTCTCTATAAACGACATTCTCTATAATTGTTTTCTCTTTAAAAGTTTCTCTATAAAATAAATTCTCTATAAAATCATTCTCTATAAACGATATTCTTTTATAAACGACATTCTCTACAATTGTTTTCTCTATAAAAGTTTCTCTATATTTGCATTCTCTATAAAAGATTCTCTGTAAAGACGGGATACCGTAGAGTAAATATATAAAAATCAACATTTATAAATATTAAAATATAGTTAGTTTTGATTATAAAAAAATTTATGTAATAATAATAAATATTTATGGTAATTTGTTGCATTTTAATAATAAAATCATTTCAATATTATCATCCCCAAGTCTAGAGCGACGATCAGAAAGTATAAGTTTTGCCTTATTAAATAATCTCTCGACACTATCACTTGAGGGTACGGGCGTATTTAATCTTATATACATATTTTTAATATAAGATAGATTATAAATAATTTTATTTGCAAGTACATCGTATGTCTGGCATCCTATTATCATTTTTAGGGCTAATACCACAGATCTCCTTTTTAAAGTTCTAGGGTCTAGTCAATGGCCTGTGATTCCCAAATAAGCTCAAAAATATTTAATCAGATCAATTTATAAATATAAATAAGTTCTTACCTTCTGCTATGTGTTCAACTATCTCCCGTGGTACATATATATGATATCTCTGATAAATCTACTATTAGAGCAACTTTCATCATTTTAAAGTTATCTGCTATTTTATTCATTAGTGTCTGGCTGCATAAAATTGTTGTACCAGGGGGATAGAGTTTTAATCATCATGGTAAATGATGGATTACAACTAAGGACATTGGCTGGACTGTATAAATTATAAATTATAAAATCAACAATAACTTTATCAGCCAATTTCTGAGAAATATTGTCATTTTCATTATTAATTAATTTGGTTTGAATTGAATTAGTCTTTTTGGATGTAGAGTCGCCTATACCAAAATTATTTAGATGTTTTTCCATTTCCTTAAAACTCATGAACAGTCTTATAAAATAAATATTATTAGAATGTAAAAATGACAATTTACCTTTAGGTGTTTCTTGAGGTTATAGCTACTGGATTGATTTTGGGAAATATCTTTTTTTACATTTTAAACAAATAAATTTGAAACCAGTTTTGGTTATATATTTATTTTAAAAAAATTTCAAATCTAGGGAATGGGAAATTTGTATTATAGCTATTAAGAACATTTTCTTCCCTTGGTATCTTCCATTTCATTAATATCATTGTCTGAATCACTTTCAACAATTTGGATATCCATAGGCGATGACATTTTAAATTATTAACACGTGATTTAGGTTTATAATACAAATGAAAATATAAATTACAAATTGAAATTATTAATTTCAAAATTAAATAATAAAAATTATAATTAATTATGATATTATATTTAAATTTTCATGTTTATACTTACCTTCATTATATTTTTTAAAAGTAGCGAAGTAGCGGCTACTTAGCTACTTTCAAAAAAAGTAGCGCGCTAAAAAATTAAATTATTACAAAAAAAAGTAGCCGCTATTAGCTATAGCTACTAAAAAAGTTAGCGCGCTACTTTAACAACTCTGCTTGACAGATACGGGGTTAGGTCTAGATCAATTTTAAACAAAATTCATACATTTTAATAACCTGTCAAATCTGATAGGTCATGCGATTATAAATGCGCGAATAGAAATTTAAATAAATCAGCTGTCATAGGCTCTTTCATTGAAATGGACCCTATTCAATGTAAACTAACCTCTCGGTTGCATATTTGTAACTTCCCAATATACATCACTATCCATCTGATATATACACAAATCAAATATTCCCTGATCAATCAAATCCCCCCCTCCACAACACCTTCATGCTAATATACTTCATTCTCTTAATTTATAATTGGATTTTTTCAAAATATGATGATATCAAGCTGGTATAATTGAGTAGTTTTATATTTAAGGGTTAGAAGTAATTTTTAGCAAGACTAGACTAAATATGAAATAAATACGACAAAATGTTATTTACCAGGCGGCTAAACGAAAAGGAATGACAACCATTTTACAAAATTATATTTCACAATAGCTGTGAATTTAACCTAATTTTCTAAGCTTAACATATGTTTTAGATTTTGGTTGGCTGATGAGTTGTCTAAAGATATTTCTCAGTATATCTAGGTACAGGTGGAGATTGCCTAAATGGTATCTAGAGACATTATAGTCTTGATATTATTTAATCATGATACATTTATTTTAATCAAAATTGAAAGTTTATTGTTAAAATTCAAATTTAAGTTAACCAAATATTTTTTTATTAAGTTTGATATTTTATTTCTACATAAAATTAAATATATAAATTTGAAATATGAAGGCGTTCGTGAACGAAGTTCGTTTTTTGGAAAAAATGATAAACGGCGTTCCTTTTATTTTTGACGAACTTTGAACGTGAACGCGTTTCTTTTTTATGATGAAAGCGTTCGAATTTAACGTTCGTTCAATTTTAAAAATATTTTTATTTATTTGAAAAATTTTTCCGAATTTTTTTAAAAAAATATTATTTATATTTTTTAATCGGCTGTTTATTTCCTTTTCACATTTCAATTTTTTTAACACATAGTTTATTAATTTGAATATTATTGTTTATATTTTAATTTAATAGATTAGCATAAGCATGGATATTATTATTTAATCCTCATCATCTGATTCTGAAAATCCAAAATCAGATGAATTATCATTACTATGCTAAATATGATAAATGTTTTACATTAACATCCTATATTGAAGGAACTAATCCAATGATTACCAAGTGTAAAATGTGGCCAAAAAATATTGTATTGTCAAAATCTTCAGGTTCCAATTTAAAACGACATTTATTTGATTTTAATATTAATTATTTGATTTTATATGATATAACTAAGTTAAATCATTAAATTTGAAGAAATAATGCATTTGGGATATTTGACCCCAACAATAACGATAGTTATTTTAAAATTAAAAAAAATTAGTGGCCTCAAATATGGTCAACCATTGATATACGCCGTATTAAATGGGATTAATAAAAGGTAATCACTCTCAATTAATTACATATATATTTTATTTTTTTAAAGATTTGAAGATATATAAAGATCAATATGTTTTTTCTGCAATTATACATCCAGCATTCAAACTTCAATGGCCTTGGTTAAAACTTCCACAGAACGAACCTATTAAAAATAAACTTATAGCGTTATTGAAAAAAATGCTTTGAAAATCCTAGAGAACTGTTAATTTTGAGATATTTTTGTCGAGAGTAGAGAATGGATTGGAGGAGGATAACTTATCTCAATTTTTTGCAAATAACAAAACAATATGTTTTTAATTAATTCTCCGCGTTAAAAGAGTTGTTTACTAAGTATAATACCGCAATCCCCTCATCTGCCAGCGCGTTTTTAGTATAGCTAATGCCATATTAACTGCAAGTGTTCCTGTCTATCAGATAAATATTTTGAAAACAATTGTTATTAAAATTTAAAAATAAAAATTTTTATAAATAAAAATATCTTTTTATTCGCTATATTATATTATATTTTATTTATAAATATATTATCAAAATAAAACTATATTATTTTTTAACATGGTTAAAATGTATTGTATTAAAAAATATAAGTTTATTTATATTAAATTAAATTTAAAAAAATTTATCATAAAATTTTGAACGGTTTTATGAACGTGAACTCGTTCGTGAACGTCAACGCGTTCCTTTTTTTTGAACATGAACTTGAACGTGTTCGATTTTTGTCAATGAACGTTGAACGCGTTCGAATTTTTTAGAAATGTTTACAGTATAATTAAACCTGGTGTTCATTTTTTTTCAAATCATTCAAAGTTTGTTGGGTATTAAAATTTATACCCTTATCCATGTCCACTAAAGAGTACATAAGAAAATCAAAAATTAATTCCTTAGATTTTTTTTCTGGGATTTTATTTTTCATTTCAACAGGGTAGGGATATTTGGGTAACTAAGATCAAAAAGTTAGAAAGAAAAATACATATACGGGTGATCCAAATGATGGGTGATATATCAAATAATAGGTATCTCTAGAAATCTGCCATTTAAAATTAATTCTGCATTTTTTGCATAGTGGGATAAATCTTTATTGTATATAAATTTTTGTTGTTGTATCTTTTTTATATATAGTAAATTTCAGCAAAAATGATAATAATTCAAAATGTGTCTAAAACAATAAATACGGCTAAAAATATATCTAAATACGTTCAACTCTGGTATGATAGACTAAATAAGGTTAATTTATCTTATTTTAATTTATAAATCATTTCGTAAATGCAATTTAATTTTTAAAAAAATTAGAAACAAAATATTTCATTTAGTCTCAGTTATAATATAAAGTAACTCTAGTTAAAAGCTTAAGTTATGCGTACGAATAATAGGAATTATTTTAAAATAACTAATTAAATAAAACACCTTTTCCGCACGTTAAAATCGATTAAATGTTACGTATGCAAAAAAAAAGTTCAAGGATATATTCATGGTTAGTGTTGTGTGATGGTAAGTGTTAATGTTATTTATATTTTTTTGTGTCAAACTTGTTTTAAAAAATAAGAAGGCGATTCACGGCGGCTCATCTTAAAATTAATATTCTACATTTTATACACTTTTAAGGTGAGCAGTATATATATTAGTAAAATATAAAATTGTTTCTATGAAATTATTATCTTTTAAAGAAAAGGCAATTTTTTTAAAAAATAAAAATTTTTTAAATTTCGTTTATAGGTTGACAGACCGGAAACATTAAATTTTTTTCTTTGCGTAAAAAAAAATTATGTAATAATGAAATATATACAACATTTTTTTTATTACTTAAGATATAATTTACTAATGTAAACCCTGGAGGGTGTATTTATGCGCATAAATTGATTATGTAAATAATTATGCATTTCATTGTTAAAAGGTGTTTTCTATAATTTCTATATATAGCAATAATATAAATTAATAGTAGTGGTATCTGGAATGGCCTTAAAAAAAAATTTTTTATGAAAGGAAGTTATGTAAATTTTTCCCGACCTATTTAAAACTGCCTAACTATTTCAGGATACTACCACTATAATTTGCTTATTAATAATTATATATAACTATATATAAATATATACTATCATAACATATTAGGCATAATCAATTCTTTTATAATGAAGAAACTTCAAATATTATAAAATATTCATGTATAAATATTGTATAATTTCAAGTTAGTCAATATATTATACAATACAAAATATTACATACTATAGGAAATTATAATTTCTTAATCCACTACGGAAATAAGGGATAGAAAGAGGGATGAGGAAAATGACAATTTATGCTAATATTTCTATTAATATATATCAAGACTAATGAATGTGAGAAAGCATATTAGTTTATGTAAAAAAAATTGTTAAGTTTATAAATCAACAGTATATATATGATTATTTATATACCATATTAGTGTATATAGGATTCGAAAGGACAGAGTTACTAAAGCCTGTAAAAATTATAACTTTTAATATACATAGCAATCGAATCCTCTATAGTAAAAAAATGTCCATACTCATTATGATTTAATTTTTGAAATTATAGGTTATGTGTTACTTAGGGATTTCGGGAAATGGGTTGACATTGGTCTAGATTTCTTAGGCAAATTATTAAAACTTAAATCATATATAGGGCATATTTCTTAAAAAAAATTGATTCCGCCAAAGTCGTTATAACTATGTATAGATTATATTTATCTGTTGAATTTTGTATTGTCGTGTACTTTTGAACTATCCTTTTTACCTTTCTTTCATCTTTTTTCTTTCTATTTTTCTTTCTAAATTAATTCTTAATTTACGACAAAATATGTTCCAGAGGGTAGGTACTCTGTAGATAAGATAGTACGATTCCAACAATGTCTGATCTTTCAAAATGAAGAAAAACATGCGGTTGATTAAAATTTATTAAAAATGGTGTTTAAGAAATTCTAATATTATTATGTTAAATATTTTGTTACTCTTTAAATAAAATATTCACTAGAAAACCTTTCTATTCAACTGTGTTTATTAGAAAAAATCGTAAAAAATAATGTTTAGACGTACAATGAATAGAACACTTTGATTTCGTTTGTGACGAACTCAGACATTATTATTTTAAAATGATAAAAAAAAATGTCATAGCCTTAACAATTTTTTGTTTTTTTAGTATTAATCGATATTTATTACAATATTTCTGTCTATTTATAAATTATTTGGTTCTTTTACTTTATATTTTTTTTTGTATTTTCTTTTCTTAATCAGATTAAAACAATCAGAATAATATAGTGGAGAAAATATAATATATAACTTATATGTATTTGATTAATAAAATTATATTATGTTTTTCTGAAATTCTTATTCAATTTTTTTTATAGATTGTGTGAAAGTAATATAAAAAAAATTTGGGGAATTGAAATACTAAAAAAAGCATTAAAAGTTTTGGGAGTTTTTATTTTGCTTGATGATTTTGTGTATGAGCAAATTTTTAAGGATACATTCTTAAATTGAGAGCATTAATGATAATGTGATTGTGTAAATATTATAATATTTATTTTTAAGAAATGAACCGAGAAAAATCGATCTTCATTATTAAAGATTAGAATTCTACGCATAAACAAATGCTATCAATTTAAAATATAATACCCTATTAAAAAACAGATTAGTACAAGTAGATATTACTCTTATCTTATTATTATCGGATCAAGAGTTAAAATTTGGCTAGAAAATTGACTGAATTTTTCCGCTAAACTCTGCGAGAGAAGATGGGTAGTTAATTTGTTTTATATTTCTTTATATAATTTTTTAAAAAGGGACAGTTTTTTATATATTACATTATTGTTTTGTTAAAGGGCTCGTTTTGAGCTGATTTTTAACGACTAACTCAATATTTTATCCAGAAAAATATTACGCAAACCTGGAGATTTTTCTCATGTTTGGACATCTATTAGAGAAATCTCGAGGCTTAAGCAATATTGTTTAAATAACGTTTAAAATGTGATTTATTAGGTTCATAAATTTTGAGCTGGTTTTTTTTTATTAAAGTTGTCAATATATTATTTTAAAATTTTTAGGTCGCCCAGGTTCAAAAAACTCAAAAATATGGTTAAAATTAAAAAATAAAATGAGACTAAATATAACAAATTATTATTAGAAAACTCCATTACAAAATGCAATATATTTGTTATTTTTTTGAATTGGATAATTAATTTAATCAAATATCTTATATATTTATAAAAAAACATTTTTGATATCCATCTCAATCAATAAATAAGTAAAATGTTAGTGTAGAAAATAAAAATTATGCTCATTCAATAAATAAGTAAAATGTTAGTGTAGAAAATAAAAATTATGCTCATTCAATCGGACCACGATATTTTATCATACAACAAAAGTATTTAACTTATTGAACATATTCTTTAATAAAATCATTTGCTTTTGGGTCAAAGAAATAAGAATAACCAAACACTCTTGTTCTTTCTGAATAACACCTATCAATTTCAGTATGAGGTACATCACACCTGTAGGCATGATTTTCTAATAGGGGGGGGGGGGGTATGCGTCTATTAGAGAGTTTTACGAAACACACAGATTGAGCGTTTGCGTTTTGTCGTATTTTTTTTAAAATAAAAAAACATCTTTTGTTTAAATTAATCCGGGATTTTTAATTTTATATTTAAAAAATAGAGTAAATTAGTTTGGAACAAAAAAAATGGCCAGCCTTAAATTATAAAAATGTATTATAAAAGCAACCCAGTTAGCGCTTTTAAAAATGGTTTCTAGCTTCAAACGGTAATTTGACTAATTTTGAAGATACCATTTGCATTATTTACGTTTGCAAAGCACGTTTGAAAAGTCTCAATATGTGCGCATTATTAGACTATCTCTTCTTTAATCGATTTTTACCCCATTAGTATTTTTAGTTAGCCGGGGCTCAATGGGTGATGAAAATCTAAAAGAAAAGGCAAATTTTTTTTATTACAAGATTTGTTGTTAAAAAGGAGGTTGGGGGGGGGGGGGGTAACAAAAATTTTGACAGGATTCTAGCCTATAGACCTTACTACACTAGTTTAGCTCAGTTATAACTGAACCTTTTATATAATAATATTTGGTTTTTCGCGTAGTTAGTTAGTTTTATATGCGTTTTTCCTCAAAAATATAAATAATTATACTGGACACTCGCATGATAATACGCATCAGGGATTAGGAAGAAAGTAATTAGCGATTTTAAAAATGTTGTTAGAGTCGGGATAAGGGCTAAAAATGAAATTGAATTTGTGGAGGTTTCTGAGATGTGAGATGTTGCTTAAAATATTATTTACCAAAATTTATAAAATTTGCCAAAAGGGCTAACTTTTGGTTAAGTTTATATGTGGTAATTCAAGATTTAAAATGAGATTTGTTTTGAATAATTTAATTTTAATCCATGGCTAATTACCGATTTAATAACCATCTTGCCCCAAGATTTAATTATCTAGCCAGGATATTATAATAAAGATGGTCATAAAGTTATATTTTGATTTTAATCCATTTATTGTCTTTTTTAACCAGAAAAATATCAAATTAACCAGCATTAATTTTTTTTAGTTGATGAAAATATAATCATTTTATATCAAAAAAATTTTATGCTAATAAAAATTTCCATCTTTATCGATTCATTATCCTAAAAAATTATGACGAATTAGTAAATCTAATTTATTATTTAAATATATAAAAAAAGAGAAGAAATTATAAAAAATAATTTACCTTTCAATAAAGACCCTAGATTTCTTTATGGAATTGCGAGAAAATTTGATTTGATATTAGATTGACTAGTTTTTTTTCTCTTTCATCAATAACGGTATATCTGTAAATAATATTATAAAAATATAAAATCATTTTACATTAATTTCATCAATGATGGACCAAGAGACCAGAAATTTAAAAAGTTAAAACCGAGAAAGATCAGATTTTAGGTCAAAAGAAAAAACACTTCTGACTGGCGTTGCCAGGAACCTTAAAAATATTTTTTTAAAAATGGAAAAACTCGGGTAACAAATTGGTTTCAATTTTTTATTTCCTTTTTTTTTAACACAAAGCAAATATTGAAATAGGTAGGTTAAAAAAATCGGTAGCCAAATCAAATATTTTAAACGATTCGAGGAAATTGTTATATATGCATCATCATATATTATATTTTAGGACAGATAATTTTATTTTTTTTTGGCTAATTTTCTCAAGTTGGGAAAATTGTTTTTCCCTGCCATTTTTCGAATTATTAGAACTAATTTTAAAAAAAAAAGTATTTAAAAAATTTAATCATTATAAGAAATTATTTTCGAGCTTCGTGCTGATCTTTTATAGATATGCTAAAAGGCGGTTCTGAAGTGGTTTTGGCTCTTGATTTGACGGCATTCCAGGTGGTTTGCTTCTTGTTCCAAAAACTCTCTCAATTAAACCTCTAAAATGAATCACTAAACATTTTGAACCAGAGTGTGTATAAATGCTCTTCAAAATTATAAAAAAATCTTCTAAGGTTTTTGATCTCTTAAGATTTTTCTTTGAGAATGACTCTTTAAAATATTTTTTTTGTAAAACAAAATTTTCATGATTTTTTACATAAAAAAATCTTTTAAATGTTCTTTAAAATTTTTCAAAAAATCTTTGAACATTTTCTTTTTTCAAACTCTGTGAAACAATATATAAACTATTTACGATTTTTGTTAAAATATGTCCGACTTAGGTTCCTATAAGTGGGGGGGGGGGCGTGCAAGATTTTTAGAGGTCTATAATCGGTAGGGGGGGGCTTCTAAAATATTTTAAACATTGGTCAGGAGTTAGGCAGGGTTAAAAATATTTTTTGAAAAGTAGGTGGGCGATGGAAGGGTAAATTTTGGATATTTTTTTCTTGGGATATGAGCATAGCAAACTTCTATTTATTAAAAATCTTTTTTTTAAAATGTCATAATATCGCATATTTTGTAAGTTCGTTTTAAATTCATTTAAAACAAATAAAAAGGCAGGCCAGCCATCAAAACAATTTTTGAACATTAGGTGGGCGGGCGGGTGAATTAAAAAAAACCATGGATGGGCTAGCGAGGAGGTTTAAATTTTTTTAAAACAACTGTGTATGGGCATTTTTATAAAACCCGCATTGCAGACCTCTAGTTTTGATTCCATACCCATTAAAAGGGTATAGGATCTGTTTAATCGGTTAATAAGGTTCTCTGCAATCTATTCCAGTTTAACCTCATTTTATTATATTAGAAAAAAATAATAAAAAATTTAATTAATTAATTTTGTAAAAAAATAAATATGTAATTTACCTATCTATTTTATTTTTTTAAATGATAAGAATCTTGGAAGTGGGTGATAAGAAAATGATACTTTTGGTCAAATATCTGGGTTAAGGTTTTATAAATGTTAAATAAGAAAAATCTATTAAAAAAAATATCTAAATTTAATTTTTTTTAAAAAGACTAGTTGTGCCATGCCTTTTTTTTGTAAGATTTGGTGTGTAAGATCGTCACATAAATTTTATTTTTAACTTTTAAATGATTTTAGGATTATAAAAGAAAATAATAACAAAAAAATAAGGAATGCGGATGATGTGTAATCGTTTCCTAACAATTTTTATTTTTTAAGAGGATATAAAAAAAAATAATTTTTGACAAGTAACTACGAGTAAAAACTGGTCAATTAAAATATTGTATAATATAAAAATAAAATTAAAACAATTTAAAAAATTTTTTTTATAGAGATCGGACCAAAACGAGAACGTAATAAATAATGATGACAACTAAATTTCCAATAAATTATTCATAATTAGATAAGAGGTTATTTTGCGGTGAGGAGATAAATTTCAAAGTGTTATCAAGGATTGCACTAGGACATTTCATTACTTAAAATTAGGAAATAATAATATAGCTAATCGTCCTTTTTCCTTTAGGAATTTCTAATGTCTGAATGGAATGTGATTATAGACTTTAAAAATATAGTAAACTGCCTTGGACCATATGCCTAAAACTGCAGAATTGTTATAGTGTCTATATATAAATACAAAAATATACTATCTGTATTTAGATATATTTTTATAAAAAGCTGTACCTAGATATATTTTTAGATGTATCTATATTTATTTGAGTTACATTTTGATTATATTATAAAAACAATAATTGAATCTTATTCATTAAAGAGCGTGGCTTAAAATGTCTTCACATATAAAAGGGGATCTCTTGAAAATGTTCTATTGCTGAAATCTAACCATTATAACCATTATAATCATTTAATTATATATTTTAGATATCAACTCAATAAAAAATTTTTTTTCTAACTCACTTCAAGTACAAAATTTGAATATTAGCAATAGAATCCTTTTAAGCATTACGTGCACCTTATATAATAAAAATGTATCTTTGGCGAAATTGTATCTGTAGCTAGTTACATTTTCAATAATTAATCTAAATACATTTTATGGTATATCTGAATCTAAGTCCAAGACTATGAATCTAAATCTAGATCTTTTTTATACTATGTATCTGTATCTAGATACATTTGAAAAGTTTATTTAAACAACTCTGAAAATTTGTGTTATATATATTTTTTTAAGTATAATACTTTATTACTCTATTTTCAATTTGCAAAGATTTTGAATATAGATTTAAAATTAATTTGTTTTAAAAAATAGATTTTGAATATTGTGATCATATCTGTTCATTCATATTTCCTTTGGGCTTTTTCATCCTCCTAAGAAAATTACCATAGAGGATTTGAGGAGAAAATCCGCATTTGATTTTATCATATTAATTAACATAATGTTATTAAATTTTTTATATTCTGGCCAGGCATGTCTCTACTATAAATAGTTATTCGAAAAAGTTATATACTTTAATAGTATAACTCATTATAAAAAGTAACTTTTAGTTAACAAATCAAGAGTTTAACAGTAAAGGGCTTAAATAGAAAACAAAATAATTATAACCTTTTATGTTATCATCATTTTTAAAACACTTATTTTAGTTTATAATCCTTAACTTTCAGATGATTAGTATAAATATCAAAATAAAAATGTGTAAAAACTTAGACTATATTTGTTAGATGAAAATGGCAATGCTCAAGTCAGTGACCCGCAGCCCCTCAGTTCACAGTTCACTAATTAAAATACATTTTGAACCTTTGTTATGTTGAATACAAGCATATGCGCCGACTTCGGGAGGAAGGGCAGCGGGGGCTCTCGCTAGTGATCTGCATCGGGCCTAATTTTTCAAGCCCGGCCCGAAATTTTTTTATAAAAGTTTTGCCGGCCCGGCCCGAACCCGAAATTTTTTAAAAAAGTTTTGCTGGCCCGGCCCGAACCCGAAATTTATTTTTAAAAAATTTACCGGCCTGGCCAGGTCCGAATTTATTTAAATATAGAAATTAATTTTTATAATTACTTATAATAAAAGACATATGTTATATAGCGTTTAGTTTCAATAAATTAAATCAAAAATTTTTATTTTACATATAAAATTCAATATAAAATTGATAAATTTAGATATCCGGCCCGAACCCGATTATTTTAAATAGAATTAGGCCGAACCCGGCCCGAAGCCCGTTCGAGCCGGGCCGGACCTAACTTTGCAGATCTCTAGCTCTCGTCCCAATTGATAAATGAGGACTGTGCCCCCAATAAAAATAAATAAATAAGATATATTCTTTAGACATCAAAATATGCAGAAATCAATGTAATGAGGAGTGGAGTCTTTAAAGTTACTGAAAAGATGTCTGGTTTGCTAGCGCGTCTTCACAATGAAGAATCTAGAGCAATCTGTGTATATTGTGAAGTTCATATATTAGATCTTGTTGTACAGTATTCATTTAATACTATTTCAAAAATCCAAGATTTTATCGTATTAATGAAAGACTTATTATCTCTTGTTCGAGATTCTCCCAAACTCATGAAGATATTTCGTTCCATCTAAGAAAAATGATAGTTAAACTTCCTTAAGGCCATTATGCCTTTACAGGCTGGTTTACGCTAACAATATTTGAGAGATTAGAAGTTTAAAATGCTGAAACCCAAAGTTCTTCATTATATTTTTAAAATGTTAAATATAAACTAGAAATCCTGATCAAAATTTTAGATGCATTACCACAAGATAATGGCCTCAAAAAGTTTTGGAGAAAAGTTTTTAAATGCAGGGGAATTAAATATAAAGCCCATTTTAAAGGGATAGAAAAATACCTAAGATTTGAAGAAGGCTATAAATGTATTATACCATCATTTCAGGTCAGTTAATGAATATTATAGACAAATTTATTATGATGTTTGAGATCATACAAAATTGCATGTATAAAAATCGTTTCTATAAACCAGTTAATGGATTATTTAATTAATTTAAAGCAATTCGCAATTCAAAAATTGATGAAAATCATGTTTTAATACTCCATAAGATGAAGGATCACTAATTCTTCATAGAGATATGTTTTTCGCTCAAAGTTTGAAAATTATACATTAAACTCTTTAGAGGACGTCATAACCATAATAAAAGAATATAGTAAGAAAGAAATTATTCCTATTTTTCCAGAGTATGTAAAATTTATTAAAATGCTATTAACAATTCCCTTAAGTGCATGTTCTGTAGAACAATAGTTTTCAGGACTGTAATATTAAATTATTGTATTTACATATTTTTATACTTAAATAATGTGGTATTCTAATTGATATATTTTATATAAAGACATTCGAGGGGTAATTAGCTAATTTTATATTTAGTTCAGCTTTAATTAAAGAAATTAAAATGGAAACGCTGTATATTATAAAGGCTAACCTTGCTTTCACAGTTAGCGCTAATTATTATATTTATATCATATTTTTATACTTCGCCGCGAATTCGCGCTAACTGTGAATGCAGGGTAATACGTCTTAAATCTTATTTAGTATAATAAATCCGGGTTAGGCCGGGCGACTTAATATTTATGAAAAAATCAGGGCCGGGCCGGGTCGAGCTTTAATTTTATAATGATATCACTCACTTTTGTGTCTTGCAAGAAACAAGGCGCCAACATTCTTTATTTGTATATTTATCAACTTTTTCTATATTTAAATAAACCCCTGCCGGACCGAGCCCAGCAAACAAATAATTTTTTTTATTTTGAGTCGAACTGTTCGGGATTAATAAAAAATATTTAGTTCAAGATCGGGCCGGGGGGGGGGGGGTCAGGCTTAAAAAATTAGGCGTGATGTAGATCACTATTAAATATTATCTAGTCATTATTTAATTTATAAAAAAGCTAAGTAAAATAAAAATATAATATTTCCCATGCAAAGTTAAATACAAGCTTTTTTTGCCATTTTTTTTACAATAAATTAAAATTTGATTAGGTATTTTTTTTCAAGTTTTTCATATTTTTAAAAAATAAATTCAGCCCCCATAGAGATTTTAGTCAGCTGATGACAGTTCATTTTGCTTTCCCATATATGAATTTTTCAATTCAAAGTCCTGGGTTTTTTTTAAAGAAATTTTCATAAAATTTTAATGTAAACTGTTTATATGGGTAACCCAAATAGCGGGCCTCTAATTGGTTTGCATTGATATTGTTACAAGATCAAAAATAAGAGGCTGGTAGTTCTTTGTAGCAATATTGCCCTACAAAACTAATTTCCGTCTTTTTGGATTGTTTGGTATAAAAAACTGCCAGCCCTAATTTTTGATCTTGAGACACCCATTATGATTTATTTCAATCAATTAGTTTAGATAGTATTATATGATTGATTTAACGTTACTATGAAGAGCGGTGTCGCGCTATTTATAGAGCTCATTAAAATGATGATGGTCTAAGGTTGTTTTATAATAATTGTTTGAAATTTCGTATATATATCGTATTGGGATATGGAATCCTTGGGTGATCGGAATTTTATATCATTTATTGAGGGTGATTTTTAACTTTCGATAATCTGACTTGACTGGAAATGTATTCTAGCATGTGCAGGATAACCTGTCCTATAAATTTTAGCAATGGACCTTTTGCATAAATTTATATAATATTATATAAAAATTGATATAAAAATAGTTCAAATGTTCTAGGAAAAATTGTACGATCACAATTGTAGAAGCTTTATAAATGTTGGAATACATTTCCGATTAAATTAAATTTTCCAAATTTAAAATTCGCTTTCGGTAAATGATTGTCCGGATTGCAGATTTCATATCCCAAAACAAAAAATATATAGTATAGGTATATATATACAAAGATAAAGATATGTAAAATAAATTACTAGCCTATTCAGATTTTTTTCCAAAAAGTTACATGGATGGGGCCAGACATGAACTTATTTCTTTCAGTTCAAAAATAAATTATAAACGACGGACACTGAGTTTGTATATTAAACGAATAGATATATCCAGCTGAGTTAAGTTAGGATGATTTAAACTAGAGGTCAACGAGTCCCGGCTCTTAATTTTTTTTACCAGGTTAGGAAAAATACATTCATACAAGTTGTCCGTCCCAGTTCTTAATTATATTTAATGAAGGAGACATGAATTAGTTTAATTCGCTTTATAAAAAATTGTGAACCTGCAGGTTTGAAGGGCCGCCGCACCCTACTTCTTATTTAAACTATTCAAATTTGAGATATCCAAAAATTAATTTTTTTAAAAAATATTATACTCTCAATATGAGCCCAGGGTGAAAACAATTATAAAATTTAAAATGGTGCTTCGTGGTTACAATATTCCTTGTAAGGTCTATTCTAAAACGAAAACGAATCGAACAATAAATTATTCGTATTTGATTCTTCTAAACAAACCAAATACTTTACTATTCGTATTCATTTAATAGAATTTATTATTCTTATTTGATTGATATCGAATAAATTATTCGAATCGTAAAGATCGTCAACTAGATAAACTGATAAAATTAATCAATGAGTTGGGGTAGGTTTGATTTATGATAAAAAATAACCATTATAATGTATTTCTTAAACTTTAAAGAGGAGCAACGAGAAAAAAAAATAAGCTTAACAAAATTTTACAATAAAATTTATTTTAAAAAATTTTCCCCCAAAATGAGCAATTTATAAATGATACTCCAAACCACGCATAATCCCCTTATCCTATCCTACCCTATCCTATATCTCTCTAACTCTTTAACCTAATTAGCTCTAATTTTGTATAAGAGGTTGTTTTCATATAAAATAAAAAAACTTATCCAATGACGAGACAAATCTTTAACCCTCTGGGCATCAAGCGGCATGAGAAACTCGTAATATTTTTTTACTGAACAAACTATTATTTATACTGTATAAATATTAATTCTATATTAGTAAAAATAAAAAAATATATTAACAATTTCGTAAAAAAATACTGGAGGGTTATAATTATGCACCAAAATAAAATAATTAGTTGCACTTACCCTTGTCCGGGGTGGTAGGTAATGGTTAAATATCGGCTAATTTAGCTCAATCTTCAGGCGCTTGCCGGAAAAACTCAAATAAAATTAAGATGTTTTAATTTATATTAGTTTCTTCCAAATTTGAGCTGCTATTTATTTTAAGAAAAATCCCGAGGCCAGAGTAATAATTTTCTTCTGAAAGCTTGGTCTAGCCGGCTAAAAATTGACATAAACGTCTAAAAAAGTAAATAATTTTTTTCAAGGAAGAGAGGATGCAAATTTTTTTTCTTATAACGAAAAATGAATATTTCATATCGAATTTAACCGGAAATTGCATATTTTATGCACTAAGTGAGATTGGTGAATTAGAGGATTACAATGAAATAAATATAATATAAATACCCAAATTGTAATAAAATACGTAAATTATAACAAAATATGATAATGAGCAAATGTCTAAATTAGGAAAGTTCATTTTGTTAAATATAATTTATGTATAATTTAAGTAATTTTAATTTTTACTATTACCCTTCAAGTGTATGAAAATGGCATAAAAAAGCAAAATCGAAAATATCGTGGAGGGGGGGGGGCAAAAATTTTCATGGAGTGGCTTCAAATGCTAATCCGAAGTGGCTTTACCCATAACTGTCATCTGTTTTTTTAATAAATATTTTTTGATAAATTCTTGGATAATAAGCATTTTCTTATTTTATTTTCGGATAAAAGTCGCACCGATAAAACTCATTGTAAAATCCTTTTAAAATTCCAATTATTTCAATTTATTTTATAAAATATTTCATTTTTAAAAAAAACATATAGAAGAAACGTTATTTTTTATGGAAAAAATTAAATTATAAATCATATAATTTTAAATTTTGTTTTATTTATCCTGGCTGAACCCGTCGTGTCATCATAAATTTTTCTAAGTTTGTAAATAATCTTCGTACTATTTTTCTCTCTTTAGGGTATTTAAATTTCACCTTATCTGTCAAAACAAAATCAAAGGAAATACAAATATTTATAAAAATGATGATATATAATATATGTTAGTTATACTGCATCTCAATTCTTACGAATTTTTCTTATTTTAATTGAATCTTTTCTAAAATAGGTGGGTAGATATAATTATAATATAACTCGCATAAAGAACCAATAATTGTTAAAAATAAATGTTTAAAAATCTAGTATAAATTAGTGTTAAAATTTGGCAAATGTTATAAAAACGTTATAAGGGCTGTAACTGACCATATATAAAAATAAACTTTATATAAAAAAAATAAAGATAGCAACCCAATCATTTTTTTGGCAGGCAAAAATATTATAACCTTTTCCAGAATTATTTAAGAACAATTTTTATGAATGAACATATTAAAAAAATTTTGAAGAGAAAGATATCGTTTTGTAAAAAAAAATAAGATAATTTTATATTAATTTATTTATTTATTTATTGCATTATTTTTTAAATATTTTTTACTATAAAAAGAAATAAAATTTATTATAATTTATAAAAAGGTCAATTAACTTGCAAAAATGTTATATAATATGTTTTTTTTAAATATTTTGTTTTATTTCATTTAAGTATTTTTTTTTCTTTTTTATTTTTTTAATTTTTTAAGAAAAAATTATACAAATTTATTGTACAAAACAAGTATTAAAAAAATAAAAATTTTAATATTTTCCACAAAAAAAAATTAAAATGCCATTTTAAAATTTAAATTATGATATTATTCACATAATTTATATAAAAATAAAATTACAATAAAAAAATTCCAATGAAAAAAAAATCATAAATAGTTTAACTTTAATATAATCAATATTAAAAAAATATTATAATTCTGCTGAAAGGTATATTAAAAGGTGAAGAATACATAATCAGATCTTGAAAGAAAAATAAAATTTTATACATAATTTAAAAACTCTTTTATTATAAAGAATTATTGTTTTTTTTTTAAAAAAAAATTAATAAATAATCATTTTGAAATTCCTTTATCGAGGAAAAAAACGGAGTTTCCGCTAGATCTAAATTAAGGTCGTGTTGAAAAAGTCGCTATTTCGTCTACATAGTCAGGGCCGTGTTACAAATTTTGGCGGCCTAAAGTGAAAATGAATTCGGCGAATAGGATTCGTGAATAAGCATCCTATTAGTATTAACTTAGATTTTTGTTACGGAACACCATGCCGGTTAATAGTTTAAATATTAAAATGAAAAATTGGTTAAAATATAAGGAATCTACATAAAGTACAATGCCGGATGTAGGAGAGTGTTGTTGGTATATATTAAATATAGACGAAGGCCCGACTGGCTAGGATTTTAAAGTATATATGCTAAATTTCCAATTTTTTAAATTTGTTTTAAGAAATATATTATTTATCTCATCTTCTTGGTTTATATAAAACACATATATGGGGTATGCAATATCTTTTTAGCATGACTATTTACCGACACCTTGCGTTCCGTAACAAATAGCCTAATATTTATGCATTATATTAAAATAAAAATGATTGAATTATGTGATATTTAAGAAAAAATTTGTATAAATATTTTAACTTTTTTAAAATAAATCACTTTTAAATGCATGAAAATTATTGTTTGGAGGATCATTACCACGCCTACCAACCCTTTTGCATGGGGCTCTAGGCTTATTTGAATTAGGCCAAAAAATAAAAATTTTAGACAAAAAAAAAATTTTTAATTTTAAAATAAGTTTTCATCTATTTTTTGGTACGAATTTAAAAATATAATTGTTTTTAATATTTTTTGTCTGGTTATAGTAACTGGACATTCAAAAAGTAATTTTTTTAGTTTGAGCCGCTCTAGGAGCTCTCAGAGAAATAATTTTGTAAAATTAAATTTTCCATAGCTAGTTGAAAATTCCGTTAATGGCATTATTTTTTTTCCATTGTGATTTAGAAATCTAATGCAATCTGTTCCAAACAGAGTCTTTAGTTTACCTGTGTTCGTAAATGTTTTATGCGTCTCTTATCTTTAAGCGGTATCTGCATCTATCATTCAGTACATTTTAATATAAAAAAATTTTATTATATTATTAACAATATATTTATTAAATATTTGTCCAGTTTATTTCTTTACAATTTAAGATTAAAAGACAATCTTTATTATACATAATGGATGACCAGAATTCCTTCCAACCACACACCCCCCCCCCACAACTTATAAAAGAAAATTTTTTAGATTACATTATTGCCTAGCGCACTATTGGGGAATATATTTGGTACTGCAAAAATTATTTTACGATATGGGATGCCTTAGTGAAGAAAATTTTGATAATGCTCAATAATTACTGAAAGTTAAAATTGTCATTTAATTATATATTTTACATAATAATTAAAATATCAAATAGAATTTTTTAAAAAAATAACTTACTTTCTCAACATTATTACAGATTGTGGTTTCACTCTAAAATTATGATTTTTAACAATAGAATCCTAATTTTGATATTACTAATTCGCACCTTTAACATACATGTTTATAGTATAAAATTGTATCAATTTGACATTAGTCGGTATCTAGATATCATTTTACGCCATATATTTTATCAATTTCAAAATATCTTTTAAAAACTCTGGTTCCAACATGCTTCACTGTCACTTTAAACATCTTTGATTTTTAATTTTCAATATCTAGTATAGTTTTAGTTTACCGCGAATATTTAAGGGATCTATTTTGAGGGATGAAATGGGTCCCAAAATAATACATAATAATATAAATGTTTCTTTATAAGTGTTGTGTTTTTTTGCGTTTTAATTTTTATGATTGGAAAAATTTTTAACATTCATTTTATATTTGAATTCTGTTTAAAATACCAATCATATTTATATCTTATTTCTCCACGACGTAAGACATTGATACATGATTCCCTCTGGCAGGCGCGTAACCAATGGGGGGGGGGGGGGGGGGTTACAAATATTTGAATACCAATTTTCCAACATATTCAAAATATTAATAAAATGGAAAAATATTTAGTCAAAGAGATAAATCAAACGATAATTTATTTTATTATTATATATATTTATTCTATTAAATTCAAAATTATTAGTGAGTTAGAATTAATAAGTATTTTTTATAATATTTTAATTATTAATATATATCTATAATTTTTTAAATATTTTTCATTTTTACTTCCATTTGGTAGAACAGAAGAAATAGAAATACAAAAGTTAAATAAGGCTGAGCATGAAAAAAAGTAATGTGTGGTCAGAAGCGATATCATTATTGAATTCAATTGATCAATCAGAGTTTATCATTGCTGCTAGTTGCATCATAAATTATTTTTAGCTCACTACTTTATAGAAATTTACAAAAACCAAATTTAGATTTGGTTCAGGTTATTGATTTGGCGGAAAATATATATGAACAGGTAGATACAATAAGAATGAATGTAGATAAATATTTTCTTAATATTTATCTAGACGTTGAATCGAAGGCTAAATTTTATGATATAACACAAATTAAACCTCGTCTAGCACCTAGGCCATTATTGAGATATAAAATAAATATTGGCTCAACTGAAGAAAATTATAAAATATTCATTTTCATCCCATTCTTAGATACTTTTTTATCGCAAATAAAAGTACAGTATTTAGATAAAAAACAAGTCTTTAGCAATCTTCAAGTTTTATTACCCAAAGATCCTTCTTCATTTTCTAATGCTACTATTGGTAAAATAAATATTTAGCAAAATTTTATTCCTATGATATTGATACTGAAATAAATTTAATCAATGAATTCGAATTGTGGTATAAATATTTACTACGTTTAGCTATTTTACCTGAGCATGCTATTGTTCGCTCATTCGGTGTAAAAAAACCTTGGCTCAATTTCCTAATATTTTGAAGTTGTTCTATATTCTTGCATGTTTGCCTATTACAACATGTACGAATGAAAGGACTTATTCCAACTTGAGAAGGTTGAAAACATATTTACGAAGTACTGAATCTCGGCTAAATGGGTTAATATCCACAGAAATTTGGT
This sequence comes from Gordionus sp. m RMFG-2023, assembly GCF_954871325.1. Classification (NCBI taxonomy): domain Eukaryota; kingdom Metazoa; phylum Nematomorpha; class Gordioida; order Chordodea; family Parachordodidae; genus Gordionus; species Gordionus sp. m RMFG-2023. The sequence goes on from NC_088775.1 coordinate 16,661,635, forward strand.
TCCAATGACAAACGAAATTCTTTATGAATTGACAACATTCCCAAGAAAATTAAAAATCACATTATAATTATAGAAAATATTTTGTATATTGTATTTGATAAGAAGTTAAAAAAAACTTGTTAATTTAATTATTTTCTAGTTAATATTTAGTATTTTCAATAAAAAAATTATATTCTACTTATATTGTATGAGAATTTAAGCTGAGGCTAGTTTTTAAAGCAAATTTTATAAAAAAAAATGACATTACACTTTATTTCAACTTTACATTTAAAAAAACTTTATTAAATATAATATTCTAACTTGAAATAATAAAAAAATAGGCTTGTAATATCCTTAAGCACGAATTAGTGAATAATAGTTAAAAATAGAAATATAATTATTATTATAGATAAAACATAAGAAAAGGGGTTTGGGGGCGAAGCCCCCAAAAAAATCCCCCCCCCCCCCCCATAAAAAAAATCCTGGATACGCCATTGCCCTCTGAAAGTAAGTCCACAATACTTTTTTTTCATAGTGAATTTTTGTCATAACAAAATCATTGGCAAGGGTAAAACAGTATAAATAAAAATGTAGTAACTATGCTAAACCTTCACCCCAATCCCGAATGTAAATAATATTAAATTGACAAACATGCGCGAATTCGTAGCGAAGTATACAAAATTCACGGCAAATACAAAAATACAGTCATTTTGATTGTTAAACTTATATTTTTTAAATCTGATAAAAATCTTGGCTCAATCTTTAGACTGAGATTATAAAAAAAATTCTCCTTAAATTTGACTTCGAGACTTAAACTCTCTTGTAATCATCTTAAGTAGAATCTAAATATTTAATGCTATATAATCCTATACATCTCCCTAAAATAAGCATATAACCATCCAGAGAAGTTAATTCAAATATTTAAAAAAGACCAAGCTGAAAAAACAATCTCATCTCATTATCATTGATGATTCTATTTTTCCACTTACGCCTTTCCGATTTTTTTTGGCTAAGCCGTTTTAGAGCAACTGGTAAGCAATATAGTCATTCGCATAAAAATATGATAAATAATGGTCAGATTTACACTTACAAAGGAGACCATGGGTAACGGTGAGAAGATAAATATATATTTTCTATACTCCAATGAGGTGAAAGCCCGGGGTATATTGACACCTAACCCGAGTATCGAGTAAATTGAAGAACTAGCCACCTCTCACATATTGAAGACGAGCTCATGCACTATGAGAAATCTATCGGACTCGGAGTATTTTAAATAATGAGCCTATCAACAAATATTATTAGTATTATAAATTCTAGGACGATTTTTTTATTATTTCATACATAAAAAATATTGGCTATATAACTTTAGTTCTCTCATGATTGAGAAAATGACCGAGTAATCTAAACAAGACCCAAAAATTATCTGTAAGAAATTACAAAGAATATAAATCGTATCTTGTTAGTTCCCTCCCCCCAACAATTTAATGTTTTTAAAGAAGTCACTCATGTTGAAATGCTATTCGTGTTAGTGTTAGTGTTATAATAATTTTTACAATTTTTGAATTTCATAACATTACCTAAAAATAACGACGAGTGACCAATTAAATTATTCTTTATATATAACTAATATAAATTTTTTTAAAATTTTATATTGGTAAGTGGTCATAAAAATACGGACTATAATATTCTACATCGGGTATAGAATAATTTTTTCAAAAAATAAGTTATTCACTATAAAAATAATTTAAAGTATTTTAAAAAAATTATATCAATAAACTTCATTAACCTGAATTATTATATCAACCAATAATAATATCTGATGAGCTTATGGTGAAGGGGGGTTTGTTTTTCATAACTTGAGAAATTTCATAATATTATTTTTTTTTAGCATTTTATTTCATTTTATATTTCAAAAATATCATTAAATTTCAAAAAAAATTTCTTTAAAATTGTTTTTAAAAAATCTTCTTCATAAGAGAGAGAAATAAAGAATAAAAAGGTAATACGATATCTCACTTTTCAATTCAAATCAAGGAATTATGTTTAAATTATTTTTATATTTTATACCGCGATTATAAAGATATAAAAATGTTATATTATATTATAGTTAAGTTATTATTTTAAAAAGAAATAATATTATTATCTTAGAATATTTATTCATATATTAATTCCTCTATGTCAAATAATTTATGAAAATAAATGTTAGAAAAAAAAGAGAAGAAAAAGATTATTAACTTTATCAATTTTTTTTATATGCGTGTTACATACATTTTAGTAATTGAATAATAAATTTTAAAGGAAAGAATATAGACAAGAAGAAACAACGGAGTTGAAAACAAATTGAATTTTACCAATATTATCTATTATATTTTCATTTCTGAGGTATTCTAAAAAAGACATTATTTTTTATTTAGATTTGCTCACAAAAAACACTTATCATCTTAGTTTGAATTTTACACTAAATAGTGGCTTATCTAGATCTGGGGCAAATTAACCTATTCCTTTATTTTATATATATATATACCATCACCTCTCATCACCTGTAATATATATAGAACCCACAATGCTTCCCCCCTCTTAGTAGACACCCCAATGTATATTAAACAGTGTTGTATAGAAACCTGTTATAAAGTAATAGCTTAAAAACAAGTAAGGAATTATGATAACTTATTACTTATTCGTTACTTATTAATTTATATTTTAATCATATTTCATTACTAATTTTTTTAATATAATATATATTTTTTAATTAAATAAATAAAAAGGCAACAAGTTCCAGTTTTTAAAACAAATTATATAGTATTTAAATGTATATATCATTCCATTCAGGTTTTTATTTTTATCAATCTATCAGATTCAGATGTAATCAATTATATTAGAGAGAAGTAAAATTATATTCATTGTGCATTCCTATTCGGCCTGAATGTGACAAATATTTTTGGGGTTAAATATAAAATGGAACCAAATATTTACAATCTCCGTTCAATTTTATCATCAAACAAAGTATTCTATTTAATGTACATGTTCAAACTTGAAAAATAATTTAAAGTATGCGCAGCGCTGACTTGCTAAAATTTTTACTGGTTAACTAAAAAAGTACTAAGTAAATAAATCTATAAATACTTCAATTTTATAGGAATAGATGCCCAATGTGTGATCAGGATTCGACTGTGTAAATGTCATAATTAATTTGGGGGAGAGTAGGATATGATCTTGCTCTAATATGTTGATGATTATCCTATATTTCTATAAGGCTAAGTAGTTGTCATAGATGTCACTTAAAGATATTGGATTTAGGATCATTGAGTGTACTAGTGTGCTGAGAATATGTACCAATATTTGTATATACAAAGTGATTTCTAACTCTTATCACTCTTAAATGTGTGAACTCTCAATTTTAGTCATTGATACTAGTGTTTGAAATCTTTTAATGCATTTGCAGTCACTTCCACATTTCCCTAGGTCAAGGTACAAATTAAAATTAACAACAAAAAAAAATCCCCTTTTCTACTTTCTATCTCTTTACCCATCCCCTTTTTATTCTTAAGTATTGTTTAATTGCCCGATTCGGGTTGATTTTTAAAATGGGTAAGATTTTAGCCTAAATAATATCTAGATATTTGCCAAATAGAGGTTCAAACCTTTCTGCAATATATTAACAAAATATCCAGGGATACATTATATTATTTTGGCTAAAATTTAATGGGCCGTTTTTAAAAATGAACTCAAATCGGGCTTTTTAACAACACTAATTCTAATGAGTACTTTTTTAATCATTGCCTAACTTAGTTATTTATGTAGGAATTAAACGTTTTCTTTTCAAAGTTCATGAATTTCACAACGTTTTGACTAACATATATTGACGCATGTTTTATAAATTAAAATCCTTTAGGTTATGAATTCATCCCAAGCCGAATTCTAAGCCAGCGTCTAGATGTCAGAAAATTTGATGGAGACAAGCCCCTATACAAAATCTATCCCTACCCCCTAAAAAAATTTACACGGGCTTCGGCCGCGATATTCGCTAAACCACGATGCTATAGTGATATTAATAAAAAAGAACATTTATAATCTCACAACAAAATTTTATTTTCATCCTTTTAGGCTTATTTAGGCTGGAAAAAACAATTAAATCTCTAATTCTTGCTAATAATCAATCGGCAATTGAAAAGCTATATGGGCCACTCCATTGGGATTGATCATTGAATGGGAAGCTTCAATAATTTTGGATGTTTGCTAATTATCAGAGACCCGGAGTGAACCAGAATGAACCGCTAAACCGTTACCTTTATATATATATATGAACCGTAACCGTAACCGAACAGATGTAATTATTTTTTGAAGGAATCAAAAAAACCTTTATTAAAAAAAGTTAAACCGGTTTGAACCGGTTTCAGCCAAATAAAAATAAATAATTTTACCTTTTATTACATTCTTTTCCTTGTGGTGTATTACATATTTTACCATATCTAAGTGGTTAATTATAATTAATAAATGATCAAAATATTTATTTAATATCCATAAGAAGTATGTAATTTTTTACTATGACTTAAATTGATCCACAATCTAATAACTGCTTCATATGGTATTAGAGCATTCTTATTTCCTATATTTTAGTATGCAAAATATCTAAACAACCAATTTTTGATTTAGTTGTATTTAATTATTCTAAAAAATCATCAGTTTTTATATATTGGGAATCAAAAAGTTTGAATATCCAAAATTATATAAACTTGCTTTTACAATACTTGCGGTTCCCGCAACACATGTTTCTATTATAAGGACCTTTTGGGGATAAAATTTGTATTATCACCACCATGAACCAATATGAACACTTATATTAGAAAATATATTACTTATACGTTCAAATAATATATTTAGAAATGAGTTACGATTATATTATATTTTTTTATATATTATTCATAGATACTTATAATAAAAATTAATTAATTTCATCTATTTTAGAAATAAACAATATTATTAACTTAAGTTTATGCAAAAATTTTAATAAATAATATTTTTAATTAAAATTATTATACGATGGTGTTGCTTTAATAAAAATAATTTAGAAATAAATTTCTAATCGTAATGAACCTTTATAATTAGCTGAACCGAACCGAAACTTTATAAAAATTTTCTTAAGAACCGTAGTAACCATTTTGATTTTTTATATACTGAACCGTAACCAAACTGAACCATTATAAATAAAGGTTCGGGTCCCTGCTAATTATTAAATAAAGAATATAGTCAAAATTTGTTTACCTATCGAAAATCTTATTTTTAATAAATTTAAATTTTGCTAAAATTTTAAATGATTTATTATATTCTTATTGAAATTTATTATTAAAATTAGTCATATGTGTTAACCTCTATACTTTTAGAAAATTAACAAATAAGAATAATATTAATATTTTACGTGTGAAATTGTGGTAAAAAAAATAATAAGAAGGCTTAAAAAAATTTTTTTTTATTATTTGTTAATAGACTGATCCATCATATCAATTATTGAATTTAAAAAGAATATAATTCAAGTCAAAAACTACCAAAAATCAATACCTACCCCCTCAAAAATATCTTATCTTAAAAATTTCTACCTCCCCCCCCCCCAAAAAAAAGGCCAATATATTACATTTGTTTCCTACCCACCCTGGCTATAATATTTTACTTGTTACGATATAGCTCTTACTTTACTTTTGTAAAGCATAAAATATATTACTATGAAAGAAATTACGTTTTCCTTTTATTTCATCAATGGTTATACTAAAACATTTATTTCAAAAATCCCTAACTTAAATGATAAATATTTGCAATGAGTTTGTTAAAATTATTTTATTATTAAAATATTGGTAATTTCCTTCAATTATTTTTATGTTAATTTTAAATAATGATTACATTTCAAAGTTTTTATCTAATAAATAAGATGGTTTATCTCTTGGCATTGCTTTGTCATACTGATCATTTGTTCAATAGGTTCTGATAATGGAGTGGTGTATTATATTTTATAAACAAATTTTAATGTTTGGAAATTGTTTAACGTATTTTTTCTTTCGAAAAGTTTAGCACAAAATAAATCTACATCAAAAAAACACTATTTATATCTTGAGATGGATCAGAACTTATTTCCTCCACAGGTATCTGTTTTTTATCAATAAATTTTCTCAAAAAAGAAACTAAATACTATTTATAATCTTCATATCATTTGACCCAAAAAATAATAATGAAGATATTACATATAATCTCCACTTATACGATAGCCTTCTAATGTGATTTTTTTGCGGATCAAGCCTAAATTTAAAAAATATCGTATCCGAGACAGGCCCAAGCCCAAGCACAAATTTGTTCCAGCCCGACCAGAAATATTTAGTTTTTTTCACCCTGTTTGTTAATATGATTTTTTTGCATATTTAAGAATATTCATTTGTATTTTCTTTGGTCTCAAATTCTTGTGTTCTAGTCTACCAGAAATTATTTTTAAGTTTGGATCCATTCTATAAACAATATTATAAATATCAAAATCTGAGGCTATTTAATTGAATAGATCTTAAATAAAATAAAAATTTTCTAATAAAAATATTTCTCAACTTTTATAAAAGATAAATATTCTAGATTTTATGTTGGCCAAATGTAGAATATAATATATATTTTATTTATCCTAATAGAATATGATGTATTTAGGTAATAGAGTTAACTAGTCACAATACAAATCACAATCACAGTAGATTTTTAATTTGAGAAATGGGAATTATTTAAATGAATAAGTGGAATGTGTTAAATGAAAAATGACTTGTGATTCTGATTGACATTTTGATGTAACAAAATGATTATTGAGGAAATTTTTAATATTAATGTTTTAGGCCTCAGGTCGGAATTTGGATGGGGTTGCCCTTTACATTCCTACCCAAGTCCGAGAAGAAAGTCTTAACTGTTCGACTGTCTCGGGCCGTATCAGGCTTCAGACAGCCTGTGCAGGGCTCTAACTAGCACTGCTATCTAATTGAAAACATCCAAAAGACCAATAATAATATTTTGAAAAGAATAAATGAGAAATGGTATATTATGTTTTAAACACTGTAGTAATATTATACTAGTTTATATATTAATGGTTTTTTATTTATAATGTTATATATAATTATCTTTGTGGACATTGTTTGCGGCTATAAGTTACCATAATGGAAAATATATATTTTAAAAAGAAAGTTTATATACCAAATTGATTCAATATATGCCAATTACTTAACATATAAATAAGACGTTATAGTTGTACCGAACTAATCCCTAACTTAAAATCCCTACATGGTGGACGTTAGGGCCACCACCTTATTGCAAGCTGGTGTGGAAGGAGCCCCTTATAATTCCTATGCATGCATGATATGATACTTAAGACATTGCATGATATTGCACTAAAGACCACAAAATTAATGTTTAGACTAGAGACCTTCATGGGCCGGGCCGGCCCATGGCCCACGGCCTAATTATAAATTTTCTAGCGGGCCTGGGCCGGGCTTAGGTTCGTTGGAAATTTTTGCAATAGGGCTTGGGCCTAATTATAAATTTTCTAGCGAGCCTGGGCCGGGCTTAGGTTCGTTGGAAATTTTTGCAATAGGGCTTGGGCCTTAATTTTTAAATTCAAATTTAGCTTATTTTAAGGATATTAAATAGGACAAATATAACAAATCATTCTGATTTTATTAGTGTTATTTATCAAATTTCCTATACACCTTGGGAGAGTATATATTTTTTAAATCGGAAATCGGTATAATTTTACTTAATTTAACACAACGGCCTGGGCACGAAACAGCGAAAAAAGAAACAGCGAAAATCAGGGAATATTCCCAAAAATGTTCCCAAAGATGGCCAACATTTTCGATATGACATATATTTTCCCAAGTTAGCGTCAAATTCAAACCAAAATCTCAACAGTAGCAGAAAATTTAAAAACAATTGTTAGACGTAGACAAATAGATATTCAAGTAAACTTTTTATAATATTTGAAAATAAAATTTTAATTAGAAAACTCAAAAAGGACATAATTTCATAAACTATAAAGGTTATGAATATATACACCATAAAAAATCATAAGTATGAAACATTATATATCTTGCAAATCAAATCAAGGTACATAAATATCATAATCAAATTATTGCAAAAAGATTTTCTTTTAGAGTTTTATATTTATTGTAATAAATGTAATTTAGATGCAAGTTTAATTGAAAATTGCAAATAATGTGTAATATTCCTTTAAACAATTAATCAAATAAATCTATCCATACAATTACAATGTAAATATTCCATTCACTTTTAATTTACATATTATTTATAAATATTGTTGAGATGTATATTTTATATGAATTTTTAATAAAGTATTTATTCTGTCTATATGGTTGAGTTATTATAATATTATATATTATCAAGTGCAAATATAAATGATATCCTTCTATGGAAAGTATAAATAGTTAAGATAAATTGTGAATGTAAATGAGTTATTATTTAAAATATAAACCCTTCATTTAAAATGAGTAAATTTTTATAAGATAGAAAGTGCTTGGCATGCTTTTAAATTAAATTTAAAAAGATTAGAAAATTATCCATTAACCTTTCAATACTCTGGTGATTATTTTTATCATTTATTCTGATTTTCACATATTCTGAAAGTAAGTATAATAAAATTTATAATGTAATATCATTTTTCATATACAATAATAAAAATGTTGATACAAATGATACAAGAAATCCTGAAATTATAATATGACTAAAGGTAGGTTAGATATGGTGTATTGAATGACAAAAAATGATACAATTTTAAGCAGGTCTTACACACTTCTAAACATAATATCAATTAATTCACATGATATAGCAAACATAAAAATATCCATTTTTAGAAGTAATTATATATATAAAATATCAATGGAACTTATTAAACCATATTTAGAAGTACAACAAAAATCATCAGATTATCCTGACTTTTGAAGGAATCTATATGCAATCAATGACATATAATTTATACCAAAATATTAAATACAAAAGGAGATATATATTTGAAAATTAATTACTGTATGCTATGTATAATTTTGGTAGATATTTAGCAATATTATTGTATTATAAATGGTCTATGCTATGATAAAAATATTGAATATTGTTTTACATAAATATATTTTATATTAGGCACATTAGGCAATAATTTTGGAAAAAAATTAGTACATAAATTAATATTAATCATAATATATTTAATTAAAAATATAATAAATATTTACTATATCAAAATATATAAGATAACAGCATTATTATTAATATTTTAACAATATATATATTATTTAAATTTATGACTTTTTTAGGGGAGTCATACATAAATGGGAACATTTTTTATTTTTCGCTGTTTCGTACCGAATTCACAACGGCCTGGTTTAGAGTGTATAGCTACTATAGGTAATAAATATTATTTATATTTTGAGGAAAATTACATAACATACTCTTTTTTCTGAACTAATTTATTTTTTTATGTTTTTTTTATATATGGGATGGGTATTATATGACTTTCTCCTTTGTAATAAATTGTAGTATTTTTAATTTTTTTTTTAGATATAATGAATAAAAATCAAGAAATAGTTAAAAAATTACATTCTCAAGAATACAAATTATTAGCAAACAACTCATTGAATAGCAAGGTCTGGGATTCTTTTAGTATAATAATAGACAATCATAATAATAAAATCGGATATGTCCAATGTAAAAGATGCCAAGACATACTTTCATATTCAAATAAAGTAGGATCATCCCATTTATCAAGACATTAAACCAAATCCTATAATTAAATTATCTTCTTTTTATCCAATTAAAAATGTTAAAACATCATATACAAATGAAAAAAAGGAAGTTATCAATAGATGTGTAAAATTTTGTCCTGTGGATATTCGCCCATTTCAATGTATAGCAAGGCTTTAAACATTTAGCACAATATTTTATTGAAGTTGTCAAAGAAGGGTTTGATTGATGTTTAAAATATTTTGCCAAGTCCTATAACTATATCAAGGCATATGAATGATATTTCTCAAAATTTGCACAAAAAAATATTCCCAGAAGTACTAAATGCTTTAATAACTGATTTATACACAGATGACTTCAAAAAGTACACATATATAACATTAACTCTTCACTACATAATTAAATGGAAATTAATAAAACGTGTTTTGTTTACTTCTCTTTTTTTAGAAGATAAAAAAACAAGTGAAAATATACACAAAGAACTTGTTTCTAATTTTGCTAAACTTGGATATGCTTCTGATGCATTTTATAAAATCACATTCATCACTGATCAAGGTAGCAATTTGATAAAGGCTTTAGAATTATATAAACGGTTAAACTGTTCTGCTCATCTCATTAACACTATTCTAAGAAATACTTTTTCTCCAAAATATATGCAAATATCTACACCCTTATTATATAACCTTATTCTTCAATGTAAATCACTAACAAGATTTTTTAAGCAAAGTGGATTAAATAAGAGTTTATCAAAGACTGTTTACCAAGACATCTTAACAAGGTGGAATTCGAAATTAAAAATGTTTAAAAGTATTTATGAACAATATAAAGAAATTTTAAATTGTTTACAGAAAAGAAATATGGAGGATAAGCTTAATTCTATTGATAAAAATGGGTTGAAATCATTAATAGACTAGACATGTTGACCCCATATGATCAGGCAACCAAGGAGCTGGAGGGAGAACATTATTTAAAGTTATTAATTTATAAAACATTGGAAAAGTTACCAGTGTCTGATATTTTATACGAAGCGTATCAAAATAATAGTGAAATTAGAAAGTTAAAATTAAGAGCAAAGGAATTTTTAATATCAAAATTCCAAATAGATATTTTACACAAAATCGCTACATTTTTAAATCCTAAATTCCGCCAGTTAAAAATGCTTACTTTGGAAGAAGCACTTGAAGTAAAAAATAGTACAAGGGCCTTAATGATTGATTATTCAGATCATCATCCAATTCCTATATATGATCTAGATGAAGCAAATATCCCTAGAGCTTCAAGTAACATATATTTTATAAATATCTTTATCTATAGAATATTTTTAGATACTTCAGATCTGGATGAAGTACATGTGCATGTTCCTATTCCTACTTCGAGGATTACTAGAGCTACCAGTAATTTATTCTTTATAAATCTTTTTAGCTATATAATATTTTTAGCTTCATCCTCATTATTGGATATGTCTTCATGGGAGGATGATACAATACTTCATAATGAGACGGATGCTGATGAGATTAATTTATATATGGATATTCAGCTAAATGAAGAGGATATCAACTATGATGACTGCATCCTAGATTGGTGGAAGAAGCATGAAAAAATCTTGCCATTATTGAAGAAAGAAGAACAAATTTAAATAACGAAATTGTAGATAATATATTATTTTTAAATGATAATTTGAAAATATAAATTAAAATTTTGTTTATATCATTTATTAATATTATATATATATTATTACTAAATAAAATATTATATTTCTATTAGTATTACTTCAGCATAAGTTAAGTATACATAAAATAATTTTATGGGCTTGGGCCGGGCTTGAGAAATTTTTTAAATATTATAGCGGGCTTGGGAATTTTTTTTAAATATCAAAAACGGGCCGGGCTTGAGCTTAAAATTTTTTTTTACGATGGGCCGGGCTTGGTCCTAAAATCTAGGCCCATTAAGTCTCTAGTTTAGACACGACTTGAAGTATATTTCGGTATAATTTCTGCGCTCGCATGGTTTGACACTAAAGAAGAAGAGCTACTTATTTTTAAAAAAATAGATTTTTTTGGAGAATTCGATTCCTAATCCCTTCATATTTAACAATTCATAGTATTCGTATTATTATGTAAGTTTAAAATATAATTTTAATCCATAATATGATATTATATGAATAGTTATATTCATTTAATTTAATAAGTAATGTTAAGAAGCAATATCACAATAAGTAAAACCTGTTGTAATGTGATATTTAAAGTTAATCCATTATTGGAATTAAGGAAGACTAGATAGAGAGCTATATTGATCCACCCCCCCCCCTCCCCACCCATATTTGTATGAATTGTTGGTATATTAATTATTGCTATTCATCCTTTTCCTCATGTAACACACTTATTTTTTTCTCATTTTTTTTATTTTATGCGATGCATGTAGTATTATTATAAATTAATCTTTTTGTATATTGCTTTGTGGCTATAAGTTAACATAATGGAAAATTTATATATTCATTTTTTTTGTTAAATAATAATATATACTAAATGATTCAATATAATTTATTTTTTTGTTAAATTAATATTCAAATGTTTTTTATATACAATTAACTTTTACAATATATACATACTGTAAATAAATATCTTTAATTCCTGTCTAATTTGATCCTTAAAATTCCTATAAATAATCAGTTTCACATTTATTATTATTTTATATAAATATTAACATAAAATACCTTATTAGAAATCAATGTGTATTAAACATTAAAAATTATTTTGTCGTAAAAAATAACTTAACTGTTAACTTTTTTGAGCAACTTTAACTATAATTAATTAGTTATATTTTGAAAAATAAATAGTCTGTATTTTTGGGAATTTAATTAAATGCCACTAGTTACTTTTATATTTTATATCCTAAATAAAAAAATTATTGAAAATTTTTGTAATATGATTCCATTTTTTAAATTATAGTTGAAAATCAATCTTGTTTGTAATTTTTTTTAGCCGATAATAAAAGACCAGTGTTAGCAATATATTTTAAAAGCAGCTCTGAAATTTAATTTATGTAATTTATAAAAAAAAATTCTTTTTATATTTAACTTTAGCAAATTTCTTTTTTTTAAATAAAATAAATTACCCATACAGTTCTAATATAATATATTAAATACCAATTAACCTCTGCATATATATGTGTTGTAATATTTAGATTAAAAAGAAAATTGGATTATTCAAATTAGAAGAATTATTATGATATTCTATAAGATTACCGACTATGAAATGATTATTAAAGAAAAGATATATAATTGAGATTTTATGAATATTATACCGCTTTCCAATTTTTGGGAAAGTATTTTTCTTAATTTTTATGTTAAAACCCTTGCTTTTTAAATTTTATATCTTATTATATTATAATTATGTAATAAAAAATTATTTTATATATGTTTATTAGTTTCAGTTCTTTCTATTTGAATCTATTCTCCAATATTTACCCCAATCATTCTTACTAAAGTGGTGTTGAAGAGTGGACGCGTTCCTGGGGTCACTTTAAAGGAGTGTTATCAAGATGCATTCTAATGCAAAAATTCCAAAAATAATTGGTAAGAAAAATATTTAGAGAAATGTAATTAAAATTTAAAGGACTTAATTTTTTTAAAAAAAAAGAAGAAAAATTATCGTTTAAAATTAGATTTACTTTGGATTAGAAAGATATAAAAGTTATTTAAGTCAAAATATATAGGTTGAAAAAGAAAGAAATTATTTTACGGTATAAATTTCGGACTATTTATTGTAAATATTGTTAAGATTACGATACAAAATTGTGTAGGAATATAATTATCTTAAAGGAAAAACAAATCATTATAAAGGTAGTATTTATAGTAGATGAGATATAAAGTTGTTATTATGGTTATTTAAAGGTGATAATTTATGCAATTAACAGAGAAGTTACTGGTTTACCTAGGGCGTAGCTAGCTTTTACAATCTCAGGGGGCTCAACTAAAAAATACTTATGGATTATCCCCCAATTCGCGGGCCTTTGGTCCGCTTTTTCCCGGCCTTAGGCCGGGTTTTATATTAATATATTATACTTTTTTAAAATTTGCTAACTATAAACAATTATTCTGAATTTCACATTATGTCATTTATTATATTTTGCATACAAAATAAACTAGCATATAAATAATTAAAACAATAAAAGACATTTCTAAAAATAATATTTTTTAATACAAAATCTATTTATTACAGTATAAAATATGTTCGATTACTGATATAAAAAAGGTTACATACATATCCCTCAATTGATAATGGTTTCTAAAAACCACATAAAGCTATGTAATTCTTAGCAACTTACATTGACAAAAGGTCATGAAACTAATATAACTCTCTGTTACCATTTTTGACAGAGCTTCCTCTAACATGACATGATGGAAGCTAGATAAGTAATCGAGAAAAGTAATGTGAGATATTAAATTTCTAAAAGATTATCTTCCATTTTTAATGATATATAAACGACTGTACAGACAGTTGACCACTATTGCTTATCAAACATATGCAATCATATACTCTCAGCAGCTGTAGTAATAATCTTAAATTACATAGCCACACAAATAATAGATGTTGGTTAATTTGCAGTCATAGCCATGACACTCACTATGGTAACCCATATTAGAATTTATTATGTTAGAAAAATTGATAAAACAAAAACACAAAATCTTTAGAAGAAGTTATGAAAATATATTGAAGCCTTGAGTTATTTACATAGCTAGGATGCCATATTAGAAATGAAACATTTTGTAACTATAAAATAAGAACCAGAGTGATATCATGAAAATTAATATTTTATTTATTATTGTCGCACCACCTTTAGTTGGTGTATTATATCTTAAAATAATAGTAGTTTATAATAATATCAAAAATATATTCGTATTAAAAATTTAATTCAAAACTGTTTTTCAAAGAAGAAAAAAATAGCTTTCCTAAAAACACATAAAAAGATAAGAAAAGATATCTAATTTATTATATTCATTGTGGGATGAATAATACGTATAATTTTGATAATATTTAAATAAATATATAGCGTTAAATAATTGAATGCAAATTATAACTTATATTTATTATCAAAAGCATTTATTGGTAAAATTTTAAAAATATTAACTGTATTATATTATATAACTGTCAAATACGTCTGTTAAAGTGGCATTTTACCTAATATTTTATAAATAATTATATATATAGAGGATTATAAACTATATGTCTACTTACTTTTTATAAATTTTGAATTTGGAACTTAAAAATAATTTTAGGAAGAGACATGATAATTAAATTTAAAAATCAATAATATAGTTGATTAGTGATTTTGAACTCGGCTAATTACAATATTAAATTTTTGTTAATTTTCAATTATTAAATGATTATATTTATTTAATTAGGGTATATAATAATTTAAATAATAAAAGTCAATTAATCTTCTAATGCTAAATTAATATTTAGTGAGTGATATTGATATATTTTTAACACAGAATTTGTTTGCAAGCTGACTTAGTGAAAATATAATTTATATGTATTAATCAAATATAATTTAAAATAGTATTCATTTAATAAAAATTTAGATAGTCTTATTATTTTTAAACAATAAAATTAAATCTATATATTACTTAATAGAATTATAAAAGAAATAGTTCAGGGGGCAATTAAAAAAATTTATTTTTAGTTCAAGGGGATATTAAGAAGCAATTTTAAAAAAATTTTTGCTTCAGGGGGCTATTCAAATTTTTCAGGGGGCTCGAGCCCCTGCGCGCCCCTCCCTAGTGACGCCACTACCTAAAAACCTACTGAATATAATTGAAACGATAAGACGTATTAGATTTAGAAATTATAATAAGTTATTAAATAATTGATCACAAGAGATAACTATGAGAACATAAATTGTGAAGATTAAATAAATTTATTGGTAAAATATAGTATAATAAATATGCAAAGATTAAGATTGAAGACTGAAACGAATGCAAATAGTTTGGTTGAAAGATATTATAATTTAAAAGATTCGGAGAATAGACGAATATATATTTATTATTAGATAATATGTTGATTTTGTAATTAAATTCTTATTAAAGATTTACGTTTAAATTTTATCATAAAGGCTGCGAAAGATAAAACAGCCTAAATGATCTGATATGTGAAAAGATACGCTTAAGTTGATAATATTTAGTAAAATATTAGGTTGTTGATTTACCAAACTTCGTAAAGAGAAACGGCACTTATCATTCATATCGCAATCGAGCTCAATTAGAGATCGGATTCTTATTTTGGATCATTAATAAGATTTAGGAATAATTATGCATAATTTTTCTAATAATAGTAGAAAGAGAAAAAAAAGGGAAATACCAAAAAAGAGATGATAAAGTATATTTTAAATTGCTTTAATGAGGTTTTAGATATAAGAAAATGGATAATCAAAAATTACCCTAGAACTTGTAGATAAAATATTCAAGTAGAATGAAGAAAGTTATTTTATTGAATAATGATATGGATACTAAATACTTCTGAAGAGAGAAAGAGAGATTTTGATATTTAATTAAAATAAGAGTAGTTACAAGAGGGAAAAAAGTATTGATTTAAAATGTTTTATTAAAAAGAATTTGAGTGTAAAATAGTGATATATAATTGTGAAATAAAAAGTGCATTAGAAATATAAAGTGCATTAGAAATATAATTGATTTGATTTTTAACAAGTTTTGCTAGAATTATGAGAATCATAATTTGTGTGTGTTTTAAAATTGATGATAGACATAATTGTGCTAGAATTATGAGAATAATAATTTCATGTGTTTTAAAATTGATGTTAGACATAATTTTGCTAGAATTATGAGTTTTAAAATTGATGATAGACATAATTGTGATAGAATTATGAGAATCATAATTTTATATGAGAATTGATGGTAAATATAATTGAGTTTTTTTTTAACAAAGGGTGCCAGACTTATGAGAAGATAAGTCAGTTGTTTTTCAACAACGAGAGTGAACTGGGCTTAAGAATTAACATAAGATAACATCTTTATTCTTGATATAGTTAGATAAATTATGCAGAATTGTGATATAATAACTTTTTATTCTAAATATTATCACAATTACAATTTGATTATTCATATTAATAAATTTAATTTTTCTTTTTTTTTATCATCTTATTTCTCTTTTAACCAAAAAATATATTCCTTTTATATCTTTTTAAACAATAAATAAATCAAGAAATAACCAATTATATAAAATGAAAATGTTCGTTTAAAATGGAATTTAATTTGATATCAAAAAATATATCAATCGTCAAAATAAATTGATTTTAAAATAATGTTAATACGATAAAATAAAACGTTAATAAAATAATCTCGATCACTTATTTAACATTCCACTCTCCAAAGAAATTCGACTTATTTTTTCCTTGGATATGTTGAGTGGTAATCGCCATCGACATTCATTATCGCCACGCAATACGCCACCCATGTTCGTGGTGCAGTCTTCTTTTCAAACCGGTAGATGGCTTGGTAAAGGGCAGCCCTTAGTTAATAACCCAATCGGATCGCTTGTGCATGGTATCGGGCATCTAGATTCCTTTTAGGCAAGGTTCATGTTGTCCTTCCGCCAGCCATCCAATTTCTGAGTCGTTGCATCGATTTTGGCACACAGAACTCTCCTTGAAGGTATGATCTTAGGCACGGCCTCGGGCTTCAAGTGAATTTTCTCTTGTCTGGCCACTTTGGGTTTGTAGGAGTAAGTAGATTCGAGGTCTTTTTTTGTTGTCGAGATTACCTTCTCGAGATCATTCTCTACGTTACCGACTAAGAACGTTTTTAATATGTTGTTGAAGGCATGGAGCCACATACGCCCTATCAAGGGGATCTTATTACAATCCACCACTATGGCCTCCAGCGTTTGAGAGTTACCTTCAAAATTAATGTTTACATTGACCAGACCTAATACCTTGATGGCGCTGCCGTCATACCCTGTCAGTTTCGTATCCGGCTTGCGCAATGCCTACAGTCTTAGCTGTATGCTTCGGAAGTATTGTGGACCTAGTACCGGTGTCTACTTGCATCAACGTGGGTATGTTGTTGATGCTCACCGTTACGTTGTACGCATCACATCTGGTGTCGTTGACCCCCAGATTGTACACTTCCAGATTCTGAAGAAAATATTCTTTAACGTCTGTGTTTGAGTCGTCGTCATCGATTACTTCGATGTTCATAGCATGGTTTGTATTCGATTGACAATCACGATCTTTATAATCTTAAGATCTGTTAATGTTATTGTCATTTTTGTAATGGTTGGGCCTCGGCGAATATTTCAGAAAACCATTAATATTTTGAGGATTATGTCTATGTCGACCGCGACGTGGATAGTTGGTTCGGTTATCGCCTCTATAACAGTCATCCCGTTGATCAGGGTTTTGATGATGGTCACAACGATAGTCGTAGTGGTTGACATGGAAGTTGTACCTGCAATTGTTGTATCGATCGTCGTAGTGGTTGTCGTAGCGATTGTCCAAACATTTGCGGTTAACCTGACGATCATCGTAGCGTTGATCAAAACGATTGTCGTGGTAGTTTTCGTGGAATCTTTTGTCGCGGCAATTGTCATAGCGTATCTTGTAACGTTCATCGAATCGTTTGTCGTGGCAGTTGTCGCAATGTACATCGTAACGTTCATCGTAATGTTGTCCATGGCGGTTGTCATTGATGAGCTGGGGTTGCTTGATAAAAGCATCATATTTTACAAGAGATTTACCATGTGCATGAAAGTCCTGAATGGGTTTTATGGTTATGTCACTATTTTTGGCTCTGCCCATGATCTCTTGTACTCTAGGTGATTTATTCAAATAAATGGCTTCTACTTCATCATGCCCTTGAATGTCCATTGGCTCCGTGGCGTCTTCCTCTAGACCTAGATTGTAAATATCTTCTATAGTCATAGAGCTCCTGACCGCTTTCCTGATATATTTAGAATTCAAAGTAACTCTCACTTTCTCAATAATGCGCTGAATGCCATTGAATTTGCATTCTTTATTAAATCTTGCTACGCGTGTGACCCAACCCGAGAACGTCTCATCCTTGCCTTGGGTGGCAGCATAAAATAATGAGAGTTTGGCGTTCTAAGTCTTCGACGGATGTTGTAGCTTGAATTTGCCAAGAAGAACGATTGGGTTCTGGAAGTCTGCCTCCATGCAAATTGCTCCAATTTTATTGAATTCGTCATCTGGAAGACTTCGGAGAAACAACGCGGCCTTTTCTCCGTTGGAGATCTTGCTAGTGTCGAAGAAATTTTGCATTCTATATAAGAGTTTTCATAGCTACTAAATATCTGGAACAGCTTAACGAATTCGGTCATATATGTGGAATTATTCAATGCATCTATCGTAAAAGAATTATAATCGATAAAAGCGTATTTCTTTCTTTCTTTCTTTCTTTCTTTCTTTCTTTCACAGAATTCATGTATAGTAGGAAATCTAGAACGAATTTTGAGATAATAATAATTCAAAGGATCGGGCATAACTTGGCCTCCATCACTTATTTAACATGAGCGTACAAGGATTCATTATGTAAAACGAAATAAATGCTTAATGCCACAAGAAAAAAAAATATATGGACATATATATTTTGGTATAAAAATGTAGAACTAAGATTTTTAGATTCAACACAATAAAGAGAATTTTAGATTTGAATTCAGTTTTAGATATGGTTAAAAGATGTGAATTGATAGCTAAAGGACGACTATATACAAATGGTTAAATGAAGATATGGATCTCGGCTTCAGCGTCTACATGGCAGAAAATTTGATGGAGGCTAACCCCCTCCAAAATCTACCCATACCCACCTAAAAAAAATCCCGCGGCCTTCGGCCGCGAAATTTACAGACCTACGATGTTATAGTGATTTTATTTAAAAAATCTTATAATAAGCCACCATTTATAACCTTACAACATAATTCTATTTACAATCATCAAGCCTATTTATGAAAAAAAAATTTAAAAAATTTGTAGGTGATAATCAACTTATATATAAATAATGCAATCTTTTCATAATTTGGTTGATATTCACTTTATTTTCATAAAATATATATAAGTGAATTAAATGAGATAACATATTAATATTTCAATAAAAAAGATCTAAAATATTGTAAAAAATATAAGATGAGTAATTTTAAAGAGGTATATTTAGCTTGATTCCACATACCTATATTACCTTTTAATTAATTAAAAACATGTATTGTAAATAGAGTTATTATATAAAATATTAGAATAAAATGAATTATAGTATATTTTGCATTGAAATTATAAAATGTTAAATTGATTTTCATTTTTTAAAAGCGTATATATTCGACGTGAAAAAGATACATTACTTATTTTATTAATAATGGATAACCTTATAAATGTTAATGCAAATTGTGTTATATTAATTGATTTAAAAGTCGATATGGTAATATAAAAGAATATTTTATCCATTTTTTTATTTTGGTCATGATTTCGCTGTTGATATTTTCTTCGGTAGTTTGATCGTTTGCAATACCTTTAATTATATACAATTACAAATAAAATATCAATAAATTACTTTCATAGATATATAACGCGTCATTCATTTTAACTTTCAAAAGATCTTCGCAAAAAATGATTGATTGATACTCCAAATATAAAGAGCGAAAATCATTATATTCATCAACAATGTTTTGGACATCCAATTGATAAGTATGACAAATTTCGGATATTTGCCATTTTATATTTTTTCATTATCCATTATTCCAGCCGGAATAAAAATGGATATTTGTGATAAAAAATTTAAACAGTCATAATTAAATCAATCATTTAGGTGGTTAATTATTGCATTTAGCACAGGGAAAAATATTTCCGTTTTATATCTATAACAATAAATAATAATTTAAAATTTTTTAATTTAATCAACTTGTTTTTTTTTTGTTCAACATAATTATTGAATTCTGTTTGATCCAATTTGAATATTGATTTCATATTATACAAATCAGTTATTACATTATTCTTCTTCAAAAAACTAGTAATTGTCTCCATTAGCTATATTTTAAAATTATTTATAGAAATAGTAGCTAATATTAGCCTTTTAGTCTTTGTAATTTATTTTTTGTTTGTTGGGTTACCATAGCCAAATCATTACCAACTGCCTGCATTTCAATACAAGCCTCATGTGTACATTTCAATATTTCTTTCAAAATAAATAGACTTAATATAAAATTTTCATCCTTAACTCTGGATAATAATCCATCGGCAATGGAAGAGAGGCTTAGATCATTAGATTCTTTTAATTCAACTAATGATGCTAAAATATGTTCAAAAACATCTAAAAAGATTTCTACAGATTTGTATGATGATGACCAATTTCTGAAAATATATAAGTTTCATTAAAAATATTTTATTTACTTTGTTGTGTTTTTAATTCTTATAAGAGATTTCTTGGACTTTCTTATTTGATATTTAACAAACACACTTTGACGTCTGGCTCCATTCATAAAATTATATAACTCATCTTATATTCCCATTGACTTTTTTATTTCAATTTTGCATCCACAAACATGAGCAACTACTAAATTTAGCCTATGTGCATGGCACCAAATATAGATAGCTTTTGGAGCCTCTTTCAATATTAAAGCCTGCATTCCTTTGTATACTCCTCTCATATTCCCTGCACCATCCATACTTTGTCCAACCAAATAATCAAGAGGAAAACCAAGATTATTAAACTTACAAAAAACATGTTTCTTTATATTTTCCCCACTGGTTTTTGATGTTGTAAAAAACATGTATGATGCTTTCTACAGGATGTGGATGCAGATCATCTTCTATATACCGTACAAACAAAGCCATGCATTCTTTTTTAGACACATCATATGTTCCATCTAATATGATGCTATAGGCACGATTCTCCTTCATTTTTTGAATAATGCTTATTGTTATTTTTATCTTAATAATTTCAGTTATTTTTTTCACGTGGCCATATGACAGCAAATTTATATAAGATCTCGAAATTTTATCTGATTTTTTTCTCCGCAATTTTTCGTAGTTATCCATGTATGCACGTAAAGTTGGAACCGTTTTTGCCATTAATTTTATGAGGCACATAAAATTACCTTCATTCGAATTAGAACCCCAAAAGGCTATATTACATTTTATAAGGTACATAATGGCATCGATAATATTATGAACTATATTACGATTTTCCATGATTATATCAAGCTTATTTGATAGCAAATGATCTTGAATGCGCTTATTTGCAAGCCAAGTCATGTTTTCATACTCACAATCTTTGAAGAGAAGATGCTTCGTGTCTCTCTCTAAGTCGCGCTTAATGTTTTTCCAATTATTTACTCCAAGTTGAGTCCAAAAAGTATTGGACTTAGGGCCACCAAACATAATACAATATAGACAAAAACTTTGTCTAAAGTAGTGCTATAAGATAGCCAATTTCTGGGGTTGAGGGAACCATCAATATTAACCTTTCTATAATTGGTTATATTCATGCTCCTGTTTAAAAAGTAAAAAAAATAAATACTGGTATAGAAATAATGGATGGGTAAAAATAACGAAAATTATATATTATTTAAAACCTCTTGTGAATAACAGGATATTGAAATTTATTTGTACATGGCTGACATGGGCCTACAGCAATTATGAAATTAATCAAAATATTTGTCATCCTAAATAATATGAAGTGAAATGGGTCATTTTGTTCCTTCTTTTTGTATAGCTGAATAAGACTTGGACTTTGAATATCCTCATAATTTATTCCCTTCAAAAGTTATTATATAAATTTTATTTAAATTAAATACCTCATGCAAAGTAAGCGCCTCACTGGAATTGGGGATTGGATGAGGAGTTAATACAATTTGTAAATATTCAATAACTGAGATTTTCTATAAATAAAGAGGAGTTATAATTTGCTTCCTTATGAAAAACTATATTTTAAAAAATTTTAGCCAAATGGTAATTTTTTTCTTAACTACATTATAATTAAGAGTTTAATAAATGTTTTAATTCTACAAGAATACATGATTGAGAAAACAGGCATTAAAAATATTATGAAGTCCAACATAAAGTTATCAGGTTAAGGCAAGATGATACTAGTGATAGGTATAGCACAGGTGAATGTAGAATACAAAGGGGATTCACAAATTTTGAACGCGTTAATCATAAACATTAATAAAATGTCTTTGTTAGGAAGATCATGTTAAAACATTTTGAAAATATACTTGAAAGATTCATAGGCATAATAGATGCAGATTAATATAAAACTGCGATCACATGAAGAAATCATAAAAGATATTATAATGACTGTAAAAACAATAGTAATCTTATAAATAAAAATTAGTATAAATAAAATTGTGAAATACATGATGAAAGTATATTATCTAAAAAAATTCTAATAGCTAAATAAACAATGATAATAATACAAACATACCTAATATAACACATAATGTAAATAAAGGGGATGAAATTCACACTAATAACATTTTGAAAATAGTTGAATCCAATTCATATTTTAAGTATAAATAATCTTAATTCAATTAAAGATGAAAAGATTTAAATTTAAAAATTCCTAGAAATTAACATTACCTTACTTTTATAATTTTACTACATTATATTAACTTAATAAATTTTTTTAATACTTTGGTTTTAAATTATTATTATTAATTAACCTATTAAACATATTGTTAAATTGAACTTTATAAAGTATATATAGATATAAAAATAGTGTGATAAACAGTTAAAAAAAATATTTAATAATAAAATATATAATTTATTTTCTCTATACTCTGCCTACTTTAATTTGATTTAAATATATTGGTAAAATTTTAAATAAAAAATTAGTTTCTATTAATTCACAAATTTAAGGTATATTTACATTAATATTTATTGTCTTTAGTTACAATAATAAATTAAAAATATTACTTTTCGGAAGTAAGATGTTATTGTCTTTTTTTGCAACTGGATTTCAACTTCATTTGTTATATTATATGGAATATCACAATTTAAGGATACCCAATTATTATTATTATCTCTTTTAATGGCTACCTTTATAAATTTCATATCAGCTGGCTTTACATGAGGATGTTTATATTTATAATGTTCATGTATCTTGTCACTTCTTATTTTAGAAGTTTTACAATTAATATAATCACATTTCACTTTAAATAATCTGTTACTTGGCATCTAGAATGAAATAATTAATTATTTTTTACATATTATGCTTTTTATTATTCTTTGCTTGTTGGTATATGTTTTTAAGCATGACTAAAAAAATTACCTCCAAAATTTATCCTGCTAAAAAATCTATAAATTTAAACATAATATAAATATATTAACCTCTAAGAAAAGTACCAAATAGGAAATGTGTAAATATTAACTTGATAAAATGGTAAATGAAAATGGTTCACAAAGAAAGTTTATATTATTTATTAATTGAAAAATATCTTTACTTTAATTGACATTTGTCAGAAAATCAACGATAACCATCATAATCGTATCAATTAATTGATCTAAAAAGATTATAATTCAAATCAAAAATTACCCCCAAAAAATTATTGCCTACCCCAAAAAAATCAATATCAACCTCCAAAAATCAATACCTACCCCCAAAAATCAATACCTACCCCCAAAAATCAATACCTACCCCCAAAAATCAATAACTACCCCCCAAAATGCCAATATATTTTGGAGACATTTGTCTCCTACCCTCCCCGGCCATGTGGACGCTGCTTGGATTCATTGAGTGTAAAGGAGTGGGGAATAGAAATAATTATATAATTTATTTGGTATATTTGGTTTGGTAATTACTTAAGAATTATAGAATAAATGAGCAAATATTTCAGTAATTAAGAGAGAAGTTAAGTAATTTAATAGATTATGTTAGGCAGAATTAGATTAGAGGAGATAACCTTAGACATTAAGATGAATTTGGTATATTTATATATTTTATTGTGTATTGGTCATGTATTATAAATTTAAGAATTGTAAGAAAAAGTGAAAAAATTTTTCAGGAATTATGAAGGATAAATATATTATTTTAGGTAGAAGTAGATTAGATGCGATTACCGGAGACCTTAAAACAAAGATAAAGTGAGGATAAGGAGACCTTAATACAAAGTCGATATCTCGGCAATTGCAAACTGCCATAGAAGACCCGAAAGTCTAAATGATCTATACAATTTCAAGGAATAGATGCAAAGAACCAATCATTTACAAGAGAACGTTGGAAACAAGCGACTAGATAGAACAAATGGTCAAGACGTTCAAGCTGCAATCGTTTATCCACTAATTATCACCAATTCGAAACTTTAGCAAGATACGGAAATAGACGATCATAGAAACAAGAATTCGTGAAAACAATTGTTAATCGCAGATCAAGTGTCAATCGTTTATCGAGATAAAGCGCTAATAATTTATTACAAGAGAATGGTAGAAACAAGCAAACACTAGTATAATTTATCAAAAAAATTTAAGACATACCAATAACATATAATATATGTCATTGAGACATACTTTAGAAGAAACAAAATTATAAAGAAAGACTAGTAAAATAGATAATTGTTAACTAGCAATTGTGAATCGTTTAAAGCAAGCGTTAATCTGGTTCATCAATCGCTTACAGAGATAAAGAGCTAATCTTTTACCAGGTGTTGACAAGCAACAGAAAATAGAATTCAAAAATTTCAATCTGTTAGTAAAGAAATATACTTGTAAAGGCAATAAAGCGGTAATCAGATAAAAACAGTCAGTAGAAGAATACAAGTGACAGCCGTTGTTAGAACTTAGAAGTACATATGTGATTAAGGCAAGTTATCGGATAAGTAATAAAAGCAGATTAGCATTCGTGAGCTACAAGATCATTAAAACCTAAATAGAAAGAGAGTTGCTCGTTTGCAGAATAGTGGGTCTGATTTAAATGGAAGGGTGTTGTATTATTTAGATGAAAACGAAAAATGGATTATTCAAATTAGAATATGATATTATTTAAGATTACAGTGTAAATGATTATTAAAGTGCAAAGAATAAGGTTGGTGACGATATGGTGCGAGGTTCGAGTCAGTAAAAATATATTTTATTAACTTTATTGACTAATTTCTTTTTCTTTTCTTAAGGTATTTATACGTTTTATAAAATATAAATTAGAATATAAAAAATAAAATAATATAAAAAAAGTAAAGTTAAACCGAAAGTTATATAAATAAGGTTACGCAAAATAATAAGTAATATAAGTTGAATTACAAAAATAAAAAGTTAAGTTGAAAAGATAAATTTGAATTCATAAAATGTAATATAAAAATAAAATTAGATTACAAAAATATATAATTATAATAACGCAACATTCTCCCTCTTCTGATAATTTCATCGGAGAAGACACAGAGAGTTTGTTGTCCAAGTGGTTTATCGTTTTGGTAAACAAGTTGTATCACAAATCATCATAACGTTGGCTAGTCCAATCGTTGGTTTGTATAAATCGATTTTGCACGTTGGTTTGTTTAATCACAAGCTTGATATCCATATAATTGTCTCCATTAATCATAGCTTGTTTGATCGTACTCAATTGTTAATTATCATTTTTCCAGTTGAATATTGGAATTTGGAATAAATCAGAATATGTAATTTGGAATAGTTGATCAAATCAAATATATGAATAATATGCACGAATAAAATTTTGAATTTTGGAACAATAAAATATATAATAAGGAATGATAATTTATGGAATAAGGAATAAAATTTTAATCCAGAATAAGGAATGATAAATTATAATAATTATTATATTATTTTTAAGTTAATCATAGCGTTTTATATTTTTAGCGTTTTATATTTTTTGCGTTTTACATTTTTTAGCATTTCATATTTTATAAGCGTTTAATTTTTCGTGTTTTAGTGTTTAATTAATTTTTGTTTATTTTCTATCTCCCAGGTTAAAATATGCAAATAATATATTATTCACATTTCCCTCTCTTTAAATAAAATTTTAAATTTCACACCCTAATTTTAATTCAAAAAAAAAAATTCTTCATGTTTTGAAAATTCACCACATAATTTAAATATATTTTTCTAAAATGAATGTTTTTTTTACATAACTTTTTGTCTTCAAAGCTTTTAATTTCAAAAACTTTTTATCATATTAAGTATTACTTATAAGGGTTATTTGAATCAATCATGTGATTTAAAAATTACATTTTAACATATTTAAAATTAAGTTTTATCTTCTTGTTTAGGATTTTTAATATTTTTAATTATATTTAAGAATTCATCTTTAGGTTTATGTTAATTTACAACAATTGGTCATCATTCAAGAAATCAAAAAATATCAATATTATCCATTATGATTTTACGTTTTAGTAATTTTAAAAATTTATAACATGCCTTTATCCTGGCATAAAATTTTAATTTATAATACTTCTTACGTGGATTAGAATAATAAGTAACCATCATTGGTCTCACAAAATAGAATTCATAACCTATCGTTCAACTTCCATATCAGTTCTTCCTAGGTTGTCACATTAGGTTAGGTGCTGGCTATTATATTCCAGTCCAACATCCAGAGCCGGGACACCATAAAGAAAGAAGCTTTTTGCATGAAAGAACGTACTAAGGTTTGATTCTTGGTCATCTCAGTAGTTTAGGTAGTCACAATAGATAAGGTAGTCATAACATCACAATAGATAAGGTAGTCATAATAGGTAGTCATCTCCATAGGTTAAGCACAAGGTAGAGTCATAATAGGTAGTCATCTCCATAGGTTAAGCACAAGGTAGAGTCATAATAGGTAGTCATCTCCATAGGTTAGGCAATCAACACAATAGGTAGTCATATAAATAGAGTCATCTCAATGGATTAAACAATCGTCACAATAGGTAGTCTAAATAGAGTCATCTCAATGGATTAAGCAATCATCACAATAGGTAGTCATATAAATAGAGTCATCTCAATGGATTAAACAATCGTCATAGATTAGATGGTCATCTCAGCAGATTAGGTAGTCATCTTTTTCTAGTCCACCACCCAAAGGGCACCATGCAAAGAATAAGGTTGGTGACGATATGGTGCGAGGTTCGAGTCAGTAAAAATATATTTTATTAACTTTATTGACTAATTTCTTTTTCTTTTCTTAAGGTATTTATACGTTTTATAAAATATAAATTAGAATATAAAAAATAAAATAATATAAAAAAAGTAAAGTTAAACCGAAAGTTATATAAATAAGGTTACGCAAAATAATAAGTAATATAAGTTGAATTACAAAAATAAAAAGTTAAGTTGAAAAGATAAATTTGAATTCATAAAATGTAATATAAAAATAAAATTAGATTACAAAAATATATAATTATAATAACGCAACATAAAGAAAAGATGTATAATTGAGATTTTGTGAATATTATACTACTTTCCAATTTTTGGGAAAGCATTTTTCTTAATTTTTATGTTAACTTTAACCCTTTGCTTTTTAAAATTTATGTCTTATTATTTTATAATTATGTAATAAAGTAGTAAAAAATTATTTTATATATGTTTATATATATTCTGTTTATTTGTTTCAGTTCTTTCTATTTCAATCTATTCTCCAATAGTTACCTCAGACATGCTTACTTAAATATGTATGTATATATTGTAAATAATATTTCATATTAAATTTTAAAATAAATTATACTATGTATTATTTGTTCCTAATGCTAAAAAGGGATATATAGAATAAATAATATAATAATATTTTTTCTTATACTGCTTTTGTTTAATAAATTAAATAAGTAACATAATTCATAATATTTAAATAAAATTAAGTTAACTAGTATTTAATTATTAGATCTGAGGCGAATAATATACCTGGTTATATTTGGATAAAGTACATTTATATATATATATATAATATATATATATATATATAACTAGTTACTTTGTAAAGTAACATGTAAACTAAGATGGAAATAATGTAAAAGTGAGGAGAAAATAATATAAAAGTAAGAAGTTATAAATGTAAAACAAAAGAGTAACAATATCACCCCAAATGGATATCACTTTATAAAGATGACAGCTGTAAAATCATTTTATCCTAATCTTTAAAATATCCAAATATCGTTAATTATGACACCTCCCCTTAATTATGCCAAGACTCTGATCGTAAGATATGAACCGATGTCATGACTACTAATAAAACAAAAAATATTTATAATATCATAAAAATAATTCACACAAATGCTGATATTACCAATCCTATTTGCTTATCATTGTCATATAACGGTAACTTTATGCACCATTTGGTCACCATGGGCTAGGGTTACTGTTTTAAATGGGGGAGGGGGGAAAGGTCCTATAATAGCAAAGTTATTAGTTTTCATAAATATTATTTCAAGAGAATGAAAAAAGTATTTCCCTAAATTTCCTTCTACCTGCATCTCCCCCTCAAAATATAACAATTAAAAAATAATAATTATAAGCTAATAATTATATTTAAAAATATATATGTTTGATATTTTTGAAAGAAAATTTTTTTTTTATAAAAAGGCGTAAAACCAAATATTTAATAAACTATAATTACTCATTACAGACAGATATATAATCGCCATAGGGCCTTCAAAGAGGTGAAACTTTTCAAAAATCTTAAAGAGCTAGGATTTTTATAATCATTTAAATTTGGTGATAACCTAGTATATCGTTTATATAAACTGGTTATATGGGTGGACCATTTTTATTTTCACCTATAAGGTCCTTACTCCATAGATCATTAGCGTACCTAATATTTTTATGATTAACTCTTATAATCTTTTTCACTCATCATTCTGAACGCTTATACCTTTTTGAGTTGTTAAAAACACTAGAGCTACTCTTGATAATTCTCATATTAATCAAAAAACTGGAGGAGGGGAAATGGAGGGGGGGGAGCGGAGGTGTAAATTAAAATGAGAATAATCATTCATCATTTTTGCGTAAGCTGACGCACATAGGGACTAACTCTATATGCTTAAAATTCATACGGGTATCGTTTCTCAAATAACATTACATTATATTTCATCATATATGCCATTTATCTATAATTTGGAAGTTACCTGTCAAAGATTTAAATTTGAGATTGTAAGTGACATTAGATATTCTCATTTTATCAACAATTTGATTAAAAATAGTGGCAATTTTCATTCTATTTCACGTTTCTTCTTGATGGATAGGAGTGAAGTTGAACTTCTTAAACCCGAGACGGGGAGCCAAATGTATAAAGCCTGGCAAGGATTTATGTTAAAATATATATACTTACCTGCCAAAAATTTAAGTTTATTTATGCCTAATATTATTTATTGGTGATGATTTTAGATACTTGGATAATTAGTCATCGAAATCCACCTGTGTACTATCATAGAAAATTTAATCGAGTTAAAGATGTAGACCAATGCTACACCGATGATTTTCCTTGTTATTATGAGGCAAACTTGCAATTCCTTCGAGACAGGTAAAAATCTAAAATCAAATATAAAGAATACTTTTTTTAAATTACAGAGAAATTGATTCTGCGATCATTAATATACTTAGACGTAGACGAGATTATTGTAATTTTTATTTTGGAAGGGAAGCCTTACATAAATGTGAAAAGGTTATCAAAGATTTTGATGAGGCTTATATGAATTATTTTGTAAAATGTAAGTTTTTATAATAATATTTGTATTTTGTTTAAAAATAAATATAATCTGGATGGGGCCATAAGTTGGAATTTTTTTCTTGGTTCACTGGGGTAATTATTTTGGCATATTTTTATCAAAAATTGCATATATCAGTTGTATACAACTGGAAATTGAATAATATTTTTTAGTATTTTTATGATGAATAAGCAAGTTATAATGGTTATATATATTTTTTATCATGCATAAAAATGACCATAACCCATATTTGCACTTTTGTTATGGGAGGTCAAAAATTTTGTAGTGGCAAATTCCCCCCTTTCCATAATTTATTACCCTGAATATAGATGATAAAGTTTGAAAAGATAAAATTTATATCTTAAAACTATTATAGGGTTGGCATTGATTAATGATTTTCTAAATAATAGATATCATTTATTTTAATAATAGTTTTTGCTTTCAAATAAAAACTTATACTATCATAAAAGTATTGCTAAATTTTATTATCTTATGATATTATATGTTTATTTATTCTAAAATTATTATATTAATATAATAAACCCAAAAATTATTTTAATATTGTGAAAATTAAAGGAGGTATCAAAAATCTCCATTAATATTTTTATCCAATTTAATTAATCCTGTTTGATAAAATAAAATATTTATTTAATTAAAAATAATCTTACCAGGTGGTATGTTTAAAAAGAACTAGCACTCCTACTATTTCAAAATGAGCTAGCTCCTGCTCCCACTTCTACTATTTCAAAATGAGCTAACTCCTGCTCCCACTGCTGAGTTTTTAAGAGAAACATACTCTCAATCCTAATTTTAAAAAAAAGAGAGCAATGCTTCTTAGTGTCTCCTTTATATTTTTTTATACATATATTTTAATAAAAAAAATTATGTATCAAAAAAATCAATAATCAGTTATTTGCTTTTAAAATTGTAACTTTTCAGCATCAGAATAGCACTATTTCCCTTAACTTTATATACAATTGAGACCAGTGCCTACCCTTTATAATTTATCTGGGAAAAAATTTAGGTGAAGATTATCCCATTTGTGAGGGGCTTTTGTTAGAACTAAAATTTTATTTATAATTTTAGCATATTTAAAAATGAATATTTATTTAAAAAAATGCAAAATCTATTATTTCAGGTCTTACTATAGATGATGTGCAAATCATTTGTAAGATCTTCTGAAAACTACCCCCAGAACCCATATTATCTTTAAAATATAAATCTATGATAGTTTGTACTAGGCCTATTCAAAAACGAATTCGAATCGAATAGTGCATTATTCATATTCGATTCGTTGTACGAATAATAAAATCTACTATTTGTATTCGATATTAATTTTTTTAATAAAATAAATCATACTCAAATATGACAAAAATTTTTATTACAAATTTGATTTTAAACAGAAAAAATTATAATAATATGTAATCAATAATCTGATAATAAATAATATATAATCAAGTTATAAACAAAATTAAAATATATATTATTAATTTAATTTATAATTTAAGCCAATTTTTAAGGCAAAGAGTTTTTCTTACATTTTCTTCCTTATATGACATCCGGTTTTTTGACAATAAATTAGTTCCAACTGAGAAAAGCCTTTCACAAGCAGTTGATGTTCCTTGTATAGATAGATAATCCCTTGCCATTTTCGAGAGTATGGGGATACGATATGCATTTGCCTTCCATCACATTAACGGGTCATTATCACTCTTTGCTAGTGTTGTTAAACGGCTCGTTTTGAGCCGATTTTTAAAAACGGCTAATTCAATATTTTAGCTAGAAAAATATTGTCTAAGCCTCGAGATTTCGCTAATAGATGTCCAAACCATTGTTCCTTCTACAAACAAAATCTTCAGGCTTGCGTATTACTATTCTGGACGAAATATTGAGTTAGCCGTTTTTAAAAATCGGCTCAAAATGAGCCGTTTAACAACACTACTCTTTGCTCTTGGTTCACTCTGATAAAAATCTATTTCACACAGTTGAATATTATTTTGTTTAAAAACAATGTCTAGCCTGTTTTGTTGAATTTTATCCTTATTTTTTTGGCAGTTATAAATATGAGCTTATAAAATAAAATCATATTTAAATGGGGGTAAATTAAATACCTGTATATCTATTGTAAATCTCTTTAAATTTCTCCATTAACTTGGATATATCAATATCATAATCAACAGATATTGATTTAAAATATTATACTTTAAGCCTGGGATATTGTGGTTATTATTGCATCATCGGCAGTTAAATTATAATAGCCCAACAATTTATCACATGCTACTTTGAAACTATTGTTAAAGGATTTATGGAAACCAGGTTTTTCATTTTTTAGATGTTCAAGAATTAAAATATAATAAGGTATAACCAAATTATAAGTAGGATAATTCTTCCCACATACCATTTGTAGTTTCATATAAAGGCAATAGTATAGCTTTAATTTTTATAAGATCCTCCCATTCTTCCTATATGTTATCAAAGTATTATATTATTACCTAATTATAAATTTTAGTTTACCTCTCATATTTGTTTTTCTTGAAGTATTTTAATGTTAGTTATTAATTCATTAAATAATTTTGTTATAGCAGGCTTTAACAATAAGCCCCTTTCAATCATTTGATAGGTGCTATTCCACCTTATTTCACAATCCAATTTTGGTTTTAAAAAATTTAGGGGAGGATGTAGGGTACATATATTTTTTAATAAATTTAATTTTTGAGGGGAATTACGAATCATTCTAATAATGTTTCCTAGTTTTAAAATTGAAGGGTCTAAAAATTTTAAAATTTCTTTGGATATTAAATTAATTACATGGGCAAAGCATCGGATGTGCCCTATTTTTATTAAGGGATATTTTAAAGAAAATGTATCAATAAATGTTTTATTATTAGTTGCATTATCTAAAGTTATATAAAAATTTTTATTCTCTAAATTATAATTTTTAATTATTTTGACAAAGGCTTTAAATATATTTTCTCCTGAATGTGTTTCATTTATTGGACTGACATCCAAAATTATGTTATTTATTTTAAAATTATCATCAATAAAATGGGCTGTTAGCCCTAAAAAAGGAACCTGTGTTGGGCTAGTCCAAATGTCAGATGAAAAATTAATCTGACTTATTTTTAGATATTATTTCCTTTACCAATTGTTCTTTTTCTGCAAATGTATTATACATGTGCAATTTAAGAGTATTGGAGCATATTGATTTTACAGAACAATCAAGATCACTTATAAAATTTTTAAAATCATTAGAATTAATAATTTTAAAAGGAATATTATGATTTATAAATAATTTTAATAAATTATCCTTAAAATTAATTTTTTTTGAAGAATTTGGTGTAGACTTTAAAAAAATGTCTTTATTATTTTTTTTACTAAGGTGTGAATGAAACCTAATATAATGATTAATAAGAGAAGATGTTGTTTTGCCTTTACATTTTATAATACTCTTGCAATGATTGCAAGCAGTTTTTTCACTATCTTTAAGGATTTGATATTATCCCATATGATTGCTCTCTTTTGTGAGGAAATTTTCTCATCTTCAACATCAAGCATAATTTCATCAGAAGCATTCTCCTCTAACATAATTAGGCTAGCTAACAATAATTATTGTAGAAATGTTATATTTTTATGTACCTCTGGTTTGTGTAATTTTTAATATAATTTATTATGAGATTCAAAAAATAAACTTTTCGTGAGATTCAAAAAATGTGGCAAATAAAAATTTAAATCTTCACTTCAGAAATTTTTAAATTTGTGCTAGAATTTTTATAAACACAAACACATCACCTGTCGGTCAACAAATAGAAATGACAAATGTTAGATTTATTAAACAATTTATTAAATATTACGAATAATTCGTTTTATTCGAATCGAATAAATAATTATTCATATTCAGATAAAACATATAATTTATTATTCGTATTCGTAATTATTCGAATCGAATATTCGAATTATTTTTGAATAGACCTAGTTTGAACATATGTTATTTAAACATTTATGTTGTTCAAATAAAATATTTATAATTCGTGTTGTATAGGATTTAATATTTTATATAAGATAATTATTCTACTCATATTATTTTTTTTGAAAAAATTGCAGCCTTTTAAAGAAGTTCATTTTTAAAAGTAATAAAAATCATGTTAGTTATAAATTTTCCATATGTAATTTGATATAATTTTTTTGTAGCCACTTATTTGGGTTATAATGTTGTTATATGTAGTATGAAATTAACCATTAAAGTTTAGTACCCCAGAAGAAAGTCTCAGTGCTTAAGAACCCCAGACTCATAGATCCTCAATCTACATATTTTTTTTAAAAAAAGCTCCATTATTTCTCCTTTTTTTTTAAATCGACAAAATCGAGGTTTTTAATATATGTGTTTTATTTATATATTATATTTTTTTTAAATGTAAATTTAGATGGTGATTTAGGCCAAAAGATAACAGCAAGATATTGTTTTATGAAACAAAAGCATCGAATGATTTGGGAGAGAAGAAACAAAAAGTTACTGAAAGATGGATCTCCCTTATCGACAGCAGAAAACGATAATTTCACAAATTATCAATGAATACCTTGCAACGATTAAGCATTACAATGGGAAAACGCAATAATAAATTTTTATTCTTTATAATTAATAATGCGAAAGAAAAATTATTATTATTATACAGTTGTACTTTATATAATTTTTATCTTGTAGGACGTTAGAAATTTAAAACGCTGAGAGTGGAAAGTGATCAAATAACAATGTATATTATAGGATTAAGCGAAAAAAATAAATGTTAGAATAGTTGTTGGCGAATTTTTTTATAAACGTTATTTTATATTAAATATTCTTTTATAGAAATATATATTTATTAAACTTAAAATTGCCGATTATTTTATTTTGTGGAAATTTAGATTACAATAAATGAAAATTGTATTGATTTCACATCCTATTATTGTATCCAAATATTTTTTTTGCGTGTCCAGGTAATTTTTAGAATAGTGAAGGTAAACCAAGTAATCGGTTCAAACCACTCCACAATCTGAAAGAAATGGTCAGCTGTATTCAGATCGAGTTTAAAAGAATCAAGTTATTTATCCGCCAAATCGGTCTGAATATTTCTGGGTTTCAGGTTTAAACCGGTTGATCTTTTTTCTTGTAGAATATACCTTTAGAAATGTTATAATTTCATTTACAATATACAAGCAACATAAGTTTTATTATATAGCATTTGTAAAGATTATTTTAATTCTTTTTACAAAAATTACAATAAAAATCCTTTATTGAATAATGTTTTTAATCAATGTGATATTGAGATTTTTTTAAAAAAAGGCTAGAGTTGGATGTTGCTGCTAAATCTACAGACTCATGCTGAAGATACTCTTAAGCATTGAAACGCTAATCGATTAATTTTTGTTTTCTTCAAAGTTAATCCATTTTACGTATCGGGTAAAATGGCTAAAAAATTGAGAAATTATTTAATGATTTAAAAACGGATTCAAGCGGGTTTGGTTCAGTCTTTTTTAAATATAAAAAATTACTTGGAATTGGATTGAGCCATTGAACAAAAAATTCCGTCCTGCCCTATATAATCTGTACAAGTTTTCCGACTCGTAATAAGTTGCGTGCCCCGACTGAGATGCATGTCTACTGGTCGGGGCTAATCTGAATTGGTGATTTGCATCGGGCCTAATTTTTCACGCCCGTCCGGAACCTGAAATTTTTTTAAAAAAATTTACCGACCCGGCCTGGCCCGAATTTATTTAAATATAGAAATTAATTTTTATAATTACTCAAAATAAAAGATATGTTATATGGCGTCTAGTTTCTATAAATAAAATCATATATTTTTATATAAAATTGATATATTTATATATATTTAAAAAAAATTTCAAGACACGACCTTGCCCGAATTTTTAAAAAATATTAGACCCGATCCAGCACGAACCCGATTTTTTTAAGGGACCTGGCCTACTTTTGCAGATCTCTACTTTATAAAAATGGAATATAGCGTGTCGTGTATATGAATTAAAATTTCTTTCACTAAATTATTAATTTCAATTGAAGATAATGATCTCTACTACCCTCAGTGTAGCTGAAACTTATAAAACGGGTGAACATAAATTTTACTGGGTATTCTTCATCCTTAATATTTTAAATTTCCATAACTTTGGATAAGGATATATATATAGAATCAGCTGCACCAAATTGAATCGCACGCTTAATAGGGTATATGTGATATTCGTATAAACACATTAATGTTTTCAAATTCCTATCGGTACTACCTATAAAAATAATATTTGCCTTATAGGTGCCGAAAATTTGTGTAGGAATATAACTAACTATATGTATAGATTTGGTCATTATATAGCAATTTTCTTAAAACAATCAAATTTTATTAAAGCCTATTTTTATTTTATATATGTTATAGGAATCACGCAGTCGCTTCCAATATTTAAAGGATAAATTGCGACATTATCTAATATTTTAATTAAAAAATCAATAACGTACAACATTTTGAAGGCACTTATTATGTTGTTAACCACTCAGGTATTTTCTAATTTTATTATTTTTTGTGCCTCAACGATTTATAGTTCAATTCTTAGAGAATAAATTCACTTCATCTCTCTAATTTATAAAATTAATAGCTAGGGATGTAAAAAAAAATAGGTTATTTTAGAATAAACAAGCCTAAATATTTTAAGAAAATTAAATTTATAAAATAGTAAAAAATCAGCGGTTCAAAGATAAAAAATTAAATGGATTCGGTTCAGGGGAATATTTTTGAACTCGGGGTTAGTTCCGATCAGCTTTGGTTTAGGCATTTTTGAATAAAATAAAATTTTTATTTTTTTTGGCAAAATATTTAAAAATACAAGGCATAGTGATGTATCAATTTAAAAATTTATTTAGACGGCATAATATCTTCCAAAGGCTGTTCGCTCATCCTCGATCTATGCAGTGAAGGAATGAATTTTAAATGTGAAAAAGATCTTTTAACCCTAACCTATATTATATATATTTATATGAAATTATGATGTTAACTAGGATTGCAGGAATAGCATATAAGATTTTTGGATAAAATATATAAATCAGGGTGCTGCAGTTTAGCAGACTTCCAAAAATGCAAAATATTTTTCCTTATATCTAATCTTTTAAAATCGCCAAAGTTCCAATAATTTTATCTGAAATTGACCCTCTTTTAAGTATTTTCTCCTGCCTTTCTTTAAGTTGGATCAATTACTCTAAATTATCTTGTTCGATAACATCATCCAAACTATTATCATCAGATAAAATGGGCCTGAATATGGGTTTAATCCTATTCTGCAAATTAACAGGTTGCCTTTTAGCTCAAATTTATGCATCATCATTAAGTAATATCTGTAATATTTAAGGAATTTATAACCTCTTATATTTAAATATTTTGAAAATATTAAAAAATCTCATTAAATTATTAATATTTAAAATTTTACAAATATCTTATATGATTTTAAACATTCAAACTTGACTGGTTAGGTTCGAGGTTTTTGAAATATTATAAACATGGCTCAGGTTTGGTTCGGGTTCAGAATTTTTTTTAAAAAATCCGAATTTTCATTTCCGTGTTCGGTTCGAATCCCTGTAAAAAAATTTTTTTTTTAAATAACACTATTTAACAAAATGAGCAAATTATAAAAAATGATCGTCATAATTAAAATTTGCAACAAAATGTTGGTTATAGCTACCCATCAAAAAAGTTAGCGCGCTATTTGCTACTATTTTTTAAAGGTAGCTTTAGCTACTTTTTATAAAAAAATTTTAGAAACAAATATGTTTTATTTTTTGCTTATGTAATTGTATAGTAAATAATATATAAAAATTAACATTTATAAATATTTAAATATAGTTAGTTTTGATTATAAAAAAATTTATGTAATAAAAATAAATATTTATGGTAATATTCATTTTTTATTTATTTTGTTGCATTTTAATAAAATCATTTCAATATTATCATACCCATAGAGCGACGATCAGAAATTATAAATTTCGCCTTACTAAATAATCTCTCAACACTAGCATTTGAGGGCAAGGCAGTATTTAATTTTATATACATATTTTTAATATAAAAAAAATACTCATTGAGTATTTAGATTTAAATAACGCGTCGAGGGGATTTTCTACTATCAGTTAAAATCTTTTTGTGGTTGTAACTAGGCCATATTTGTTTGGTATAAGACTATTCAACTTTACCATGAGCCTATTACGTTGATCTTTAGCATCATCGAAATTGATACATGGCCAGTTTAGTTTAAAATTGAGATGAATCATTGCAGCTAATACATTATCATCATTGTATAGGTTGGGGAATCTAAAAGTTACAAAAATAGTGTATTTAAAATATATCATAATCATAAAATTTTATAAATTTTTAGCTTCTAACCTTAAGTTGGAATAAATTATTCAGTTAAAATCAAAACAATATAAATTTTATTTACCTTCTCTCAATGCCTTTTACTTAAATTGAGAACATAATACCCCATCTCCATATTATCCTCACCTTCAAAAATTTCAAGGGAAAGAGCCACATATTACATAACCTAAAAAATTAAAATGATATGGAATTGAATAGTTATTAATTAGAATTACTTCTGTATACTCTTTTATAAAAGTATGCCCTACATAGTTAATATATTGAATTCCAACATGATCACGAGAAAATTCATTTCTCTTCTTCCATCCAGAAAAAATCTATTAATTTGATTGCGTGGTATACTGAGTAACATTTAGTGGGGTTATTTAGAAGATTTGTTCTCCATATTCCTAGAGTTTGACATTTATAAAAAGTGCATCTTGATACCCTTTTAAAATCTTCATTTTTTAAGGCTCCTTCAGCATCCACTGTTGCTATCAAATTTAGATTATGGCAGGAGCATCTCTTATGACTAGGCATTAGAAAATTTCTGCTATCTTATTCATTAGTGTCTGGCGACATAAAATTGTTGTACTAAAGGATAGAGTTTTAATCATCATGGTAAATGATTGATTATCAATCAAGGATAATGGCTGAACTGTATCAAATATAAAATCAACAATAACTTTGTTAGCCGTTTCTGAGAAATATTGGCATGTGCATTATTAATCAATTTGGTTTGAATTGAATCGGTCTTTGGGTAGAGTCGCCTATACGAAAATTATTTATATGTTTTTCTATTTCCTTAAGGCTGTTGGCATGAACATTTGTATAAAATAAATACTATTAGAATTTAAAAATGTCAATTACCTTTAGGTGTTTCTTGAGGTTATAGCTACTGAATTTATTTGAGGATATATTTTTTACATTTTAAACAAATAAATTTGTAGCCAGTTTTGTGGTTTTTATATTAATTTCAAAATATTTTTCAAATTTTGGAAATGGGAAATTTGCATTATTATTATTGAACATTTTCTTCCCTTGGTATCTTCCATTTCATTAATATCATCGTCAGACTCACTTTCAACGATAAGGATATATATTTACTATGACATTTTAAATAATTTACACGTGATTTAGGTTTATAATACAAATTGAAACTATCATTTTCAAAATTAAATAATAAATCATAAAAATTATTATTAATTATGATATTATATTTAAATTTTCATGTTTATAGTTATATTAATTATATTTTTAAAGTTACTTAGCTACTTTCAAAAAAAGATGCGCGCTAAAAATAAATAATTTTTAAAA
This sequence comes from Gordionus sp. m RMFG-2023, assembly GCF_954871325.1. Lineage (NCBI taxonomy): Eukaryota > Metazoa > Nematomorpha > Gordioida > Chordodea > Parachordodidae > Gordionus > Gordionus sp. m RMFG-2023. Next base: position 16,701,704 of record NC_088775.1, read on the forward strand.
AAGTAGCGCGCTATTAGCTATAGCTACCAAAAATATAGGGCGCTACAAGTAGCTCGTTACTTTAACAACTCTGGTTGATTGTAATAATTAAAAATTTGTTAAATCATATTGGTAGATAGTGTTGTTAAACGGTTCGTTTTGAGCCGATTTTTGAGCGGCTAACAATATTTTAGCCGAAAAAATAATGCCTAAGCCTCGAAATTTCGCTAATTGATGTCTAGACCTTTGTGCTATCTATGAGCAAAATCTTCAGGCTTGCGTAATATTATACTAGATAAAATATTGAGTTAGCCGTTTTGAAAAATCGGCTCAAATCGAGCCGTTTATCAACACTACTGATAGGTTATTATTTCCAAAAGTATTGTAGCAATAGTAGCTTAAAATCAAGACTTATTAATAATCACACTCATATTTGGAATTTTGTTTATCTTCCTATACCAAAATTTGGTGTAACATTCAAATACGGGCGGAAAACATACAACTTCCTTTCTAAGAGAGCCACCTTCCTTTATTTTCACCCGGTTGCTCATTACTTATGAATGTCGATAGATTAGAATTTCTAAAGTTTAGATTTATGATAAACGAAAAACTGATTATATTTATTTAGTGATTTAAAAAAAATCGGGTAGTTTATTCTAGCGAATTTTTTTCTCCCTTTAGAATTTAATTTTCGAGTAGTAAATATATTTTATAGTTTCTTTTACATGAAAAAGGCCTTATTAGAAACCCTGAAAATATAGGGGAGTTACTGACCATGATTTTGCTCTTTTCAAAAAATAGATTGGGTTTAATCAAACAAATTTAATATTAATGTGTAGCCCTATCCTTAATCTTTACTAAAATTGAATCATAGCCCTAATCTATAATAGTCTTTGAGCTAGATGGGAGTTGAGCAGCCTTGTTTAAAGGCTGCTAACTTGTTTTTCTGGCCAGTTAAAACCCACTCATGTATCTCATGATTTTATTAACTATTATCTTTTATCTATTAAAATGCTTATTTCAATTATTAAGTGTAACCATTAATGTTAATAAATTTAATTATCTTAAATGCACAAAAATATAAAAATCATTATCTTAATTTATAAATGAGAAAATTATAGCATTTATGTTCATAAATAACAAATAAATAATCTTTATTGAAACACTGAGCATGAGCCTATTCTTCACACTGCATGCATTTTATCCACTCTTCTTTCTTGCCCTTTGATTATTCCTTCTTACATATAATGCACAATTACTCATCATTATTCTTCCTTAGAATAAGGAAACTTTAACTCATATTTTGTTGCTAAATCATGTGACATTATTCTTATCTAAAAATAAATGATTTTTAAAATAAAATAAAATTTATATAATTAAATCTATAATAACTAGTTATTTAATAGATAATTCTAATTATAATTAATATCATTAAATAAAGTTCTGATGTATATATATAATTAATAGATCTATAAAAACTAATTATCTACCAGTTAATTATAATTTGTATTTAAATTAAAAAATTAGCTAAGCTCCATGAGATTAGCTGGCTTGTTTTATATTATCTTTTAAAATTTCCTCCTAGGTTTTTAAATATTAATCTATTTGAATTCCTTTCCATAAGGGAATAAAGTGTCTTTCTATTTCTGCATTGCTCTAATTTTAGAAATTTTCAATTTAATTGAATCTAATAGTGTGGAATTTTATTATTCATTCTATTATCAATTGCCAATTGAATTTGTTCATCATTTGTATCTTCGTCAAATGTTGCTATATGCGGGCTATACATTTCAATATAAATGTATGAATGTTGGTCAGTCAATTGCCTATTATCATATAACGTTGTAAGCTCTAATTTCTTTGTATGAATAATGCTAAAAATAGAGCATATTTGCATTTTTTCTGCAAATTCGTGATAACCATGAACGCAGAGTAATCCATCATTCACGTAAGCACATATTCGTGGGAGAATACAATATTTGTTGCGAATTTACAATAACTATGAATGGAGGCGTTAAAGATACAATTTATTTAAAATAACAATAATTTTAATGAGTAATTTTTTCGCAAAACAAAAAAATGTATAACATGTTTTATAAAAAGGGATACTAAAGACAGTTTTTCTAAAATATTTTTTTTTAATTAGATTGCTTTATTCAATAAATGAACTTTTTTTAGGTAAGGTATATATCATAAATACACCCATTTTTGACCAATTTTGAGAGAAGGTGGTCTAAAAATAAAAGTTAAAGGGTGGTGGGCAATCTTCAAACATGGTCATTTAAGTCACTTCTCACTTACTTTAAATTTTTATTAATTTTTAATCCTGAGCGCGGACTAGCCCTATTTAATAATTGCGTCCTGCCCAAATATAAATTAAACTCATTTTTATGAAGTTAAATAACAAAAATACCAATTGCTCTGCTATAATCCCAGAAAATTTTAATCATTTAAATTTAATATGAGAAAACATCATTTTCTATTATATTTTATAAAAACCCGGGCCCCGCTCGATTTAGAAAAAAGTAAAGGCTAAGCCAAAAAAGAAAGAAAGCCAAGCCTGGTCCTATTTTTTTTTTTAGTAATGAGCCAAACCTAATGCCAACTTTCTGGGTTCTTCTTTTTTTTAGTAGATCTTGACTTGTTGACTGCATTTGGATCATCGCTTTCAAAAAAGGCAAATTTATGTTTCAGCCGATTTTAAAAACACCAAAGCCAGTGTTTTAGCCCAAAACAATCTATGGTTTTCTTCGATATACATAATTTCCTTTTAAAAATTAAAAATAAATCTTTCGGGTAAAATAAACTCGCATTTCAAGATTTAGCCGATTTATATTTTTCGGTATATGCCCTTATAAAGATTTCCAAATTAAATTCTGGACTATAGTCGGCTCGTACGCGCACAGAAAAAATTCGATTTCTACTTTTTGCAAAGTTAGGTTATATTTTCACATGAGAACCCCAAGGCTGAGATGATAGTTTTTTGCTAAAAACTAGATTTAACCAGGTCAACTAATCACACTCAGGACGGAGATAGGATGTTAGATAAACATTCATAACTTTTGGGACTTTAAAATCAGTTATTTAATTAAATTATATTTTACCTACTACACAAATACTAAATATATTATTAATAGTTGATTTCATTAAATTTAATTTCAAAAAAAATCTATATGAAAAATTAAATCTTTGTTAGGTTTCACAATCATATTTGAAAACACAATACCATTATAAAATCGATAATAAGAAAGAAAAAAAATTGTATCTTTTACCAAAAATAATTATAAATAATGTCTTAAAAAAGTTTAATAAATACTATTTTGTATTTTCTTTTATATTTTATAGAGAATTCATATTTTTAAAAACATTTTTAATTTTTATATAAAATGATTAAAGTATTTAATAAAATTCCTATAAATAATTAGTTTATCCTATTATTACATTTAATTTCTAGTTTTATTTAGTGGCTTCGCATAAAAATAAACCCGGTACAATTCTGAGGAAGAACCACCGCATATTCATGCGAATCATAGAGTAGCGTGCTTAATTATCACTTAAGGGTTTAAAAAATCTATATTTAAAAAGAAAGGTTTCCACGATGCCCAAGAAGATTTTTTCTTTCTTTCTTTCTTTCTTTCTTTCTTTCTTTCTTTCTTTCTTTCTTTCTTTCTTTCTTTCTTTCTTTCTTTCTTTCTTTCTTTCTTTCTTTCTTTCTTTCTTTCTTTCTTTCTTTCTTTCTTTCTTTCTTTCTTTCTTTCTTTCTTTCTTTCTTTCTTCGTTTCCCTTCTTTCTCTCTTTGAGCTCTGTTTTGCCTTTAATTTTCCAGCGGATTAATGGATAATTTAAATTCATTTTTTAAATCGACCAAAATAAATATCAAGACACGGGTTTATTTTTTTATTGAAATTTTGTGACCCGTATTAGTTTTTATGTCATTGAATTATTCCCAATCATAATTTTCTCTTACAGGTTATAACTTAATTTTGTCATTTTAAGTTGTAGATAATTTTTAATATAATATATATTGTAAATGTGTTAGAAAAAATTAGGCTTTAAAGAAAAACAATATTTTTTTTTTCATGATCGTCAAAACATATCCAATTTTTAATTAAATTTGAGTTGATCACATCGCTCTAAGAGGGCAAGAGCATGCTCGATATGCCGATGTATTGTTTTGACCTGGCCTCAATCAGAAAAATATAGGTTTTGTTATGTTTCAACATAAAAGTAAAATTTATTTATATGCAAAACAAAAAAAAAATTTAAAAAAATTTCGTTTTAGTATATATAATTTTTTATACGTTATTCCTTAATTTATTTAATTGTATAAAAAAAATAATTTGTTTTTGAATTTAATAATTAAATGTCTTTTAATTGAAAGAAATTTTGTTTTTGATTTATTTAAGATTTTTGTCCTTTTTTTAATATTAAACTAGAGACCTGCAGGCCCGGGTGGGGCCGTGTATTTTAAAACAAAATATTTTAAATCGTCAATTTTATACATGTACATTCAAAAAATATACAGCAAGCCTTCGGTATGCTAAACTGATGAGAGTTAGGCAGATGTCATAGAACTCACTACGTATACATATTATCCCCTGCGTTACTCCCCTTTCCACGCAATTACAATGATGCAAGCCCCGTCTGAAGTTCAAGATAGAGAGTTGATTACTTTTGGGAGGTATTATTGTTAAATAACTTACAACGTTATGTGTGATTTGGTGAAGCATAAAATTATGATAAAAATATTGTTTCATAATAATAATAAAAATAAAATCTTTTCAAATTATATATTTTTTTATTGAGGAGTTATTGATTGATGAAAATCTTGTCCAAATTTTTTTCACTTTGTATATAAATAAATGCTTAAAATTAATCAAAATAATAATAATAATAATTTAGGCTGTTTAGTTTTATCTTAGAAAATTTTAAGGATATTTATCTATCAATTCAATACATTTTTGACTGGTTAATTTATTCCCACTGAATTTAAGATCAATCTTTATAATTACCTTTCTGATTTTAACACTAAGGGGAAGAAAAATATCGTATCAAAACTTCCTACATACTCACATACCTGCCGCTACACTTTATTCTTTTATCCGTTTTGAAGAAGTTCCATGTCATATGATTCTCCTTCCTCAAATAATGATACATCGGTCGGTAATTAAATTTTATTGTACATTTTAAATTTTTTTTTAATGACTGCGATAATTAGCTTTTAAAAAATGGAGACATCTTTGTTATTTAAACTTACTCGAGTTAAAATTGGCATCATTCTAATACTGAGTGAAAGTGGTTCTTATTTGTTAATGTAATATTAATTCCTATATCTGCCCAAAGCGAAACGGACATGTTTTCCTAAGTGGGCCGCGTTCCGTTACAGATTTTGCCTCAAGGAATGCCGTACATTTGGTCCTAAATAGAGGAAACCAGCATTATATTTGGTTTGCTCTTTTGCAATTATTATTTAGTTATTTATATATGTGGGATTAAAATAATTGTATCTTTAATACTGTGGACGCTCTCTATAAAAGTAAGGCCTTTGCTAACAACGAGCGGTTAAATAGCAAGTCATAAATGGCAGATAAAAAAAATTTCACCCCAAAAACACATATTTCATTTTAAATATTAAAATCAATATAAATTAAAAATACCAATTTTAAAATAATTAGTCCTCTCAATAAAGGAAGTTTATGCCTATTCTCGTCTTTTTTAAAACACTACTTTTATAATTTTGAATTGCCAAATATTTTTTTTATACTTAGCTTATATAATCGGGGCCGGGCCAAGCAGATTAAAATAATGCACAAAGCAACTAAATATTGACAAAATTTTCTAAAACAATTGGCGTAAGGCTGGCTTTGTTGCTAATAGTTTTTTTTGAAAATGCTACTCTACTAGTTAAAGCAAAGTACTAATAGATACTGATAAAAAAGGAAACATTTTCATAATTTTAGCATTACTACTTCTAATTGTTCAGCGTATTTAAAAAAAAAATAACAACAGGAAACTCAAAAATATTATCATAATTATTCATAAGCAATACAAATCAGGAACGTGAATAATTTTTTTTAAGATTATTTTTTCCCTTTCTTTATTCAAGGGTTCCGAGAATTTATATGACGGCATCTGGCTTGTTTTTTTTGAGAAAATTTATTTCTAAAATAATACTTAATTCATTTTCTATAAAATCATTGTCTATAAAATTCTTCATTATAAAATTATTCTTTATAAAATCCTTCTCTATAAAATAATTCTCTCTAAAACAATTCTCTGTAAAATATTCTCTATAAAATAAATCTCTGTAAAACAATTCTCTGTAAAATATTCTCTATAAAATCATTCTCTATAAACGAGATTCTCTATAAACGACATTCAAATATAATTGTTTTCTCTATATAAAAGTTTCTCTATGAAATAAATTCTCTATAAAATCGTTCTCTATAAACGACATTCTATATAATTGTTTTCTCTTTAAAAGTTTCTTTATAAAATAAATTCTCTATAAAATCATTCTCTATAAACGAGATTCTCTATAAAATCATATAAATGAGATTCTCTATAAACGAGATTCTCTATAAAATCATATAAATGAGATTCTCTATAAACGAGATTCTCTATAAACGACATTCTCTATAATTGTTTTCTCTTTAAAAGTTTCTCTATAAAATAAATTCTCTATAAAATCATGCAAAATCATTAAATCTCAAAGGGGAATATCAGATTTTAAAATATAGTTTTGGGAAATGATGAAAGCAAAATGGTTAATCTAAAAAAATAATGAGATTGTAGAAATTGAAAATAAAACACAAGGTAAAATATATATATTTATTATATATTTAATTTAAAATAATATTTTCTAAATAATGTTACAATATTAAATCTCAACTGAATACAGATTTTCAGATGAAATAAGATTTGATTTTAAATCTTCTACCACAAAGAATAACAAAAACTAAAATTGAGGATATGATTGAGTTTGTAAAGAGAAAATTAAAATCATTTGAGAGCAATGTTGACTTTAAAAATCTCCCTCTTATGGAAGCTACAATTTCTGTAGCTAACGTTGAGGCTGAACGGCCTTTTTCAATCCTCAGAAGATTTAAGAATCTTGTAAGGACCACTACAATGGGAAAAGCAAGACTGGAAAGCTTAGCCCTAATAAATATTCATAGGAATTATGTATTTAATTATAAATATATTCTTGGTACATTTATAAAAAAGATTCAAAGGTGTTTGTTTTCAAAATTTTATATTTTCAATTTATACAAAAAAACTAGTGAAATTCGAAATATTTTATTATGATATTTCTAGTATTTTTTTTAAATAATAATAATAAATGTTTTATTATAAAAAAATTAATAATAAAAACGTGTATTATTTTAATTTTCTTTTTATAAGTTGAAATTAAAATGACTTATTCTGCCTCTGCATAGGGCAATCGTTTTAATCTAAATTTATACACGGCAATGGATAATCTAGCTGAATATCGGTGCAAAAAAGGTTTTTGGAAATGCCTTGTTATATGGGAAAGTATCGTAAATATCTCGCCATTAACTAAATGCAAGAGGGTTTTGGGCATATCAAACAATAGCTTACAGTGGGCGGGCTTTCTAGGGGATTTTAAACATTGGGAAGGTGAGCGGTAGAGTAAAAAATATTTTTAAAACATTGCACGGGATAGCGGGTTAAACATAAAATTTTTTAAAAAAATGGGCAGATTGATGGGTTAATTTAAAAAAATCATCGGCAGACTAGGACGTTATTTTTTAAATGGGTGGGCGAGCGTTTAGGTTAAAGCAAACTCGTTGCAAACCTGTAAAACAAAAACTCTGTATATTATTGCAATTCTTAATCCCCACAACAAACGCACATTTGGAAAAACACAATCAAAATAAAAAATCGATTACACAATGAAAAAGTGTAAAAATTGGTTCCAATCCATTATAACCAACATTTACTAATGAAATTCCCCCAGAACCCAATAAAATGGGGCAACCAATAAAGAAATACATATATATATATATATATTCTAGTATGTGTAATTTCTTTGGAATTTTTAAAACATTTTATCTTATTTTATCATTTTTAAATTCATTTCCATTTATACTTATATTGGTAATATTATTTCTATCATATATATATTATAAATTATTTTGACTGTTTTATTTTTCCCATTTTCCCGCTATTTTTTCCAGGAATTTTCTCAAAACTAAAATTTTTGAGAATTTTACACCAATACTTTCTTCCATCACCCTCTCCGTTTTGAATATGAATACAAATCGTAGAGGTATGTTTGTTTCGAAATCATCCTTTAAATATTTATTTCTTTTCATATGCAGCAATTATAAATTAAACAAATGTATTTATAGTTTTTTTATATGTTATTAATATCTTTTGTTCGTATTTTATTGAAAACAATAATATATATTTTTTAGTAGTCTGTTTCATAATCGGACGTTGTTATTCCATTTACAGGGCTGTAGCCAGAAATTTTCAGCTAGGGGGGGGGCAGCTGCTTATTTGAGGGGGCCACTATTTTTAAAATAAAACAAATAATTAAGGATTCATAGAAATTTTTTGATATTTTTGTTAAAAATTTATTAATGTAATATGAATACAAAATAATAATATAATATAATACGACGATTAGTATATTTAACATAAATGAAAAGGATAAATTATGTTATTTTTTTTCATAAGCCATCAATACTAAATTTTGCTAGTTGATCTTTCATCCACTATCTAGTGCTCACTCTCTTTATTGTAGAAAAAGAGGCCACACAAGAAGCCGTTGGTACCCTAATGATGATGGCTGCTGATTAGCATTTATACAATTCTTTAAATGCATGATGATATTTTTTATACAAAATATTTAGGATATTTTCAAAATTATGTACTTTAACTTATCCTTTAACTATTTTCATTTCATGATGTATTATATTTAAGTTTAATAATGATTTTAATCGGCCATTTATCCGATATAAAATAATCAGGGTCAAAGGGGGACAATGTATTAAAACATGATAGAAGATTATAGTTATCTTGTGTAAATCTAAAAACAATCAACACAAAATAATCAATAATTTAATAATAATTCCTTTTTAAAAAACTCCAATTGGAGTCTTTTTCACAATCAAATTGTAATTTAGTGTCGACTAAAAAATCTTGAATATAGGCGTTTTACGTACCCTTGATGATTTGTGGGGAGTGAGATTAAATTTTGCTAAAAGTTTTTCAGCCTTAATTCTAACCAAATCAAAGGATTATCGCTTCTTTTTTTTAATACATTGATAGTGGAATCAATACAATTTTTAGCATCCTTAGTAACTACTGACTGTAGATACTTATTTAGTGGATCTATTGTTATTATATCTCATAAATTTTAATCGCTAATATAACGTAATTTATATTGACGCATTGAGATAAAAGACCAGAGGCTTCGACTGAATCATGAGTGGAAACCTCTGAATTAAGAGTTCTATTAGAAAAGTCACCAATAGCCTGAAAATTCTCCTAAATGATGAAAGAGTTTTTAAATAAGCAGTACATCTCTGTCTAAATGTCTCTTAAGACATGACCTGTATATTTTACAGGATACTCTAAAATGTCTAAAAAATTATAAAATGCATTAGATAAATTAAAAAAAATTAGAAATGATAACAATATTATACCAATTTTGAACCACAAGATGAAACTTGTGGTTATAGCATATAAAAAGAACATTTTTATTAAATTTTTTTTTGAAGGATTTGCACTCCTCCATTTCGATCAGACATGACGTTTGCACCATCATATACCTGGCTTATTATATTCGTAAATTAATATTTAACTCATTAAGTTACTTTAAAATGCAATTAGGAATGCTTTCAGCAGAAAGACACTGTAAGTTAATCATTCCTATTAAATTTTATTGAATTTCTCCAAAATAAAATATAGCGAACAATTATGCTCAGATTTTCACAACCTGATGCATCTTTTGTCTCATAGGTAGTGTTGTTAAACGGCTCAATTTGAGCCGATTTTTAAAAACGGCTAACTCAATATTTTATCCAGAAAAATATTATGCAAGACTAAAGAATTTGCTCATAGATGGCATATAGGATTGAACATCTATTGGCCAAATCTCGACGCTTAGGCATTATTTTTCAGCCTCCTATGTTGAGTTAGTTGTTTTTAAAAATCGGCTCAAATCGAGCCGTTTAACAACACTACTCATAGGCCTTAAGACAAAAAAAAGGCAACTGACTTTTTTTATATTTGTCTGAGATATTTAAAGTACCATATCTTTCATAATAGATATTACTTCCTTTTGAATCTGGGAGGATGTATATTGGGCATTTTGGGGTATTTCATAATTTTATTTAAAAGATCTTTTTGGGTGGTGTATGAAACATTGATATATATAGTCCAGAAGAATAAATTACGTTTTCATCTTTTGCAGCATCCGTAATTTTTGTTGAACCAATCCCACGAAAAGGTAGCTCCTGTATGCTAAGAAATAATATCAAATCAAATATTAATTTAAGATAGTAAAGATTATAATCACTTTTATTTTTAAAAAACTTTAATGCACAGTTATAAAAATAAAACAAACAATGATGAAAATATTATTTAAAAGAATATTAAAATTATAATTGACATTCTATATCTATATTCTATATTAAAATATATAAATAAAAGAAGAGAAATTAAAAAAAAAATTAAAATAATATATTTAGTTATGGTCGGCGGGGCTTAATGACCCATGGTATGGATATGGTTGGATCGAAAAATTTCAATGGATATTCTTTGTCGAGGGGAAAAGCCTACTTTTGGTTCACCTGTGATTAAACGTAACCTTATTACGCTTAATTTGTTGGCTTACTAAAATTGTTGATATCTCAGTATTTTCTTCATAATTTTAAAATATTTACCGCTGTTTTAGATAACTGGTTATATAATAATAATAAAGTGATTGAACCATAATAAATAAAATAATTATCATTGAAATAAGTACTATTTAGACGTGATTAAGAGCCTATATAATGTCATACACAAATACACATGAAATGATAAAATATGAATGAATAATGATTTATTATTGGATATAAATAAAATAGGAAAGGAAATTTACAAACTAGACATGTTTTTTGAATAAATATTTAAAATTTATTTTAAAAATAAAAAAATAATATATTAAATTTTTTTTTTTAATTTAGGGGACCGGAAAAATTTATGGAGGCTGATAAATTTTTTATGGGGAGGGGGGCTGCCACCCGCGGTGCTACGGCCCTGCCCATTTACCTTGTTGTTTCCTAATTTTTATTAATATTTATATCAAATTATATATTTTTTGAAATATTTAGCATTTATATGAAAGTTTCACAGACAGGAATCAGAACATCAACATATATAGATATATTATAATGTTGACCCTATTTTGCGCGTTTTTACTAACTTACATAATAATTAAAATTTGCAACTACACAAACGGAAAATATATTCTCCTAAACTCACAAAAGGGCTATAAATCATTCAAGTATATCATAATCTAATTTATTATTATCCAAGAACCAGGAGCGTACGCAGGAATTTAGTCTGGGAGGGGGGGGGGCGATAATAAATTTTTTAAAGAAATATTATTGTTTTTTAAAAATATCAAGCATAAATTTATTGGGACTGATAGCTATTTCTAATACACAATTTTAAATTAATGTGAATTATAAAATAATTATATGTATAAACCGGCATATAAAAAATTATAAAATAAATGTGAATTATAAAATAATTATATGTATAAACCGGCAAATAAAAAACTATAAAATAAATGTGAATTAAAAAATATTAAAAGGATATAACTGGCGGTACGGTATAAAAAATAAATGTGAATTATAAAATATAAAGTGATAACCAATATAAGAATCACTTAAATGACCCAAAATAGAAATTTGAATCTTTTGAGCCTTTAAAATTTATATATAAAGTATAAAAAATTTAAATGGAAATATAAATTAATACACAAAATGTTTCTTAGGAATAATTGTAATTTGTATTTTATATATATACAATGTAAAATCCAATCTTCGATGAGATTGAGCTAAAGCTAATTTTTAATTATCTCATCCTTGCTTGTGGTTAAATACCTGTGAATATTCAATAGATCCAAACCTTTCAATCTACTTTCAAAAGTTTTACTTCTAGGTATTTTTTTCAGAGACCTGCAGACCCGGTCCCCGGGTCGGACCGTATCTTAATTTTTTTAAATATACCAGAGCCGGGCCCGAAATTTTTTTAAAAAAACACCCGGGCCGAGCTTGAATTTTTTTAAAAAAACACCCAGGCATGGCCTGAAAATTTTTTTAAAAAAATATCTGGGCCGGGCTGTATATTTTAAAACAGCCTTATTTGAAATTGTTATTATTAATTATAAAAATCAAAAATAAATATTATTTATTTTTTTTAAAACCGGGCCGGGCCTGAAAATTTTTTTAAAAAGCCGGGCCGAGCTTAAAAATTTTTTTTAATAAGGCCGTAAAAAATTTAAAAAAAAAATCCAGGCCACGCTCTTCCTCTGAACGGCTCTGTTACTCATTAGTTTACTAATGGGAAGAGTTGCTAATATATATAAACCCTTTTAATACATTGGAAATATAATCTAAAATGTGTTTGAAATATGCAGAGCATCCATAGATTTTTTGGGACTATATCAACAATAGTTAATCTTATAAACATAGTTATTCAGCTAATAAGGCATCATAAGATACTTTAACATTTTCATGATAAAAATCTAACATATATTTTTTTTTCCATTACCATCTGAAAAAGGTTGGTAAGGCTTTTGTGGAAGTAATATCTGCAGATTGGTAAGTGCTAAATGATGAATTAAAAACCATTTATTTATTTGGTTAAAAATTTATCTAAGATATACTCTTCTACTGATCCTTGCCTTGCTGCAAGTCGAGGGAGACAAATATTAAACACGTATAGCTCTGCTTTTGACTCAACAATAACATATAAAATATGAAATTCTCTATCAACATTAGCCCTAATTTTCTTGAGTCTAATAAAATGCTCTCTCCGCTATTCTCATCTTCTTAATCAAGTTAATGTCATGTTTTTGAAATGTAATACATATAATAGTTGTATAATTAAATAATACACTCTAATGAGAGAAAAAATTTGGAATAAGCATTGAATCCAATAATTTTCTTGCTTCTGAGGAAATATTTCTTCCAGGCCATTGTGATATTTTAGCAAATAATCGGCTATTCTAACTCCATAAAAGCTGTTACTGCTTGATGGCGGAGACTATCTCAGTGGACAAGGTTGCAATTTATTTCTTCCTGTTAGACAAGAAGTTTCAGAAATAATTATAATTTGACTAGAATTTTTAAAATGGTAGATAAATATTACGCCACTAAAAATTTGAAAATAATAAGTAAATATTACGCTGAAAAACTTGAAATCGGAATTAATTGATATTATAACTTAGTAGATGAATTCTGATAATAAATGTATTATAATATATGTTTAATATGAGATAGGAATAAATATTAATAAATAATATTTTTGAAAAATTTATCCGGCATCTGCATTTTTTGGGTTTCTTTTTTTTAAGGGGGGGGGGCGCTGCGTAAGCGCCTGCTAAGAACTTTAAGATATTTTTTACGCTATCTCATATATATATATAAATTCCTCTAGGTAATTAGCTAAATATTATAATCTTTAAAAAATAGGATTGTAATATCGGGCATCAGCTCAAAAATTTTGTCTGCCTTTTATCTATTGTAAATTTCTATATATTTTCTCGATTAATATTAAAATAATTTTAGGGTTAATCCTGGACTTCTTCTTTCGCTAAAATTTTTGTGTGAATTAATCTTACTTTCTTATTTCCTCTCTTAATCTTCGACTGTTCCGAGACTTTAAATGATTAGTATTATTATATAAAATTAAAAACCTAGAAGCATGTATTTAGAAGTTCAAATTTTTTTCAAATTTATGCATATGCAATATGACTATCTCATAGATTATATATAATATTTATAGATAAAATTATGAAGACGATGAAGCTAAATACTTAGAGCTCATACTATAAATACATGACTTCATTTTAAGATTATATTTTATTTTATAATCAATTCAACATATATTTTAACAATGAAGGATAAAAATAGTAGATATGAAATAATAATATATGTAAGTTAGTAATATACAATGTAATTTATAAAACAGGTAATATATTTTATTTTTTTCGAGGTATAATCCTATAACGCATTTTTCGATATTATGGAGTAGTGTCCTATGGATATATTTTATACTAAAGATGAAATTCGTAACAATCCATCAATTAAGAATAATATGGAAACACATCTTGTTGATAAATATAGAAAACAAGGCCCAAGATTTATTATTGATGTTGGCAGTAAACTTGGATTGTAATATATTTTATATTTGTTTTACAGTTGATATGTTTTGATATTTATATTTGTTTTACAGGAGATATATTTTAATATTTATATTTGTTTTACAGGAGATATGATACAATAGCCACTGGTGTTGTCTACTTTCATAGATTTTATATGCAATATTCATTTATGGATTTTGATAAATATGTAATAAAATACTTTTAAAAATAGTGAATATAAATTTTTAAGGTTTTGGCTGCATGTTGCTTGTTTTTAGCAGGAAAAGTTGAAGAGACTCCCAAAAAAATTAAGGACATAATAAAAGTTTCAAAATCCATTTTAACTGAAGATGAATATTCTCACTTTGGTGAAGATCCTAAAGTAAATTTATTATCATTATTTAATAAAGGAATCTTGCTTGCTTTTTTTATTAAAAATAAGAGAGAAATAATTGCTAATATAGGTAATGTGCTGATACCAATACTAATAATCTTTGTCATTATTGATATGATTGAGGATATTTTCTCTCTTAGTATACTTATAAAGATAGAATCAAATATATGCATATCATATATATATATATTTGATTCTGATCATTAAAAATATTTCCAAAATTGAAAAAATATATTGTTAAAATTAAAAAAGTGATTTATAGATGAAAAATAAAAAGTTCTACAATAAGCATGTTAAATAAATATTTAAGAATAATTTTCAATTTTATATGACATAAATAATAGATGAAAAATTATTTGGCATTTAATATATTTTCCTTATTTAATCTGAAATTGAATTGAATAAAAAATAATTCATGTAATCTTTAATTCAGAAAATAGGCACCTTTTAAAAATAATTTTTAAAAATTTGAATTAGGTATTTTTAGTAGAATTTACTGTTAATTATATGGATTAGATAAAAAATAATTATTTGGTTAACCAAAAAAAAACAAAATATTTTTTATTTGGCAATTCTAATATAATGGAGATTTTAATAGTAAAAGTTATCTATTTTAGTTATTATAAACACAATTTTTTTTACTAAACAAAAACTAGTATTTTTTTTAGAACCTTAGCAAATTCAATTTTTTGGTCAGGACTGATTCAAATTTATATATTATTTTAGGCCCCTAAATTTTGTAGATGGCTTTAGTAGTGAGGCTAAAAATAGTAAAACTATAAATATTAATAAAAATGGTGCAAATATTTTATTTATTAACAGCAGATGATTTATAAAATGTTTTTTTAATTAAAAAAAATGGTAACAGTAAAATTTAAAAAAAATAATTTTTTTACATAACTAAAATACACGCTCTTATGAAAAAACGCTTTTTTGGACAACTATGTGCCTTTGGTGAATATACATTTTTTTTAAAAAAAAATGAAAGCATAATCATATTAAGCTCATTAAAAGGATTTAGATATTGTTAATATTAAGTTTATAAATTTTTTATAACTCAGTGGGCTTTTGAAAAACACTTTTTCTTTTTTTGTCTAAAATACACATCCTCGGTAAATATACATTATTTTTAAAAAATGAATCCAGAATCATGTTTAGCTTATCAAGGAAATTCAGAAAATGGAAGTATTTATCAAAAAAAAATTTTTTTTGACTAAAATACGTGCCCTTGATAAAATATTCATTATTTTTAAAAAGAATGCAGAATCATGTTTAGTTTTTCAAGGAGATTCAGAAAATGGTAGTATTCATTCTTTTTTTAAAAAAAATTTTTATTTATTTTTTATATCTTTATTATTTATTCATAATCATTAAATTACAGAGGATTAAAAAATATATATTAAAATGGATATATTAAAAATTAAATATAAAAAAATAAATATATAATATATATATAATCTATGAAGACATTAAAAAGGACTATAAAAAAAATATATATATTTAAAAAAAAGAGTGGTATATATCATCCAAGAGAAGAGTGAATACTTAAAAAATTAGACTGGCAAATTTCCAGGGAAATTAGCTGGCGAAGGTAAAATCCTTCATTGGGGTCCCCTGAGATCTGTCTCATTTTTTTCCTATGATTTTAATGAAATTGAGGGCCTCGTTTTCAAGCATGCCTAGGGTTTTGGTAACGATAGGAATGAACATAGTGTTGGCGAGGCCAGCGTATTTTTTTTTAAGGATTTCTGCCTTTTCGATAACAGAAAATGAGAGGTTAGACTTGGCTGCAAAATCGACGCAAGTGTAATCCCATGATAGCGGAAGACCATTAGACCAGGGTATGAGAGAAATACCATCCGGGCATATGGCGTATTTGTTTGAAAGACCCACTGGTTCGAGGGTAGATGGGATATTAACTTTTTTGAGGGCGGCTCAATGAAGGATTTTACCTTCGCCAGCAGATTTCCCTGTAAATTTGCCGGTCTAATTTTTTAAGTATTCACTCTTCTCTTGGATGTTATATACCCCCCCCCCCTTTTTTAAATATATATATTTTTTTATAGTCCTTTTTAATGTCTTCATAGATTATTTATATATTTTAATTATTGGAAAAAAAAAATTTTTTTGACTAAAATACGTGCCCTCGGTAAATATACATTATATATGCAGAATCATGTTTAGCTTATCAATAAGATCTAGTCATTTTAATTAATTTTTTACAATTATGCTATACATCATCTGAAAACCCTTACTATATATTTATTAAGTTTTTAAAAAAGGGAATCCCCAACTTAATTCATTTTTCATTTTGCACATACAAGTCGTGAAGGTTAGGAGACATCTATTAGCGAAATTATAATTATATAAGAAAAATAAGAGCCTGATTTTGTTTGTAGAATATATTTTTTCTATATTTAAATATATTTGGTACGACTAATGTAAAAAATTGAGGCATGTTCAGGCTTGAAAAATTTGGCCCTATGCAGATTGATATACTTTAAAAGCTTGTATTATTTGAAATTATTTATTTTATTATTTAAAAAAAAAAATTAAAAATAAATTTTCATTATTAAGAATAATTTATCAACTAATCAGCGATTACAAGATGATTTAGAAAATGTTATATAATCTCTTAATTTACACAATTCATTTTCTTATGATATAAACAAGGTATAAAAATTATACTCTAATAATAAAGTAATATAAATTAATAGTTTAAAATCTTATTAATTATTTAAAATAAAATATAATTAAAATATATAATTTGATAATATTCAATCTGGCATTTATTGTTTTTAAATACTATATAAAACATTATAAATTTTTTCTCATTCTAAATTATAAACTATTTAATTACTTTTTTATCTAGATATAAAAGTCAAATATAAAATAAAATTTTAATAAAACAGATAAATAAATTAATAACGTTCAGTGTTATAATATCATTACCCGATAAGATGAATAAATGTTTTTTTCCCAAACTATTTATATAAATATGTCTAACAAATGACATATTTTATCAATTTTTATAAAGAATTTATTATAATACTTTTAAATATATCAGTATTAAATAATAATAAAAATCGTAATTAAAGGTTTTATCGATCAATCATTTATGAAGTAAAATAATTTTTATATATTAATATTTTAATAATACATAACTATGTTCAGTGTTTCCAAAAATCTTTAGTTCAATATTATAAATAATGTGCCTAGTTTCTAGGGGATATTTGGGAACATATCATTTATAACCTGATGAATACTCAGCTTTTCAAATAAAGATATCAAACAAGGAAGGCATTTCTTTTTAAAAAATTATTTATATTAAATAAGTTTTCAAAAGGATGCCATTATACATTATCATTGCAGGAAAGTTGGTTACAAGGCTAAATACAAATTCTATGTAATATATATAACCTTTTCTGCAGGAACAATAGAATGAAATGGGTATTTCGAAAAGTTGAGAACTCACCAGGTTATAGAGGATATATTTGCCAAAAATCTTCTAGGAACAAGGCTAAATATTTATGAAAAGCTTTGAATCTTAGATTTTTGGACATCTAGATATGCATTACTATATTATTAATATATAAAAATTATTTTACTTCATAAATATTTCAAAAAGGGTAAAAATAGTTATTATTATATCTGCCAATTTATTATTATTTGGAGGAACCTAAATTTGTAATTGAAAAAATATATAACAATTTTTAGACATAAAAATTGCTTAATTAGTTTGTCCTAATCCCGGAAAAAATTCTTTCTGATTATAATTTTAAGAACTTTCCCTACTTTTAAGGGCTCTAGTTTGTTTCCCATTGAATTTAATGCTAATTTTTGCAATTATTTCCACTAATTTATCTTAATCTAATATCTGGTTCAAATTTTTAGATTAATTTTCTTTTGAAACAAATTTTATATTAGGTACACATAGAGGTTTTTCCTTGCAAATAAAAATGCCAATTAAAATTTTCCTTCAAATTTAGAGAATTTTATAAAGAAAATTACATATAAAAGTTAATATTTTTGTTTTAAATAATATTATAAATATGGTAAAAATTTAATGGCATTTAAAATGATAACAATTAAGGCACATGGTTCAGGCATTTCTTTGTAGTTGAGTGATGATATAGCTAATTATTAACATTTTTATAAAGTTACAATTACCATCATATTATAGAGATGAAGGCATATAAATAAAATAAATATGATCCTATTTTATAAAGGTTCCTTTTTTTATAGTAACCAAATTAGAGGTTACATTATTTGGAAATTTTGCCTAACCCGCTCGCCCATTTATAATTTTTTTTTAAAATTTATTCGCCCATTTATCTATAAATTTTGTTTAACCCGCCTGCCCGTTTAATGTTTAAAAATTATCTTAAGGCTGGTTTGGCTCTTTATTCATATATTTTCATATATTTTTAATTAGACATATATGCAATGTTATTAAATAAAACTTTTATTTTTAATAAATTGAAGTCTATTCTGCTCATTTCACCTGAAAAATATTAAAAATTCACCCGCCCACCCATTATAAAATTTTTTTAACCCGCCCACCACTCTCCCAATATTAAAAATATTTTATAAAACCTGACCACGCCTTCCGAAGTATGGGTAGGCGGGCGGGCTAAAAAATTGCCCAATGCAGACCACTAAGCCAAGCATTTAGATTGTATATTTTTCTAACAACTAATGATATATGATTAAAAATTTTATACCATACAATAAAAACATCATTTTCATATTATTGATAGATTTTTTTAAAACTTTCTTCTTTCTTTTTCTTTTATTGGCGATTTTCCAGGTTTACACTTTTATGAACTATTTACATTACCTAAATTATAATTTTTAGCTCTTTGAAAAATTTTTTGTTTATATTTTTATAATTATTAGTTTTTGTTTTCAAATAGAATATACATTTTATTATGTCTCATGTCATGCATCATTTTTGCATATAAGTGATAGATAAATAATAATTGTAAATTTTTTTTTATTAGAAATTATTTTACTGTAGAAATTGCTCTAACACGATATTTTAATCTTAATTATTACACAAGCCTAGAGATTTTGCTCATACACGGCAGGTTTCAGAAAGGTTTTACATCTATTAACGAATTTTGAGACTTGTATAATATAATTTTGGCTAAAATCTTAATTTTAAATGAGCTAAATCAAACCTTTCGACAACACTAATGTTGTGTATATTTTATAATCATTTTATCATTATTAAAATAAAATATTTATTTTGCTGATACTAAGATAAATTCAGAGGCATTTTTTGAATATTAATTCTATTATAAATTTTATTAAAATAATCTAACATTGTTAACATAAAAATATCGAATTATCATAAATGGGCTAATATTAAATATTGATAAGGTTAATATTTATTAGTCAATTCAATTTTGCTAATTTAATTTTTTAATTATTTATTCATAAATTTAACAGGAAAGATATAATGTAATAAAATGAACCCATGTTCCATTAATTATTTAGCCAGGTATTCCTTTCCTCTAAAAAATTTTTTATTAACCACTACAAAAATATTTAAAATTAAGGACAAATAGGCTAACTAAGAAAATGGTATTAATATAAATTTAATGAATCTAGTAAATTAAACATAAATAATAATTCAAATATTTAATATATATTTAATCATTAGAAACCTATATTCAATATTTTTTTACCTCTAGGATGAATTAATGACTTTAGAAAGAATACTGCTACAAACTATACGTTTTGATTTCAACGTTCCACATCCTTATACCTATCTTTTAAAATACATAAAAACACTAAAAGGTGAATTTAATTAGTTTAAATATAATATGTATATAAAATATACTCCTGATATCTTATTCAGTTAAATCTTTATTATAACATTATATACATTTGCAATTTATTTTATTGATTCAAACAAAATTTTGTATATAAAGCTTTAAAGCCTGATATGAAAGAGGAAGAACACAACAAACTACAAAAAATTGTTCAAATGACCTGGACATTCATAAACGATAGCCTAAGCACAACCCTTTGTTTGCAGTGGGAACCGGAAATAATCGCCATTGCCTTGGTCCACTTAGCCGCTAAGCTTATAAAAGTAGATCTTAACCAATGGTTTGGATTCAATAAAGGCTTCCCTTCCTTCAATCAAGATAATTGGTGGGCGAAATTTGTTGTCGGGTTGGAACCTGAATTGTTGGAGGGTATATATGACTGCTTAATATTTTCTTTACATTTACTTATTTCGCATAGCATATCATACTCAATGACTGAGTATCTCTGGGATTTTAATTGAATTTAATATATTTATAGGTTAGTGAGATATGGGTATGGGTTAATTAAAGGTTTGAGAGAAATAAATTAGGGTTAAGAACAAGATGCCAGATCTCCCGCTTTTGAAGTAATTCCCAATTTTTTACTTTAGTTTCGCCAAAACACGCCATCTATTGATTTACGCCTTTTCCATGTTTTTACGCTTTCTATCGATTTTTTTATTTTATAAAATAATTAAAGATGGTTTGACCAAAAACTTACGCTATCATTTTTTATTTTATTTCAATCATACATTTAAAAAGACATTTTATATTTTTTTTTCTATATTTTGAAAAAGGAAAAAACAAAAAATTCCAAGAAAATAAAATTATCTTTTATCGATCTTCAAAACTTTCCAATTTAAAATATACTAATACTATTTAATATCTTTTCATTTTAAAATTGTTATGATAAATCATATAATAATTACTTCGTCTAATTCTGATGATGAAATTGATATTTACGTAAATGTGAAGTAAGTATTTTATATAATTTTTAGAACTATTTATATAAAGCGATATTTTAGAAGTAAGCAATTTTTTATTTAAAATTTTAACAGTAATAATAATTTTTAATTAATTAAATAAAATTTTTTCATGATATTTCATTCCTTTTTCAATTTTATTTCATTAATTTAAATTATATAAAAATTACAATTTAAAGACAAGTTTAGCATCCCCAAAAAATGTAAATTGCAATATCAAATTAACTGGAATTCCAATTTCATAGGTCAGAGAAGATAAAGAATGTAACTTAAATGCAATATGTATAATATGCAATACAAAATCTAATGTCAGCCATATAGGAGTCCATGATGTAAAAAAAACATTAAACAATGGAAATTCCAATTTAAAATATATCATAGAAGATAAAGAATGTAACTTAAATGCAATGTGTATAATATGCAATTCAAAATCTAATGTCAGCCATATAAGAGTTCATGATGTAAAAAAAAACATTAAACAATGGAAATTCCAATTTAAAATATATCATTAAATAATATCCAACCATACCTTAAAATAATAATTTATGTGATGTTATTACAGCAATAGCCAAAACGACAATCATCTATCACACGATAAACATTCTCTTAAGTTATTTTTCATTATCAACCGATTGTGCTACAAACTTATTGCCTACACTCTTTTCTGATTGAAAAATAGCCAAAAGCATAAAATGTAGAAGAATAGAATCATAGATCCTGGAAACTAAGTAACACATCTTATAGGATTTGAAGGAAAACCATCCATTTCATCTATTAACTGATGCATCAAATAATGGAAATACTAAAACATTCTCAATAATTCTGCGCTATTAGAATAAAGAAAAAAGTGTTTCAAGTAAACCTTTAAAAAACATTTCATCTGACTCGGAAAAATCGACGGATATTGCGTATATGCTTATGCTGAGCCTTGAAAATTGCGACCTTTTACTATCAAATGTAACAACTTTTTGTGCCGATAACGCAAGTGTAAAAAAAGGCAAAGTGTAATGACGGAATTATTAGTTTTGAATGGGAATATCCCCATTGGTTGCCTGTGTCATACAATTCACAATGCAGGAAGAAAGGAGCATGCTTCAATAGACAGAAATAATTGCTATGAAATCTTATTTAGAATTCAGCAGATCCACAAACAGGGTATCTGTTTTAAAAAAAATTATGGATTCTCAGGATATTTAGTTATTAATATAGGAACGACCTTAAACAACGAAACGTGGTTAAAAATTTGATTGCAGTGGAGATATTTTTATTAATAAATAAATTAGTTACATCTTTAAAAGCCCATGTTAGTTATCAATAACTTTTATGGCTCGGTGACAAAATCTTATAAAATGTGATGATAATGATAAAATCGCATTATTTCCAAATGAAGTTATTCATTAAAAAATCATTTCGTATTTAGAAAAAAAATATGTATTTACAAATATTAAATAGGGAATTCTGATAATAAATTCATAATCGAGGATGTTAGATTAATAATAATAATTTTAATATAAAAGATATCGAATTAGATGAATTATTTCAGGAACTCGTTGCTATAAATGCTTTTATAGAAAATAATAATTATATATCAAATTTGGCCCATCAAAACAAATGGGTACTTTTTTAAAAGATCATTGCGTTAAATCTGCAATATATTCTAGTAACCACATTCAAACGCTGATTCAGAGCGTATATTTAGTTTAATGAAAACTTGAGGAATTAATGATCAAACATAATTTTAATCATGTTTTTTTAAGGAATATGTAACCAAAAATAGAAATAACATATTCTGAAAAATATGAATAAAAGTATATATTAATTTTTTTAAATAATATCTAACAATCTTCCTTTATTTTAGTGTTACATTTAGATATATTCATTTAAATAAAGAAATAATCACCTGAAAAATAATTAATCTTATTTGTTAAAAAATTTTTTTTGAATTATGGTTAAATTCTCCCGCTTTTTGTTTGAATGAATCTGGAAACCCTGGTTAAGAATATATTATAAATGGTTTTTAATAAAAATAAATCATTTTAACCTGTCACATCTGATAGGTCATGCATTTATAAATAGACGAATTTTATATAAATAAGCTGTTGTAACAACTAACAATTTTTTTGAGTTGGACCATAATTTTGATATACATTCACGGTCGCCAGGTCTCACCCCATCAGCAGGAGACTTCCGAAAATTTTTAGTTTACACGCAGACATCTCACTCCTGCAAAACTACCGCAATTGGAAATTTACCGCAATTTTTATAAATTTCTCCTCTACATTTTTTTTAGCATTTTAACGTTTTTAATATATAAATAATTTTGAGAAACAGTAATTGATTATTTTTATACTTTTAAAATAAATTTTAAATATTTATTCAAAAAACATGTTTAGTTTGTATTTCTTTCTATCCTTACCTTAATCATATATTTTATTTTTATCCAATAATAAATCAACATTCATATTTTATCATTTTCATGTGTGTTTGTGTATAACATTATAGGGCTAGGCGCTTAATTATTATGTATCACTTTTAAATACATAATAAGGTAATTACTTATTTCAATAATTATTTTATTTATTATAGTTCAATCACATTATTATTATAATCGGTATAGGGAAGTGTATCTACATCTATTGCAATACAAAAATATCTGCAAAAATAAGAAATAATAGATGCAACTACAGGCCGAAATGGTATACACTTATGTATTACAACATTCACAGAGCTACTTATCATCACAATGCGGGTTGAATCTTTCCCCATAATATTTAACGACTCATAAGTGAAAACTTTACTTGTGGTAGAATCAAAATGAGCAAGGCTATCACTAATGTTTTAGGACCTGAATCCAGGAAGTCAGTTCTTGACAATTTGAAAGATGGACATCCATATGAAATTCTAACAGATGCATCTAATAAGGGAAATATTACATATACCTTGATCCTCCGCTATTTCAACAAAAATAAGGGCGTTTCAATAAAACTATTAATTTTTTTCCTCAGATAGTGAAAAATCCATAGATATAGCTAACCATATAAATGAGTTGCATGTCAGCTTTATGCGCTGATAATGCCTCAGTGAATTTTGGCAAAAACCGGAGTGTATTTACAGAATTAAGGTAGCACAATGTTGACTTAATACCAATTGGCTGTATATGCCATATATTACATAATTCTTGCAAGAAGGTAATATGGATGTCGAAATAATTGTAATGAAATATTTAAATGAATTTAGTTTATCAACTAAAATAGCTAATGAATTGAAAGAGTTGATGGCATGGTTCGACTTGGAATGGTGTGAGTTGTTGCGACTCCCTATCACGTTATCATCCCACCTTCGATAGAATTTTAAAATTTTACGAACCTTTAATAAAATATTTCTTAAATAAAGATTATAAAAGCTGTCTTAATATTTTGAAAAATTTTTTCGAGAAGGAAATGGCACAGGCATATTTAGGAATGATTTCACATGTAGGAAATTTACTACATGTTAATAGCAGTTGCAATCTTAAGAATCTTCACAAAATTATGCTGCAGCTGTGTTCATCTTTACAATTAAAAATTGACAATAATTTTATGCCGCTATTGCTGAAAATATATCAAAATGTTCAAATATTACTCTAATTGATGTATTTTTAAATGAAGCAAATATTTTTATTAAGACAATTTTAGAATATTTGCAATCAAAATTTGATTTCAATAACTCGATTTACAAATGTATAGATATTAGACCTTATAACAGAAACCACCAATCGATGGTTTTTGTAATTTAATAAATATATTAAAAATACCGATAGACATTGATGTCTTGTTTGAGAAGATTAAAATTATTTTTTATATATAAAATAATGTAACTCCACTACAAAGAAATTATTTTGAAAAATATTACCTATTTTGAAATTATAAAACGCTACCAACTTTGTTAATATTTATATCGGCCCGCAAGATTTTTTTTAGCAATATTTATATTTCTACCGCAATTCTTCAATTTGAAAATTCTGTTTACATTTAAATGAATGTGGTCTAGGTTAGGTATTTATTATATATCACGGTAAAAACTAGTGATGTTAAAAGTTACTTTTGAAACATAACTAGTTACAGTTACTAGTTACATTGGCAAAAACATAACTAGTTACAGTTACTAGTTACATTTTTACAAAAGTAACTAGTTATTAGTTACAGTTATTTTCAAAAGTAATTAGTTACTTACTTTATACATCATTCATATGCGCATTATTTATTTATTGAATGCATTTATTTAATATAAAAAAAATTAAGATAAACAAAGTATAATCAGTTATTTAAAATAATATACAATTTATTTATATAAAAAAATATCGCAAAATTGAATATTTACATCGAATATAAAAATATATATTTGCATTGAAAAAAAAACATTTATTTTTCATAAAAATTAGAATCTAATAAATGTTTATTTGCTTTTAACAACAAATTAATTTCAAAGTTATTATCTAGGAGACGTGCTCGTTTATCTCCAAAAATGCGCTTACCTAGACTGAACAAGCGCTCTACGGGAGCACTTGATGTTAGAACAACATTATATTTAATAAAGAGTAATTTTAACTTTGGAAAATCGTTATATAAAGAAAAAGTGTTGTTATTAGATTTGATAAAGTTTTCTATAAGTTCATTATCCAGAATATTTTGGCGCTTTAGGTCAAAAAATCCAACTACATAAAGTGATGTTGGTTTTGAGCATGATTCATTCGTCTGGGATTCACTTTGAGGTATTAAGGTAAATTTGAACGGGAAATTATAACAATCAGACATTTTCACAAAATTTTAAATTAATAAATTTAATTTAAAATTAATTTATCACAACATATTAAAAATAAAATTAATTATTTGAATATATCTTTAAAAGTAACTAGTTACTTTTGGCAGTTATATTTCAAAAATTATAACTAGTTACAGTTATTAGTTTCAATTTTACCTTAACATCACTAGTAAAAACATATGCTTAAAAATCATTTTAACAAAATTTTTAAACACTTGAAAATTAATTTTTACAAATAGAATATTTTTTGCGCTAAATTAATGTAGAGGTCTGCAATGGACGGGTTTTAGCCAACAAACCGGCTTATTCGTTTTAAAAAATTTTTTAACCCTTCGACCCCCACCCAGGGTTATTTCCAATAATATTATATTTAAGATGAATTGTGATATTGAAAAATTTGCAGTAAATACTGGTATATTAAATTTTCTAAAAGGATTTTAAAAGTAGTAATAAATTATTTTATTTTTTAAAACTACGTTTGAATTTTTTTTTCATTTTTCTGAAAATTTTTTATTTCTACCGGTGACAAATATACATATTAATAGATATAATTGTATAAAATAATTTTTTGATATTTGTTTACTTCTTGCAAATTTACTAACAGATATATGCCATCAAGTATTAGATCTTTATTCTTCGAGATCCTCAAAAACTTCCTTTACAAAGTCAGAATTAATAGAAATTGAGCAATTGAGGAGAAAAGAATGATGACAAGATACTTTCCATACTCATGATATTATGTTAAAGTGCGATTCAATTTTAATAGAAACGAAATAAAACTATATTAATAATAAGGGAAATAACCATTCAATATATATATATATTTAATAAGAGGAAATAATATTATTTATAATATAGAATTTATTTATTTTTTAAAATAATAAATTTGTGTTTTGACTAATTTAGTTGTATTATAATGTTGGTCTTCAATCATTCAACATTTCTATTTCAGAGTTACATCTATATCGTCCTATACATTCAATTTTAGTCCATACCCAATAATACAACAAATTTATAAATCTACGAGAAAGAAAAGGTGCCGCTATTCTTTTCACTTTTAAATTTACTTTTATAAAAGTTAATAAGTTAATTTATTTCGATGTATCGGGCGCCGTGTTGGTTTGCTATCCTGTTTTTATCTGTTAAAAAATGTGGTATTGGCACATCTCGGATTTTTTTCCTCACTAAACTTCATACCGATATTTTGAATTGAGGTAAATTTTAAACGTTTTTTTAAAAATATTTTTTCCTAAAATGTTCATTGAAAATCATAAAATTGAAGATTCATTTATAAAAGATTTGGTGTTTTTAGGTAAATTTGATCAAAAGATCTTATTTTCAAAAGTTAAAAAGATCAACAATCTTTGAAGATTTTTTTTATTTTGAAGAGCACTTCAAACTTTATTTTATGTAGGTAAGATATTAACGATTTTAAATGAAGAAAAAAAATGATTTTATTAAAGTTACGAGGAATAATTTAATAATACATTTAAATGCGAATCAGAGACTTTCATGGGCTTGGATATGGGCTAAATATAATATTTTCTAGTGAGACTGGGTTTTTGGGGAAAAATTTTTAGTAGGCATGGGCCTAAAAATTTTTCATCTAAATTATTTAAAACACTTTCTAACTAAAGAAAATATTTTTTATTCTTCTAATAATAAATTTCAGTATTGTAAACAAAATGATTGCCTAAATACACTAAAATATTGTTTATTTTCATTGAACAGTAAATTAAATTTTTGCGTATAGGCTTGGGCAAAATTTTTGAACTTATTATGTACTTGGGCCGGGCCTGGGAATTTTTTTAAATATTAAATATGGACTCCTGGCCATGTCCGATCAAAATATTCAGGCCCTGCGAATATTGGGAAAATAATTATAAGTCCCATTTATATGATTTTTTTAAATATTTTTAATATAATCCAAAATTAAGTTCTATCAAAATTTATCTATAATAGATATAATAAATGTATAGAATATAAATATATATATATATTTAAGAATCTGCATTATAAATCTAGTTTTTAAAATAATTTGAAATTCGACGATAGAGATTGATATTGAAGATAATTTTTGTGCAGATCATATCGACAAGGTAATTTCCCTAGAAAATGTGATAATATGTAATTTACACCTGAATTCGTAAAATATATTAATCTAGATAAAAAAATTAACACAGGGTATCAATTTTATTATGAGGTGTACTGGAAGGTTTTTTCATCAAACAAGACTAGTAGTTTCAATGAGGAAACATTTAAAAGTAATATATCAAACAAAAATGTGTACCCCAACACAATCTTTAGAATGAAATTTGAATCAAATGTATCTAATAGTTTCTGAGCTAGTTGTGTTTATATGAAATTGCTATTATGGCCCAATCCAAACAAGGTATGTTTCAACTGGCTATAAGATTCAAGAATTATATTATAAATTAAAATATACAATAAATATTTAATATTAACATTTCATTTTATTATTAGACTCATCTATTTAATGATAATATGTCTTAAATTATTACATAGACGTTAAACATGCTTAAAATTAACCATTCATCTATTTACAAATTTTATCAAAACATGCTAAAGATATTTATTATCCTTTCACATTTTTACTTTTGAGAAAAATTCAATAGATAAAAAGTTAAAGGGTTGTGGTCTGGCTAGTTGGCAAACACGGCCATGCATTGCATGTAAGTGTTTAACGATTATTTAGTTTTAAGTTGAACGGCTCAATTTGAGCCGATTTTAAAAACGACACTCAATATTTTACCCAGAAAAATATTACAAAGCGTGAAGATTTTTCTGTTACAAAAGTTAGGACATCTAGTAGGCAAATCTCGAGGTTTATCAATATTTTTCTGATTAAAATATTGAGTTAGCCGTTTTTAAAAATCGAGCCTTTTAGTAACACTAGTCATAGCATATACTTTCTGATTGATCATCGCTCTAGATTTGGGGATGACAATATGGAAATATTATTATTGAGATGTAGTAAAAAAATATATATATTTGAAATTTTAGTCAAATTTCTTATTTGTGGAAATAGTAATACCTAAATATTTTAAAAAGAGCGCTATTTTTTTGAAAACGCTAGCGGTAGCGATAACGCGCTACTTTTAAAAGTATTTAGCAACACTGATACACAATAAGATGAAACAAGTTTATAAGCTATTTCTCATTAAATGTGATTGCTACAACCAGTAGCTTCACTAAGGGAGACACAGGGGCTTAAACCCCCTGAAAATTTTCAAGTTTTTTAAAAAAATCCTATAAAAAAAGGTTATTTTGAAATAATTAAGATCATTTTCAAATATAGAAAAAAAATATATTTGAGCCCCCTGAGATTGTAGAGGCTAGTGACGCCATTGGCTGCAACTGTGAAATGTAGCTTTTTAAAGTTTAAACTAATCAAAAATAACGTAGTTCAAACTCAAGATTAATTTATTTAGCTATAATGATCATACAATGCCCAAACTTTGATAGATATATTTATCAATAATTTCGCTGAAACTTCGAAATATCGAAGAAAATATATTTTTTTTATAATTTATATATAAAATCGTCAAAATGTGTTAATCATATTTATCCAATAGTATTCTTTATAATATTCAGCTAATGGTAATCTTTATACCAATATTTTTCTAATGATATTCTTTTTATACCAATATTCACCCAATGTATTTATTTTCCATCATATGATTGTATATTAATCCGCTAGTTTAATTGTTTTTTTGGCCATATTAGAATAGATACATCCAAGATAGGTATCAATTGATAGCTAATCAAGATCATTCTGATTCCCCGCCATTCATGATGGCTATCAGCTGATATAATTATCATTTTATATCTATGAAATTTATTTGTATAAATTGTGCAATAACTTTCTGTATTTGAAACAATGTATAATTGGATGCAATAAAGTTATATTTTTGCAAAAGTGGTGTCTATTAATATACTATAGATCCGGAAGTTGGAGGGGCTCAACATAAATTTTGAAACCTATGCCAATGTTTATTAAGAGATTTGGGCTTATTTATTATCTTAGTCATGCCGAATAAATATTGTGAGAAAAATAGGAATTTATATGTTATATTATTATTTTAGATATTTTGCTTACTCATTTATTCGCCTAAAATATATTTATTTTTAAAAATGACTTTATTTAATATTTATCATATTTATAAATAGTGGCCTGGGTAAATTTTATGAGTTATAATATACCTTTTTACTGGTAGAAGTTATATATTTCCACTTAGGTAAAATCAGGATGGCGTAATATTTGAAAACTGATTTCTAAAACGATGAACAATATATAAGGCATTATTTGGGACTAATTATATACTCCATACTATCTATAAAAAAAATCTGATTGTAAGTCATAAGCAAAACAAGAAAGCTTGAACATTTTGCTAATATCAAAAATAATAGGACATAAATTCTAATTTATACTAATATTTAGTGCCTCATTCATACTTTAATATTACAAAATCCTTAACGGAATTCCAGATAAAAGAACAATTATTATTATTGTCTTATATATTAAAATTGAAATAATATCAATAAAATTATATTATTAATAAAAACTTTTTATCAGAGAGAGGTAAATCTATGAAAATTCTAACCTTTAATAGTGAGAAATTTGGCAGATTCTTCGAAAATAAATTCCTCTATAGCAAATAAATATAAAAATGATGAGAATAGTTTGATTTCTGCAAAGGAAAATTTGGTAGATTTACTTGTTGTTAAGTTAGATATATTCAATGGAGAAAATTCAATTTCTTATTCTTTTCTACTTGGAAAGCCAGTTTCCGTTTAAAAATAAGTCCTGAAGAATTCCAATACAAGGATATCTTTTTAACTTTTTGGTATTCGTTAGAAACATTATGTTTCAAGGAGGATCTACTCGAGATTTTGAATAATCGTTTGACTCTCCTGGAAGAAGGCTTCTCATGATTTTAGTAACGAATATAGACCTGAAAATATAAATGCTAATTCAGAAACCATTATCAAGACTTTTAATATTTGACGTGGAAGAGAATAAAGATTTATCACTCCATTGGAGATTCAAAGGATAAATTTGGACATGCATGTGTCAAAAATGTTTATGAAGAGAGTTGGTGCAAAACTTTTCGTTAAAAAAATATAGCACGACATATTCAGAAAAGTTGGCGGTGTTCACCGTATAGATAAAGAACTTGATTGTTTACAATCGATAAGAATAGTTATCTGTCGATCGTGATATCATTAATGGAATGATTGGCCGAGATTATGGCCAATTGAGATGGATTCCATTCGAAATAGCTAGTGTTTGATACAGAATACAACAAATGAGGCGATGATTAAACATTTGTCATATAACGGACCACAGTTTATATATGAGGAATTCTATGGTTACTGTATATTAAACAACATACTTCGTATACGGTCGACATCATATCATCCATCATAGATTATCTGATCGGCCAATACGAACTTTGAAAAGTTAATATTACACAGCGATGTTCAATTTCGCATCCGGAATAAAATTTTGCACTTAGTGCCTATCAAATGGAACAACATAACTCTACGCAAAGATTTCCTGCTAAGGTTATGCTTAGAAGACAATTAAAAATTATTTTGGATTGGATAAGACCGGATATGGACATTAAAGTGAAAACGCTATGCTAGATAAATTCAAAATAGTGGCTTATATTCTAAAAGGAGAGAATTTAAATTTCACAACCTTTAATAACGAGATAAGGTGGAAAATGAATATCATTTTAAGTGAATAAAGAAATTTCATACTGATCCCCAACCCCTCTCTCATAAAAATGATTACAATATATCACTTCCTTACTTACTTCCTTCCCTCCCTCCCTCTCTCCCTTTACTTTCTTTAAACAGTATTTTGAAGGAAAAACAGGTATAATTTAACAATTTTTCATAAAAAATGATTATAATTCATTTAGAAAAAATGGGATAAACCAAAATTGTTTTTTAAAAAATGTAACATAGCTAAATGCCTACAATTTTTGACTTAAAAATCTCCAATAAAACTAATATGTTATACCCCCTAAAATCTTATCTACGCATTTGGAGCAGGTTTTTACTTAAATATCGTTGAGTCCAAAGGAATGTTGCTAAAGTATGTTTATAAGTTAAAGATGATGCAGTGATTCCACATGAAAGACCAGAGGTTATAGAAATAGTAGTGTCAGTTTATGAAGCAGGAAAATATAATATTTTGAACTAACCGAAAGGTCTATCTAGGAAATAGAACTTATTATATGTTTGGGAGGTAATTGCATTCTAAAAAAAGTGTAATTATTATGTTTTCCCCCCTTCAATTGTTTCTTTATTTGAATAAATATACTACTCTGCATTCACAGTTAACAATAATTCTCGGCGATGGGTTAGGCCTCATTAATAGTAAGCGAACATCGCTGGATATTTTTCAAAAGTAAGTAAATAATAGGTAAAAATTATAATCTATGACGATGTTATTCATTTCATCGTATCGCACGGTCATTATAAATTTTACTTATTATTTGCTTGCTTTAAAATGCCCAGCGAGGCGTATCACACCTCCTGAGCGATGCACCTCAAATACATTAAAATTGACGAATATAAAAATTATATTATCATCAAAAGCATTTTATATACTTTCCTATTGGAAGAAACCCCCAAAATAATTTTTGCGGGAAAGCGCGAGAAGTTGTTATAGCACTGCTTTTGCCGAAACAGAGGATTACATCAGTATGGGATCAGAGTAAGTTTTTATTATTAAATTACTCTAAAATTAGTCGGTAGGTAAATTGATGAATTTTATTGACCTTATTATTTAAGTGAGTAATGGATAGATAAACATATCGCTTTCTTCTTGCATTGTTATAAAACTTAATCGAAGTTAAAGAATTGCGGTAGTTTAAAATTCGACGTAAAAATCATATTTATATTTTAATATATTCTTGTTTTTGTTAAAAATATTTTTTTGTTATGTATAATAAATTAATTTGCTTTTTACGTTACGTTGCTTTGACATAGTTAAAACGTAAGCATTTTTGGGAATAATCTGTTTCTTTTTTTTAAACCTAATGCTTTCTATAACTCTCGACATAAATTCCTTGATTGTCACTTCAAAGTATAATAACAAAAACAATACTTGCGTCTTGACAGCGTGTAATACAATAAAATTTTATTTATTCTTTCACAAAAATTAGTCAACCATCATACTTGATTACTAGAAAGGGGAAAAAGGATGATTTCTTTATGGAAAGTTTAGATTCCGCAGCTGTATAAATGTTGTCCTTAATTGTTATGTGCGTGGGATCTCCATTCAAAGGCGCGTTCGGAGTTTGTTGTAAAGGTTTCAAAAAATTTATTTTCAATTCTTTTTCAACCCTCCCTCATACGTGATATTATGTGGCTGCCCGCCCTAACAAAGATGCTCTCCATTTGGGAACCTATAATTAAACTTCTAAAAATTCTATTAGAGTCATCTGAGGCGGCGGGCGTAACACCATCTATAAAACATAGGCCCGGTCACGGGCTCGAAAAACATGTTAAATTTCCTACTCCTACCTTTTTGACAGTGAATAATGTAATTTTAGTGGCTGTAAACATTTCTAAAAATATCTAACACGTTCACGTTCACTTTTAAAAAAAAGGAACTCGTTCACGTTTGTTCAAAATTAAATGATAAATTTTTTTTTAAATTAAATTTATTATAAATAAATGTCTTATATTTTTTAACACAATATATTATCTATGTTAAAAAATAATATAGTTCTATTCTGATAATATATTATAAATACAATATAATATAGCTATAATATAGCGAATAAAAGGATATTTTTATTTATAAAAATTTTTCTTATTAATTTTTAATAAAAATTGTTAACGCTTGGCAGTTAATACGACATTAGCTATTAAAAACGCGCTCTACAGGGACAGATGAGAGATTTGCTGTATTATATTTAATAAAACTCTTTTAACTTGGGGATTTTATTGAAATCATTTATTGTTTTGTCCTTTGCTTCAAAAAATTGAGATAAGTTATCCTCCTCCAATCTATCCTCTACTTCCTCGTCAAAAAAAGGATATCTATAAATTAACAGTTCTTACATTATCATTTCTAGGGTTTTAATGCATTTTTTCAAAAACACTATAAGTTTATTTTTTATAGGTTCGTTCTGTGTAAGTTTTATTCATGGCCATTGAGGCTTGAATACTGGACTGGATATATAATTGCAGAAAAACATATTGATCTTCATATATATGTACCATATCTTTAAAAAAAATAAAATATATGTTAATTTGATAGTGATAGGTTTTATACAGTTTATTAATCCC
Source organism: Gordionus sp. m RMFG-2023 (assembly GCF_954871325.1). NCBI lineage: Eukaryota > Metazoa > Nematomorpha > Gordioida > Chordodea > Parachordodidae > Gordionus > Gordionus sp. m RMFG-2023. The sequence continues at coordinate 16,736,405 of NC_088775.1, forward strand.
ATTTAATACAGCGTTTATCAATGGTTGACCATATTTTAGGCCACTAATTTTTTTTTAAATTTAAAATAACTATAGTTACTATTGGGCTCAAATAGCTTAAATGCCTTTTTTCTTCAAATTTAATGATTTTAATTAGTTATATTATGTTATATAAAATAAAATAATTAATATTACAATCAAATGTCGTTTTAAATTGGAACTTGAAGATTTTGAAACTGATATAATACTTTTTGGGCACATTTTATATTTGTTACGTATTAAATTAGTTCCTTATATAGAATATTACTGTAAAATATTTATCATATTTGGGCCATGATGATTTCATCTGGTTTTGAATTTTCAGAATCAGATGATGATGATGATGAAATAATAATATCCATGCTTATGCTAGTCTATTAAATTAAAATATAACAATAATATTCAAATGAATAATTTATAATAATTGCGTATTAAAAAAATTGAAATGTGAAAAAGAAAAACAGTTGATTATAAAATAAAAGACATTTTTCTTAAAAAATTCGGATTAATATTAAATTTTTCATATAAATAAAAATAAAAATTGTTTTTAAAATTGAACGAACGTTAAATTCGAACGCATTCGTCATAAAAAAGGAACGCGTTCACGTTCAAAGTTTGTCAAAAATAAAAGGAATGCCGTTCATCATTTTTTTCAGAAAAACGAACTTGAACGCGTACGTTTACAACAATAAAATTTAGAATAAATTTTAAAAAAAATATGGAATGGGCAAAATTTGTAACAATAGAATATAGAGATAAATTTCATTAAATTATTAGTTATTGTTTGAATGCAAAGCACTAAAACAGAGAATAAAATTGATATTTTGAGTGAAACATAATTTCTAATTTTAATTTATAAAATTTGGCCCACGAACGATGCTAATTTTTATTACCGAGCTTAAGCTTGGGAAAAATTGAAATTTAGACCCTTTATTTATATGTTAATTTCCAAATAACTCGTGAAAACTGACGCTCAATCGCATTTAAAGAAGTAGTCGGATAATAGTTACAATATTGTTCATTCATAATATATAAGTGACGAAACATTAGATTAAAATCTAATCCTAGTTAATTTACAAATGATACCACCTGTATATTAATATTAATGAATCTAGACATGTTCCTCAAACTCACCTGTATAGCTAGAATTTATAATGGATGAAAGGAGGTACTCATCTAAAATCATATTATAAATCAAAAATTTATGACAATTCTTTATCCTCTGTTATTTTTGAAAAATACGTCAGCTCCATTAATTCTCAACAATTAGAAGCGCTAATTTTAAAATTTATGAAGATATTTACCATTTTAATCAGTTTAATAATCATTGCTTAATTGATAAAATAATTCTATCTAAAAACATTTAACATTAAAAGATTTAAAATTTGTAGATTATAAACAATCATTTTTTTTAGGTTATTCAGATGATAGTGAAAATAAGTAAATTTTATTACAATTTAATTAATGAATATATATTTAAGGAAAGAAAAAAAATGCTAAGGTTCCTCCACCTTTACCTAAAAACCCTAAAACAGTTGTAAAAAATGGCGATTTTTCTGAAATATCTAACGAGACGACTAAAATTATCCCAAAGCCAACACCTAAGGTTATTGCCAACAAACCCTTAGAAAGTGCACCCGATCTTGAAACATTGACCGCTGCGCTAAGAAATGCTAAAGGTTAATACTAACAGGATTAATTTTATAAAAAATATTTATATAATCCTAGTGCGGGACCTATAGACTTTATTATAATCTCAAATCTTCAATATATATTATATACTTAAAATATAGTAAGTATATCCAACATTTTATTAATTTTGATTTAATAGTTTTTTTAAATTTAAGCCATTTGTTGTATCATCACATTTTTTTTACGAAAGTATACTGAGTAGTTAATAGTATAATAATTAAATGATTTCGTCAAAGGTATGAAAAAGAAGCCTGATTATATATATATAACCGATCTAATATCTAATTAAATCTTTTAAGCGTAATCTTTATCATTAAATTATGATAAGTGAAACGTAGTAATAGAGGCAAAAAAGACAACCTATGTGGCGCGGGAGAGCTCAAATCGGGTCTCACAACAATTTTATTTAGCCAAGGGCCCCTGATTTGGCTTCTTTTTACCTCTACATAGTAACCTGAACTCCATATGTATATTTTTTTATAAAAAAAATTTAACTAATATTTAAATTCTGAATTAGTTTAAGCTTGTCAAAAATTTTAGGCTTAAAAAAAATTAAATTTTATATAAACTTAAAAAAATAAAAATAAATCTCAACCAAAAGATCCAATTCCCAGTAAAAAATCTCCTCTAACCGATGACAAGAAAATAACCAAATCCAATGATCAAATAATAAAAAATGCGCCAGTGCAAAGATATTCCCCAACTAAAACGAATACCATATCGGATTACGAATATACTTATGAATACGAAGCAATCCCGGGAAAACCGAAACCAACCCCTAGTATATATTTACTATATTAAAATAAATTCCAATAATATAATAATAATGTTTTGAAAAGAATCTAGGAAAAAAAGTAAACAAAATATTTGGAATTTAAAAATAAAATAGTTATTCAAAAAAAATTTTTTTGAAATAAGATTGTAAATAGCCTTTAGATTTTTGGATAATTTCCATGGTTTTCTAAAATATAAAAATAAATACATGCATTTATTAATTTAGGTTCGGATTATGAATACGAGTATCTACCCGAATACGAGTATGAAAGTAAGTTTACATTAATATATTTGTTAGTCTGTTCCTGGCCCACTTCATTAATTCCACAATTAAAACACGCTTTGTTAAGAGATAAAATTCTCACTTTTAACTTTTAACCATACAAGCATTTTAAACACCGGTTATTATTTTTCTCTTCCTCTCCATAATTTTTTTAAGTTTCATATTAAATTCAGATTTTTCCAAGGTTATATAATACTTTTATGATTAATACGTAATAATATAAGCCATCAATCTATTTTATTGGAAATATACACCTTATATATAACTCTTTTAGTTATAAATAGTCATAAATAAAATAAGTGAGTTTGAGTTGATAATAAATTCTTTTAGAGTGGCATTTTAAACAATGATAAATTACATTTAAAACACTTGAAAGTAATTAGTTAGTTACATTTTTCACAAATGTACTTAGATATGGGTATAAATAATTACTTATGTAACTAGCTATCTGTTAATATTTTTTTTAACAAAGTCATATTAACCTGTCATTCTATCCACAGTTTAAAAATTTTTTTTAACCCGTCCGCTCATAACCTATAATAATTAGCATGCCCGCCTATTTATTTGAACCTTTTGTTTTTAGCTTATCTACTCGTTAAATGTTTAAAAATATTTTGATTATTTGTTTTAGCTCTTAATTCATTTTTATTTATACTCATAAAATCAATGCTTTACTCGCCATGTAGATTTTGGAAATATTTGTAGCAGCCCGTCCATTCATTTTTTTAACATGCCTGTTGCTGATATCTAGTTTTTGTATTGTAAAAATTAAATGCTTAATTAAGGCTAAATCGTACAGAATTCCTGGTTGGTAAATAGTCCCAAGTGAAAATATTTTAGAAGCTGTATTATGTTTTTATTTTAAGTAAAAGGCTAACCCTATCTCATATGGAATTTATAGGAATCAAGAAGGAAAACAGAAACAAATAAGTTTGATTTAAATTATGATATTGCCTATATCATATCTATACTATACCCGCATCAAGCCTTGGCCCATATGCAAACTCTTTTTATTATAACCAAGTTCAACTGATATTTTAGTCTTGAGTTATTTACCAACGAGTGCAAGCTAGATATTGAGTCTCAAAATAAAACTTTTTTAACAATTATATTTTGATCTATTATAACAAATTTTTTAGCTGTTGCTGGTGAATACGAATACATAACTGGTAATATTTATATGCGAATATAAATTTAATTTAAAACTTCTAAAAAAATTTTAAAACATATTGAAAGGTAACTATTAAATTTTCATCAAGACATAGGTGTAGCCAAGGTGGAGGGGTGTTGGGACCTTTCCTTCTCCTTGGTAAATTTGCGTTTTTCCAATTAATATTAAGCCAATAAAATTTGCCGCCTTATACACCCCCCCCCTCTCTTGCCCCAGAATGAATATATTATAAACAATATTTTAAAAGAAAAATACTGTATTTACAAAAAAGTTAAATCTATTTTTTAAAATGGTAACACGTCCAAAACACTCAAATTAATGGGGTCTAAAACCCCATCAAATATTATTACCCCCTTCCCCCCCCCCCCAAAAAAAAAATTAAAATAAAATAATAAATAAATAAAATTTAGGCTACATCTATGCCTAGATTGTTAAATTCTTGTCAATATGTATTTTGGTAAAACATTATGAAAATTTTATACTGGTATATAGTTACTTTATCGAAAGAAAGAAAGAAAGAAAGAAAGAAAGAAAGAAAGAAAGAAAGAAAGAAAGAAAGAAAGAAAGAAAGAAAGAAAGGAAAAGAAAAGAAAGAAAGAAAGGAAAAGAAAAGAAGAGAAAGGAAAGGAAGTTCCTTATTCTTTTTGTTTATATTGATTATAATTTTTATTTAAAAGGCTCTGAAACAAATCCTGATTATGAATACCAATATGAATATTTATAACTGTAACAATAAAAATATTATTCGTATTCTTCTCTATTCAATTCTATCTTAAGCCATTTCGGGAAACGATGTAATCATTCTAAAATCCTTCTTGGTATTCAGTTATTTCCTGAGGCCTAACGCTTATCACAACCACTATTTCCCTGATGTAATCATACTTTTTATCAGGTAATTCTTCAACAGTTTTCCATAGGTTAATCTTTAATATACACTCAAAATCTCCCATATTATCCTTTGATTTCAATGTAATCCTATTCAAACAGAAATTTATAAATTAAAATTATATGTTATGCAGCATTTATCAGATTGGATTGTAAACAATATCCTAGTATTTTTTTTGATTTTCAATTTATGTTAATCTTTAGAAGCAAACATAAATAAATTTGCAAATCATCATTGATTGTAATAATATTATATTTCAAATGTACGAGTTGGTTACCAATTTTTAAAATTGTTATACTGATTCTCTCATTTTATTCATAATACATAACAGCAGTCAAAATGCAATTAAGGAAAAAGCTATATACAAAAAAATAATGATAACATCTCCATAAATTTTAGGTAGCTATAGCTTAACCAGATATTATATTGTATTAAACATACCTATAAAATCATTATTAAACATAAATAATTAATGAATAAAGTAATTCATAGTATATTACATTATACACATACTTTTTTTATTACATTAATATTAAAATATATATGTAAAATCATTCAATTATAAATGTAATTTCTAATTTACTACAAGAGTGTCTATTTAATATATAAATGATTCTTTCCAAAAATATCAATTATAGTCATTAGTTTTAGTTTTTTTACATTCTTTCATCATTATTGTTTAAAATACATTCATACAATTTTGGGGGGCAGGGGACTAAGAATATTTTTTATTAGCTTAAAATGATATTGCAACAATGTAATATATTTCTAAAGGGAGGAGGAATTTCCCCTTGCCCTCACTCCTTTGGGTTTTGACTGATTAGTAGTAATTTTTTAGACACTTTATTTTGTGCCAGCTATACAAATTAATTAGATGTATTCTCAGCCAACAAATATATTCTTCTTAATAGATATAATTTGGTAAAAGTGAATCTTAAAATTATTTAATTGCCCAGGCCAAGTTTTTTAGAAAATTGTGTTAAATTTAAAAAAATGGGGTTTCCTATATATAATTCTAATATGCTTGTATGCAAAAAGATTTAAATGGGTTTTAAAGAACCAAACCTACAATATTCGTAATGGTTTGGGTCTTTACTATTAATTAAAAATTACCTCAACACATTCTATTTAAACAGTTAAAATTAAAAGTTCAATCTGTACCTAATATTGTAATCATACAAAAATAATATTATTATTACGGTTATTCTTGCTGAAAAAAAAATATCTCTTCAATACTTTGGTGGGGTATATGAAACTCCAGGCATGCTGGAAATGATATTACATAAAAACGTTTAAATATTATGATCTGAGTTCTTCAGTAGCTTCATCAGATGTATCTTAGAAATTATATCAAATTTCATATATTTTGTTTGAGTAGTTTTTAAGATATAAGCATTTTGTGACTGATTGAGGTTTGTGAGACCCCCCCCCCCCCCCCCCCCAGAGTAATTTTTAATTTTTTAAGAATTTTTTTTTTAAAAATTTTTAAAATTATAATACTAATTATAAAATTTTAAAAACAAAATTTAAATATCTTATATTTTGAATGAGATATATGAAAGAACGTAAATATCTCTGTAGGAGTTATTTTATTTTTATTTTTCACTAGCTGACTCATTTCTCAAATTATTTTTATCATTTATAATGATTTTTGCAGATTCTGAAACTAAATATATAATTATTTAAGATGTAATATCATTTTATTTGAGGTGATTATGGCAATATAATTAATGGTGAAATGAAGATTTTATATATGATAGTGATCATGATACACAATCTGAATTAGATGAAGAAGAAATGTTAGTTGAAGACAATAAACTTAATACTATTTAGTTAAATATGAAATCATTTATCATAGATATTTGTCTTTAAAATTAGCTAAAAAAATAAGTTTACTAAATGGAAAAAGGATCTTATCAAAGAATAAGAACTTATCAATAAAATTTAGTTATTCATCTGCCAAAAGTAAAAGAATCAGTGAAAGAAGCTGACACTTCAGAAAAATCTTTTGACTTGTTCATAACACCAAAAATGATTGAAGAGATTATTTATCATAACAATGAAAAACTTAAAATTATATGTAAAAACTATACTGACCATTATGAAAGTTCTACTAAAGAAGTTGATGTAACACAATTTAAGACATTATTGGGAAATCTTTATTTAGCTGGAATTTTTAAATCTAACCATCAAAATAAAAAAAAAAATTTTTTTCAAATATGTAAAATAAATTTATGTTTAGAACACATTAATGTTTTATGTAATAAATGTTTAAGGCCTAATAAGCAATACAGTCAAAATGTATGAATTTAGATTTACAATTATGAAATCATAAGAATTCGATATAACCTACTACGATAGGCATATCCAGAATATTGATAAGTTTGGGGGACAATTAGATAGGTTTTCCTCATAAATATTCTTGGAGATCTTTTGTCTAGGCCCTTAACTATGTTATATTTTTAAAAATAAATATTCTTGGAGATATTTTGTCTAGGCCCTTAACTATGTTATATTTTTATAAAAATATTGTATTTTTTTTAAAAAAATTTGAAATTTAGATCGTTATTTAAAAAATTATATTTAATTTTAATGTGGAATGCTCAAAAAGAATTACAAAAAATAATTAAATTTTTTATTTTATTTTTATTACTAACTTTTTATCACTTAAATATTTAACATTTTGTGATCTATATATAACAAAATTAAATTTTTACACTTTTTACATTTTTTACATATTGAAATAATAAGTTCTTTAAAAGGTTATGTAAAAAAAGAATTTCGACAAGTTCGTCCTTATATTTTATAAAAAGTAAAAGAAAATTTACGAAAAGGTCATTTAATTTAAAATTATAAAGTTTATTCAGAATTCACATATTAACATTTCCCTCCTTTTTTAAATGTCATCTTTCCTCAGTTTCTTATCTTCACTTCCAGTCATTTGTTTCTCAATTGCTCCATTAGTCATTTGTTCATATATCTTGAGATTTTTTGTTTGGCCATCTGATTATCGTTTGTTGAATCGATTATCGAACATCGTTTATGAAACATCGTTGGTTGCACATCGTTGGTTGAACATTGCTTGTTGATTTGCTGTTTGTATTGATCATCCCATTCCTCTTTCAAAAATTTATATATAAATTTTTTTACAAAATTTTTATTTATTTATAACAATCATTTTCTATGTCGTATCTCATATTCTCGCTTTTGAACTTGACTTTAAAATTTTAAACTTGACTTTGACTTTTCAAATTTTGACCTTGAACTTGTTCACTACTTCCCCCCCCCCCCCCTCTAAAAATTTTTTCTCCTTTGTAGTATAATTTTCATTTGTTATTTAGTTCGTTGTTTAGCCTGAGTCATATTTTTCATTGGTTTGTTCTTAGCTTTTTATCCTTATCATCTAATCATTCGCTTGAACATCATCCTCACATTAGCTTGTTCATCTCGTTATTAATTATCATTTTTATCAATGTTTGTAAATATATATTATGATCAATATATCTCAAATAAAATAATTTTGAAATCATTGAAATGATAATGGAATAAATAATTTATCAGAATCATTCATACGAATAAGAATCATAATTTGGAATATAGAATAATAGAATATTTGGAATTATCTCATTTTATATAATAATTTTTTATTATTTAATTATTTTTATTTTTAAATTTTAATCCTTTATTTTTCAATTTAAACAATTTTTTTATATCATAATTTATCTTCAACTTATTCTTTATAAAAAAAATTCTCTTTCTCTTTCCATCTTCAACATACGATCTCCATATCGTACTCTTAAAAACTTTTTCAACATCAATATATTTAATCACCTTGCCTCTCTTTTTAATATTTGTTTTAATTTTCTTTATTTCTAAAGTTTTTTTAAATTTTTTATTATATTATTCTCTAATTTTTATTTCATTATTGTCTTTAATCACTATTATTTCATCAATTATTATCATATGATTTATTTCTTTTAATTTATAACATTTCTTTTTTAACATTTGGTATTAATTTGCATAATTCAATTTTATTCAAGTTTTTATTATTTTGACTTTTAAAATTTTTAATAGGATAAGATATATTTGATCTAGTTTTTCCATTTATCTCTTTTACCTCTTTATAATCACAAAAATATTTTAATACAGATATTGCTTCTTCATAACTTGAAGCTCCATATATCGGTAACATTGTGTCCATAAGCAAATATAAGTCATCTGGTAAATTAAATGTTAAACTCAAAACATCTTTACTCTCATGGTATGTTAAATAATTTCCGAATTCATCTATGGATTTTGTTTTATTCTTATTGTCCCAAATAGTTTTTTCATATTTTATTATATTTATTTTTTATTTTACATTTTAATCATCTCTTACGTGTTTTTAGAATTATATTAACATCATTTTCCATAATTCTCTTTCTTCTAGCTTCACCATGTTCCAGTATCTAAAATCATTTCTAAAAATTTTTTTATATATATTTCAATTGGTAGTGTAATAATTATCTGCCACCATTTTAATTTTAATGGAAGGCTCAAAAAGAAATAGAAAAAATAATTAAAATTTTATTTTATTACTAACTTTTTATCACTTAAATATTTAACATTTTGTGCTCTATATATATACAATTTAATTTTTACACTTTTTACATATTGAAATAATAAGTTTTTTAAAAGGTATAAAAAAAGAATTTCGACAAGTTCATCCTTATATTTTATAAAAAGTAAAAGAAAATTTACGAAAAGGTCGTTTAATTTAAAATTATAACGTTTATTCAAAATTCACATATTAACAATTATTTTCCTTCAAATTATTGCTTAGTGATATAAAATGTACATTTTTGACGGAGAGGTGGGTGGTGTGTGTAGGAAGCACATTTTTATTATACTAAAATGATAATTATGAGAATAGGAAAATTTTCGAAGGTGGGACCCTCTCCCACCTTGATTAGGCCTATACCTCATAAATTTTAAAACTAAACACCTTGCAAATCATTTGATTCTAGTAATAGAATGATAAAATAAGCAAATTTTTATCTATTAAGAAGCTAAAAATATCCTCATTAAAATACTTAAAAATTGTAACTTTTTTCCTAGACCATTCTAATAAACTTATTATTTAAAATATATGGTTAATCTTATTTATTATTAAAATCTTTATCATAAAGTATTTTTTATAATTTATCTTAATAAATAATGAAATATTAAAATATTTTAAAAATAACCTGAAGATTTTTTTTTTGAAAGAAAGATATAATTTTAATTTCATATTTTTTTTACTTACATTGAATCAATTGTTCGAGAATTATTATTTTTTAAATTATAACATAATTTTGATTTTATTTATGGATAATTCCACATTTATCTTTATTTATCCTATAAAGAATTTATCATCTATCCTTTTAAATGGCATCTACAGAAGAAAGTGAGTTTTTAAATCTAGATCAGGGGGATTTCGGATTTCCAGCAATCAAATTTAATGACGAAAATAAAGACACTTCAAAAATTATGAGTATATTTAACCCTTCAGATAATTTAACAAAAGAGGAAGATGATATAGTATAGAAATTTAACTGTTAAATTAATTTTAATTTTAGGATTTAGATGAAACCTTGACAGAAAGATTACTTGGATTGACTGAAATGTTTCCTGAAAAATTACGAACAACTGTGTCTTATGGCCTAAAAAATTTATCATCTACTAGTAAGGTTCTTTTCCATCTTACTAGGCAGGGTCTTTGGTTGATATTTTCCTCAGCAACTATATTGGTTGTTCCATTGTCAATTGAAACTATGCGAACTCATATGGAACAAGATATAATTAAACAGCAACAAACAGTATAATTTTTTATAGCTAATCATTATTAATTATTTGTTTAAAGGTTTTACTAGGCCCAAATGCCCATATATCTAATTTACCTTTGCACCTACCATCAATACCCCCCAATATATCTTGATATTCATAAAAAAATTTATTGAAAATTGTCAAATAAATGAATCATTTTTTATTCTCTCCTTTTTTCTTCATATATTCCATCTTTCTTTCTTTCATGTAATCCTGTGAAATAAAAATTTAGAATTAATAAAAATGCAATAATGTTTTCATAAGATAAATATATTTAGGTTAATAAATAAATAATATACTGATATTTTTGAGGCACATAAAAAAAACCTTAAGTATTTTTAGAAAATATTCCGTTTTGATCAGTATAAAATTAGTATTTAGTTAGTATAAATAATAAAATATCCGATAAATACAAAATTAGTCAGTATTTTTAGTTTGGTTCAAAAATAAATTTCATCACTCCTTCTATTCGTGCCCATAATTTTCTGAGTTATGCATATATTTTTAGATGTGACACATCATCAAGATGTAGTCAAGGAGGGGCAAGTAGTTCCCCCACTGATTTTTTAAAAAATTAGCATATTCCTAGCAGAAATTCTCAGTGAGGTAAGAAGAATGCCCTTCAAAAAATTTTTATAATGGTATATTAGCATATTAATATTATTTATCATGAAATAAACAAAATGGTAGTATATAATGTTAAAAAGCCAGATTTGGGTTGATTTCAAAATGGCCCTATTAAGATTTTACACAAAATAATATTGGTAAGTCTTGAGATTTGGCAAATAATAGATGCCTTTCTGCAATCTATTAGCAAAATCACCAGGCTTACATAATATTATTTTGGTTATAATCTAAATCTGGCCATTTTTAAAATTTTACCCAAATCAAGCTTTTTTCTTAAAAAAGAATATTCATTAAAAATATTACAATGTCATTGTATCCGTCCTGTGGGCTATTTACTAGCACCCTACAAGGAGTGCATATATTAGTGAATGGTGAACTTAGTGTTGTATGGTTGGTTGTGTAAAACCCAGACCCGGGGTTTGGGTCTAAAAAATCGAACAAACCAGCTCTGAGCACGAACCCCGAGCATAGACCCAGGGTTCAGGTGAATGTTATTCCAAATAGTTCAAATAAAAAATATTTACCAAAAATATAAACAGCAAAATCATTGGCATTTTCTATGGTTAGATAACAGTAAAATCCTGCAAACACTCAGCTTAGGGTTAAAGATTTTTTAATCAAGACCACTTAGGGCTTAGAAATACCAAAAAAATAGGATTAAAATGAATTATTATGTTGTTAGCCGAGCAATTAATTCCAGCTATACCATCCTAAGAATTAGATACGAACATTCTGGCCGGATTTGTTTAATTTCATCGCTATTTTTTAAAAACGTATTGATTTTTTTTTTAATTTTAGAAATATATGTTAGACAAGTACATTTAATAAAATTAGTTTATAAATTCAGCAAAATTGAGCTTGAATGGGATATTTAGAATACTTTTGGAACTTTTTATTAAGGGGGGGGGGGGTTATAAAAAAGCACCTTTATTCCTGCATATTCTGAAGTCAACATATATAAAATGTTCAATTTACACTTTTTATAATAATTAACTTCAAAAATATAAAAAAAACTTAATTTATTTTTAATAAAAAAAATATTTTCCTAAAATAAAATTATCTAAGTAAATAACTAAAAAAATAATTTATAAAAAACTTCAAAAATATAGAAAAAATGCATGTGGCTGCCATTTTTCATCACAAAAATTAAAAATTTAAAACATAATTTCTTTTTATTATTTAAACATGATGTTTACTTTAATCTTTATTTTTTGTCCATATTTAATTTCAATATGTATTATAAATTAAAATAAAATCTTACCTTGTTTACCCCCTATATTGTATATTTAAAAATAATATAATACATGTTTCACTTCAATGTAATAGGAAATTATGTGGAGGAGAAATTTGTTTACAAATCTATCCATGAAACAAAAATATTAATTTTTTAATTCAAGTACATTTTATTTAAAGCACTTGTTAAATATAGATAAGTAACAAAAATTTCTTCTTTAAAGCCACATTAATACTTCCATATATTGATAAACGTTTTTGCCATAGCTATAAATTCAAAATCAGTTGATAATTTATATTATCATTTTAGGAGCATTTAACTATGAATTCAAAATCAGCTGATAATTATTATTATCATAGGATTATAAGTCTACATAATTAAAGATCAAAATTTTATATATCAAGTATTATCTTTGTAAAACATAGTTTCTAATTATGTTTCATGCCCCTCTTGTGGCAAATTATCATTCCTTACTAAATCAGGTAAACTTTCACTTCATGGTCCCAGATCTTCAAGATGTTCTACATCTGGATTTCTCTCTTAATCCCTCTTTACCACCTTCTAGCTTCCCAGCCTTATTCTCTAATCCTGTTCTGCCAACCTTAAGTAATAACGACCCAATAAGCAATAATGACCTTGATAATGTTCCTCAATCACTTTGGATCCAGAACATCATGACTAATCCATTCATGCCTACAATCTCAAGAATACCTCGTGGTGCTCGCTTTTTGACAGCCCAAAAAATTACTTGATCTTATTGTTTTGCTTAATAACAACATCGACGATTCAGAAAATTGGAAAGATCTATTCTTTTTCACCCCTACTCATCTGAGTTCTCCTTTTCATAAAGATAACCTATCACGCCAAATTAAAAACTCTTTTGATCCTAACGCCTTACCTTGCTCCTTATTCACTATTTTTTTGCTTAATAACAACAACAACAATTCAGAGAATTGGAAAGATCTATTCTTTTTCAACCCTACTCATCTGAGTTCTCCTTCTCGTAGATAACCTATCACGCCAAATTAAAAACTCTTGATCCTAGCGCCTTACTTTGCTCCCTATTCACTTAAAAACAAATCAGCAACTTTCAACAACCCTCAATGTCCCAGAAAACAAAATTGATTGAAAAAAAAATCAATTTATGCAACATTAAAAGTGCACCGCACCAAACATTGCAGTTTCAAATGATGTGTTTACCACAAATGACCATTCAACTATACAATCCCTTTTATCTAAACATCCTCAAGAATATATTGCCCTTACAGTTGCCACCACCATATCCCCAGACCCACTTCAAGTTCCGAAATCATCAAGGCTATTAAATCATTTAAAAAGGACTCAGCTGGAGGGTTAGATGGTTTCCGAGCAATTTACCTAATCATCCATTCCTTGCCACCAAAGCCTAATATCAGCCTTTACCATACTTCATAATAACATCTTTAATAACCTTGTTCCACCATGCATTCTACCCTTAATTTTTGGTGCTCGACTCATTGCGCTATCTAAAAAGGTTGGAGGCATTCGCCACATTGATATTGGGTCTTCCGAAGAATTATATCCAAAATCATTTGTTGGCAATTAAAGACAAAACTTTCAAATATTTTACTTCCTCGTCAATTAGGTTTTAGTATTCCTGCAGGGTGTGAAACTGCTTCACACATCACACGCCATCTACTCCAACAATCAAACAACTTTTTTTTAAAATTAGATTTTAACAATGCATTCAGCTCCCTTAAGAGAGAACATTTCATTCCTTTTTTAACACATTCCCAGAATATTAAACGTATATATCAGCTTACTATGGTCAAGTGTCTTTTTAATTTCATGAAACGACTATAGAATCCTGTCAAGGAATACAACAAGGGGACCCCTTGGGCCCAGCTATCTTTTGTGAGGCTATTAACATAAACAACAAATGCAATGCCATTTTAAAGGTATTTAGATGATGGTACAGTTGCAGGACCTTACGATGAATTAATTAAAATTCCATATATCATTTCTGATCTCACTCCCACTACTGGGCTTTCCCTCAATCAAATAATGCGAATTTTATATGCACAACAATTTATATCCCATTCCTGATAACTTTTCTATAATTGAGAAATCAAACTTTACTCATTTAGGCTCACCTATTGGAAGCAAAGCAACAATATCCAATTTGACGACCGATTTCAGAAAATCTTAGGTTTTTACCATCTCATCATTCATTCTTTCTCCTAAAGAATTTCCTTTATATTCCAAAAATATTGCGTGCCTGTCGTTATGCTCCTCTTTTCCAATTCCCAGACATGCTACTAGATTTAGAACTTAAAGTTAAAATATCTCTTAAATCAATACTCAACTCAAATTCTCCACCATTTGCTGGAAGCAAGCCGCTCTTCCGTGTAAACTTGGGGGTATAGGCTTTCGATCCCCTGCCTCACTGAGTATTGTAGCTTTCTCTCATCATTCGCCAAAAGTCAAACAATTACTAAAATTTTTACCACCACTACAGATCCCCATCTGGAAATGGCACTAGACCTATGGAAGTCGAACGCTCTTAATGCTTACTTTCCTTTATCCTCCAGACAACAAGATTGGGACTTACCTTAAATCCAGCATTCCGTTGAATATCTTTACTCGAATGTTGCGTTGAAGGACATTTCTTTGATCTTTAACCCAGATATTTCCTCCTCAATAAATCAAAGTATTGATTACTCCCCCCTTCCCATTAAATCAAAGTAGTAATTCTCCATCATCATTTCAACACGGGATATGAATGGCTTGAGGCTATCCCTAGCTCCAACCTTGGTTTGCTTCTTTCCAACGAAGAACTTCGGGTAGGAATAGGTCTTCGTTTAAGCTGTGATATCGTCACACCCTCATCTTGCAAACAGTGTCAGCTGCCTATCGACAGTCTAGGCCATCACCCTCTTCACTGCCATTTCTCTAAAGGCCGCTATCCACGCCACCAAGCAATAAATTCAATAATTGCTAGAACTCTCCGTTCAGCTAATATTCCATCAACTTTGGAACCTGTACGTCTAATTTCGGGGAAAATATCAGGCCTGACGTAATGACTCTTATCCCATGTATCAGAGGAATCCCGCTAGCTTGGGATCGTTGATCGTTTTGCACCATCCTCTTGCACTAATTCCTTAGTTAGGGCGGAAATTAGAAAGATCAATAAATACATTACCATTCCCAATATTATTCTAACCCCGATTGTTTCTGACACAATCGGTGCTTTTGGACCTAGAGCATTGGAATTTTTCAAGGAGCTCGGCCAAAAGATGCGCTTAATTTCGTGACACTCAGAAAGGTTTTTACCTACGCCAACGAATCTCAATGGAAATTTGTAGGTCGCATAGTATATCAATCCATGGTGCCATAACCTAGATGCACCTCCTCATGTTCTTTCTCTTTTCTTTTCTTTTATTACATTACAGTATTTTATAACCTTTTTTTAAATTAAATAATAAGATTTTTATAATTTTATATAGCTTATCCTTTTATTGTAAATTGTATACGTTTTAAATCGGAATTTTATTTAAATTATAAATATGTATACTTGAAACTTTTTAATAAAATAATTTCACACAAAAAAATAATAATAATATATATACATATTATTAAAAGAAAAGTAAAAGAAATATATTTTTTATTTATTAATTTTATTTTTTATATATTATTTTAAAAAAAAGAAAGAAAAGTCACTGTAGTGTAGTATTTATATTTTGATTTAAAAATTTCAAATAAATAAAATATATTATCTTAACCTAATATTATATTAGTAGTAATTGAATTGAGCTTTTATAGCTTAATTTCAAGTATTATATATTTATAATTAATGACCAAGAATATTAACATTGGGGGGGGGGGGGGTTACGAGTAGAAATATATTTATTTTCAAAATTTGATTTAAATAAAAAAGCTTTAATTATTAATTAGAATGTATATTAAGATTTGATTTGAGATTAGTAAATGAGATTTATTTTACTTTTAATTTATTCGAACCCCGGGTGTAAACAATCGGTGGGTCTGAACTCCGGGTTCGTGCTCAGAGCAGGCCTGAGGACATAATTGGGTCGTAAATTTTACTACCAAGTAAATTAACAACACTAGGTGAACTATACTAGGCCATTTACAAGATACAACAAAAAGATGTTTGCGTAAAAAAATTTGAAAACATGCCTGTTCAGATGCATACAAAGTTTCTGAAAAAGGCTATGAAACGAAATAAAAAAAATACTGATAACCAAAACAAGATAATATTTAATTCTACATATTATTTTACAAAAGCAAATTGTCCATTTGTAGATTTTAGTCGTTCGTAGATTTGCATGAGCATGATGATTTAAACCCGGGATATATTATGCATTCTAGTTATTCAGGTTTGTTAATAATTAAATTATTTCCAAAGAAATGCATATAAAAATTGTAAATAATATCAATTTACAATTCAAAATCGCTATCCTAGGCCAGAATCTACAACTTTGTTCAATAAATCATTATTTATATAGAATCGGTATTAAGGTTCTCAGACCTGATTAAACTGGAATCAAAAGATTCAGAGGGGATTGTCTCTACCCTACTGGATCTTCTTAAATCCCCTGTTTTTTAACAAAAATTAAACTCTTATAAGCCATGGCCCAGTGTCATTATTGGGGAATAAATCTGGTATAGCATGTGCCTCTATACACTATATCTAACGATACCCAGGCATTGTTTAAATCACCGTTAAAAGTATTACAGATATTAATAACTTTAAAAGTCTTTATATAGTTATTTATATCACCAGTCTAGCAAAAATCAAAAGGCGTTGGATCAAATAGCATTTGAATCGGGTATTTAGTTGCTGAAAATTGGAAGAGTACTTGATGTAGGATGGGTGCAGTCTTCCTTCATACTGCTAAGGCAGTTTAGAATAATAATATGACCCTGGTATACACATTTCAAAATTTAGCAAATTCTAGCAATTGCAAAATTTAACGGGCTATTCACGTGATTAAAAGTAGTGAATTTATCAGATTTCGCAATGATGTATGGTCTATTTTAATTATCCAATCTATCTTTAAGGCTTCAGACAAGAATAATCAGTTTACCTAAAAAATCAATAAAGCGATTCGTTTTCTAAAGTAGTTGTATATGTCTAAGATTCTAAATCTCTTATAATTTCTAAATGAATATTTAATATTTCTAAAGGAGAACACATGAAAATAGCTCTAGAAGATAGGGAAATAAATAAACTTGGGTTAGTAATATTGAAGGAAAATAGGCACTCTTGTATCATCGAAATTCAATTTATTACTACCTTAATAGACAATATTCAAAATAGGCTTATGGATGCTAATTCCTATTGCTAAAAATGCTATATTACATTTCAGAGTTATTTTCTTAGCTATCTTGTATGGAATATTTATAAAATGATAAGTGGCCAGAATACACTCAGAATCATTATAGAGAAGAGCAAATTAAACCACTTTGTTTGCGACTAGCTCGATGTGGATCTTGCAATAAATGGGATGAGGGAATATATTGATGATAATAATGAAAGTAATAAATGCCTCAGTGATTTGAAAGTTTCAAAACTGTACTAACACAATTCCATGTAGTACTGTTGAATGTAAGCATGGCTTTCACCATATGAATGTCATTATGATGGATTTGTATGAAAGTTTTATGATAAAACAGTTTCTAGTTTAATGATGGTAAACGTTAATGGGCCTCCTATCAGTCAGTGGAATTCTCTCCGTATAAAGTCTGCAAATGAAAACTAATCAAGGAAACCTAATATTAAAAATAGAAAAAGATTCGCTATGGCGAATATTGAAAAAAAAATATTTACTATTATTTCTATTTAATTATATATATTACATGGGATAATGATTAAGAAAAAATTTCCAATACTAAAAAAATCGATTTTTGATGTAATACAATCAAACAAAATTTAGTATCAAAGGATCTTTTTAAGATTGGTATTTACTTTTGAAATGATTTAAAAAATCATTAACAAGTCTATCTCGGGGTATGTATATTAGAGGTAGATAGAGTCTAAAAGCTCTGCCCCCAAAAATTAGGCAAAATTATTTTATGGTCTTGACAAAAATAATTGCACGATATAAAAACCTTTTCAAAAATTTCCACTAAGATCACCGCTGACTTCTAATATATATATATATATATGATATTTAGTGAATTTATTTTACTGGTAAATTATCTCTAAGATATTTATTTTGTCAAAAATATAATTAATTGACAAATTAATTAAAATACTGAAAAGAAATCATGCAATATAATATTGAAAAAAAGTTTTATTTATACTGAATTTTATGATACTGGGGGGTGGTATAGTATTATTTATACTTATAATTTTAAAAAATACTGACAATATTGTTATTATTATACTAATAAAATATTTTCAAACCCACCGATTTCAAATAAAATACTGAAGAACTAAGATAACAACCTATTTTAAATTTTAAAAACAATGTATAGACATCGGATTTTTTTACCTTAAAAAATATAAGATATTAGTGATA
This sequence comes from Gordionus sp. m RMFG-2023, assembly GCF_954871325.1. NCBI lineage: Eukaryota > Metazoa > Nematomorpha > Gordioida > Chordodea > Parachordodidae > Gordionus > Gordionus sp. m RMFG-2023. The sequence continues at coordinate 16,755,458 of NC_088775.1, forward strand.
TTTTACATAATTTAATCGGTATTAAGTTTTCGAATATTTTTATAAATATACCTCTAAATTTGTGTTCTTTGTTTTCAATAATAATATTATGAAATTTCCTCCTATGTATCCTAAGACGGTTGCTAAACCACCAGCTACAAGCATACCCCTCATTCCAAGTTTTATTCTAGTTAAAGCTCCCACGATTCCACTTGCCATTGCAAAATTTGAAGCACAGTGCTTTTCTCTGTATCCAGAGATGGCAAAACTACCAAAAAGCATTGAACCTATTATTAATAAATTGCATAAACAATGTTGAAATTCTCAAAATAATTTATCTCAATTTAAATTTAAGATTATGATCAACTTGTTTTAAATAATGTAAACATAAGTTAAAAATTCTAATTTTAAATTCTCTCTTATAGTGGAAGATACAATGGTCTAAACCTATTTGAAATACCTCAAAGTATAAACATATTCGAACCCTAACAATTATAATGTAAACGTTTTTTACAGGCCTAAAACCTAATTACAATGGGGAGAGAGGGGGTGATGGTTAAATTTTTGGCAGCATCATCATATCATGAATTTTAATGGCTTATATTTTTCTAAAATTTATATTATAGATAATGACGTAACTATGGTAAAAGCAATGGAATATTAAACAATTTTTAAAATTTGAAAAATAGGATCTGACAGGAAATGTATTTCCAATATGTGTAGAAATAAATTAAACCATAAACTTTTGTGTATTTTTTTTAAAATTTATATTATTTTGGTTCTTAAATTTTTTTTATATATAGGTTCATGCAATGTTATTTAGTTTTATACAAACATAGTACATTCATTAAATAAAAAAATTTATATGAAAAATCAACATAAAAATAGGATATAAATTAAAAGTATTTTAAACAGTTCTAGGCAGACTCTTTCTTTCTAACAGCATGAGTTTCTTTCTTTCACTCTATACACGTTGAGATACATTTTCGGTCAAATAAAAATTTTTGAATTTTAAATTCGCTCTCTAAATAATATAAAATTGAGATATTCCGAATCCCAAAGAATTTCTCCTAATACGACATATATATAATCTATTTTAGAAACCCCCCTCCTCTTGCTTTTGTATATAAAAGGGGAGGGAAAATTATGCCGTTTTTTCATTTGCTGCTTCTTTCTCTCTTTTTTGTTAAATTAACTAATGATGCCTACATTCATCCCTAGTTTCCATCTATTACAAAATCTATCTCAATAAACAGTTTTTGATAAGGTAAAATTTAAAAGCACATAAATTTTTATGTCATTATCTGAAATGCAGGGCACCTTTTTAGGCGATATCGATATCGAAACTGTTATCTCCAAAAATAAAGTACCTGCCAATACCATAGATAACGATGTTAAAAATAATAAATATAGGAAGTAAAAAAAATTATATATAGAAATCATGGTAATTGGACAAAAAATCCCTAAAATGGAGAATATGAATTCCATAAATTTTTTTTAATATTAAGTTGATGTTAAAAAAAAAAATATTTTTAAGAGATGAACCAACCACGTGGACGAGGTTAAGGTAAGAGAAGTTAGATATGGTTAATTATTTTTTTAAAAAAATTGAATATAAATTGTTAGTATTTTTTCTTCAATTTTAAAAAAAAAATTCTATGGAAAATTTTATTCCTTTTTTTTATTTACAAGAAATTTATTTCCGAGGTAAGTATGCCCGAATTTTGCTAGTGGGGATCTTTGTCTGGGATTCAGAAAATACATTACATATATTTTAAAAAAATACCGAGAAAGAAGGTGTTTTTCATGGCTTGCCTGGAAGCGTGCAGTGAATTGTCCAAAATCATGTTATCCATGAGTTTCCTTTTAGCTTGAATATTACTTTCGAACAAGGTTATTTGGTTCCTATCTAAGAATCTCGTTTTGTAGTAATTCTTATTAAGCAAGAATGACCAAATAAAGACGCAAGCGTAGGCCGTGAACGTCGTTTTAGATATGAATAAAAGGGCTGGACTAAGGCCTGGTTCCTCCTCGTTGTTAATGAATGGCGATTTCATTTTCCCAAAAATTTTGAAACATTCGTCTTGAAAAGAGGTATCGTCGGTTGGTTTGGTTATTACAGCTTTGTCAAAAATTACTTCTACCTTGTCCTATAAATATAAAAATTGGATTTCTAAAGGTCGGCGCGGCCCAAATCAACCCGTTATAAATTTTTGGAAATGTTCCTGACCCAGTTTAAAAAAGAATTTTGAAAATGTTATCCGGCCCGATCCACAATATTTTTTTTAATATAGGCGAAGGATATAAATATGCCCAATTCTAAGTTTTTAATTTTTTTTTAATAAATAAGTATGTATAATTGCGCTAATTTTTTTTCAAATGGAAGGGAAAAAAAATTACGGAGAAATTAGAGAATCTCTTTTTTTTAAAAAAAATTACATTTAAAAAAATTTTAGACTTGTTTTTATGTTTTTTCACTATTTTTTTAAAAAAAAATTTTTTTTCTTTTTAGGGCAGGCACTACTGGGTAATTTCTATATTTTTAGCTGTTTAAGCAAAATTTTAGACGGCTAATAACTTGATTTAGTCGAAAACTATCACTTTAGCCTGGGGTTTTTCTTATAAAGATAGCAGCTCAAATTTGGAAGAAACTAATATAAATTAGAAAGCCTTAATGTTAACAGATTATCTCCGGTAAACGCCTGAAGATTGAGCCGAATTAACCATTAACCAACTATAATCACTAGTAACGCTTTTAATATTTTAAGAAAAATAATTATATAAAAATTATAAAATATCGAAACTTAAGAGTGTAATTTAATATTATTAAAATAGTAATATTTTCAATAGGACACATTTAAAGACAAACAGACATGAATGAGGATCGTTTTCAAGAATCCGATTATAATCATCTCATTGCCTAGCAACTGAGTATCGTTTCGAATTGAAATAATTTTACAACTTACACATTTAAAAATGATACATATATAAAGCAGCTTTGCTAAAAGGCTCGATTTATCCTATCTTTAAAACGGTTAACTCAACATTTTAGCCAAAAGTTTAAATTATCCAAGTTTGGAGATTTTGCCCACAGATGGCAGAAAGGTTTTGAAACTTATTGGCAAATTTCGAAGCTTTAGTAATAAAATTGTTATTTAGCCGTTTTTTAAAAATTGGGGCTAAATCGAACCGTTTATAAACACTAAAAATTTAAAATGATACTCTAGAAGTTTCTGATAATTAATGCTTATAAGGTAAAATGCTATGTGCTGGCCCCAAATTTTAAATAAATTCACTTAAATAATTTTAAAAATGTCCATAAATTTTAGTTAACATATATAAGAAAATTTATTGCTAATAAGTATAAAGATAAAAAATTATAAAGCAATGCAAAATCGGTCTTGGATCAATTTAAGTTAATATCGAATAAGTAAAAAATTGACTTATAAAATATAAATTTGGAATGGAGAAAATGAACTAATTTAATTTTTTAACCATATACCTTACACTAATTTTTACGACATTAAATGATTGTATTGTAATTGATCATAATTAAGGCAAAACTATAAAATAAAATATTTTATTATCATATATAAATTCTATATTACATAACCATTTATATATAAATATAATTAGCACAATATATTTTTCATTTAGGTCAAAATGGGGGGGGGGGGGTATCAAATTAAATTAAACTCCGATATGATGGCAACATATGTAGCCACGATCTCCTTAGCCATTTTATCAAAGTCGACGGCATGATCCGCATCCATATTATTGCTATCATAATATTTATTTAACGCTTTTCCATTGATATGATCGACATTACTTTCCAGGCGAAAAGTGTGACAATTAACGACGTTTTCTATATTAACTAGCTTCCCCAATTGTACTAATATTTTAAGGCAAGGTTCTAGAAAAAACGGAAATGAGCGGCAAAGAATCACTAAGGGTGGCAACGTTTGCAGGAGAAAGCGCAAACGATCGTCGGTTGATAAATAGCGATTCAGATTACCCGTTTCCAGTATGGTCGAGATCGCCTTAACACACACGTTACAAATATCCATCAATTTAGGTAGAGCGTAATACCGGGAAAGATTAAAGGCTAAGTGGATGCCAAAAATTTTAGCTTGCAATGAGGGGTCCTTCAGTACCAAATCGAGAACAAAATCCATACATATATGAATCGAAGGTACATTAGCGACTAAGGTTGGAATTAGGGCAAGCGCGTAACCCTGCGTATGAATCTCCTTAACGAGAGCCGGTTCGTCTATGAAACGTTGATGCAGATGACAACAAACCAGGGTCTCCAACTCCTTACGGTTAAATGATCGGGCTAAGGGTAAGGATTCCAGGCATGTTTTTCGACCAAAATCAAGCGTTTCGATGAGTATTTGTAGAACCACACATTCCTGAACAAACGTAAGGTTGGAAACAATGTCCTCTCGCTCTGTCTGAACCCCGTTTAGATATTTGGAATAAAAATTTAAAGAGAATGATAGGGAGTACTCACACGTTTTTATTATCAAAGAGAGAGTCAAGGGATTTTCGAAGTAGCTTGGCTCACCTCTGAGGCATATCAAGGGATCGAGCGCCAAATGGGTCATCTTAGCATATATTTGTTTAAAATCGTGAGATTTCATCATACTAAGTTCACTAGTTTTGGACTGCATCAAAGACGTGAGAGTATTGGAGATGAAGGTAAATGATGTGCCGTTAAAGGTTATAAGTGATCTAAAGGCTTCAATGAGCCTCAATTTATAAGGAGTGAAACAAAAGATGTCTAATTTTAAAGCCAAGGGCGACAAATGTTCTATCAAGCGACACAACATTTGATTAAGCAAAGAAAACTCTGTAATGTTGATTAAGGCAGGAGCCAATTCGGACACCCACTCACTGGATATGTCATTAGCCATCAAGTAATGTGTAAGAGTTTTTAGTGTGCAAGAGTCATACCCATATTTAAAAGGGTGGTAGTAGTAGATTAAGGGCTGTGAGATCCATTCATTTATTATACATAAATAGGAATGATTATTCATGATCAAAGAGAGTAGGATGGAGGGCAAATTGCCGTAATCTTTATAATTTTGAATGGAATACATGATATAATGCTTGATAGGTATTTGATTAATGAGACTGATAAAATTTAATTCCAAGGCTAGTGGGGGTGAGAAGTATTGTGATTTGGGGTCAATTAACATATCCTCATAAAAAAGCAGATAATAAAGCATTAACAAATGAGGGGCTAAATTGAATCTGGGTCCCAAATTTTTAAATCCAAGCATATCCAAAATTTTGTGTTCATTAAAAAGGTGGCATTTTACTTGCGTCAATTTATAGTTGCTTAAAATGACATAAATAAAGTTTTCAATCATAACAATAAATGAGGGATGAAGTGGAATACTGGCATTTAATATTTGATCATGGATCCAAGGTTGCATAATAATTTTATGACAAAATGAAAATTTGCTTTTGAGCAAATGTATCATGCAAATGAGAGGAGATATCCCTGGACTATGAGAATTTAAATTTTTTGTTATCGATAATGTTTTCCCATAATAAATCAATGTTTTTTCATCAAATGTGATTTTATTTAATATGTGCTTTATTCTAACAATTGCATGGGGCTTGATGTGAACTTTAATTCCTAAACACTTTGATACTATTTCTGATAAATGATTCATTTGATTATTAACAAATAATATCATGTGCAAAAAAAGTTCCTTGATCGATGAAGATATTTCATTGCTCGGACCTTCATTTTTTAACATTACAAACCATTCAAATATTTTTTGTTGATTATTATCATTTATTAACAATGGACAATAAAAGAGTACACAAATTGAAGTAATAATAAATTTAGAAAAATATAAATTTATACAAGAAACTGATGTTGCTAAGTTTGTAATTTTTTCTATTTCCTTATTGGTAAATTTCAAATTGAGATTCATTTTAAAAATACAATACAATTTAAGGAACATACTTAATAATAATATTGTACTCTCATTTAAATAACACTGATCATTATATATATCGGAGAACAATTGAATAATAGAATGTTGATAATTTTCAATATAATCAAAATAAAGATTATTTTGATCCTTTTTCAGTTGCAAAAATATCCAACCAGAAGGTTTTCCATCATTGTTAATTTCAAGAATTAGTGAAAAAAAATAAATTAATTTATTCAATTTTTCTATTTTCCCTTTATCTGGTGAGTAAAAGATAAGTTTATGCATAAGATATAGAATTAATTCCAAAAATTTTCGTTTGTGTATGCACATATTACATAGCATTTTAATTTTTATAGGTTTATCTTTATATATTCCATAAATTAAATAGATTTTTCTGTTTTTAACAAATTGATTATTTGCTGAATTGTGAAGTAAAATTTTGTGAAATTTTGACAAGGAAAAGGGACAGTTTTTAATAAATTTTTGAAACAGGTATAATCCTTGGTTGAGATATAATAAACTATTGCAAAAGGTTTGATAATTTAGATAATCATTATCAATAAAATTAATTCCAAGTATACAAAATATATCTGATATTTCTTGACTTTCAAACATATAATCAAATATTTCTGACTTAACAAAATTATTTGATCCTGCTTCGGCAATTATATCAATCCTCTTCAGCTCTTTATAAATTAATAACAATTTGTCAAATGGGTTACAATATAAGAATGTGTTTACTCTAGCAAACAATTCATCAATTAACATTTTATTTTCATTAACAACCCGCCTCTTGTTTATTGATTTATTTATTTTGTGCATTTCACAGGAAACATTATATTTATCCAGCATAAAATATTTTGATATATCATTGCTATCTTCAAATTTATTAATTAAATTGAATATAAAATCATTTTCGAAATTTTTAGAGTAAAAACATTTAAGCAATATGGAAAGGTTTTCTCGATTAAAATTGTTGTTTAAAACTAAATTCATCTCCATATTAATATTCAGTTAATTTATATAAACATGTGTAAAAAATTACCTTTTCCATAATTATGAACCGCACCACTCAAGGGTTATCATTTAATCTATCTAAAAACGAAATTTGCTCGAATCAAAATGTTCAAATATGGGAGATTTTTTAATTGAAATATTATCAAACAAGTGTCTGAAGTAGAGAGTAGGAATAAAGGTTAGAAAAAGAGATATAGGGCTTGTAATACTTTGTTAAATAATATATTATACCATATGATATATTATACCATATGATATATTATACCATATGATATATTATACCATATGATATATTATACCATATATTATACCATATGATATATATGTATATATATATCGATCCATGTATTTGATTTAACGTGATTAGATTTGAAATGATCGTCTAATTTTCTTCATAGAAATATTTTTTGAACTGCTTAAATTTGGAGAAATATATATTAACTCCTTAGAGGACATCATAAACAAACAAAGTCAAAGTAATTATTTCGATTTCACTTTCAGAGTATGCAAAGTTCATTAAAATGCTATTAACAGTTCCCATACAGAACTGTCACGTCTTAAATCTCATTTATTCCACGATTAAACAGCAAAGGTTAAGTTATATCTCAATTTTGAATCTTTAAGGAAGAAGCAAAAGTACTTGATTTAAGGATAATGAATATTCTTATACACAAGAAGAATATAAACAATCATTTATTATATAATATTATTCATATAATAAAATATATATATTTTTTAGTCATATCTGCCATAAAAAAACATTAAGGAAAATAAAATATAAGATCAATACCAAATTAGATTTACAAGCTATTTTTTGCTAATTTTTTTTTACAATTGATTCAAATTTGATTAAGCTTTTTTCAAGTTTAGAATATATCCTTAAAAAAAATTTCAACCATCATAGAAATTTCTTTATAATTGGACCCATTTTTAAATAATATTCTTAAAATATAATTTCTTTTATTCTTTATTATCGTGTATAAAATATTTTTAAGTTCAAGATTCAATTTTACTTTTTTAATATCTGTCAAGGCCCTATAATTCAGTGAGGTTACAAATAAATAATTTTATATCAATGAAGGTATTTGGAAGTACCCTCTTAACAGGGATATTGAAACCCCCTAAATCCATAACGATATAACCCACTACCTTCTTCCTCCTTTTTACTCCATTCTTACCTTCTCCTACCACTCTCATTATCACATGATCAAAATTAGCGAAAAGGGAAAATCTAAATTACTAAATTAGCGGAGAAAGGAAATTTGAATTAAAATTACGCCCTACACTTTACCCTCACCCCTTCCCTTTCCCACTCGATTTCAATAATGATCCTGCGTCATGGGCTCTCTTTCATGAGTCCCTTTTTCAAAATCCATAATCGGTATCTATGTTATATTTGCATCATTCATATTTAAGCTAGTAGGGGAGTCAGCGTTATTGGCTTAGGTAGATCTAGAGTGCAATGATATTGGTTTCCTTCTTTCGATTTAATAAATATTTTTTATTTAAAATTGACTCACTAGCCTGTAATAAATTCATATTATCATTCAATTTCACATTTGAAATGTGAGATTAACCAATTAGTTATGTTCAGAAATAAATCATTCAATTACCCAAGCTTTTGATAGAGATATTTATGTTTAAATATTTTTTTTAATATATACTTTTTAATTTATTTATTTTGTAAAAAATTAGTTAAAAATAATATACATTATTTATTTTTCAATGTGTTTCTATGATATATCCCATTTATTAAATTTTACTAGTTTAAATTATTCACGATTTGTCTATATTTGCGGTTTAGTAGGAAGCTTGTAATAAGCAAAAAACAGAGTATATGGTAATAGGTATAGTTGAAACAGGCAGCATCTACATAAATGAATAGCAAGTCTTCGAAATTATAAGCTGTAAATAGTTCCACTCAGGGTTGCCATGTATATTACATTACATTGACAAGTACACTTCTATAATTTTAATAGTTTGGATATCTATCACACTCAACTCAACTACCACATTTTTTAAATTTCAGAAATATGCCACAAAAATTCACACAAAATCTCCTACATTCTACAAAAATTTTCAAAAATCATCTTTTAAAAATGTTTGCATAATAAATATTATTGATTATGACCAAAAAAGATATTTGATAATCAATAAATTCAACCCTTTTTCCATTGGATCAACTATTCTTGTTATGATTAATCTGATAACCAATAAAAGAAAAGGATTTTATAGCGATAGCATTTTAGATAATTTGTATATTTTAAAATGATAAAACAATCATATTTAAAATTAAAACTGTTCTATTTTAATAAATATTTAGATTTTAGGCTTAAGAATTAAAAGAGGTTTCCCCAGAAAATTTTTTTTTACGAAAATCTTCCATAATTGATTAATTTTTACATAAAATTAATGGTCAATCGAGAGAGAAATAAGGAATAAAATTAACTAAAGACGGCTAAGGTAAAGAAACTTATTGGGAAGTGCTCTCTGGCAAAAGAATTTCTAACAAATTAAAGGGGAAAATACAGGATTCCATAGTACAATCAAACCAAATGTCCTATATAGTTTGGAAACATTACCGAGCAAAGAATCAGACAAAAGAAACTTGCAGACAATGGAGCTGAGATTGCTGAAAGTGAATGCAGGGGCATCAAAAAAGGATAAGATACGAAATACAAATAAAGATAGCATCCATTAAAGCAAAGATTGAATCGCTAATCGGGCATGCGATGAGAATGTTTAAAACTATATAGGAAACAAGGTTAGGAGTCTAGAAGTGATGGGTAAGCGAAAGAAAGGAAGATTAAAACTCAATAATGCCTATAAAGTTAAAGCCAAATCACATAATATAAATTTAATAAAATAAATTGTATAAATGATATAAAATGGAAAAAGGTATTGAAAAAACTTGCCATCTAAAAAAGTGAGACTTAAAATGGGAAATTTTTTTTTCAGAATCTTGGGTTGATTCCGAATCTGAGGATATCATTTCAGAGGCAATTTCACTTTACTTTGTGCCAAAAGATGATTTGTTTATTTTCGCGCCTTTTCTATGTAAAAAAAAAGAAGATGTTATATAATGGTTAATTGATTCTTATGAATTTTGCATTATAGTTTAATTGCTAAATTATACCAGTATATTATTTTTTGATATATAAATTGATGAAATAAAATTGTATTTTTAAAGTTTTTTTTTTTTGATATAAAATTTTATTTAATATATAGTTTTCTCACATCAAATATAAAATAAAAATAAAACAATATTATATAAAAACCGAGGTGGGACTACAAGTTCCCAAAAAACATGCGTAATTATATTTTAAAATTGTGATTTGAAGGTTTTGTTTTATAAAATAAAATTCTTTAGGTTCTGATGTAAGGGCTCTTATCTTATCCCCTATATTTTTTAAAACTTTAAAGTTCCACTTGGCATATGTCCAAGGGAAGAGATAACAATCGGTGTAAAAATATAATTTGTGAATTTGGAATATTTCATTATTTTTTTTTTCTTGCTATATCAACCGGATTAGAATTTAAATTTTTTGGGAAAGAAGATACGCATGTGAAGTCCCAAATTAAGGATTTCCCTAAAGACCAAGGCACGGAAGTTAAGCCATCTGGTCTTAAGCCATCATCTAACGATAAATTTGTAGGCTCCAGGATGTTTGGTATTCGGGCCCTGGTAAGAGAACGGCTAATAGCTAAATTAATTGCTGCATGCCTTGCATGCCTGCCTTGACTATGTATACAATTTGTCAACTAATGTTTTACATTTGATGCATGCATGTGGTTGAACAATGTTACATCCAAGTCGATGGCCTATGGCAACTCTTAATTGTTCATCTGATAAGAGGTTACCTAGGTTACGACTTGGTAATGCTTCCAACCATTCATAACCACTAGTACAGTCAGCATTCTATAATAGTTGAATATACTCCAAAGGGGGGTTTGATGAGATTATTTTAAATTTTAATTTAGAAAATAAAATCATCATCAAATTTATCATTAACCCAATTCTCTCTGATGGAGATGTGATGCGTCTAGGAACAGAAGCCCTAATACCTCCGAAGAATTATTTTAATCAAGAATTTATCAAATTCCAAATGGGGAGTGGCAAAATATTTTAAATGTGTAAATTAATATCTTATTAGATTTAAAAATCCTCTTTCTTTATTAAAAAAAATTATAGTAATTGATAATAAATTTAATTTTTATATACAATTATTTTAACGTGAATTGCCTTTCATAGAATGTCTATGCCTATGTAATTAAAAATATATTAATTCTAGATGAGAATATGAACTTCGAAAAAAAATTTGCAAGGGATCCCCAAGAAAAGTTGTTAAGCCATCGCATTTTTATAAAAATATAAGATTAACGCTCCTTAAAATTTGCGCTGATGGACTTCAAGCAATTTCTGATCATTTTTTTTTTACAGTCTACATAGTTTTATTTTATCAATGGGTATCTGATAACTGTCGTATTTTTATATACGAATTTATATGAATTTTGCATAATGTCAATCAACCAAAATAAATAAGGTTGATTGGATTATAATTAATATGATTATAATTAACATTTAAGAACACGTGATTTTATATTTTTTTTTCGTGTTTGAATATAATTAAAAAAGAAATAATCATTAAAAAATTATGAGATTTTTTGTTTCCTAATATATTTATATATTTGAAATTTGTATTATTATTTTTTTTATAAAATATATAATTATAAAATGAATATATATTTGTTTTGGAGATTTTTTTTGTAAATTGTGCTTTACTAATAAAGAATATTTTGTGTAAATTAATTCTAGCTCCTAAAGGAACAATTATAAATTACCGATTAAGTTTAAGAAAGGTTGAGAGTAAGGGATTTTTGTTTGTTTTTATACTTTTTTTTAAATAACAATTTGTCTCGATTCTTCAAATATCCGAGATGGGTTACCAGCAGTCAAAATTTACTAATAATCTCTTGTTAAAATTTTGGATATTAACATTTTTAAAAATTTTTCTAGACTTTTCGCTCTACATAGATTTTCTTAAAAACTATTATGCGTTTCTTTAGAGTATTTATTTCTTGCCAAAAAATAATATATTTGAAAATTAGGAGAAAAATTAATTTTTTTAGAAAACAATTATTTTTTATTATATTTTGCAATAAATTTTTGCTATTGATCATCATTTTCCTAATTTTTGTGCATTTAGATACCTACTTATATGGTTTTAATATGGAAATGAATAATCATATATTTTTCATTTTCAGTAAAAAAATAAATAGAGAAATGAAATGATATCAGTATAATAAAATTTAAATGGATTTTGTATTTAAGGTGTATTGAATTAATTTCTTCTTAATAAAAAAACGATATAAATACAAAATTATATTAAAGGGGGGGGGGGGGTATCACGATAAAAACATAATTGAGTAACACGCAGTTATTATATTTGATTATTTCATTTATATTTTTTGTCATAAGAAAAGGTAAAAGTTTTTTTTAAAAAAGGAAGGTGTTAGAAGCAAAATGACTACTGATAGATGTAATAAAAATAAAGTTATCCAATGTTTTGCATTTGTTTATCTTTTTGCTTCGGTTTGAGGAAGTGTGTTGCTATTGATATTTGTGGGGAAAGTGGTAACACAGTATAATCCCAGATGAGAGATTTATCAAAAATAGAGTTTTACTTTAAAATACTATTTATGAACTAGAGCTAAAGTATATTTTAAGAAAAAAATAACGAATATCATTTTTTCTATAACCTATAAGTTACATTTTTAAAAAGCATTGCGATAGGACTATGATTCCTAAATATAAAATGTTTTATACCAGGAAAACTTTAATCAAGCTGTATCAATTTGACAACTTGACAATAAATATCTAAATCAAACTCAAAATTGTATATGCCAAATTTGTGGTTTAATATTAATTATTTTATATAATATATCAAATAGAATATAAAAAAATGGAATATACTCTTATATATTAACATTTTTTCAATATAATATGTAAACGTGATACTTTATTATATAATTTAATTAAAGTCCTCATGATTCTACTATGCTCAAAAAGGCACTAATAATCAACATTTTGTTTTCTTTTTTAAACAATAATTATGCTTTGTATCAATAACAAATAGTAGATAACTAAAGTATTAAGTTTTTTAATCTAACTTCAATTTCAATTTCAATTTTTATTGAATTTTATAAATAAAAAATTATAATGCAAATTATTTTGATATTAAAATATAATTAAATTTTTATCAAATTTTCACTTAAAAATATTATAGTTCTTGAAAGATAATCTTATTTCTTATTATTATTATTTTTTTATTTGACACGTTAAAATAAAATATTTAATATTAAACGAAATTAATCTTAAGTATATATTATATAATTGCTTATAAAAAAAAGATATAGTTTCCTTCATTGAATAGGAAAAAAACGAAAATATTCCTTTACGTTAGTGGATTCAATTTTAAAATTGAATATAAATATTCAGAGATGCGCGAAAATCATCATTTTAGCCGATATTCAAACAGGAACCGATTTTAAACCGGTCGACTGCCACCTATAATCAACACGACATAAAAAAGAAAAAGGATAATAGGAAAATGAAGATTTACATGACCTTTTTACTCTTTATCAAGTTCTTTAAAAATAATTTTTTTTAAATCTTATACTCCAATATAATTTTTTTTTTACAATTAGACATCATGAGCCTTAAGTAGTCTTTATATTTTCAAATTAATTAAAAAATGATTCGTTTATTGAGTGAGGATTATATATCATCAATTTTTAAAATTTTTCTATTTTTTGTAAAATAAAGTAGTCTAAAAGAAATTCAATATTTTATTTTTAAATATTGTTTGATAGTTTTCAACAAATTTTTTTTATGAAAAGTATATATTTATTTATTAGTGAACTGAATAGCTTATATGTTTAAAATTAAAATATTGAATTTCTAAAAAATGAAAAATATATCTATAATTTTAGAAAAAAGAATTACTTTCCTTTCCATTATAAAAAAATTCAACTAAGAGGAGGCGACTTTTTATAATATAAATGATGCGTTGAAGAATAATATTACTATTTCTTTAAACAAATTAGTTATTTTTAAAAAAAAATTTATTGCATTCGGGCATAAGTTTTTTTATCTCTTTTTTAAATAATAAAAAAAAAACTTTTCCAACATTTTCTAAGATATTTGCTCATATACGACTTACTCATTACATTAAATATATTACGGGATGAATTCTTAGTCCAAATCATGTCCTGATTTCATTCTTATATACATACCCCATAGCATAGTTAATATCTAGGTTAGCTTCAGAAACATAAAACTGGCTCCTTTGGGATTAAACTCAGGTTCAAGCTTCGATTAATTCTTTAATCAAGGTTTCTAGCATAGGAGCAAACACGCCACACGAAAGAAAAAGATTTTATTTGTCGATAAGATAAATTTAAGAAAGTTTTCTAATATATTTATAAAAAGATATAAATCGATTACATTCGAAAATTACATAACATTACCCATACATTTATTACACGAAAATACAGCATTGATAAGATATGCAAAGAATTGGATAAAATAGGCAGCGTAAGCTTAAAAATTGTTCGGAGACCTATGTATAAGATAAATGGAAATTAAAAAAGATATTGAGATAGACATTACAGGTTTTTGCTTGAATTAGCGTATAATAAATGAATTCATTTTCGCAGAATTTGTGAATCAGAAACCGACATCTTCGAAGCAATTCTAGGAACCGTTAAAATTTCTATGAACTGGAATCCGAAACCTTTAGTAAAAATTTACAGACGCAGGAAACGGTATTTAGGTGTATATTGTTTAAAATGCTAGATACATTTTAGAGGAGTTTATTTATTATTTCTAAATTTTTAAAATATTTCCATTGTATATTCTTTATTAATGATAGGAACTGGAACCATTTTTTTAAATATTATTTTTTATAATAAAAAGAGAGAAGCATTTTGATTGGGATCAGATATGGTCCAAATGGGACGGAGAAAGGCAAAATGCTAAAAAATATTTGAATTGAAGGAACATACTATGCTTAAAAAAATGATAAGGATAATATGAAGAGGACCAAGTTAGTTGGCTGAAAGCCATAGTTAGGTTTGACTAGATGGTAAAATATAGAAATATTTTACAAGCTAAGGATAGTGGTATAACAATTATTTTTTTTTAAAAGATGGGATATAGATAAAAGCTTGTCTCTTAATTCTGAATGTTATTCAGAATAGTTTTGCGGTCATCCATATTGTGTTTTTAGGGACTCGAACCGTAGTGAATAACAGTTAATGATTACGGTTCGGTAATAAAAAATTATATCGGTTCGGTTTGATTAAAAAGCTAGTTTAAACCTTTTTACAATGAATTATGAAAAAAGAAGCTTAATTTTTTAAAAATAGTTATATCCATTATTCCCTATAAAATTATATCGAGGCGTATACAGTTAAAATATTTTCAGTATTCTATTCTGTCAAATTATATATTATATGGAGAATAAATAAACTCTATGATTGAAAACATTTTCAATTAGAGATCTGCAAATCCCGACCTGGCCCGTTCCCGGGTCGAGCCAGGTATCTTTTAAAAATAATTTAGGGTTCGAGCTGAGTCTGGCCTAATATTTTTAAAAGATTTGGACCGGGCCAGGTCGGGCTTAAATGTTTAAATGTGATATCACTGTGGAATACATGATATATTTAAAAATTCTTGCAAGGAACAAAGCGCCATTATTTTTTATTTGTAGAATTTTTTTTTTTAATAATTAAAAAAAATTACATTTTTCTATATTTAAATAAATTCAAGTTGGGCAAGGAGAAATAATTTTTTTTATATTTCACGTCGAGCTTTTCGGGACAAATAAAAATAAATCGTTTCTGGATCGGGCCGTTTCGGTCTTGAAAAATTAACTCAATGCATATCACTAATTTCAATATACTAATTCACATAACCATAATATCGAAAAAATACTGATACTTATCAAGAAATTGATTGTTGAATAATCTTTAAGGAGTTCTGATATCAAAAGTTTTAAACGGGTTCACATTCCATTTTTAGAAGTTCGATTAAGGTTCGGGTGACAAAATTTATAGCGCTTAGGGTTGGGTTTGGATGTTTGCTTAATGGTGTGCTATTTCGTGTGCTATTTCACCCCTTTTAATTAAAAAATCTCTATTCTGATAGCATTTAAATTTTAAACATAAAAGAAACAAAATCAAAACCAGAATGGAACTTTAATGATTCTTAAATAAATTTTAACTCCTATTCTATGTCTCAGTTCAAGAACTTAAATAAATCTTAATATCTCAAAATTAAACCCGGAAATTAAAATCACAAAATTTTTTTTTTATAAGAAAAACTTATTTTTATTTATTCATAAGTAACAATAAATTCATAACTTACGCTGGGAAAAAGTTTTAATCTTTTAAAACATATCCTTCAAATGTTAAGAAAAACAAATCAATACTTTTTTTAATTTAAAAATTTTGAAATCCTTTTAAAATTAATTTATATAATAAATATATAAGAAATAAGGAAAAATAAACATAATTTATATTTTTAATTAACTATTTTTTATAAAAAAATAATCTTTTTATTACAAGTCGTATGACGATCACAGAAAATTTGTATATCTAAAAACGTGATTAATACATCCAGTGGTCAAAATCACAAATAGTAGCAATCTCGTTGTAAACCCTATATAATTAAGTATATAAATATTTAGACCGTGTCTCCTCATTCTTCGTCTTATTTGAAGCCCAGCCTATTCAAATTTAGAATTATGACACCCTATTCTGTTTTGTTTTAAGTGTATCTTAAATCTAAATAGCCTCTTTCTATTCAGTTTAGAGGAAGCTATATAGACAGTTAAACTGATTTCTTGTTTAGAAATATGACGAATGACTTTAATGTTTGTTTGAATAAAATATTTTACATAATTCAATAAATTGATACAAAAATGTATTAACTTAAATTTGGATTTTTTAGATAACTTAAACATTGTATAATATGCACGTTCAAACGTGTAATTATCAGAGCTGTTAATGTATATAGATATAAAAATGTGGTACCTGTATCTAGCTAGATACACTTTTATAAAAAGTATCAATATCTAGATGCTAATTCAGAGGTATCTTATATCTAATTTTGAATATTTTTTTAGATAAATTTTGATATAGTTTTAATTTATGTTTATTTATAATTATATCAAAAAAAAATCATATTTTAATTAAATTCATTTAATATGTTCTAATTTATTTTTGCAAAAATAAATCAAACGCATTTTATTTGCAATGGTAAATTTTATAATCTTAGATGATGTAAATAAATATAAGTTTTAACATATCAAATTTTGAATAATTTTTTTTTTAAATGTGTGTCAGGATTTAAATATATTTAATAATTACTAGGTGTAGCCGATTTTCTTAAAGGGGGAAGGGCACGCTATTAGTTTGGTTTTTTCCCCATATATTTTTACTGGAGGTCTTTAGGTCTAATTATTATAGACTCGGCTATATTCGATTTCTTAATATAATTTTGAGTTTTCACTTTTTTTCTAAAAATTTGATGCGTGTAATAAAATACATGAATAATTGCTGACAATTATAAAAATTTTTAAAATGCTTTACTTTTTAAATCTAACAATTATTTTGTTTATAATAATTTTATATTTTGAATATCAATTATTAAAATCTAACCAGCCATTATTTTATGTAATTATATATTTGTATATAGATTGTGATAACATCTCAAATTTTTTTTTTTACTCACTTCGAAATTTGAATTTTAACAATAGAATCCTAAATTAAGTATTAAGCTCACCTTAAACAGGATTATATAAATTATATCTATATCTAAATACATTTTTAGAAGATGTATTGGTTTCTAAATCCATATATCTTTTAACAACTCTGATATTTAATTATTGCGCATATTAAACGATTTTATACAAGGGGGGGGGGAGGGGGTGATTGGTTAGGTGAGGTCTAGTTTATCAAGAATTTAATAATTAAGCTCTGATAAAATTTATTTTATTAATGTTAACTATAGAAGATTTTTAGACAGCCATTTAAACCCTGGGTATTTTTGAATGTGGATTCAAGACCTATTTTGGAAAAAGTGTTTCTGTTGATAAAATTACCGCAAAAAAAGAGTAAAATTCCTATACCCAAATCGGGTTATTTTTTAGCTTTTTCGTTTGATTATTTGTTTCTACTACTTCTAATCATGCCGTTTTTTCTAAGAGATTTCCTTTTCCGGCAATATTTTTCATTTATATATATAAATAAAGAATGATAATATCTCAAATTAATTTTCCTGATATAAATTTGCCGCGCGTCTGAGATACATCTTCCCTGAACAAAATATTTTTATTACACAAAAAAAAATAACTTCGATAAATTATTATTATTATAATGTTTGGAAATAAATAATAAAATTGCTGAACGGTTTGGAAATGACCTTCCACGTTTTTTGCAGCATAATTTTTGTTTCTTGTTCATCCTCATTTCATCTTTGAGATTGATAATCAAAATGAATATTGTTGGCTGAATACCATAGTATTCTACATTCAAATTTTTGCGAAGTGAATTTTTTATCGTTAAATCAATTCTTACTGTATTCTACACTAGCAACTATAAAAATATTGCAATATAATTTAGAATAATCCTTTATTTGCATTATTATAAATTAGTGTAGTTAAAAAGTCTGATTTAGGTGGATATTTAAAAACGAATCAAGATTTTAGCCAAAATATTGTTCATATATTGCAGAAAAGTTTAGATATCTGTTGTTAAATCTAGAAGCTCGTATAATATTCTTCTGGCCAAGATCTTAATCGGGCTGTTTTTAAAAATTGACCATGTGATATCCTATTAAAATATAAGAAACATTAATTTTTTATATGTTTTTCTGAAAAATTTTTAAAAAAAGAGATGTAGAACATTATAATACTGAGCCTACGTAATTATAATAACTTTCCCCCCTTCTTATTTTCAAAGAAAGAGCTGTTCAAAATTATTAAAACAAAAAAACTCAATACAATAAAATTATTTGACTATGTTTATGTTTCCATTTTAAAAGAAAAATAGAATATTTAATCATATTTATAATTAATATATCTTCTAAAAGGGATTACCATTTTATGAACATTTTGTCATTGTGTTTTAAGAAAACTAGGATATTATTATAATATCTTTTTTTCAAATTTTTATTATATTAAAACCTTTATAAGATGACCACTTGGTCGATTATATATAGATGTGATCAGAGGCCCCTACAACGGGGGGGGGGGGGTCCGAAGCAACTGCTTCAGTAAAATTTGAGTGGGGGTACTTTTTTTTTACACCCATCATGATCATGTGAATAAGACCCCCCCCCCCCACTTAATATTTAATTTAATATATTGACGCAAATTTTGATCGATGTTTAGTAAATTTGTTATCCGAAATTTCTTGTCAAATTATTTTTCCAATTTTAAAATATGCCTAAAAATATTAACCAATATTGACAATAGCAAAATTCATAGAAATTGGATTACTTATAGTATTAAAATGTATAAAGTTTTTTGCTTAACATGTCTCTTATTTGGTGGTCCACACGCAAATTCAAAATGGACATGTGAAGGTCTAGATAAATGGCAAAATATTAATCGTGATATTATTCTGCATGAATCTTCACAGGCACATATGATGGCCGATTATGGAAGGCTTTCTCATAATAAAAATTCGATATTAAAATTTATAAAACCTCAGAAAGAATGTGTAGATAATAACCGTTCTATTATAAGAATTATAATAAGATGTTTAGATTATTTAATATCTTGTAACCAAGCCTTCTGGGGGAACAGGCTACAAGAAGGCAATATGATGGCCCTTATTAAGCTTATTGCAGATTCTGAACCTTTACTAAAAATGTATATACAGCAAAATGAAGAAAGAAAAAAGATAAAAAAAATAAGGGATTAAAAACGAAAATATATTCAAACCTATTATCATATAATAACATAAACATTCTCATTGAAACCATGAAAAATATGGTTATAAAAAAAATTCAAAATGAGATTACATTTAACAGGTGCTTTTCAATCATAGTTGATGGCACATACGATGTTTCGAAATCAGAAGCAATAGCTTTGATAGTAAGATGTGTTGAAAATAGTGAGACGCCAACTGTTGAAAGACTGATTGACATATATTGTACGGGAAATACCACAGGTCTCGATATAAAGCATAATATAATATCCAAACTTGGCTCGATGAATTTACCCCTTGAATATCTAGTTGGGCAAAGTTATGATGGCGCCTCAAACATGAGTGGAAGAATCAGTAGTGTGCAAGCCTTGATTAGAGCAGAGGCGCCAAAGGCAGCTTTTATTTGGTGTTATTGTCATCGATTAAATTTAATCGTTGTTCAATTATGCCAATCAATTAAAGAACTTCGAAATGTTCTAGGAATACTAGATGAGATTTATGTCTATTTTAATGGTGTAAAAAGATATGAGGTACTCAAAAAATTTCAGTGTAATGATCTGAAAAAATCGCAACGATTTCTACCCGTCAAGAATACCACTCGGTAATAGTTCCTTATTTATTTAAATTTAAATGTTTTTTTTATTTAGAAGCTGGCTATCGTCATATAAAGCTATTGTAAATTTTTTTCAACTTTATGATGCCTTGAGGGCAGCTTTAACAAATTTAAAGGATTCTGAAGATCCTGCCACTTCCATGGCTAGTGCTATAGTCTTTAGAATAGAAAAATTTGATTTTATCTTATTACTTTGTGTTTTGGATAAAATATTGTTGATAACAAGTTTGGCTTGTACAAAATTGCAAACCATTTCGAAGGATATAGGGTATGCAATAAATCAAATTCAATTGACAAAAGATTGCTTGATTAATTTGAGAAGTATAATATAAATTATTGTCTTAATTATTTTTTAATCTAATAGATAATAACACTTAATTTTTGGATGTTTTTTCAAAGGCGCAAGATTTTATGAAGGAGAGAAATCTACATTTTGATTTTGAAAGTTCTAGACTTCAAACATTACAATCCAAAAAGGAGAGGTATATATACTTTCATTCATCATTAAATATAGAAATTTTTTTTAGCTTTAAAATAGGTGTGTTTTATGCTGCACTCGATTTAATTATTATGCAGTTTAACGAAAGATTTAATAATTATTCCATGAAATTTTTACATCAAACATCATTTTTTACGCCAAAGGGAATGGCAGAAAAATCAATTATTAAAGAAGATATCGAGGATATCTGTGAATTTTACAATTTAAATTCAAGTCAAATTTTCGAAGAAATGTTGAAGATTAGAAATATTTATAAGATGGCCAAAATGGGGAATGTAATTATTACTCATAACCTAGAGGTTCAAGAATCTAAAGATTTGTCAGATTCTGAGAATTGTAAATTTATTTAATTAAAATATTTTTACCAATACATTATTTAGCTTCTTCTGATGATGATGATAATTCAGGGACTTACGATTTAGATTGGAAAAACTATTCATTTATTTTACCATATCGTTTACTTTAAAATTTTTCTGCTTTCCCTAATTTAAGAATTTTATATAAATATTTATTAACCATTCCCACAACCTCATGTACTGCTGAAAGAGTCATGAGTAAAATTAAATTAATTAAAACAAGACTGCGCAGTACCATGAAAAATTCTTTTCTCAATAATTTAACCATATTATCAATGGAAAATTTTTTATTTAAACAATTAAATACTGATGAAATTATAAATTCTTTCGCTTTCTCTTCAATTTGTAAATTATTAATTTAAAAATAATATTTATAAAGTTATATTTTTTGCATTTTATTTATATTATATATTAAAAATTGATGCAATAAAAATTATTTTTGAAATTTATGGGTGTCATAATTATCATTTTTTCGAAGGGGGAGATACTTTTCAAGGGGGTACTTTTCATGGGGGTATTCTGCTTCATTCGCTCAAAAAGTGTAAGGGCCACTGGATGTGATTAATTTTAATAGACAGATATTTCAACCACAAATCAATTAATGGAGGATATGAATAATTTGACCTGTAGTATTTACAGTATGAAACTTTTCTATATTTTAAATAAAAAAATTCACAAGTCATATATTCAAAAAAAATTAAAAATTTACCAAAAGTCATAAATAAATACTTTGATAATTAATTCAATATTTGGCAAAAATACCAAATTATTTTTAAACTGCCTATTTAAATTAAATAGTCCATTTCTTATTTTTAAAAATTGCCACTTTGTGCTCTTTAAATCAGGGTTTCAAACTGAACCTGGACCGAAACCTCAAACCGATATTAATCGTTATTATTTAGCGAACCTAATACTTAAACCGTTAAAAATTTTGTCACTCGAATCTAAATCAACCCTCTAAAAATACATGTGAACTGGTTTGAACCTAGTAATATTTAACTCTTTTAAAGATGGTTAATATTCGGTTTTCACTGCTAAATATCAGTAATTATTCTTAGATATTTTTGCTTATGACTATTTAATGGTGTCAGCTACCCAAGTTAGCATTTAAAAGTGTTCTAAGTTATAAAATTTATTTCTCTTATGGATATTATTTGGCGAAAGAGAATCCTGAAAATATTTATTATACGGCTCAATATTGTTTTGTAGAAAATAGTGAAAAAATTTATAAAAATGGTTTGAATGCTATGTGTTTGAACAGACTTTTATAGGATCAAACCAAACCGATATTATCATTATTTACGAACAGAACCTGATCTATTAACCGTTATTTTTATCTGAACTGAATTATAGTATATGAGGGCGAGGGTTGATATTGAAAAAAAATAGATCAACCATAGGGAATATTATTTGCTACCCCTCTCTGATTATCATAAGGAGGTGACCATCTTTATGGATTACGCTGTTTTAAACTATTCAATAATAAAAAGATGGCGATAGAAGAAAAAAAATTGAATCATAATTTATTTTAAATGTTTCTTAAAAGATGGTTTCATTATTTGTTTCATAGTCACGAAAAATTTTCTTTACCTAATAAATAAATATATATATTTCATTAAAAAAGAAAGGACAAATAAAAAGTATTTTTGCAAAAACTGTTCAAATTTTTGTGTGTCAAAATAAAGACTAAATGACAGAGTTTGAAATATTCTTGAAAATATAAAATCAAAGATTTAAAATAAAGATTTTTTGAGAATGCTCAAACAAGATTTGACCAAATTTTACCTAAAATTCCAATTTGTTTTATAGAAAATCGATTATAAGTATCTCTTGTGATCTTTATGCATAAAAAATCTTTCATAATAAAATTTTGTGATCTTCAAATCAAAGATTGGCAAAAAAATCTTGAAAATCATTTTTAAAAACTTTTTAAATAATAATCCAACTGGACCATATATAATAAAATATTTTAAGGAAGGATGGCAAATTCTTGTATTTATGTTACATGCAGAATTTTTTATAAATGGAATTAATAGTTCATTGGTTACAGACCTGAAAATTAAAGCAGAGCAAATTATTTAGAGGAAATTTGATCCGAAGTTTAATGGGATATGACTTGACTTTCTTATTCCCAGAACCTGCCTGATCCGTGCATGCACAGATAGGGTTCGTGGTTAGTTTATATTATAAAAAAATGTGTTTTTTAAGTAAATTGATAATATTGTCTCTATCTCATTTCTAGTTTATATAGAAATAAGGATTTATTTTTTTATGAATGAATGAGAACCGATCTTAGCGGAAAAACATAAACTAAGAGGGATTTACATATTTTGCATGAGAATTTATGGGAATAGCTAAAATTTAAAATAAATATTTTTTAAAAGTTATTTTTTTAAAAGTTAATTTTTTAAAAAAATTTATATTCATCTTAAAAATCTTTATTTATTAACAGAGAAAGAGAACAGGCAAAAGTCGGCTTATTTATTAGCCAAAAATATTTCTTAGATAAAAATATGGATGTATGAAATTTTGTTATTATTTTAATTGTAGGCAAGACCTACCCTCCAGAGATCAAAACCATAACGAATATTGGTTCGGTTTAAGTTTAGATAAAATAACGGTTCATGGTTCAAGTTCGGTTCTTATAAAATAAAATTATCGGTTTGATTTGATCCTTTAAAAACTCGTTCACATTTTATTAGAATTATGTAAAGAAAAAAAACTTTTTTTAAAATTTTATCATTATTTCTAAAAAATAGTATTGAGCCATATACAATAAATATTTTCAGGATTCTTTTCCGTCTTTTATCATTATTTCTAAAAAATAGTATTGAGCCATATACAATAAATATTTTCAGGATTCTTTTCCGTCAAATAATCTCCAATAAGGAGAAAGAACAAATTTTACGACTTAGAACAATTTTATATGCTAACTTGGGTAGCTGGCACCGTTAAATAGAAATATACAAAAATATCTATAATTATGTCAAACACTAGTCTTAATAAAATTAATAATAATACAAATTATATTAAAACATTATTAATTATTGAATATGGTTTTATTTTTTTTTTACTAACCTTTTTTAAAAACTATAGTGTTGTATTATAAATTGGTCGAAATTCCGCTAACTAAATTGGAGACTACTGCCTTTTTCTTCATATTCTTTTATTTTTATAACATAAGCAATATAGGCCTCTCCAGAATTTCCCTAAAGCAGGTCAGAAAAATACTTCTGGGTGGTTTTCTCCACATGAATTTTATTGGTGAAGGCTTTAGGTCCGTTACGCATTTACAAGCCATTGGAAGGCGTCTTACACTTTTTTTTTAAAAAATAATTTGGTTTACTTTTTCTAAAAAAAAATCTTTAAATTTCAATTACAGTAAAATATTTTAATTGTTATTATGCTTAATTACTACTAATCCATTTCTATTTTTTATTATTTTATATAATAACATTGTTGTGTTATTTTTCTAAAAGAAATATACAAAGAGTAAGAAGAAATTTGAAAAATTACAATTTTTAAAAAATATTAAAAAAATATATAGATAAAGTATAAAACTATGCTCTAAAAAATGGACGGGGGGGGGGAGTGCTCACATAAGAAAAACATTTAAGTGTTAAAAAAATACAATAATTATATTTTTAATGAATTATTTGGCCTCCAATGTTTAGCGGATTTTAAGAGTTATTTTTAAAAAATAAATGTGTTGGGAATATTTTCGACTGGCTGACATGGTTATTGGGGAAAGATCAAGTTAATAAATTTTTTGGATATTTTTTATTACTGTTAGGGTATAAGTGTGTTATTAACATGGAATGCTCTAAAGCAAGTATAATTCCAGATGGAAAATTTAACCATAGCCCATGGGATATTTGTGAGGCCATCGGGTCTTAACCTATTATCTGATAAAAAAATAAAAGTTCTAAGATATTGGTCAAACTTTTTTTTAGGAATAGGTTGAGAAGTTTATTTATCAATAAATGGAGCTGTTGACGGTCTTGACCTTTAATCCAATTTAACTCATGTCTACCCTTAGACTGGTAAATTGATTCAGTCAATTATGAGTTTTGACTATATGTCACAGCCGATCTATGACCTAGGGTAACTCTTATTTGTTCAATAGTTAATAGGTTCCCTAAGTTTACTATACCAACCATTCATGACCACCTATTTTATTATTATTTTGAACGAGTTGAATGTCTTCATAAGGTTAAGAAGATGCTGATAAAATGGAATAAGATTCTGGAATTAAGAGTTAAAAAATGTTTTAATATATAGTATTCTATCGACTCTGTATAAAAGTCTGATCGTGCAAGTTATCATGTGGGGAGGATAAGTTGGATATTAACTAATTGTTTAATAGGTGGGAAGAAAGGAAAAATGAGAATGACAAAGTATGAAGGGGCAATAAGTCAATACCCTTCCCCCCCCCCTTTTTTACCGAGAAGTTGGATTAATTTCCAATTGAATGGAGAAACGCTTGATAAATTATAAAAATTAATAATTTCCAAATTACATTGAGGCTTTAATATGATGGATAAATGTGTAGGATTAGATCCAAGCAGAAAATATTGCCAAAATATTTGCCCAGAAATTTAATGGAGAAATGTTAGATAAAGGTTAGGAATTGAGCTATTAAATTTAATGGATTTGTTGGGAGTCAGACTAAAGTTATTCTTTTGAACTATCATCTAGAAGATATCTGTTAGTTTTGTTTAAAATTGGACCTTTTTTAGAACTAGTCTCAATAAAATTTTAAGCTTCCATTACTTTAGGTAGATGGCCACAAAAATGTATTATCACTAGGACACCAAATATTAATAGTTCATTGCCTAAGCAAAAAAGGAGAGGTCTGAGGGGGTTTCCTTGTTAGATACCATCATCAGAGACTATGATGTGATAGCTGAATAGGAGTGGCGTTTTAATGCCATAGCAGGAGTCAAAGAATTTAAAATAATCAGAGAATTTTTAATAGAAGCATTTTAAAATATTCACGGAACTAACTTATAGTTTATTTTAAGCTCACTGATTATTGTTTTTAATTATATTTATTTTTCCCATTTTCAAGATTGGGGGGGGGGGCGGGGGATAACATAAAGAAAGGTAACAATTTTTATTTGCTGGCAATGATATTTACGAAACCTATCAAATTTTCGATAGGGTGGGAAATTTTTCCGCCCCCCCCAACCCGCTGTTACTTTTATTATTAGTTACGGCTTTTAGGTTTAGCTAATTTTTTACTAAAACCTTAGCCAACTATATTAGCTATAAATTTGACTAAACTATTGGGGAAATTCAAACAATCTATTTCTTTCCTTAGAAATATATTTAAAAAATCTCGCTAGAATTTTTTCTTCTTTTACCTTTTACAATTTGATTTACTCCAAATAAGATTTGAAAAACATAAATTAAAATATCATTCATATTAACCTTTAGTTCAGAGAGCTGCATGCTCTAGACCAAGTACCTAAGCCGTAAAGTTTTATAAAAAAAATTAAATCTGGTTAGGCCTAAAAAATAACTTTATAAAAAATCAAGGGGAACGATGAAAAATAAATTAATTTAAATTATATCTAATCAGTTGGTAAATGTTGCAATATCATGTGTAATGGTGCCGTTTAATATTAATTTGCCCCTTTAAAACAATTTATAAAATACGGCTAAAATTATTTAAAATATCACAATTTATGAAAACTCTCGGGTCAAGTAGACACTTAAGAACTGCAAAAGTGGGCCCTTTTTTCAAAAAAAAACTTATTCATCCTTAGTCGAGCATGAATTATAAAATATAAAATTATTCAAATTTTGCCAAATTTAATGGATACATTTTAATTTTTCAGGATACAGGCAAGAAGCCAATACATTTTTTTAGTAGAATATATTTTTTTTTACAAATAAAAAAAATATTAAATTTTATTTATTTGCAGGAAACAAGTAGGGGTTAAACAAATATATTTTTTTCTTTTTTTCTTCTTTCTTTCTTTCTTTGGTATAAATTAACAAAAGATAATAGTTAAAAAAACTATAAAAAAAATTTCTATTTTAAATAAATTCGGGCCGGGCTAGGAGGAAATATTTTTGAATTTTATTTCGGGCGGGATTTATCGGAAATAAATAAAATTCTATTCTAGATCGGGTTGGTGGTCAAACAAGTTTTTCTAGAAATATTTCTAACCTGGCCTGTTTTATGAGATTAGGCACCGATGCAGATTACTTAATAGACACCTCAGCAGGTTTATGCATATTTTAGTAATTTATTATAATATGATTAAAAAAAAATTAACTGGAAAACTTATCTATTTGTAAATTTTTTATATCTATTAAATATAATCTCGATAATCATAACACGATCGTTTTCGTATCTCCCTAATGTATTTTTAATTTAAGGAGACTATATAGTGTAATGTTAATTTTTTGCTCTCTACGAGAATCGAACTCCTCCCGTTTTAAAGGCATATGCTTTACAGCATGCACCAACTTGAATAAAAATAAATTTAAAATATTAATTATATATATATTAAAGTTTCACACATGCACCAACTTGAATATAATATAATTTAAAATATTAATTATATAGATGTTGAAGGGTAATTATTTAGTTTGTGTGTATGGTATTAAATATTCTTTATTAATAAATTTTATATAAATATTAAAATTTAAGAGTAAAAGAGGTAAAATTGTTCAATGTATACTGTGAGCATGTATATTAGAAATATCAAAATTTAAAATGGTTTGTTTAAAATTTAAATTAGGATGAACATATTTTCAGAATGGTACTTTAATATGTAATCATGAATTTCATATAAATACCAGGCCAGTAGAATCATAGGTAAATCAGAAATTTACCCTTCATTTGATTATAATTTTGAAATTAGACAGATTTAATTCTAATAAGCCCCTTACATCAGACCTATTTTTCTGGATCAAATAAATTATTTGGGTTTTCCTGGGCTTGGGAAATATTTTTCATTATTAATATGGACTTGGACATAGCTTGAGAAACATTTTTCATAATTATTATAGTCTAAGATTCCTGTAAATTTTTTAATTTTAAATATGGGCTAGAAATTGGCCTGAAAATTTCTTTTTAAGACATGGCAAGGCCTGATCAAAAACCAAGGCCCATGCAACTTTCATATTCTGATTGTATTTTTAAATGCATTGTGACTTTTTATATATTTTATTTCAGTCCTCAACTATCAAAATTATTATGGTCTTTTGTGGGTTTGAGAAAACCAAGTGCGAGGACCTGGCTTGGGAATTTTTATAATATTAGGCATAGGTGTAATATTTAACACAGAATATTTATATGGCCCTCAGGTAAAATCTAATTTAAATATATTTTTATTCAAAAAAATAGTATTCATTCTTAGTCTTAATGGGTTGACCTTGGTTGGAGTGAGCTAGGTTAAAATAGACTAAAAAATAGATATGGTTTCTAGAGATTTACCTATCTCCAGGCTTGGAAAATTACTATCGGTTGGCCAGGTTTGAGAAACTTTTTTTATAAAATTATTATGGGTTGGGCTGGGCTTGGAAAATATTTTTATAAATTATATTGGACTGGGCTTGGGGGAAATTTTTCAAAATTATTATGAGCTTGGACGCTTGAGAATTTTTTTATTATTAATTATAGGTCAGACATTGGCCCAAAACAAATTATTTTGCAGACCTGGGCTTGACCTGATCAAAAAACCAAGGCCCGAAAATCTGAATTTTGATTGTATTTTTAAATTCATTATGATTATTTAAATATTTTATTTCAGTTCTCAACTACCAAAATTATTATGATCTTTCATTGGGCTGGAAGAATTTTCATAATTAATATGGCTTTGGACTTTGCCTGGAAATTTTTTTTAATATTAAATATTAGGTATAAGTAATCAGTAATATTTAACAAATAATATTGGTACTATCAAGTAAATGCTTTAAATTTATTTTTACTCAAACCATAGCACTTAGTTTTAATGGATTATACCTGGCCTGAAGGGATGAGGGGGTAAGAAGAATAAAAATTGGATATTATTTTCAAATAACAGGTATCATGCATAAAAGTAAGAAGAAAATTTTCATTCCCCGTCATTTTTGACGGGCTATTTACTAGTCATATTATATTTCACGAAAATTTTCTCACTTAAACGTGCGTAATTAATTGCTAAACGATAACATAGTTGAATAATATAATGTTATGTATTTTGTAATTTACACATGACTTGAACTATATTGCTTACTATAAGACAGGCCTTAGTTACGAAAACATAAATGATAAATCTAAACGCAAATCGTCCCTAATGATAGTAGCAATAACAAACTGGTTTGTGTCGTCAATTTAACAAAAATCAAGTTATTTTTTCAAATGAAGAAAAGTTGTTTTCAAATTTTTCTATTTTCGGATACATGATTCTTCCTTTTCTTTATTCACTGACTTCATATATTATCAATATTTGATAACTTCTATTTCCTTTATTTCTTTGAAATATTTTAAAAACTATTATCGCTATGAAGAATCTGCTATCTTTTTTGTATTTTCGATCCCTGTCGCCTTGCCTATCCTCCCATCTGTCCATCCTTTTATCCTAACATACCCTTCTATTCTGTAGATCCTTTTATTCTAATCTATCCAGATTTAGCTGATCTTTTTGTCTTAACATATTATCCCCTGTATTCTCACCTAATTTTTTGTCAGAGCACTATTTTTTTTATTTATAAAATATATAATAAAATTAATGTATAAAGATTTTAGTATATTATCATTTAATTAAAATATATTGATAGAGAAAATACAATTTAAAATTTATATATAAATATCTCATTATTAAAAATATCTTTTAATTAAAATATTATCATAAGGAAAATACAACTAAAATTCACATGTAATGATTTAATTATTAAATATCTTTTAATTAAAATATTATGATAGGGAAAATATAATTTAAAATTTATATATAAAAATGTAATTATTTAAAACTAAATAATTATGAAAATTTATTTAAATTATTATGATAAATGAAAATATAATCTGTATTTATTTTAAATGATTTATTTTGTTAATTTTTTTCCAAATTAACTTAATATTTTTTCGGTTTTTAGATACTTCGGGTTCTGTATCATTGCATCCATTTATATTCATCAAATTAATATGGTCCGAATAACCCCCTTTTCTCCTTTTCCTTCTTTTTCCCCTTCGTATTCAGTCGATGTTTTATCTAATCCTCGTATATTATTTTCTTTTTCCCTTCTCCTTGTTCCGATCTCTGCCTTCTAACCTTTAACTATCCTTTCCCAATTCCAGCGAAATAAATGTTTGTTAACGTTCACCAATTGTCAAGCAAGTGCTCCTCGAGCACCCATTTCCAACCTCTAACATTTCTGTCCTTCGGACGCTCTGTTATTTATGTTTTATGTAATGACCTATAAGTCACCACTAAGTCACTTCATAGAAGTTTCCTAATATTTAAAAAGAGCTCTCAGAGAATTTTATATTGTTTTATGGCCCAATCATATTTAGTATCAGTCTGGTTTGGTTATTTTGGGTTTCTTTTTGGTCTTCACTTATTAGTTATTCCAAAAAAAATTTTTTAATTTATAATTAAATATTGCGTTCAATAATTATTATTATTTTATAATAAAGTTGTTCAAAACTGAATTAATTTTAAAAAAACGAATATGGAAAAAATAATTATATTTAGTTATACGAAATTGAGTAAGGAATAACCCTTCCTGCACGTGTAAACGAGTTAATTATACTATATATTTAAATTTTGAATCGATATGCCTATTTACATTGGAATCGAAATTTTTTATTTTCGTTAATCCCCAAAGAGGATCAAATTTATTTTTAAATTCTTTATAACCTAATGTCGCTATCGTGGACATTTCCTTTAGTGATCGGTTGGATGACTAGATGTTAGTTTTATACTGTTAATTTAAATCATTCGACAAGACTTATAGAATCCTGTTTTTAGCCACATAATATCCTTTTTACGACACATAATAGCTTTATTTTAAAAATTGACCTTTTTAAATTCTATATAGAATTTTTATCACTAAATAAATTATTTGAGATTTTTATATGAGTATATTAATTTTAGTTATAATTCTAGTCTTATACATAAAATCAATAATTTGGGTTTTATTTGTTTAATTTAAACAAAAAAAAGATATAAATTTATTAAAAATATATTCATTTTATTTTTAAAAATTGGCTTTTTTAAAAAAAAAATTTATTTAACCAATAAATTAAAATTTTGAATATAAATGTAAAAGTATAATTTTAATTATTTTATAAATATAATAAAATTCTTCAAATTTGGGAGTTTTTTTTTTACTATACTAAATATCCTAAACTAAACTCTGCCAAATATTCAACAACTATTAAATAGAAAAAAATATATACTCACTTATGCAAAAATCTAACTCTAATTCTTCATTCTTTACATCTTTGAGTACCGTGGCTTCAGTTAGTGCACATAATTTGGAATTCGAATCTTTTCAATATGATATTTATAAGGTAAAAAAAACAGAAAATAAATTCTAAAAAATATTCGTTTTAAATGTCCTTTTTGCAGAAACTTACAGATTTTTTGTAAGTGTCCTTTCTCAATACTAATTAGATTGCAAGAAGACGATTTGCTGAAAAAGAATTCTATATGACTAAAAAAAAGATAACATATTTTAAAAAGCTAAAATTATTCTTAAAATTTTTTTAGTTTATAAAAATATAAGCGGGAATCTGCATTGAATTGGTCTTAAATTATATTTTAAATATATATTGCGTCATTTTATGTGTTTTAATGGAAGTGTGTTATTTCTTTCAACGTTAAATTATTTGAGGGCTTTTTATTTCCTTCAAATTTTAAAGATTCAGATTTTTACACAAATAAAATACTTTAAATCTATGAATTTAGGACAAATTTTGCCCAAGATTTTTTGGACTATTTTAATCTTTTTGATAAATTTATGAGCCATCTATATGATACAATAAATTTGTTTTCTTATGTTCTATCCCTGGGTGGAACTAATATCTTTGAGTTAGAGTTAATAACAGAGTTAAAAAAAAAAGCATTTTTGAGAGATTTTTTTTGCCCAATCATTAAAGATTTTTTGCAAAAAATTCTCAAAAGATCTTATATAGGTAAAATTTTCTTTAAAAAAACTTATTTGACCATTCTCAAAATAGCCTCTCTTAAAAAAACAAAATCTTTGATACTTTTTATTTTGAAGAGCGCTTCAAACTTTGGTTAAAAATCAATAGAAATTATCTGGGTTAGGGTCATTATATATTACAAATTGGTTCAATGATATTCAATTTTTTTCTTTGCATAAATTAAAAATTATTCAAAGGCTCATGGCAGAATTGTCTAATATTCATAAGGTAAATTTTCTATAATGCTGAAATAAATTTCCAGGAAAATAAAATTTATAAAAAATAACGCATCGCCAGATATAAATATATATTTTTTATATATATTAGCGAAGGACATTAATTAGTTGAGAGATGACCTAACTTCTTTTATATTATAAGAAATCTCTGTGAATAAAAAATGTATAATTAATTTTTAAATAATAAAGCATCTTTTTAAATCATATAAATTAAAATTTTTAATGAATTATTTCAATATTATTCTTATAGTTTAAAAGTTCTTTGAGAATTCATCTTCAGGAGAAAGAAAGAGATAAAATATTATAGTAATATTTTTATTTAATATGATTGTTAGTTCAAAGGACCCAAACTTTTCTCTAACCTAAAGTTTCCGGGTAATCCCGTTTAACAAGGTCATTCCAACTCTTTTTCAAATGTTCCTGAGGGATATATAGAAAATTCCTAACCCTGCAACCGAAACACGTTCCATGCTATATATATACGATATTCGACATAATATTAAAAATCAATCCCCGAGATTAAATTATATCTATCTAGTTGGAAATTCATATAATGATCATTTAAGATTTGTTTGTGCTCATATTTTTAATTTTCTTTTGACAATTAAAATGGCAAAATTATAAAAATTTGCGGACTTAAAATAAAAAGCCTAGACAGGGGATGCAGATCTGATTATAGAAAGTAATAAAATAAAATCAATATTAATTTCTGTCACATAATCCTGGTGAATATTATTTTTTATAACAACCATGAACTTTTTGGACTACTTTTAATCTATATTAAATCTATATAGATTTTTTATATAAATTAAGACACAAAAGTTTATATTTATTTCCGCTTAAACAAGATTCATAATCGTCTAAGTGATTTAAAATCGAAGGGATCTGCCATGTATTTCATATCCCAATACGAATATGACACACACATATTTTTTAATACTTTGTTAAAATAATAAAACATAATTAATTAATTTCTATTATTCGTCAGAATAAATGCTAATTTTACCAGAATGAGATGTCAATACTGCTAATTTTCCCTATTTTTTTAGGTCAATTTTATTCCACATATAAATCAATAATGTGAATTTTTTTTGAATAAATTTAAATATATAATATAAATTATGTTTGTTTAAAAAAAATATCATTTTGTATAATAAATTTTTTTATTGAATTCAACGAACATAATAATATAATATGGGTTGATATGTAATAAATATAAAAAATTATTTCCAGTTGATAGTGTTGCAACCGCTCGATTTGAGCCGATTTTTAAAGACGGATAACTCAATATTTTAGCCAGCAGAAAAATATTTCCTAAGCCTCGAGATTTCGCTAATACATGTCCAACCCTTTATACCATCTCTGAGCAAAATCAACAAAAAGGAATAATTATGTATAACCCTCAATTCATAAAATTAAAAATATTTTTCATTAAAGATTATTCGTAAAATTATTTTAGCACACCTACCGATAGTGTTGTTAATTTAAAAAAGGCCCGAATAAGATTTTGGCTAAAATAATATCATGTAGAGATTTTGCTCATAGGTGGCAGAAATGTTTGGACTTTTATTTACCAATTTTTAAGGCTTAAATAATATTTTTTTTTGCAAATGTTATGTTTTTAAAAATGGACCCAAACTTTTAACAACACTACCTACCAAGCTTAAAAATATAAGTAAGCGTCATTTAAGGACTAGACTAGAATTCTCTATGAAAATAATTTTCCAGGTCTAGGCCCATGAAAATATAGATTTTAGAGACTATCCCGATTCGTGGTATAAATTTAAAAATACCCGGCTCAAATTATAAGAATAAAAAATTTCCAGCAATAAAGTTATATTTTAAATTGCCCTTAAAAGATATATAATTAAGGATGACAAAACTTCTTTTAATTTTTTTCTACTTTATAATCCTTGTGGAAAATATAATATATCAATATTTTGTTGGAAATTATTTATTATCACAATCTTTTTATAATTTGCTTAATTAGTTAAAAGTGTTTTATTAAAGGTCTAACTTTCATATAACGTTTTCTTTAATGTTTGTTTTGACTTTTTATGTTTTATTTACATCCCCATATATCTAATATATATAATCTCCATAATCAAAACATGATAGTTTTTTTATCTTCCTAATGTATTTAAAATTTAAGGAGACTATATAATTTAATGTTATCTTTTTTGATCTCTACGAGATTCGAACCACAAACCTCCCGTTTCAAAGTTGCATGTTTCAAGCATTCACCAACTTGAATATAGTTAATTAAAATATTAATTATATATATTAATTAATAGCTGATATTTTTAAAATTCTGCCGTTTATTACCATACTAGCTGACTGGATTGAAGGGTAATTATTTAGTTTGTGTGTATGGTACTAAATATACTTTATTAATAAATTTTATATAAATATTAAAATTTAGGAGAAAAAGAGGTAAAATTGTTGCAATGTATACCGTGAGCGTGTATTAGAAATATCTTAATTTAAATTTGTGATGGAAATCATATTGGCTAAAATTTAAAATAGAGATGCTTTAAGATTTTTGAATTTTAAATATGGGTTATACATTGGCCTGAAATTTTTTTTTGCAGACAAAGCCAAGCCTGATCAAAAAACTAAGTCCCATGCAACTTTAATAAAATTTTGCCATTTATTTTTATTGAGTCTTAAATTTATTTTATATTTAGAATAAAATTTAGATTTGTGATAGAAATCATATTGTGTAAATATAAAATAGAAATGCTTGAAAATTTTTTAATTTTAAATATGGGCTAGACATTGGCCTGAAAATTTTTTTTTGCAGAAATCGCCAGGTTTGATTAAAAACCAAGCTCATGCTACTTTCATATTCTGATTTTATCTTTAAATGAATTATGACTTTTATATATTTTATTTCAGTTCTCAACTAACAAAATTATTATGGTCTTTGGCGGGCTTGAGAAAATTTTCCCAACAATAAGGTTTTCAGAGATTTACATATCTGGAGGCTTGGGAAAAAATTACAAAATTATTATGGGCTGGCCAGGTTTGAGAAAAAAAAATTCAGGCCATTGTCTGGTCCATATTTAAAATTAAAAAATTTTCAAGCATATCTATTTTAAATTTTACCCAGTATAATTTCAATCACAAATTTAAATTTAATTCTAAATATAAAATTAAATTTAGATATTGTTATTAAATTATAGTAGAAATAAATGGCAAAATTTTATGAAAGGTGCTTGGAACTTGGTTTTTTGATCAGGCCTGGCTATGTCTGCAAAAAAAATTTCAGGCCAATGTCTACCCCATATTTAAAATTCAAAAATTTCCAAGCATTTCTATTTTAAATTTTATTCAATATGATTTCTATCACAAATTTAAATTTTATTCTAAATATAAAATTAAGACGTTATTATTAAATTACAATAGAAATAAATGGCAAAATTTTGGGAAAGTTGCATGGGACGTGGTTTTTTGATTATTAGCTGTGTCTAAAAACAAAATTTGAGACCAATGTCTAGCCCATATTTAAAATTCAAAAATTTTGAAGAATCTCTATTTTTAATTTTACCCAATATGATTCCATCACAAATTTAAATTTTGATATTTCTAATACCCTGCTCACGGGTTACATTGCAACAATTTTACCACTTTTTCTCTTAAATTTTAATATAAAGCATATTTAATACCATATACACAAACTAAATAATTACCCCTCAACCCCGTCATTCTTGACGGGTTATTAGCTAGTATTAATATAATTAATAATAATTGCTATTACAGCACCAATAATACTTTTGAAGGCATTATTTTGGACAGTGACATCACTAGAGAAGGTGTATTAGGATTCGAGCCTGTTAAAATTTTTCCGAATATAAAATTTAAAAAATTATTAAATGGTGGTTGGTAAATTTTTCTAGACTATGAGCACCCATTGAAAAAATCTAGTGACACCACTGAATTTTAAATAATTTATTTCTTCACATTTCAATTAGTCAATTATTTTTTAATTTTCTATTTTATCCAAAGAAACAGAGCTTTCTTGCCAATTTAGATCCAATATTTATCTATAAGATCGGGAAAAGCAAATTTTAAGCAAGTCTAGCCCATTAAAAAAATATACATTTAAAGTTTTTAACCCAGAGGTCCTGGCCCTGTCTCATAGGAAATGAATTCGATCTCCCTTTTTATATTTTTTGGTCTGAACCTAAATCGGACTTGGCCTTGTGCCGGCTGCTAGTTAATCCAGGTCTGGCGAAGATAAATAAACTATTTATTTTCTACGCAAGTGCAACGCCACTGCTATATATTTTTAACTATTTTAAAGCTCTAAATTTAAAAATAGAGTTTAAGTGTACATCTATCGTTAAGGAGTTTAATAAATCATAGTTTTTTTTAAAGCAAACTTTCATAACTTTAATGCTTTTATAATTTTAGAAAGGCTCCATTTTGTAGGTATCTTGTTACAGCCTTTATAAAATATACATGCACCTGTGAACAGTATATTTCACCCATATAAATTTAAGAAAAGGGAGGAGTTTAAAACCATATGACTTTATAAACCTGGAAAAGTTTGAAGATTTATTTTAATTTAATAACATGATTATGACATTGAAAATAAAAACCAGAAGAATCGTCTGCCTTTTAAAATGGAAGCAAACAGGAATATTTTAAACATGTTTTTTTAGCTTTAGGTCAGACAATATATTTTTAAACATGTTTTTTTAGCTTTAGGTCAGACAATATATTTTTAAAGAATTATAAATGTGATCGAAAAATAAAAAACAAACCTTATGTCATTTCTAGATATTTTAATAACAGATAAGCTTTTATATTTTTGCTACTTTTATATATAATATTAAATTAAATAAAATTTATGTATTATAATTAAACAACTAAAAAGGTATCTTTGATGCCATCCCTCTTATTATTCATATCTGAGAAATAGTGTTGTTAAAACCAGAATTGGGTCCTATTTTTAAAAATTGCCCTATTATGATTTTAGCCAAAATAATATTATGTTTTGCTAATATGCAGAAAAGTCTGGACCTCTACCAAATTTCGGGACTTTCATACTATTTCATAAAAATCTGAATCGGGCTTTTTAAAAATGGACCCAAATCGGATTTTTTTACAATACTACTGGCAATGTTTTGTCGGTTTCCGTCCAAAAAAACAAGCACTATTATGCGAGGTGGGGCCTTGCATAATTCATGTGAGATCTCATCAGGATTACATCAACGTGCTAAATGAATTAAAGGAAACAATTCAATAAGCAATTGTCTGAAATCCAGAGGGTTAGGTACTCAAAACAAGCTGGAATACCATTTACCAAAATCTGGTGTTCAGAAATTAAAGAACGCTCTCTACATGTGAAATAATTATATTTTTTTATGACAAGAACCTGGATTAATGACGCATATCTCTGAATTACCCATATTACATTATAATAATATAGTTCATTTTTAAAAAATTATTCTATTTTTTTTCGTTTTTATGTAGACGCAACAGTTCGCATTCCTCTTCGTCCTATTTTTCATGATAATAATAGCCAATTTAGGCGTTATATATTTCATATGCGCATACCAGAATAGAAAGACGCGGATGAACTTTTTCTTCCTCAATTTGGCCGTTATAGGTAAAATATTTATTTATCTGAAAATAATATTCTCGAGGGCTTTAATCGTCTCATTAAATATGAGACATATATAGTTTAATATAAGAATATCTTTAGATTCTGTAGGGATTAAGTCTATAGGATCATCCCAGATTTCTAATTGATATCAACCGTGAAAATGATCTTATATTATATTTATGAATTCTTTTTAAAAAAATTCCAGATTTTTTGTACATTTTTATTTTAGGTTTTTTTTAATGTTAAATTTTATTTATAAAAAAATCAGGCATTAATTTGTTACAGACTAAGGAGTTGGGTATAAATTGTCAAACCATAATGAACCGTTATCATTTTCCAACCAGTAATAATAAAATCTTAAAAAGAACTTAAGCCCTGTAAATGCTTATAACGGCTTTAAACCGATTTATAACTGTTGTTTTTTTAAATTTTATTAATTTTAAATGATTCGTATAACATAATTTATAATATTTTAAAATATAAATGGTAAAGATTTATATGTAGTTTAGTTATGTTACTTTTACTTATTTTTCTTATTCAAGATTTCTATGATGAAAATTAATAAATTCAAAACTCATTAACTCTGGCATTATGCCGAAACGATCGTATTTTCTTTCAATTTTTATTATAATTAATATTTCTTATTCAATATTAAAAGTTTTATTATACTAAATGTTACTCTTGATTTCTTGTTTTAAAAAGGGTGGAATATTTGAGTTTAACAATCTTAATAGGTATATTACATTATATTAAATCGATGTTTTTAAATCAGTCAAAAAAGTGACTGTTAGAGTGTTTAATGATATAAATACTAATTAATATTTTTGGTCAATATTGAGAGCTTTTATTATACTAAATATTTCTCTTGAATTCTTGTTTTTAAAGGATTAATATAAGTAACAAAGTATTTAAATATGAACCATTTAATAATCTAATCTTTTTTAAAAAAATTTTACAATTATTATCTATATAATTTAAAATTTTAAAATTACCCAAATTTTATTTTTTATAACGTGAAAATATTTAAATAAAATATATATTTTAATTACTAAACCCTCTTCATTTGCACGTTTATGTTACATTTTTTCTATCGAAGAATATCAGAATTACTTCAATATCGGTACATTTCCTATATTTTCTTATAAAAAAAAAATATTATTAAATATATGACAAATTTATAATAACCGCCATGTTCCGCCCATTTTTGAAAAAAGACACTTTTATTTCTTAATGATCCAGTGAATGATAAAATTTTGCGTGAATTATTTCGTGCCAAATATAAATGATTTTTATAATATTTTAATATGTTCTAGAGAATATTTTAAAAAAATTTGACCGGACATCCGACCGGCTTTTTTTAATAAGGCACATTCCGAAATATATTTTAAACAAATAGCCCGGCCCGAATAGGAAAACGATTGGACCTCTACAATTGTGACGTTAAAAATAATTTGGGTCAATTTTTAAAAACGACCCAATTAAGATGTTAGTCAAAATAAGTAAGCTTCGATATTTGGTAAATAGAGGTCATAATATTATTTTGGCAATCTTAAACCAACCCATCATAATATAATGATAATTTATTACAATCAATTTTTTTTTCTTCATTTCTCTTATTCTTAAGTGGAATATATCGTTTCAGATATCCGATGCGTCAAATAAAAAATTTTATTACCACCCTGAAATTTTGTTATCTATTTTAACGTTTTTTCTACCATTTTTTTTAAACTTGTAAAACAAATAATAGATTAAATTTATTTAAAATGAATATTAAATTAAAGTCATTAATTATGGACTCTTAACAATTTTTTAGGAATTAATTTTAAAATTACTTGAAAATGACAGGACTATATTATTTCTGATTTTAATCAATAAAGACATTGTGCCATAATTAAACTGAAAATTAACATTTATATAAGATAGTTAATTAATGGATTGTGCCATAATAACGGAAATATTAAAATTTATATTAGGGTGGTAATTAAGGAAACAGATAAATTATTTAAATAAAAAAAATAAGATCTATATTCCATATTAATTGAGTAAACCATCAATATAAGGATCATAAAATTTTTGATAATAATATACTATTAAATTTTCTATTTTTTAAAATATTTGAATCTTTTCATCTTGCCTTGCCACCAGGCATGTCCTTCAAAGTTTGTTTGATTAGTCGATTGCCATTAGTACTGGTTTATAATTTTTTAATTTACAAAATAACTAGAATTTATTTTTGCAAGGAATTCGAACTTATGGTTTCCTTCATATGGCAACAAAGATTCTTATAACTCGGCCATAAAAGCATAATATATTATATTTAACGATTATAGGAATTTATCAGGGTTTACATAAACTGGAAGGAGGGTTGGGGTGATCTGCTCCTCTACACATTTATATTATAGAGGCCTGGGGGAGTGTGTAATCCGGTATGATGCATCCAAATTTATTTCCTTCATATAGAATTAGTTTCACCTCATTATTAATAAATTGTTTAAAAATTACGTTTATATATAAGATTTATTATATTTTTTTGAAGCCAAAAGACTGATCCAAGCATTATTAGTTAAGCTATGATCTTAGCATTTAAATATTAATTTTTATTATTATGCCTTTATATATATTATATAAAAAAAATTCTTTAATACCTAACTGTAACTGAACTATTAATTAGGATGAAGCCTTTTTGTTTGTCATTAAATTATTATTGATTAATGTTCGTTCATTTTCT
This sequence comes from Gordionus sp. m RMFG-2023, assembly GCF_954871325.1. NCBI lineage: Eukaryota > Metazoa > Nematomorpha > Gordioida > Chordodea > Parachordodidae > Gordionus > Gordionus sp. m RMFG-2023. Next base: position 16,796,602 of record NC_088775.1, read on the forward strand.
GTTACTCGTCTTTAATTTTAAAATTTGGGAAAAAATGATATAGTTTTTGATTAATATTTGATGAGGATAAATTAAACGATAATGATGGGGGAAGGGGATATTGTTTGTATATTCACAATTATAATATTATTCTTTCCTTATTAAATTTTCTTATCACCTAGAGCCATTTCAGGATGAGCTGAAGCTTCTTTTCTAAAACCTAGATTACTCTTCATTGTCGATAATTAATTCGCGTTAACTATAAACTCGGGGTAACACTTTATCCAATCCGATTTCTTAAAGGATTTCTCTTTCCCTCATTTCGTTTTTTTTATCCATTCCAACTTAACCAAGCTGCATTCTTTCAAGGTGCCTAAAGCACAATATCTATTAATCTATTTTAATTGCTAATTGTAAAATTTAAATTTTCTAAATTAGTAGGTGGATTGCAGATATTTATACTAATATCGCAAATATGAAGAGGGGAAGGGGGTATGAATGTAATCTTAATTATATCCCATTAAATCATATGCGCACATGAAAAAAATATTTTTTTAAATTGAAAAATAAAAAGTTTAATAATGTCCTTTATAAGAAAATTAATCATTCAATGTTATACAATTTCTATTTTTCCTTTAATTTATTCCCCCCTTGTGATTAAAATATTATTTTTAAACACTATTTTAAGAAAAAATTATAATTTATTGTTCGAAAGATAAAAAAAAATACTTTTAAGATATAGTTTATTATTTATTAACTCTAAAACCGTATCATACAATTTATTAAAAGTTATAAAAATTAAAATTCAACATCCAACAAGTAAACTGATCTAAATCTAATTAATGTTCTTTATGTTAAAAAAAAGAATAAATAAATTTAGTCGGTAAGATGGGTCGGAGAATGTTGAAAAGATTGTATAAAATAAAATTGTTTGACGACGCATTATAAATCTTTCTAATTCGGATAATTAAATTTTAGATTCATCTAACTAATACTTTAAAAACATCCTAAGAACTATTTCAAACTCGGCTCATATCAGTTTTTAAATGTAAAAGAAAACAACTTGGGGAGCTCAGGTTCATATTCTATTTTTAGGCCAGGCCCTGATTTTTATTCTTCAAATAATATATTGCTCAGGATTGTGATAGACATGCCTGCAATCCTCTAATTTCGATCTTAATGCCTGAAAAACTGATAACTTTAGAATAAAATTATGCTTAGAATATAGAATGTAATAATTGAAAGGGACGGGACCTTGGCATGTCTCGTCTGACATATAATATTCTTTGGGACATCTAAGTTGAGTCCCTGGAATGCACCCCATCATTCGATAGCCTCTATAGGAAGCATTTCGCCCTAAAAATTAGACGGAGAGGATCTTTTCGATACATTACCAATTCAATTTAATATTACTTCTAAGAAAGATTTTTTTTCTCCTAAATGTTAAAATAAAATTCCCTTTGCAAGTGTTTATGGGTATTGAGACCAAAATAAAATATACAATAATTTTGATTGGATTATAATTTTTTTAAAAAAATTTATTTATAAGTATGTCGTGTTTGGGATAAGAAAATGGAATCCATGGGAATTTAAAATTTCTTGATCTTATACCATTCTGAAGTTATAAATTTTAAAACTATCTTGACAAAAAATATATTCTAGCAATGTATAGAATACCTATCCTATAAATTCCGAACAATTTTACCGTTTGTTTTTAATGTGCCATATCATTTTTAAAAAAATCGAAAAGTTTCAAAACTTTCTCAAATTTTAAAATTTTGATGAAATCGGAATGTAAAATGTTTAAAACTTATAAAAAAATTTATAGAATTATGTTTTGAACATGTTTTTATTTTTATATTTAAATAGCTTTTATTTTCATTAAAGTTTCGAAAGTTTGTGAATTTAATTTTTTTGATGTTTTGGACAAGCCTATTATGAATAAATCTATAAGAAAAATTAATATAAATTAAGAATACATTAAAAGTTTGCTGCAATTGTGTCTGAGATTCACAGTCTGAATCACAAATATTGGAATACATTTCTGGTTAAATCGGATTTTTCAAATTTAAAGAACACCCTCAGTTAAACGAATTAGAATTGGTAGATTGTGAATACTTCATGGATACTAGAAGATATTCTATCAAAAATGGCGTAATTTAGATTTTTCAATTTTTTAATGCGTCCTTGTAAAATATTATAATAAATAAAATTGAATTTAAATTAATTTTCTAATTGTCAATTACCAATATTTCCTATATCGGTGCCTAATTATTATAGGGTTCTATGCACACTTTAGGATGAAATTGAGTTCGGATTAAAGTATTTTTCCTGGCAGGTCCCTCCATCCCTGTATGTTCAAATAACTCCCGAAAAATCATTTTAAATTTATTTTTAATGTAATAAAACTCCGTCTCCTATTGGCCCACTGTGTTAATTTTTACTTAGTCTTACTTATTTAACCAATCATAAACCATTATTTTTACCATGTGATAAAAAATAAAAATATTTAATTTTAAAAAAGCTATAATAATGAAGACTTAAAAAAGGTAGATATTAAGAGTTTAGCCCAGTTATGGCAACTAAGATAAAAGGAATTCAATTATCTAGTCAAGACTGTAGATAAAAAATGTCCTCTACTAACTTTTTTATATAAAATAATATCAAATTTAATCAATATTCAGACATAGGCTGGTAAAACAAAAATCACAAATTTTGTATTTGGTTTTATATTTTAAAATATTTTTTGTGATTTTTTTTTGAAATATTCAAAAAATAACTTTTGTTTTTAAAAATTTTTGTTTTGATCGTCAGCCCTACTTAATTAGACCTATTTCTTTTTTTCATCCATTTTAATCTCTTACTTCCCTCTTTTACCTGAACTTCATTTCCTTATAAATATTAAATTTTATTTTACATTTCACTTCTCTACTCCCTCCCGCCTCTCCAAAAAACTCCCATATTACTTCTTTGCCCTTTCCCCTTTTTATATAATATTCACCTCTTATAGATATTTTATTTTACCTTATTCCCTAACTGATTATATCCAGAGCCCCCTCCAAAATTTACAACACCCCCATACTCTACCACCCTCATCTTCATTTATCTTAACCTTTTACTTTATCTCCTTATCAATCTAACATTGGATTACCACAATACCTATTTTCATTCTATCCCTCACCCACTTGGTTATAAAATATTTAACTAATTTTACAGAATTACCCCAAAATATGATAATTTTTGTCATAAATATAGTCCTTAAATATAATGTCTTAGTATTAGCTCTAAGCAATTCTTTTAATTTCAAAATGTGTAAAATATAAAATATGCCATATAAAAAATTTACATTTCTGGCTAAAAAAGAAGAAGGGGTTTTAACTGGGATCCAGACCGAAGCCTAAACCAAATCATTAAACTGGTATTTTTATCGAACCTAAACTGTTAAATAATTTTGTATCCGAACTTAAACCAAGCCGTTAAAATGCTCATGAACCGGTTCGAGTCTCATGATTTTGTGTTTATAAAAAAATGTGAAAGTTATTACTAGTAGTATATTGCTAAAACTCTAATTTATATCTGTCAGTCACAATTATTATAAGCTTTAATATGTTGCTATTTTACAACATCTTTAATTATAATTTAGTGATAAATTAAATCTAATATATAAATTATTTACATATATGGTATTTAAATGACACATCAAAATGTAATATTACTGATGGTGACACAATGAAGGGACGTCACGAAGCAAATTTTGGGCGCAATAAAAGAAACCACATTCTAGAACTCAACAAAATGTCACAACAAATAAAATATATATAATTCGAATGTGGGTTTGTACAAAAGTGTTCCCCTGGTTTTAGAGGTTCGAAAAGATCTGATATTTTTATTTTTTAATAGCCGAACCTGAACCGTTATTTTTATCCGAATCTGAACCGAAACTATAATACCTAATATATTAGAGAGGAGGAGGATTTATATTTTTTTTCAGGGGTAAACACTTTGTATAGGTATTAGAACATATATCCTCAAACAAAATTTGTTGAAATTATAATATTAAAAGTTTAATAATATTTTCTTGTTATTTACATTTTTACCCATATAGATATAACTTAAAACAGTCTTTTTTATCTAGCTCTTATTGTACAATAATATCAGAAGTTTCTATCTCATTTTTCCAAATTCATTCTTTTAGCAATTTTCAATATAGTATATTAATAAGCTAAAAAATGGATTTGTCTTAGTTTAAAATATATCGAAATTTAATTTTTTTCCTTCTTCTTAGTTTTCGCCAGAAAGCATGGCGTGTGTTTTAAAATCACTCTCCCAAAAATTTAGCCGAGTAGTACCATAGAAACCTGCGATAATAAGGCAGTGACATACAGTTTGAACTCTGAAGGAACCTTTGTCGAGGTAGTTATATTTGTCACTAGAAAGAGTCATTTGATGAATTAAAAGTTGTTCAATGATTTTAGTTAAAATAGATTTAAAAAGGGAGTTAAAGACAGTTATTGTGTAATACTTCTCTGATGATACTACATAAATATTAGAGAAATGGGTTTGTTCATGTTGGCGAGAATCGAAGCTTGTGATCAAAATCATATATTCCTTTACTTTCAACAATCGTGTATTGCAAATTCTTTATCAATATTAGTCATTATTTCTTTAAGCAGTAATATTTAATATCCACGATTCTGTTGGCTAATTATAAATTGAAATGTATCCTTTATTAATTTGGAGAGGGGAGAGTGTGGGGAGGGGGGGGGGAGGTTATAATACACAGGTTTAATTTCATTCTAATCTTCTGATTTCTTTTTTTTAATGAAGATATATTTTATAGAGGGATCGATATTAACAAATAATTTTTAAGTAGAGTATATTCATTAAAAAAAATAGTATAATAATTTATGGCGAAATGCTTTTTAAAGTTTTGATGGCATTAATTTTATGGTACCAATTAACCGCAGATATCTTAATAAGTTCATTCTATACCTTATGGTATTATTGTTACAAGAAATTATACAGATATTACGAAAAAAAATCTTGCATAATTAATAAGTCAAAATACTATATTTGTAAATATATTTAAAAACACATAAAAATATGCTTATAAATATTGATGTTAAATTAAAAATGGTGTCTGAATTCTAATGATATTATTATTTACAAGTTAGTATAAAAAATTGTAAATATGGATTATTTTTTTCTGGTTGGAAATCATACAATATAAATTTTTATATTACAACAACACCATTAATAATGTATAATATTTATTTTTATATTTTAAAAATATATTAGTGTAAGCTTTTTAAGTTTTTTTTAAACCTTATAAGATAAAAATAATGAACAGATTGATCTATCAATATGTCCATTTTATATATCTATATTTTACTAATTGTATTCAAAATGATAATTATAACCTTACCTAGAGAATAAAATTAAATGTTTGTAGCATTGGCGTACGCAGCGAAGCCAAAAAATGCAGTTGCCGGATTTTCAAAAATATTAATGTTTATATTAATTTATATTTGTTAATATTTATTCCTATCTCATATTAAATATATATTTAATTACATTTATTTATCACATTCATCTATTAAGTTATTTATCAATTAATCTCGATTTCAAGTATTCATTGGCGTAATATTTACATATTATTTTCAAATTTCTAGTGGCTTATTATTTATCTACCATTTTCATATTTCTAGTCAAATAATAATTTTTCTGAAACTCCTTGTCCAACAGGGAGAAAGAAAGTGCAAGCTTGTCCAACGAGATGGAGTCTCCGCCATCAAGCAGTAACAGCTTTTATGGAGTTAGAAGAACCGATTATTAATGCTATTACTGAAATATCACAATGGCCTGAAAGAAATATTTCCTCAGAAGCAAGAAAATTATTGGATTCAATACTTATTTCAATTTTTTTTCTCATTAGAATGTATTATTTAATTATACAACTATTTTATGTAATACTTTTCAAAAACATGACATTGACTTGATTAAGAAGATGAGAATAGCGGAGAGCATTTTATTAGAACTCAAGGAAATTAGGGCTAATGTTGATGAAGAATTTCAATTTTATATGTTATCGTTGAGTCAAAAGGAGAGCTATAGGTGTTTAATATTTGTCTCACTCGATTTTCAGCAAGGCAAGCTCATCGTCAAAACATTAGTATAAGATCAGTAGAAAAGTATTATAAAACTATAATCCAAATAAATGAATGGTTTTTAATTCATCATGCAGCACTTACCAATCTGCAGATATTATTTCCACAAGCTCAATCTTTTTCAGATGGTGATAGAAAAAAGATAATATTTGTTTGATGCCTTATTAGCTGAATAACTATGTTTAAAAGATTAACTAAGATATAGTCCCAAAAAATGCTATGGATGCTTTGTATAATTTCAAGCACATTTTAGATTTTATTCCCAATGTATTAAAATGATTATATATATTATATATATTAGCAACTCTTCCCATTAGTAAACTAATGAGAGAACTATGGCAAATCTCTATAACAAACCATATTCCATAACATAAAACAAACCATATTTCATAACAAGACGACCCAAATTTATTCATTAAATAAAACAACAATCTAATATATAATAATATGTAGAAAAATATAGTATAATAAATCATAATTATCCAATTCTTCATCTCCCAAAGGTCCACAGCTGACATCTTATACCATTAATCCAATATCTCCAACTAGGGGTTTTTCCTAACATTGAAACCCCATGTGATCATCATCTCTTCTTCTTCCCACAAGGAAAACTTAATTCCCCTGTCAGAAAATAACTGACATTTTATGTATTATATTAAATTTATTTCTTCTTTTTTCAACAATTACAACACGCCCACCCTTCACAAGCCCAGCGTCCCTCTCTCTGTGGTGGTGTTGTATCGAATCACCTCTTTGAATTGTATCGAATTACCCCTTTGAATTGTATCGAATCACCTTTTTGAATTGTATCAAGACGCCTTGAAGACGTTCAGGGAATCTGTCGAATCGTCTTCCCTATAATGATTTCGAATATAATATCTCCGATACATTTCAATATATAATCGCGAAAACACATATTATCAATAATGACATGTACATTGGGGTACTGCATTTATAATCTATGGAACATAAATATGGACAATGTAATATCCGCAAAACATAATAATTCCTTCATTTTAAGATATTTGGGAAATATGAGCTATAATACACATTATTTGGGTATGATTCATGGTAATTAAGAAATAATGATTTTACATATAATAATGTAATGTGAACATATTGTCTGTGTTTGAAATGCAATTTCAACACATGTAGTCTTCCTTCTGTCATGTGAAAAAAAACAAAGCTACATCTTTATAAATATCTCCTAAAATGAATATAAAAATCCATCTTTAGGTATTAAAAATAATTGCGAAACTTTGCCGAACAAAGATTATAAATAAAATTACAATACATACATATACAAATACATTTAATATTTTATATGAAGGAACAAATATAATATGTAGAAAATACAATATTCTCCATCTAGGAATTACTCAGTATTCTAAGAAAAATATACCATTTCTACCTAACTCTGTCATCACAATTAGCACAAATTTCACAAAAATGTAGAATGCCAAATAACAAAAATTAAGAATATAATGGGCTATAGGGTATATACGTAAAGAATTTATAATGTACCTTCACAATATAAAATAATTTGAGTCTTTTCTTTAAAAAAAATAGTTCATAAATAAATAGTAAAATGTGATGTGTTATAAAATTATTAAAAAGATAAGAAAATGTATTATGCAGCATAAATTTACAAAAAAAAATTTACACCAAAAAAAACTTTCTCCAGTATGCAAACTAAACAATATTCTCACCTCAAGGCATACCCATCAACCCGGGCTGACCTTATCTGTAAAAATATTCTTCACATCATTGCATACCATAAAAATAATATAATAATTGCAAATATAACTTCTTATAAAATTTTATAATTTAAAAAAAATATATATATTAAATATAAAGATTTCATAATTTGGAATAAAAAATATTATACCTCATCTAATATATCATATAAATTCCTATCCCATTTATATATATACTAAATGTAGACACTAAATCAAAATAACTATCCACCTCTAACATTGGATATTATTCTGACTTCCTCATACCCCAATTCCTTTAAATTATTATTCATAATTTAATATATCATATGTGTAATTCACATTACACCCTATTTCATCAAAATGGTTAATTACCTCAAAATAAACAAAATTTAATATATCATATGTGTAATTCACATTACACCCGATTTCATCAAAATGGTTAATTACTTCAAAATAAACAAAATTTAATATATCATATGTGTAATTCACATTACACCCTATTTCATCAAAATGGTTAATTACTTCAAAATAAACAAAATTTAATATATCATATGTGTAACTCACATTACACCCTATTTCATAAAAATGGTTAATTACTTCAAAATAAACCACATTACCTCACCCTCAATGGATCCCTTAATAACATATCAACCTTAATTGAAACTAAATTACAAATACCATATATTAACATTAATTATTAATAAATGATCCCACACATGTCCATCCCTTTAAAAATCCAAAATGCATAATTATATAATGCACACTTTATTACAAAAGTCTATTTCCATATATATTTTCCTAAATTTCAAATATTTAAATATTTAGCCATCCTTTCTGTCCTGCTGATCATGAGGTCTAGCTTCCTATGACGGAATACCTATAACACCATTCAATGAGTTTTAAGGCATACCAAATAATGATCAAAATGGATGTACCATATACATCTAGACATAAGATAATATACCAAATATTACTGTCTTAAATTCCTGATCTTATTTCCATATTCTTGCCTAATACCCATTACATACTTTCTATCGTGACCTTTTTTAAGTTAAATATAAACGCATAGAAATCCTTAAACTCACTGATCTATATAGTTTTTAGTACATTGCATTGTCAAAATTTATCATATAATATATATACAAAAATTTTGTTTTTACCTTTAAAATATCGAATAACTCAGGAATCGAAACTATCCTGTAGTCATCGTGCACCACTATAACAGACCATATTCCATAACATAAAACAAACCATATTTCATAACAAGACGACTCAAATTTATTCATTAAATAAAACAACAATCTAATATATAATAATATGTAGAAAAATTTAGTATAATAAATCATAATTATCCAATTCTTCATCTCCCAAAGGTCCACAGCTGACATCTTATACCATTAATCTAATATCTCCAACTAGGGGTTTTTCCTAACAATGAAACCCCATGTGATCATCATCTCTTCTTCTTCCCACAAGGAAAACTTAATTCCCCTGTCAGAATAACTGACATTTTATGTTTATATTAAATTTATTTCTTCTTTTTTGAACAATTACAACAAGAACATTCTCTTTTTTAAGAAGAATAACAGAGCCCTAAGATACAATTTGCAGGTCACGGCCTGGATTTTTTTTCGGCCCGGCCTGGGTTTTTTTTAAAGAAATTATATTTATTTTTGATTTTTATAGCTAATTTCAAATATTTGGTTTTAAAATATATAGCCGAGCCTGGATAATTTTTTTAAAAAAAATCAAGCCCGGCCCCGGCTGTTTTTTTTAAAAAATTTCGGGCCCAGCCCGGAAAAATTAAAATATGATCCGACCCGGAAACCGGGCCTGCAGTTCTCTGAAAACATACCTAAGATACAACTTCTGAAAGTGTGAATCGTTCGGATCTTTTAAATATTTATAAGCATTTGACGCCAAGCAAGGATGAGTAATTGAAAAATTAGCTCAATCCCATCGAAGATTGGATTTTACATTGTAAATATAATACAACAATTATTCCTAAGAAACTATTTGTGTATTAATATTTATATTTCCAATATTAAATTTTTTTACTTTATATATAAATTTTAAAGGCTCAAAAAATTCAAATTTCTATTTTGGGTCATTTAAGTGATTCATATGGTGGTTATATTCACTTTATTATTTTTATATTTTATAGTTTTTTATGTGCCGGTTTATATATATAATTTTTTTATAATTCATATAATTTAAAATTGTGTATTAGAAATAATTATTAGTCCTAATAAATTTATGCTTGATATTTTTAAATAACAATAATATTTCTTAAAAAAATTTATTATCTCCCCCCCTCTAGACCAAATTCCTGAGTACGCGCCTGGTTTGTAGTATAAAATATAGACAGAATTTGTTATAAATAATAAATAAATCATTTATGGCCCTATTTGTAAAACAAAATTTAACTATGGTGCTTTTTACCTCAAGCGTAGCTAAGGCAATTTAAAGAGGGGGGGGGGGAGGGGGGGGTTCATCTGCCTATATCTTTTAAGGGTTAGGTTTTTTAGGATAAAATTTTTTTTGAAAATGTAGGAATAAATCAAGCTTATTGCTATTAAATTTTTCATATAGTGCGTTTAAATTGAACGGTTTAATTCTGCGTTTTAGCAAATAATGAATTTTAAATGATGTTTAAAATAGAGCGATTCTATAGTTGCATAAAAAAAAATCAACAAAAAAATTTTAAGCAAGGTCTTTTGAGAATTTTGTTAAAATTTAAGGCAAAAATTTATTTTCGAATGCACATAGAAGATTTTTTTTTCTTATTAAATCCTGGACAAGAGGACACCATAGATACCACTTTTCTTTAATAGCAAAACAATGAATATACATTTTATAAATGATATATAATAACTTTTTTTATTTATTGGTTAATTTTTTCAATTTATATCAAGAATTTATTATGAAATTATCCCACTATTTTTTAAACCAACATAAATTATTATGATATACAATATACATTAATAATATTAAATCCATTAACATTTTAATATAATATTTTTTAAGATTTTTTATGTAAAAGAAAAAAAATTTTAAGTCACCGAAACATGAAATAATAGACTTATGCAATGGTCTGGTTTTTAGGGCTTTCTGAAATATTTTAAACATTGGGCGGGTGGTGGACGTATAAAAAATATTTTTAAAATAGGCTGATGAATTTGAAATATTTTTCGAGCGAAATGAGCAAAATAGACTTCTATTAATAAAAATTCATTTTTTTATTTCCTAATATTGCAACCTTTTTCAAGTTTAATTAAAAATACATTTAACTAAATGAAGAGCCAAATCAGCCACTAAGATAATTTTTAAAGATTAGGCTAACGGGTGGGTGGGCGAACGGATTAGAGGTTGACTCAGTTTTAACAAGGATGCGATATCCGAATATTTAATAAAAGAAAGCGCAAAACTCCAAAGTTCTTATGAAATATCCACATATCCTTGATATTTCTTAAATGGTTTATTCAGGCTTCAACTACTAGAATTTCCTTCATTTAGAATTGAAAAAAAAGAAAAATATGCTTTTTCTACCTTAAATAATACCTCCTATAATTTCTCAAATCAAGTTGTAAATCTGTTGATCATTTCTTTTTTGGCTTTCTTCCCAGCAATAGTTAGGAATTTTTTAAGCATTTTTGTAGATAAATTTAGATCTTACAAAAAATCATGAGGCATGCTATACTATTTTGTTTAGATTAAACTGTAAAATCGTTTAATCCATAAAATTTAAAGTTTTGTCAAATGTTTTAATCCAAAATCCTACATTTCTTTTAATAAAAACGCTTATACCAATTTATAAAGTCACGTTCCCACTTTATAGATCTAATTTTTTAAAAAATTTGTATATATTTCACATTTTATAAAATAAATTTTACAACTAGAATTTATTTTAAATTAATTAAAGATTTTAAACGAAAACATTTTTTGATTTTCTCAAAAACGTGTAAAATCTCAATATTTGCAAATAACAACTAAAAAATATAATTTAATTTTAAAATACATTACAAGTTCTTTTAACTTATAATTTGTTGTTAGGTCTATCTGAATGGAAAGTTGAAATAAATTAATAGCTTTAAGGATTGTAATAAAAAAAAATTCCTATAATACTCAAATAAATAATTATAGCTTTATAACTTAATAAGTGAAGTATACGAAAGTTTTAACGAACATATATTAATTCTAAAAAAAAAAATTCCTATAATACTCAAATAAATAATTATAGCTTTATAACTTAATAAGTGAAGTATATGAAAGTTTTAACGAACATATATTACTAAAAAAAAATAATTGCATACCAAATGTTATATTTTAAAATTAAAAGAATATATATTAATGAATGGAACAAGACCTCTATATCTTTTAGAGCTTTTTTTCTGTTATGCTTTGAACTGGGCCAAACCTCCTGACGATGATATTCTATGACAGATATGTCATATATTAAACCAGCGGGACATTTGATACTATAGTATAATTTTCTGCAAAAAATTTTAATTGAAAAAATATCGATTTGTAATTTTTTATCACAGTTATCTACCGACGTTTGTGTTCAAATCAAAAAAATTAACATTTTTAAAAAAGGACAAAATCAAAATATAGATTTGTATTTTAATTATTTGTAAAGTTAAAATTTTTTTAAAATAAATGATTTCCCTTTTTAAATAAAAAGAATAATGAAGAACAAAGCGGTTCTGTATAAATTTACACCAGAAAACTTCAAGATAGAATTTTTATTTTTTTAAATGAACTTCTTGATGGGATTGGAAAAGCTTATAGATTTTTTTTTATCATAATCGGGCATTTTAAAATTTTTAATGTCGTTACTAAATGCTCCACCTAATTACATTAATTTAATTTTTGATAATTAAAATTTATTTATTACCAATAAGCCACGGCCCCCCCCCCCCAAAAAAAATTTCACCAAGCCCAGCCCCTCCAAAAAATTTGGCCCCCAAATTAAAAAAAAAATATTTAGCTATTAAATTTTAAACACCCATTAACGATTAAATCTAAATAAAAATAACGACAAAATTTTTAGAAAATAATCATTTAATTAAAAGTTAAGAAAACCTGAGCATAATTATTCATTATATTTTTTGTGGAGAAATCCAAGAAAATTTAAATTTAGTATTAATGGCTTATGGAAAAAAATAATACTGAAAGCTTTTAATTCATTTATGTTAACATTTAAAGATAAAAATCGTCGTTTACAAATTTTTAATAAAAATAGCTAAAAATTTCTATGAGTGCCTCACTATTTGTTTTATTTTTAAAAAATATTGTCCCACCACCCAGAGTAAACAGTTGCCTATCCCAGCTGGAAATTCCTGAATACGGCCCTGATTATAAATGCATATTCTTTGAAAATTAGTCTCGTCTAAATATCTTAAATCCAATTTCATCAGACTTCTACCATTTCAGAACACTTTATCTTAACCATTAATTTGATGGAATAGTTGTAAGAATTTTAACGAGTATCACTTATAAGATCTCTTCAATTTTTCTAAATGATATCCGCCATTTTTTGACAACTTATTTTATTTTTAAACCAGTATTAAACAATTGTAAAATGATTACCTTGATATTCCTTTGAAATGTTTAAGGTTTAGATTTTGGCAAGAGCAGTGGTAAAGCTTTAGTAGTAAAGGTGACAAAATTATTATGGACAGTTAAAATATTATCTAGACTCTTTAATTTGAGTATTATCTTTATTAAAAATAAAGGAGAAATCAGTGGGAATAAAATTTCTAGTGGTTGCTAGAATAGGATGGTGATATTTTTTTTTTAATGTATAGTAAATTAATATATTCTTATTAAAATTCAAGATATTATCTAAATTATAAAGATTTAATTAACATACACGCTTTCCCAACCTTGGTTTAATAGTCTCTAAAGTAATGTCAAAAATTATATTCATATAGTTTTGAATCTAGTTAAAATAATTTTATAACCAATATATAATTTCTATAAGAATAGAAATTTAGCAATAACAATTTTTATCCAGTCTCAAGCCTTCATTAAAATGATAAACTTTTAAAAGGATCCAAATATCATTCATTAAAAGGATCTCAATCAGGATCCTTGTTTAAAAAAAAGGATCGTCGATCAGCTATTTGACAAAATTTGGATCGAATCCAAGATTATCGATTCTTATGGTTTTCGGTTTAACGTAATAAATTTTATACGCTACCGTTGACTACATGTTAATCAGAGATTTACTTACCTCGGTTCGGCCCGTCCGAGAGCACGGCCCGTGGATCGGATCAGACAAAAATTTTAAAGAGAATGACAACTTGTACGAAATTTTCAACGGGCCCAAATGGGCCGAGGCCTTTTATGTCATACACGAAAAAAATTTCCCCATAGAGCTTAATCACGAGTGCATTTCCCCTGAATGCACATTACCTCGTATGCCTATTGCAGCGAAAAGATATTCCGCGAATGAATTATCGTAAATATTATATCGCAAAATTTACCAAAAATGCATTACCGCAAGAGCATTGTAGCAAATTATTCGAATGCCTCGATTCTACATATAGGGGAGACTAGGGTTAGGTAAACCCCGGGACTTGGCAAACCATTAATCTTATTTTAAAATTAAATATACGAGAAGGTTAAAATTTTATCCTAATATATTTTTTTTAGTTTACATCTATAGACAAAAAAATCTTTTGAAATATTTAATAATTAAAAATTTTGTTTAAGAAATAAAATTTTGATGAAATTTTCAAAAGATATTTACATGATAAAATTTTAATTTTTATTAAAATATATAATCATTTATATGTAAATTAAATTTTATAGCAAAGTTTAAACACTCTTCTATAACTTGGGAAAGTTTTATGAGTATTTATTATATCTAGATATTATTTCAATCATAATTTATCAATTTAGAGCTATCGGAGCTTACTAAACCATACACGTCAATTATGGCAGTTAATGAAAAAAATAATTTTTAAAATGCAATTTCATGGCGGTTTCATGATTTGTATTTAGTATTTATGCTCAGAAATCATAATCTCTCCTTGAGATCCTTATTTTTTTATTTAAAAATGTTTATTAAATTAACCAAAATTTAGTTTTAATTTTTATATATAATTTACTTCAATTTATAAGTATTATGATATTTTGAACAATAAAATTATTCTAATTAATAAATAAAAATTTATTATGGCCTAAAAAAATCAATGGTTTAGGAAGTCTCATGAAGTGGTATGCCTCACCACGCTATTGGGGCTAGTTGAAAATTTTTCACTTCTACAAAAAATAAAATTTAAAAAAAAAAATTATATTTTTAAATTTTTTTATATGACACCTTTAAATAGTATAGTTTTAGGTATCTAATCATATATTATTTTATAATCTAAAAAAAACCACAAGCTATAGCCAATTTTGTAAAAATAGGTTCGACTAACCCCAATCTCCCCTACCAATGTATTGAAATATCATCGCAAATGTATCACAACTAAATGCATTATTGTGAATTGCATTATCCCGAAATCCATTATCACAAATGCATAGTCGTGAATGGATTATCTTAAATGAATATAGTATCTCCAATGTATTAATGCGAATGAACGCAATTTGGCAAAGATTTACATCATATATATATATGGGCCTTTAAACGTGCAAAATAGATCTCTAAATGTTTGACTCGACGCCTAGCAATTTTAATATGTGGGGCTCGGATTTTTTTTGAATCGGGACAGGCTAGCTCTAGCATTATTAATTGTAAAAAAATTTTTTTTAATTAATCATGCATTCAAGTTTCTATGACTAAAATTTTCAATATATTTCTTATTGTTATACTATACATATTTTAGATATTATGGTTGGACTTTTTAATGTATTGGTAGACATACTATGGAAGTTCACTGTTTATTGGTATGCCGGAAATTTTATGTGCAAATTAATTCGTTATTTACAAGTATTTATCAATTTTTTAAAATCTGAATCGTCAAATGTTAATTTGTATTTATATCTATATTTTAAAGCATCACTATAATCGTTCTCTTTTCTGTATATTTATATTTGCAATATTAACTAGACAGTCGTTATATATGCATCCACTTACGTATTGGTGGCGATGAGCTTAGATAGATATTTGGCCGTGTGCAGACCTTTACATTACTTAAAAAAAGGTATATAACAAAAAACTTTTCAATTATACAATTATAAAACAAACTAAAAATATTTTATTATGAAACTATAAATGATTTTTTATAGAATAAATTCATATAAGAATGTTTCTTTCTGTTGTTTTTTATACATTTAAAATTTCAATATTTTATGTTGTTTTATGCATCCGTGATCAATTTTTTAATTAATTCTAAATTTTTATATTTCTTTAAGAAAGAAAGATTTAAAATGTGAAATTAAATTTGAATTTATATTTCTTTAAGAAAGAAAGATTTAAAATGTGAAATTAAATTTGAATTTATATTTCTAAATTATTTGGAGGGGGAAAAATTATATTTAAAAAGTTAAATTACATAAACTTTCGTGTTATATGATTGCCCTAGTTGTGACATAAATCTGGGACTTATAAATTTCTACAAGTTCTCTAATTATACTTATTCTCTACGTTATTTTTTAAATTTTTTTTCTTTTCAAGAAACAAGATATATGATGATAATCATAGTGTGGAGTTGCAGCTTAATCTTTTCAATACCTTCTTTAGTCTTTAACCATATTAAATCTGTATCAATAACCAATTCTAACAACATAAATGCTGATTATAAAGAGTCTTCATTCACCACGGATCTTCCTTTGAATCGGGTGTTTAAACACACGTTTTCTCTCAACTCTTCTAATGTGAATATGTTTAATCTTACAAACGTTTTGTTAGATACTCCAAGCCTTTATCTTGATAATTATTCGTATCAATGTTGGATTTCTTTACCCTACGATTGGTTATGGAAGCCCTATTTCACGATCATCATGGCATTGGTTTACATAATTCCGGCATTTATAATGATTATTTTTTATGGGATCATAGTTTTAAAGATCTGGCGACGTAGTAAAGATTTTAAACCTTACTCCGTTAACTCAAACAAAACCGTTAATTATTTCGAGTCTTCGAATACCTCGCCTTCTTCGCGATTACCTAGTTTCAAAAATGTTTTATCATATGGGTTTAAATACAGTCCATCATTTTATACCAAAAATTTAAAAGGAAAAAATTCGAAATTATTTTACTATGATAAGAAGAAAAGGGACCAGAGTGGTGATATTAAAAAAACCTTTAATAAAGCGACCATTAAAAAAATTGCCAAACCATTACCTCTTAACCGCGAAGGTAATTTTTTCTGGACTCCTATACACGCACTTCAGACTTCTATTAGACCCTTTTTACCCATGACTTACAACGTGAATTTAAATGATAAGAATGCGTGTCTAATATTTGACAACAAACACACTCAAAATGTTTACAGGGCCAACTGTATTAATGCAAATAATAATAGTATTATAAATCATCACAAAAAGTTGCAAAAGAAATATATTGGTAACGGAAATATCAAAAGATCTAGTAATATTGTAACCCCAAATAAAACTTATTCCAACAACATAACCTTGAAAAAAACTAATTCCTTGACTGCCCCCCTTTTAATACAAAAGTCATCAGAAGAAATTGCGAATATATCAAAATACAATTTGTTACCTCCATCTAACGATGTTTTCTCTAAAACAAATCAACGCTATTCTTTTTACAATTTAAAATTCCGAAAATCTTTCCAAGGCAATTATTTATTGTATCTGTTTGTTTATAAAAATATATATCCTTTAATATTTTATATCATAAATTATCATTTAAAACATGCATCATCGTGTAGTTGAAGTAACTAGTTATATTTTTTGGAAAACTTATCAAGCTATCTTGTAGAAATCTTTAATCTAATATGATTTCAAAATCAAGGAATATATTGTCCATTCAGGCGCGTATGCAGCGAGGGTGAAACAGGGGACAAATACCCCCCCCCCCCAAGCCAAAAAATTAAATGCTGGCTAAAATATTTTTCAAAAATATTACCGATTCCTACCTCTTATTGCATAGATATTCTATTCTACATTTATTATCATTCACAGTAGAAATAAATACGCTACTAATTTATTCTATCAATTGATATCGATTTCAATTTTCCTTATTGTTATATTTATCTACCATTTTAAAATTTCCACCTAATTACCTGAACCTTTTCATTGCAAAACGAAAATAAAATGTTTTAAAATGGCATCGATTTGATTGAGACGATGTGAATAGCTGAAAGCATTATATTGGAACTTAAGGAAATTAGGTCAAATATAGGTGAAGAATTTCATAAATTATATGTCACTGTTGAGAAAGCAGAGCTCTAAGAATTTTGTATTTGTCTACCTCAACTCGCAGCAAGACAAGCCCATCATTCCAATATTAATATAGAGTCAGTTGAAGAATACTATAAAATAAACTATTTTACCTCTTGAATACTTTTATTATTAAAAGATTCTTAATTAATCTGCAAATACTATCGCAGAATCCTTCCAAATCTAATTCAAATCTTGATAGAAAAAAATAAAATAATTGTCAGATTTTTTGGAGGAAGTAAAAGTATCCCATGATGCATTACTAGCTATGCCAACTAGAGATCTGCAAAAGTAGGCCCGTCCCTACCCGGCCCGAACGGGCTTCAGGCCGGGTTCGGGTCTAATTTTTTAAAAATATATCGGGTTTGGGCCAAGTCGGGTTTTTTAAAAATAAATAATAAAAATATTTGATTTTATTTATAGAAACTAGACGTCATATAACATATGTCTATTATTTTGAGTAATTATAAAAATTATTATCTCTATTTAAATAAATTTGGTCCGGGCCGGGCAGGTAAATTTTTTTAAAAAAAATTTCGGGTTCGGGCCGGGCTGGCATAACTTTTTAAAAAAAAATTTCGAGCCGGGCTTGAAAAATTAGGCCCGATACAGATTCCCTAATACTAACTATGGTAAAAAGGTTAAATATGGTTGATATTGTTCCAAAAAATTTTATAATTGCTTAGCATAATTTGAAACACATTTTAGATTATTTTCCTAATGCATAAAAATTATTATATATCTTAGTAACTCTACCCTTTAGTATTTCTATCAATCAAATAACATTTTTTTCTTTAGCAAAAATAAAAACATACCTGAGTAGTGTTATTAAATGGCTTGATTTGAGCCGATTTTTAAATACGTTAACTCAATATTTTAGCCAGAAAATTGCCTAAGCATAGATGTCCCAACCTTTATGCTGGATATGAGCAAAATCAATTTAGAAGAAAGCACGCTTTTTAGATAGCTATATTGAAATTAGTTTATTTTTTAAGTCAAATAAAATATTTGTGATACTTTTCTCAGGCAATTATTTCTTTACACAAATTTCATTTTCATTTTTTGTTCCTTTGATAAAAAAAAAATTTGTAAATCGTGAAATTATTTTGTATAATAAAAAATTATATTAAATATTTATAAATAACCATGTAACTATTTATAACTAGGTAATTCAAAATGTAACTTGTAAAGTAAAATAATTATTCGTCGAAAGTAACTTTTTACAACACCAATATCAACTAGAATAACGACGTTAATTTTACATCACTACTATTTAGTTTTAAAATAAATTATAAAGGTTATATATTTTGCTATCTAAAAAATTTCGTTTAAAAAATTAAGTAAATAAAATATTTGGATTTTATAATTCAATATTTTTTTTAGATAAAGATAGAAATAGTTTAAAAAACAAAACATCAAATCCTAAATTAATGGTAAACTCAGTTGGCCTTATACCAAGAGCAAAAATCAAGAGTATCAAAATCACATTTGCCATCGTGACAAGTATAATTTCTCCAATTAAAAATGGGGGATATAATATGCAGATTTATTATATATTTATATATTAGTATTTATCATATGTTGGAGCCCCTATTTTATATTTGACTTTCTCGACGTTTACAATATGATCAACGACGACAATCCGCGAAAAAGGGCATTGACTATGTTTATTCAAAGTTTGAGTCCTTTGAATAGCGCGGCTAACCCTTTGATTTATTTCGGATTCAACACCAAATGGTGGAGGAAAGTGAAGTTTATATTTTACATAAATATCATTAATTATATAGAACGAGAGAGAGTAGGATCACTATGTCTTCATATAACTTTAAGGAGTGCCTAGCAGAATAAAAAGTCCAAACATTTACAAGACTGGGAGGGGGGGGGGTTTACCATATGTAGTATGCATTAAAATTTAAAAAGATATATATATACATTATATTACAGGGATTTTGAATTAAACCGTTAATCTGATATTAGCCATTTTTATTTATCGAAGAACCGTTAAAAAATTTGACACTCGAACCTGAATCGAACCTCAAATGCCTGTAAACCGGTTTGAACCTTTTGGTATCTTAACTCTTTTAAAGATAATTAATAATCAATTTTAACTGATGATTATTAATTAATTTTAAATATATTTCTATATTGTTATTTGACGGTGCCGATACCCAAGTTTGCATATATATATATGTGTTTTTTTAGTCCTAAAAGCATTCTTCCTCCTTATAGATATAATATGATAGAGGATAATCTTGAACAATTTTATTTTTTAGAAAATAGAGATAAAATTTTAAAAAAATATTATTTTCTTTTAATTCTAATACCCTCATATGAAAGTTTGAAAACTGGTTTTTAAAGGTTCAAACTGATTTGATATTATTATTTTTGAGAACCGAACCTGAAGCATATACCATTTTGGTTTGTTACCCTTAGATCCCTGGCACAATATATGGAAATGTTAAATTGAATTTTATTTTTCATAAATAATTATCATCAGAAAAGCTTGGAGTAGCCGAGGAAGCACCAAAAAAGAATGCATCCCAAAAGTGTATGTTAAAAATAGTGAAAGCTCTTTGGCTCACCGCTCTAATGTTTTATCATAAGCTATTATATAAATAGATTATTATACCTGACATACAAATTATATGTAATATATTGCATAAATTATTTGTTGGTAATGATTTAATTGTGTAAATTATATTAAGATTTCGCAAATAAAAGAATATAAATGGTTTGGAATTGGAATTATCTGATTATTATGATATACAAACGAAATTTAATATAAGGTTTGTAATCCCTATACATGGAGTGTATCAGTTACTGCGAAATACTTGTATCAAAGATACAAGATAATTTAATGGGTTGTTTATATCTGTATCGTAAATATAATGCTTCAAATGTATCAGTATATTTTTAAATTTGGCTTTAAAAAAATTATACATTCCATTCACTTTATTCAAATAAACTTCTAGTGAGTTCTATCAATTTCTTCATAAATTTTTTCCTCCAAAACTTATTTTTTTACAAATAATAAAATTAAATCTCTTCAACCATAAATTTGATGGATTTTAAATGATTTTAAGTCTGGAAATTTGATAATTGAGGAAGTTCGAAGAGCATAAAGAATTTGGAATGTAGTAAAAGATTTTGATAAGAAAAAAAAGCTTGATCAAGAAGGAAATGCTTGGAGATTTTTAAAATAAAATAAGCTAGACCATGCATTATTTGAACGAAAAATGAAGACGAGGTAATTATTTAATGAATATTTTATCATTATTTATTGCATCCGATTCGAAATTTTGAATCATTGTGTTCGAATCAAATCGCATTATGACTATATTTTTTCAAAAATTTATGATATAGTAAAAAGAAATCTCTAAATTCTTTTTTAAAAAATAAATATTAAAAATTTTACTATGTAATAAATTTATATAGATTATTTTTATTATTGTTAATTAATTTATAGGATACAACCTTAAGAATTTGTTCATGATAGAAAATCAAGCGAGTTTAAAATTAAATAATTTATTAAATTTAAAATTCATAAATATTAATAAACATTTGATCGGAAGGCACTCCAAATCCATATATCAAAATATGGAAAAGGAATCGTCGAGGAGACAATACAATATTGCATATCAGCCCATCAAATATTTTCAATTAAAAAAAAATCCCTTCATACAATTGATATTATGGAAATACATAATTATAAATTTGAATGTTATTTTGAATCACTTTATCTACAGGCTATATGAATAGTGTAAGTGACCAGTTCAGGGCCTGAGATTTGACCCATAAAACACTATTATTTATTTGAGTTCTAAATTGAATCTAAATGCAATGCTGGTCTAACCTGGTCTGTTGACCTTAAATACTATATCGTATTCATAATTGATTGTGGTTTAACATATAAATTATCCAAAATATTTTAATAAATAAAAAATCATTATTTTAAGTTACTATTTTGTTGCATTTCAAATATAGGAATATATAAAATGTAAAACATGATTAGAATACGTTATAAATATAATTGCGATTGCCAAAATAAAAATTTAAATAAACATTTATTTCAATTGTTGATTGGATGCGGAGTCCAAAAAATTTTTATAATCAAAATATTCCTTGGGAAGCTTAATATCATCTTTGATTTCTTTCGAATGTCTTAAAAAAATGTGTATAGCAAAAATAAAATATTACAATACAAAGGAAAACCTATATTATATTTTTATAATACCTTGTTCCATGATGAGGATGTCCAACTTCCATTGGTTTTTCATGATGAACTGGGATAGGTACGGCTTTAATAATTTCTTAAAAATCATTGTTGATAATATATGTAAATATAAAATAATTTTCATTCTCACATTAAAGCTGATGATTAATAAAGCGGTTATCTAATTAATTTAAATATACCAAACAGCTTTTGAAATTTATTTTCGATTTCTGATCACCATTAGTTAGGCAGTTAGCTTAGCAGCCATTTTTTTGGCTAAGAGTAAGCCTTAGCCGATTATTTCTAGCTAAGCCTGAGCTAAAAAAATTTCTTTGGCTAATTTGTTTTTTGGGGGTAAGCATGAGCCTATTTTTTGGTAAGCCTTTTCCGAATTCATTATCATTTATTTATTTTAAAATGAAAATAGGTTTATAAAAAATTTGTTTTTTAAAAATATGTTTTCTGTAAATTTAATGATTACTAATGTTCAGAAGAGTGATATCATTGTCATTTTTAACCTTTTATGAAAATAGGTAAAAATGAATATATTGTTACATATGATTAAGAGTAATTTTAATATAAAGTAATTCAGACGCGAACAATTGTCATACTAAAACTTTTTTAATTGTTTTTTTTTTGAAATTTGGTGAAAATAAATTAAAATCTTATTTCCTATAATTTTAATAATAATATAATTCTGTAGCATAATAATTTATCATTTTGCAATTTTTTAAATTTTCTTCTTATGAAAATAAGAGGTAGTTTTTAAAAAATGAATCATGAAGGGTATGGCATTAGATTAATCAAAAAAAAATGTCAAATTATCATAAACAACATTTTTAAAAACTATAAGTTGTAATTGTTAAACCAAATTACAAAGCCGAAGGATATTCAAATCTACTCAAGAAAAAAGAATTAAATTTCGAATGCAAATGATTTAAAGAAAGAGGAATAAAAAAGAATGATTATTCAAATTAAAGAAAGTTCAAGATTTTTTTCAGTTTGTTTGTAAAACATTATGTAAATGAATTATAGAAAAGTATATATATATTCGAGGATATTTGTATAAAAATAGATCATGATTTTACGAACTTAATTATAATTTTTAATTTTAATTTTTTATTATTTTAATATTTTTTTAATTAATTTAGTTTGATTATATTTTTATCATATTATTTAATAAAGATTTAGTATCATTTTAGTTCTAACGTTTATTATTGGACGAATATTATAGAAAAGTATATATAATCGAGGATATTAGTCTGATTTAGTATCATTTTAGTTCTAACGAGGATATTAGTCTGATTTAGTATCATTTTTTTCTAACCTTTCTTATTTGACAACGATTAATCACCCAATCCTTCTAAATTCTTATTCTAAATATTCAAAATGTTACAATGATGTTGGAGAGTGGAGGCGACAGGGCAATTTCAACAATTCAGTCTAATTAACTCTCCCACTAGCCTCAGCAATATAAATATCAATACCATATTGGTACAGAGGTGCCTTACAGCGATTGATCCAGGCTTTAGAAGATCAAAAGTCAGTCTAATTAACTCTGAAAAGAGATTCTAAATAAAGGGGGAAGGGGATGTATGAGATGACTATCGACACTAAGACAAAGAATGAGAGCAATAAAACAATGGTATCAATATTAATGGTCGTATTTCGGAGAATTAGTCGTTTAGCTAAAAAGAATGCGTCACAAGAGATCGTTATACGTACAATTGATCGATGTAGCTAAAAGAAATTCGTTATAAATTTTTATTAAAGATATATGGTTGACTGTTATTTAATATTTAGCAAAATATCAGGTTGTTGATTAACCAAAAAATCTTCATAAAGAGAAACGGCTTTTCGTCATTAGAAAATTTATGCCGCAATCGAGCTCAATTAGAGATCGGATTTTTATTTTGGATCAAAAGATACAAGAAATCATTATCGTATAAGAGATCTTAAGGCAAGATATATTGACAAGAAGACCAGGATGCTATCGTTAATCGTTGACAAATTATAGCCAATTGCTTATCAAAAATTTAAAGATAAAAAATCGAACAAGAAGTCGTGGAAACCATCGTTACTCGCAGACAAATTATCGTCAGTGGTTTACCGTCATTAGTTACTAGAAACCGTTAGAAACAAGCAAAGACTAGGATAATGTGGGAGTAAAACGAGATATAATTAAAGGAGCTAGAAGAATGTATCGGGAACCATGTCTTACTCGCAGAATGGTGGGACTAATCTAAGTGGAAGGGTGTTGTAATTGTTAAACCAAATTACAAAGCCGAAGGATATTCAAATCTACTCAAGAAAAAAGAATTAAATTTCGAATGCAAATGATTTAAAGAAAGAGGAATAAAAAAGAATGATTATTCAAATTAAAGAGAGTTCATGAATTATAGAAAAGTATATATATATTCGAGGATATTTGTATAAAAATAGATCATGATTTTACGAACTTAATTATAATTTTTAATTTTAATTTTTGATTATTTTAATTTTAATTTAGTTTGGTTATATTTTTAACTTATTATTTAATAAAGATTTAGTTTAACCACTTTCTTTATTTGACAACGGTTATAATCTCTCAATCCTTTCAAAACTTTCTATATGTTACAAAGTCAAACTATAATAATTCAGCTAAGTCTTAGCTAAAATATTCAGCTTGCCTAATTTTTTTAGGTCTGGCCTATCCTTAATTTTTAAAAAAATCCTCAGCCTTAGCCAAAAATCGGCTATTATTCAACAATGCCACAGCATTGCCATCAATTTAAACCCCATAATTTATGATTCTTAATATTATAGGAATGGTGTTTTAAAAAAATATATACTACCTTTCCTAGCTAAAAATAATTTGTAGTAGAATAAAGTTACGATTAGAGTTATGACGATCAAAACTATCGACGATATTATTATCATTAATACGAGGGCATCCTTAGGTTTCTTGTCAACTGGTGAATCTGTGGCTGTGTCTTTAACCTCAAATAAACTGTCCGACGAATTTTGATAAAGATTTTCAGTTTGAATTCCATACCCACTCATATTCGATCTAATCATATTTTCGCAATGCTTAGTTTTTTTTTCCTTATAGTAGAAATCATTCATAGTTAGATTTTTATCTTTGCAAAGAATGCAGCAGATATCAGACATTTCGGTTTCGGTGGGAGTATTGGAAAAATGAACTGACTTGCTTATAAAAGACAAAACACTGTAAAATTGGCAATCGCAGCTTATATTATTTTCACCTATAAATAATGCTTTGAGATTGCTTATGGATTTAAAGGTGGGGAGCGCTAATTTGTTTATGTTGTTACTGATTAAATTTATGAATATTATCTGAGAGCCGAGCGCAATATTCTCCATACTTAATATTTGATTGAAAGAAATATCAATCATCTGAAGTTTTGGAAGTCGATCTTTAGAAAAAGTATTTCTCGCTATTTCTGTAATTTTATTTGATTTTAAATTTATCATGACTAACTTAGCGCCGCCGATAAATGCGTCTTCCTTGATGTAATTTATTCCATCGTTAAAGAGTGATAAAATTTGTACTTCTTTAACTTTCGAGATTGTATTTGATGATAGGTGATCTATATTCGAGTGGTATATTAACAACTTTAAGGGATTCATATTTTCGAATAAACCCATATCAAGTGAATTATTGATGAAATAGATATGATCCATATAAATATAAGTCTTGTTAAATTTAACATTAAGCAGGCCGGTATTCTTCAGTTGATTATAACGGGCGTATATACAATTAATCGACAGAGTATCATTGAATGGAGTAGATTGGCACGAACATGGAGGTCTTACATTGCAGTAATCTAAGCACCAAGTATCCATTTCTTTGGGATTCAAGCTCGTTATATATCTACCGCGGTATTCCTCCGGATAATAACATTGAGTGATGTTCAAATCAGATAAACTGACAGCTTTATGGATTGTTTGAGTACCACTTACCTTAGTTAACCAAGTCGCCCATGAATTCAACCAAGTAAATGTTGGCTTATTAAAACAGGAGCAACTCAAGGGGTTGTCTTCTAATGAAAATCCCGTTAATTTCTCAGCGATGTTTATATATTTTACGGGGAAAAACCCCACATTGTTGCCATCAATAAATAAAGCTTTTATATCAGAACTCACAGTCAAATTAAATAATGTATCGTATGTTAAATCTATATCTGTTGCATGTATTTCCCTTATCGATGGGCCCAATTCGTGGGAATGTAAAGAAATGCGCTCAATCGGATTATGAGATATATCGAGGACCTCTAAATCCTTGTTTTTTTCGAAATATCTACTGTACATCTCAGTTATATTATTATGTTCTAAAGACAGTTGGGTCAAATTAGGCAAAGGATAAAACAAGTTGAATGGTATACTTTTTATAAAATTGTTTCCCATTTTTAGTCTTGTTAAATGGATTAATAAATTAAATGCATTTTCACTGACTGCCGTTATTTTGCAAAAATTCATAAACAAAATGCGAACCTTTGTATTGATGCTGAAATTTAAACCACCCAGTATAGGGCCCAAATTTGAATGTTCGATGATTACATAGGATGTTTCCCTTATATCGACACCGGATGATTTCAGGCTTTCCTTGAGGAAAGAACTTTGTAAAATGGAGATATTACCGAAATTTCTACACTTAAAGTAACTTACATTATTATCCACGTAACAATCACAAAAATCACTTAGACATTTTTTATGTTCGATTTTGTCCGGATTCTTTGCAAGATAATGATTATATAATATAACGATATTTAACGTAATAAAGATATGTCTGATGTTTAAACACAAGATTGATTTAGTATGCATGAATAAAGGCAAATCATTTTGCCCCCTTTAAAGAAGTTTAATATTTAGTTTAGAGATTATTGAATTATTATGAATATAAACATTTCTTAATAAAATCTTTAAATACATATATATACTTAATATTTAAATAAATAACGTTCTAAAAATATACATGTATAATATTATTTAATATTTATCACTTTATGTTACTATTTCCCTTCTTTTTCAAGTCTAATTTATTATCGAATATATCAGTAAAAGAATTATTTCGTAAATATTTGAAGGAACCTTAATTATCTTTAAAAGGGAATTCTTAGTGTCAAAAACTAATGGCAGTCTGCTTTTCCTGTCATGAACTATCTTTCCAAAATAGATAAAATTTGGATCAGGCCCTTCTTCCAAGATATGTTCTTTATCAAAAACATTGCTCTTCGCAACAGTTTTACTTCGACAAAACCATATTTGCACAAGTATGCAGGAGACAAAGGCCAAATTTCTTACATTTTAAAAGAGACTGGCATTCTGGCATTAAACCCCTATTATACGTGCGTTGATTCTTTCATTCTAGCCTTTATTATAGGCGCATCGACATTCTGGCATTAAAACCCTATTATGAGTGCGTTAATTCCTTTCTGAAAATTTTTAACTCTATCTAGTCTAAACTTTGAAGGGCACTTGTATAATCTTTTTGCTAGAGGAACAAGACATATTTCTTAATGAAAAACTTTCAAGATTCCCAAAATTCTCTATGTATTAAGTTAAAATATATTGGTATCTTCAAATTTACAAGAATAAAAATATATGAGTTAAAAATGAAAGAAATAGTGGGAAAATTACCAATCTTCGTTTTAATGACCTCTCAAGGCTTTAATTAATAATGCCCACTTACAATGGAGGAATCGAAATTCGGTCTCCAATATATTATCGATTTCTGGGCTTATCTCATCAAAGCTTGCGAATACCGCTAAGATGCAACACAAAAGCATATGCGTAATATTTGCAGGTTCTGTTGATTATCTTTGCACCTATTTGCATGTTGATTAATCTTCCTTTGAACAATTGTTCAGGATATAAATTTCTAGAGGCAATCATATCTTAAAAACTTAATTTGGAACGCGGTGATCAGAAATTTAAAAAATAGGGTCCAAAAGTATGGATCTACTTTTGTGAAAGACTTGTAGTTCAGATTAAGTCAATTGTCTTATTAACTCATTTTCTTCTAAACTTTTTATTATTCTGATATTACTCCTTTTATATACTTTTTTAAACCAATATTTATATAAAAAATAAAAATATAAATATAAATAAAAATATAAATATAAATATAAATATAAATGTAAATGTAAATATAAATATAAATAAAAATAAAAATATAAATATAAATGTAAATGTAAATATAAATATAAATATAAATATAAATATAAATATAAATATAAATATAAATATAAATATAAATATAAATATAAATATAAATATAAATATAAATATAAATATAAATATAAATATAAATATAAATATAAATATAAATATAAATATAAATATAAATATAAATATAAATATAAATATAAATATAAATATAAATATAAATATAAATATAAATATAAATATAAATATAAATATAAATATAAATATAAATATAAATATAAATATAAATATAAATATAAATATAAATATAAATATAAATATAAATATAAATATAAATATAAATATAAATATAAATATAAATATAAATATAAATATAAATATAAATATAAATATAAATATAAATATAAATATAAATATAAATATAAATATAAATATAAATATAAATATAAATATAAATATAAATATAAATATAAATATAAATATAAATATAAATATAAATATAAATGGAAATATAAATATAAATATAAATATAAATATAAATATAAATATAAATATAAATATAAATATAAATATAAATATAAATATAAATATAAATATAAATATAAATATAAATATAAATATAAATATAAATATAAATATAAATATAAATATAAATATAAATATAAATATAAATATAAATATAAATATAAATATAAATATAAATATAAATATAAATATAAATATAAATATAAATATAAATATAAATATAAATATAAATATAAATATAAATATAAATATAAATATAAATATAAATATAAATATAAATATAAATATAAATATAAATATAAATATAAATATAAATATAAATATAAATATAAATATAAATATAAATATAAATATAAATATAAATATAAATATAAATATAAATATAAATATAAATATAAATATAAATATAAATATAAATATAAATATAAATATAAATATAAATATAAATATAAATATAAATATAAATATAAATATAAATATAAATATAAATATAAATATAAATATAAATATAAATATAAATATAAATATAAATATAAATATAAATATAAATATAAATATAAATATAAATATAAATATAAATATAAATATAAATATAAATATAAATATAAATATAAATATAAATATAAATATAAATATAAATATAAATATAAATATAAATATAAATATAAATATAAATATAAATATAAATATAAATATAAATATAAATATAAATATAAATATAAATATAAATATAAATATAAATATAAATATAAATATAAATATAAATATAAATATAAATATAAATATAAATATAAATATAAATATAAATATAAATATAAATATAAATATAAATATAAATATAAATATAAATATAAATATAAATATAAATATAAATATAAATATAAATATAAATATAAATATAAATATAAATTATAAATATAAATATAAATATAAATATAAATATAAATATAAATATAAATATAAATATAAATATAAATATAAATATAAATATAAATGCGGATGGTAAGCGTCCCGACGGCATATCTTTGTCGTCTTGGCACGGCGGCAAAAAACTTGTCTGGGATGTCTCGTGTGTTACCTCCTTTCCAGCTAACGGAAATACCGACCCCTTGGAACTTCAAGAAGTCAATAAGCTTCATAAATATAGATTCCTCCCTAATTCTTTTATATTTATTCCCCTAATTTTTAGCGTTCTAGGTAGTGTTGTTAAAACGCCGCGAGTCGCGACCCCGACCCAAAGCTCGGGTCGTTTTATTCGACTCCGACTCAATGTTTGGGTCGTTTTTTTCGACTTCGACCCGAGTTCAAGCCGAAAAAAACGACTTCGACCGAAAATATGGGTCGTTTTTTTCGACTCCGACCCAAGTCCAAGCCGAAAAAAACGACCTCGACCCAAAATATGGGTCGTTTTTTACGACTCCGACTCAAAATTTGGGTCGTATATTTCGACTCAAACTTGAAATTTGGGTCGTATTTTTCGACTTAAACTTGAAGTTTGGGTCATATTTTTCGACTCAAACTTGAAGTTTGGGTCGTATTTTTCGACTAAAACTTGAAGTTTGGGTCGTATTTTTCGACTAAAACTTGAAGTTTGGGTCGTATTTTTCGACTAAAACTTGAAGTTTGGGTCGTATTTTTCGACTAAAACTTGAAGTTTGGGTCGTATTTTTCGACTCTAACTCAAAGTTTGGGTCGTTTTTCTGACTCAGACTCAAACATCGGGTCGTTTTATTCAATCCGACCCAAAATATGGATCTTTCTTTTTAAAGACGACTTAAAGTTAGGGTTGCTTTTTTTCACCCCTAACCCAATATCTAGATCATTTTTTTCGACCAAAAGTCAAATAACATTTAGTATATATTAATATTATAGGCGGGAAAGTTACTTAAAGCTTCTTTAAATTATAATGCTCTGATTAACTATTCATCATAGTTATATTTTAAAATTTTTAAGTGATGTACCATAGAAAAGTGCCATTTGTCATGATAATTATTTTTGAACTTTTTTAAATGAAATAGAAAAATATATATTGTAGACATGTTAAATCAAAATTTCAGTGATGATGTACCATAGATAAGTGGTAATTGTCATAATCGCTATTTTTGAACTTTTTTGAGTTTTTTTAAAGCAAATTGCTAAAAATATATATTCTAAACATGTTAAATTAAAAATTCAGTGAGGATGTATTATAGATAGGTGACAATTGTCATAATCGCTATTTTTGAACTTTTTTCAATTTTTTTAAAGGAAATAGCAAAAAATATATATTCTAACCATGTTAAATTAAAAATTCAGTGAGGATGTATCATAGATATGTGACAATTGTCATAATCGCTATTTTTGAACTTTTTCAAATTTTTTTAAAGGAAACATATTAAAATATATATTCTAAACATGTTAAATTTAAAATTCAGTGAGGATGTATCATATATAGGTGACAATTGTCATAATCGCTATTTTTGAACTTTTTCAAATTTTTTTAAAGGAAATATCTAAAAATATATATTCTAAACATGTTAAATTAAAAATTCAGTGAGGATGTATCATAGATAGGTGACAATTGTCATAATCGCTATTTTTGAACTTTTTCAAATTTTTTTAAAGGAAATAGCTAAAAATATATATTCTAAACATGTTAAATTTAAAATTCAGTGAGGATTATCATATATAGGTGACAATTGTCATAATCGCTATTTTTGAACTTTTTCAAATTTTTTTAAAGGAAATATCTAAAAATATATATTCTAAACATGTTAAATTAAAAATTCAGTGAGGATGTATCATAGATAGGTGACAATTGTCATAATCGCTATTTTTGAACTTTTTCAAATTTTTTTAAAGGAAATAGCTAAAAATATATATTCTAAACATGTTAAATTATAATTTCAGTGAGGATGTATCATAGATAGGTGACAATTGTCATAATCGCTATTTTTAAACTTTTTCAAATTTTTTTAAAGGAAATATCTAAAAATATATATTCTAAACATGTTAAATTAAAAATTCAGTGAGGATGTATCATAGATAGGTGACAATTGTCATAATCGCTATTTTTGAACTTTTTTCAATTTTTTTAAAGAAATAGCAAAAAATATATATTCTAACCATGTTAAATTAAAAATTCAGTGAGGATGTATCATAGATATGTGACAATTGTCATAATCGCTATTTTTGAACTTTTTCAAATTTTTTTAAAGGAAACATCTTAAAATATATATTCTAAACATGTTAAATTTAAAATTCAGTGAGGATGTATCATATATAGGTGACAATTGTCATAATCGCTATTTTTGAACTTTTTCAAATTTTTTTAAAGGAAATATCTAAAAATATATATTCTAAACATGTTAAATTAAAAATTCAGTGAGGATGTATCATAGATAGGTGACAATTGTCATAATCGCTATTTTTGAACTTTTTCAAATTTTTTTAAAGGAAATAGCTAAAAATATATATTCTAAACATGTTAAATTAAAATTTCAGTGAGGATGTATCATAGATAGGTGACAATTGTCATAATCGCTATTTTTAAACTTTTTGAAATTTTTTTAAAGGAAATATCTAAAAATATATATTCTAAACATGTTAAATTAAAAATTCAGTGAGGATGTATCATAGATAGGTGACTTTAACATGTTTAGAATATATATTTTTAGCTATCTCCTTTAAAAAAATTTGAAAAAGTTCAAAAATAGCGATTATGACAATTGTCACATATCTATGATACATCCTCACTGAATTTTTAATTTAACATGTTTAGAATTTATATTTTTTGATATTTCCTTTAAAAAAATTTGAAAAAGTTCAAAAATAGCGATTATGACAATTGTCACCTATATATGATACATCCTCACTGATTTTTAAATTTAACATGTTTAGAATATATATTTTAAAAAAATTTGAAAAAGTTCAAAAATAGCGATTATGACAATTGTCACATATCTATGATACATCCTCACTGAATTTTTAATTTAACATGGTTAGAATATATATTTTTTGCTATTTCCTTTAAAAAAATTGAAAAAAGTTCAAAAATAGCGATTATGACAATTGTCACCTATCTATGATACATCCTCACTGAATTTTTAATTTAACATGTTTAGAATATATATTTTTAGATATTTCCTTTAAAAAAATTTGAAAAAGTTCAATAATAGCGATT
This sequence comes from Gordionus sp. m RMFG-2023, assembly GCF_954871325.1. Classification (NCBI taxonomy): domain Eukaryota; kingdom Metazoa; phylum Nematomorpha; class Gordioida; order Chordodea; family Parachordodidae; genus Gordionus; species Gordionus sp. m RMFG-2023. Next base: position 16,829,893 of record NC_088775.1, read on the forward strand.
ATGACAATTGTCACCTATCTATGATACATCCTCACTGAATTTTTAATTTAACATGTTTAGAATATATATTTTTAGATATTTCCTTTAAAAAAATTTGAAAAAGTTCAAAAATAGCGATTATGACAATTGTCACCTATATATGATAATCCTCACTGAATTTTAAATTTAACATGTTTAGAATATATATTTTAAGATGTTTCCTTTAAAAAAATTTGAAAAAGTTCAAAAATAGCGATTATGACAATTGTCACCTATATATGATACATCCTCACTGAATTTTAAATTTAACATGTTTAGAATATATATTTTAAGATGTTTCCTTTAAAAAAATTTGAAAAAGTTCAAAAATAGCGATTATGACAATTGTCACATATCTATGATACATCCTCACTGAATTTTTAATTTAACATGGTTAGAATATATATTTTTTGCTATTTCCTTTAAAAAAATTTGAAAAAGTTCAAAAATAGCGATTATGACAATTGTCACCTATCTATGATACATCCTCACTGAATTTTTAATTTAACATGTTTAGAATATATATTTTTAGATATTTCCTTTAAAAAAATTTGAAAAAGTTCAATAATAGCGATTATGACAATTGTCACCTATCTATGATACATCCTCACTGAATTTTTAATTTAACATGTTTAGAATATATATTTTTAGATATTTCCTTTAAAAAAATTTGAAAAAGTTCAAAAATAGCGATTATGACAATTGTCACCTATATATGATAATCCTCACTGAATTTTAAATTTAACATGTTTAGAATATATATTTTAAGATGTTTCCTTTAAAAAAATTTGAAAAAGTTTAAAAATAGCGATTATGACAATTGTCACCTATCTATGATACATCCTCACTGAATTTTTAATTTAACATGTTTAGAATATATATTTTTAGATATTTCCTTTAAAAAAATTTGAAAAAGTTCAATAATAGCGATTATGACAATTGTCACCTATCTATGATACATCCTCACTGAATTTTTAATTTAACATGTTTAGAATATATATTTTTTGATATTTCCTTTAAAAAAATTTGAAAAAGTTCAAAAATAGCGATTATGACAATTGTCACCTATATATGATACATCCTCACTGAATTTTAAATTTAACATGTTTAGAATATATATTTTAAGATGTTTCCTTTAAAAAAATTTGAAAAAGTTCAAAAATAGCGATTATGACAATTGTCACATATCTATGATACATCCTCACTGAATTTTTAATTTAACATGGTTAGAATATATATTTTTTGCTATTTCCTTTAAAAAAATTGAAAAAAGTTCAAAAATAGCGATTATGACAATTGTCACCTATCTATGATACATCCTCACTGAATTTTTAATTTAACATGTTTAGAATATATATTTTTAGCAATTTGCTTTAAAAAAACTCAAAAAAGTTCAAAAATAGCGATTATGACAATTACCACTTATCTATGGTACATCATCACTGAAATTTTGATTTAACATGTCTACAATATATATTTTTATCTATTTCATTTAAAAAAGTTCAAAAATAATTATCATGACAAATGGCACTTTTCTATGGTACATCAATTAAAAATTTTAAAATATAACTATGATGAATAGTTAATCAGAGCATTATAATTTAAAGAAGCTTTAAGTAACTTTCCCGCCTATAATATTAATATATACTAAATGTTATTTGACTTTTGGTCGAAAAAAATGATCTAGATAATTGGGTTAGGGGTGAAAAAAAGCAACCCTAACTTTAAGTCGTCTTTAAAAAAAAAGATCCATATTTTGGGTCGGATTGAATAAAACGACCCGATGTTTGAGTCTGAGTCAGAAAAACGACCCAAACTTTGAGTTGGAGTCGAAAAATACGACCCAAACTTCAAGTTTGAGTCAAAAAATACGACCCAAACTTCAAGTTTTAGTCGAAAAATACGACCCAAACTTCAAGTTTGAGTCGAAAAATATGACCCAAACTTCAAGTTTAAGTCGAAAAATACGACCCAAATTTTGAGTCGGAGTCGTAAAAAACGACCCATATTTTGGGTCGAAGTCGTTTTTTTCGGCTTGGACTTGGGTCGGAGTCGAAAAAAACGACCCATATTTTGGGTCGAAGTCGTTTTTTTCGGCTTGAACTCTGGTCGAAGTCGTAAAAAACGACCAAAACTTTGAGTTGGAGTCGAAAAAAACGACCCAAAATTTGGGTGAGCTCTGTTCGAGCCGACTCGGCTAAGCCGATTAACAACACTAGTTCTAGGAAACCCCGATCCCCAATCCCTAAAGTTCTTAAATCAATTGGGTAGAAGAATTGCATTAAGGACAGGGGTCAAAAACGAGTCCCTATCTCTTAAACAAAAAATCCAATTCGAAATTCTAAAGGGGAACTACAAATGTTTCTTCGAAACACTCCCTTTTCCCTCCTAGTTTAGCACCTCCAATTTGCAAAATATTTTTTTAGCTGTTTAAATATTGATATTATTTTGTAAATCACATATATTTACTTTAAAAAAAAGAAAAGTTTTTTATAATAAAAAAATGATAATAAGTTTATGTCATATGTTTTTTTAAATTAATTTACATTATTAATCAATTTTGTATTTATTTTTACTAAAAATTAATATTACTTTCTCCCAAATTTTTTTTTTGTACACCACTTTTTTGTGCCTTCATAATTGTATATAATACCATTCAAAAAATATAATTATTATTTGATATATATGTCGTATTGGGATATGGAATCATGTGGAAACGTGGGGATTCAAGATCTTGAATCCCCACGTTTTATTCGGGATCCTTTTTTTTAAATATTTTTTATTCCGAATCCCCATGAAAAAAAAAATAATAATATAATTATTTTCTCTTTTTTGCGGCTGGCACCAATAATTAAAAGGCCAAAATAAGGGATTTAAAAAGAGAATTTAAAAAAAAGTAAATAGTATAAAATTAAGGCAAATAATGAATGAAAGGGGATGAGGTTAAGACTTTTTTGTTTTAAAAAATATTAAAAAATATATTTATAAAAAATCGGATTATTGCAACAATTATTCAATGCAATATTGCATTTCGTTCAACATTTAAGCAGGGACCCGAACCGTTATTTATAACGGTTTAGTATATAAAATATTATAATGGTTTATTTTTCTGGATGTAATATTGAGTTACCCGTTTTTAAAAATCAATTATGAATAAGGAAAAATACTATGTATCTTTAGGTTGATCCAAATAAGGGCAGACTCATTTAAAGATTGTTAAAACTAAATTATTTGTAACAACGAACAAATTTTAAGTTGAGATTATCAAAATGTTTTTAAAAAAAAAGTTTTTACATATTTTTATATAGTTGTTTTAATATTTTAGTGTTTTATCATTTTTTTTAAATTATACCAATATCAATATTATCAAAATAATATTTTAAAAAATAAAACAAATAACAATGGCAATATTTGGAAGCAAAAAAATTTATTTCCTTTTTTGAGAAAATTAGAGAGTAAAATTTTGTCAGCCCTGGCAAATTCGGCTTCTAGTGAAAGGTTATTTTCTGTAGCCAATCGCCTATTAGAGGAAAGGCGTACACAATTGAAATAAAAAAATTGACATTCTTCTTTTTCTAAATTTGGATTTATAATATGTATTTATTTTTTGTTATTATGGATTATGGAATTAAAGAAATAAATAGAATAAATTCAAAAAAGTGTAAAAAATTATAGCATTAAAGTTTTGAAATATTTAAAAACACCGTGAATTTTCGGGCGTGAAACAAAATATTGCCTTTCGTGAGCGGGCGGGTCGGGTCGAAAATTTTTTAGTGGTAAGCGTGAATGGGCGTGAATATTTTCATTGCCACATTTATTTTTTTACATTTAATTTATATTAAAACCATTTTTTCGAGTATTTAATTATTTAAAGCATAAAAGTAATATATATTAAATATCTCTAAAAAATAAAATTTTATGGTGCCAGCAAGGCGGCAAAAAAATATAATTGTTTTTTTTAAAAAAAGATTCCGAATCCCCTTAAATATTTTTTTTTAAAAAAATTTATTTTTGTTATAAATATCTGAATCATAACCGTAACCGAACCGATATAATTATTTTTTGAAGGAGTAAAAAGAACCTTTATAAAAAACGGTTAAACCGGTTCAGTTTTTATATTTTAGAAATGGAAATAATTTGAATATCCAGAATTATATAAACGTGCTCTGGCGGTTCCCGCAACCCAAGTTTCTGTAGAAAAGGCTTTTTGGGAGCTAAAATAATGTTATCGTCACAAAGAACCAAAAGGAATCCATTTATACTTAAAAATATATTACTTATAAGTTCAAATAATATATTTAAAAATGGTTATTATGAATCTTATATATTTTTTTTATATATAATTCTTAGATGCTTATAATAAAAATAAATTAGAAGATGGTGTTGTTTCAATTAAAAAAAAATTTCTAACCGTAATGAACCTTTATAAACCTTTATAATTAGCTGAACCGAACGGAACCTTTATATAAATTTCTTCTCAAGAACCGTAACCAAAACGTAACCATTATAATTTTTTATATACTGAACCGTACCGTAACCAAACTGAACCGTTATAAATAACGGTTCGGGTCCCTGCTTAAATGTTCAACGAAATGCCATATTGCATTGAATAATTGTTGCAATAATTCGGATTTTTTAAAAATATATTTTTTAAAACAAAAAAAAAGTCTTTACCTCATCCCTTTTCATTCATTATATGCCTTAATTTTATACTATTTACTGTTTTTTTAAATTCTCTTTTTAATTCCCTTATTTGGCCTTTTAATTATATGGTGCCAGCCGCAAATAAAAGAGAAGAAGAAGTAATTATATTATTTTATTTTTTTTCATGGGGATTCGGAATATTTTTTAAATATTTTAGATCCCGAATAAAAGGTGGGGATTCAAGATCTTGAATCCCCACGTTCGGATTCCGAATCCCACATGATTCCATATCCCTATACAACATATATAAATATAGACAAAATGTATGATCAATAAAAATATAATGTTATTATAATAATTTTTAAAAAATATATATCTTTTTATCACAATTTTTTACTTTCTATATTTTGTTTTATTAGTCGATTTACACATTTAAATTGTTAATATATGCTATTATAGATAGGTAATATTGCCATTTTACAATGTAAAATCTTTAAAAAAAATTTCAAAGCATAAATATTAGTATCAACAATAATTATTTATTTTAATGATATCTTATTCATGATAATATTCATTCCAAGATTCAGATTATTAAATGAAATCTTAATCCCGAATCTCAAGGTTTTGATATCTATTATAGCAAAATGTAATCTTTCAATCGTCTTTAGGCGTAAAGTAACCATTAATTAGTGTTATTATAATTATCTTTTCGAGGAAATATAAGTAGTTATATTTTAAATAGATAACTATGACCTTTAACAAGTTACATTTTTGGAAATTGAAATATCAATGTAATTTGTTTATTCTGAAAAGTGACTTATTACATCCATCTGAGGCAAATACTGTTGGATTTGATCAATAATCTATTTACCCTAGTTTCTATGAACTCAGAACTCCTTCATCCTATAGGAAAGAAATCTAGTGTTATTTATTTAAGACAATGCATCTAAAAAGGGATTCAAATCAAAATTTTTAAAAGAAGTCTCTTGTGTTACCCTCCCAATTTTCCTCCTTAAACTTTCTTTTGTCATAAGATTTTCTAAACATGTAAATATTTGTAAATGTTACTATTGAGGAATCGATTTAATAACATATCAAAATTATACTCAATAAAAAATAATTCTACTACATTTTGATTTAAAACATTTATATTTGTAATTTATCCTTTAAAATATTTAATCTTGCTAGGTGAGGGGTTCGCGTATTTTTTTCTTTTATTATAGCCCTACAAATTCCTCAACTAGTAAGATTAAATTTTTTAGATCAATGCAAAACTTTAAATCAAAATTAACCAAAAAAATTTTCTTTCATTGTGCCTATAAAAGACATTCGAGTTACTCTGTTGATATTTTAAAAAGACAATGATTATCTAGTGCTGTAAACGTTGCTACTAATGGTGTTACTTTTTTGTGGGGAAGGAATATGTTATTTAAAAGGTAATGAGTAGAGCGTTTCTTTTTTAGAGTTACGATAACGCAAAACGTTACTTTAATTCTTTAAAAATATGGGAAAAAAATATTTAACTATATTTAAATTTTCAGCCAAAGTTTGACTAAATTTATATATCATGTTTTTTTTATTGAATTTTATACAGTCAAGATAGTAAATAGAATTAATATTGAATTAATAAAGATATGTAAATTTATATTCCTTAATATTATTTTGTTTATAAAAAATATATGTCATGGTACTTATTTCTTCAGATGAAGATAATTTAACTATGCTCTAGCCTCACCAATAAAAAATTAAGAGCACTACGTTTACACTTTATATATGTAGACTGTGCTCTTATATAAATATTATAACCTCTATTAAGCAGCTCAAATCTAAATAACTTGAATTCAGATATTCTGATAAAATAATTTTATTGAGAATCCAGGGCCGTAGCCACGGGAGGAGGGCAACCCTAACCCCCAGAAAAAATCTTTGGCCCCAAAAATGGTCTCCATAAATTTTTCCAGCCCCCAAATTTAAAAAAAAATTTTGTAATATATTATTTTTATATTTTTAAAATAAATTTTAAATATTTATTCAAAAAACATGTATACTTTGTAAATTTCTTTCTATCCTGTTCTATTTTTACCCAATAATAAATCATCATTCATTCATATTTTATCATTTTCATGTGTGTTTGTGTATGACATTATATAGGGCTTAATTAAGTTTAAATTGTACTTATTTCAATGATAATTATTTTATTTATTATATGGTTTGAAGAAAATACTGAAAAAAACAACAATTTTGGTATGCCAATAAATTAACCATAATCTCTACTATCTTAAATCAATATTTGATTTGATGCTATTTCTTAGCATACAGGAGCTACCTTTTCGTGGGATTTGTTCAACAAATCTTTAAATAAAATTATGAAATTTATACCCAAAAATGCCCATTATACATCACCTCAGATTCAAAACGAAGTAATATCTATTATGGCAGATATGGTGCTTGAATATATTTTAGATAAATATAACAAAAGTGAGATGCCTTTTATTTGTCTTAAGACTGATGAAACAAAAGATGCACAAGGTTGTGAAAACCTGAACATAATTATTCGTTATATTTTTTCTGAAGAAGTCCAAGAAAATTTAATAGGAATTTTTAATTTACAGTGTCTTTCTGCTGAAAGCATTATTAATTGCATTTTAAAGCAACTGGATGAGTTAAATATTAATTCAACGAATTTAAGCCAGGCAAATGATGTGGAAACGTTATGTCTGGCCGAAATGAAGGAGAGCAAACCCTACTTTAAAAAAAAATTAATAAAAAATTCACATGTTGCATCTTGTGGTTCAAAATTGGTATAATAATATTGTTATCATTTCTATTTTAATTTCTACAATGCGTTGTATAATTTTTTAGTAGCTTTAACGTATCCTGTAAATATGCAGGCCATACTCTTAAGGGACTTTTAGAGTAGAGGTGAACTGGTCATTTAAAAACAACTCGCATCATTTATGAGAATTTTGAGGTTATTGGTGAAGTATTATTTTACTTTTCTAATAAAACTCTTAATTCTGAGGTTTCCACTCATGATTCAGTCGAAGCCTCTGGTCTCTTATCTCAATGCGTTAATATAAATTACGTTATATTAGCCATTAATAACTATAGATCCACTAAATAAGTATCTACGTCAGTAGGTACTAATCTAGTGGATAATAAATATTGTATTGATCCCACTATCAATATATTAAAAAATAAAAGAATCGATGATTCTTTGGATTTGATTAGAATTAAGGCTGAAAAACTTTTAGCAAAATTTAATCCACTCCCTACAAATCATCAAGGGTACGTAAAACGCCTATCAAAATTTTTTAGTCGAAACCAAATTACAATTTGTTTGTGAAAAAGACTCCAATTGGAGTTCTTTAAATAGGAAATATGAAATTATTGATTACTCTGTGTTATCCTTTTTTAGTTAGATTTACACAAGATGACTATAATCTTCTATCATGTTTTATTACATTTTCCCCCTTTGACCCTGATTATTTTATATCAGATAAAATAGCCCGATTAGAATCATTATTAAACTTAAATATAAAGTTATATCATGAAATGAAAATAGTTAAAGTTTCTACGAATATACTTAATTATTTGTTATATTTTAAAAAAATAGTGGCTCCCTCAAGTAAGCAGCTGACCTCCCTAGCTGAAATTCCTGGTTACGGCTCTGTGAGAATCTCAAGGTGATCATATATATTTTTTCGAAATAAAGATCAATCTTTAAATATTTTTATTAATTCTCCCAATAAATATTTAATTATATAATACAACTTTCCCATCCTCTGCGTCAATTGAACGTGTGTTTAGCAAAACGAAAGCTGTGTTGAGCACTCTTGTTTATCGGATCAAAATTTGAGAAATCAATTATAAAAAATAAATAAATTATTATTACAAAAAATATACATTCAGTATTTTTTAAGTAACGAGTTACTTTTTTGAATAACGAATAACGGGTTTCGTTTTCATAAGGAATATGAAGTAACGGTAAAGCGTTCCTTTTTTTATTAAGTAATGAGCGAAATGTTTCCTTTTTGAAGCAACGTTTACACCACTATGATTTACAAATACTTTATAAATAATTTGTCCATATTTAAAATATGCTAAATATATACTTCATATCATATTTTTTTCAAAATAGCGAGGACTTTTGAATCAACTCTCATCAAAATAAAACTTTCTAATTCATATTTCAGAAAAAGAGAAAAATTTCTGAATCATCAAATAAAAGGGAAATTTCTGATTCACCCACTATTCTTGACGGAATATCTGTCAGTACAGATGTATTTTTAGAATCTCAATTTAATATTTTCTCCAAGTCTGAAAAAAGCACCTTCTAAAATCGATATTTTTGAATATCGAAGCATTTTTAAACATTTAATGGTAACTAATGGATTAAAGGTTATTAAACTTTAAGAAGACCGTTTAATTATAACACGAATTTCGATTTAAGAATAAGGTAAAATATAAGAATTTTTATAAAATTTTTAAAGATCCCTATGTTCCGCTTTTGCCAATGACATATAATAATACCTAGACTGACGATGCATTCATAATAATGCATTTGAAAGCGTAGTTGAATGCAAATCAGCTGAACCCGCTATTTTGGTAACCCATATAAAAATTATTCTCGTGTTAAAAACTATTAAATAAATAACTTTGCTTCCTTATTATCTCGATGATCAGGCAATTCTTTAATAAAATTTACGTCAGACATAGGAATAATTTGGCCTCTTTAAGAATGTTTAATAAATGATATAGGTAACCAAAATGGCGTCCCAAGCTATTTTTCATTGATGTACACTTTTAATGAATGCATCGACAGTCTAGGTACTATTATATGTCATTGGCTTTTGCTTATTAATTATTGAAAAATTTTAGATAAAAGCTGGTAATAAAAAAGTTAAATTATTCTTTTAAAGGGTATTTTATTTTATTTTATTTTATTTTATTTTATTTTATTTTATTTTATTTTATTTTATTTTATATAATATATTATTATATTTACAAGTTGCTACATAACCTAGAAGGTTTAGTGTTGTTAAACGGCTCGTTTTGAACCGATTTTTAAAGCGGCTAACTCAATATTTCATTCAGAAAAATATTACTCAAACCTAAAGATTTTTCTCATAGATGGTATTTTATCGAAATATATAAAGAAAATAGCGATAAAAAATAATTTTTTTTTAAATCTTTCAATGTCATTTTGAAAAAAAACTAAAAATCACTAATTAACGTGATATTGTCAAAGATATCATTGACGGACGATTTTTAAAAATGTGTGAATTGTCAAAAACAATAAAACCGTAAACCGCGATTTGAGCCGATTTTTAAAAACTGCTAACTCAATATTTTGGTCAGAAAAATATTTTCTAAGCCTCGAGATTTTGCTAATATAGGTCTAAATCTTTGTGCCATCTATGAGCAGAATCCTCAGACTTGCAAAAAATTTTCTGGATAAAATATTAGCCGTTTTTAAAAATAGACTCAAAATGAACTGTTTAATAACACTAAATAGAAATAATAAAAGACAAAAATTAAATAATTAACGACAATTTAAAAGATATGAGAAATAATATTAAAAAAAGAGTTTAAAATAAGTTAAGTTGTGTCCTGTTCGTCTTATTTCTAAATACTAGGCTATCTACCCATCTTTATAGCTTCCTTTAAGCAGCTTTAAAGGAAAGGGGCTATTTATATTTACGAATGTAACGTATTATAAACGAAGATATTTATTTAATAAACATACCAACAAACCACAATAGGTGTCCCAGTTCAAAATCTGTTTAACCTGAATTAAACAAAAATAAATTTTAAAAATAAAGCAAACCAGGACACTGTCTTGGCTAGGGATTTGCTTTGAAAGTATATTGTTAAATTTTACAATTTTTTAATTCGTTTTAAGATTTATCTTATTTATATATTCCTTGATTTCTATAAAACACATATATGAGTAATGTTATTTTCAAAATAAATATAAAAAAATGTGTATATTATGGAACTTAAAATACACTTTTAGTGAACTATTTACCGAAACCTACGTTCTGTAACAATAGTCTAAATCTCTTATGCTATAAAGTTAATTGAAAAGTTTTTAATTTTATATTTTTATACTATAATACACTAAGAAATGATAATTAAAATTGGCATATTGTTAATAAGAATTAAATACATCATTATCAAAATAAAAAAGAATTAACACAGCGATTAGTCTATACCTTCAAAGTTAAAAATCGGAAGATTTAATGTTATATTTTGTAATATAATTATAATAGAATTGCCTATATTTATAATACACATTACATATTATCGTTATATTGTTTATTTTATCATTATTAAAATGAGTTTTATATATTGCTTGACATAATATATTTTGCCGGCATATAAAAGTAATTTTATAATATTATTATTATTTCATATATACTTGAATAAACATTAATATATAAAAACTTTCGCCAAATCTCTTCATCTATTTCCATCATATTTTAACAAGAGGATATGGATTAGAATTTAAATTTTAACATCCATCAAATTTTGATTGAATGTCATGATTATACTATATTTAAAGATCACTTTAAAAGGTGTAAATCATATTACCCAACCTTCCAGCGTCCCAATTGAAAAATTTTCTAGTATGATCAAAAACATGTTGGTGGAAACAAACTCGTATCAGGTCAATTCAGCGAAACTTTTATCGCTAAACTTTTATCGCGAATGTAGTTAATCGCGAAAAGTTTTTATAGCTAAGGTAAAATCGCGAAACCAATTTTGTGAATTTTTTTCCGCGAAACATTTATAGCGAAGACAATTTCGAGAAGCCATTGTCGCGAATTTGTTTCCGTGAAACCTTACGCGAATTTATTAGAGCGAATACATGTTAGTGAAAGATTTTACTCGAACACTTTACAGCAAATTTTTTTCCGCGAATATGTTTGCGCGAAGTCATTATTGCGAACGCATTACCGCGAAACAATAAATATATTACGAATGCATTTATTTAAAGGAAAACATAACAACATATTATTTATTATTTGATGTAATATTATTTTTGTTACAATTTATTAGTGATTTTCACGCCCAAGATTTTAAGTAAAAAATATTTCTTGAAGTTCAAAAAGATTTTTGAACATATTTTGATAAAGATTTTAAATCTTCTTTGTAAGTATATCTTTTTTGAGGAATTATTTTGTGAAATTTATTATAAATATACAATTTTTAGGTGAAATATTTTATAGTTTTTTTATCATATTTGTAAAATTATCTATTTTATAAGTATATTAAAGAGGTGAGTTTTTTATATAATTTTTTATTTAAGATTTATATTTTTTATGATATTTTATATGATCTTTTTAAGAATAATATTTTAATGTGACAATTGTCATATTCGTTATTTTTTAAGATTTTTGAAATTTTTTGACTCAAAGTCATTTATATTTAAAGATGTTAAATTATAAATTCAATGAAGATGTTCCTTGGAAAAATGGCAATTATCTTAATCGGTATTTTTAAACGTATTAGATTTTTTTGACGCTAATGGGCAAAAATATGTATTTTTAACATGTATTAGAATTTCAATTGGGATGTACCATATAAAAGCCACAATTGTCATAATCGTTATTTTGTTTTCTGAATTTTTTTGACCAAAATGGGTAAAAATAAGTATTGCTAGAATGTTTAAATAAAACTTCTGTGAAGATGTACCCAGAGTAACATTGTCATAATCATTATTTTATAACTTTTTTGAATTTTTTTGACGTAGACGTGCTAAAATAAGTAGCTAATAGGTTTAAATAAAACGTACCCTAGATAAGTGACAATTGTCATAGTCGTTATTTTTAATGTATTTGAATTTTTTTGACGCAAATGGATAAAAATATAGATTGTAAACATGTTAAATTAAAATTTCATAAGGGTGTCCATAGAAAAGTGATATTTGTCATAATCGTTATATTTAAAGTTATTTGAATTTTTTTGACGCAAATGGGCAATAAATTGTTCAAGTTAAAATATTATTTCAGCTAAGATGTACCATCGATAATTGATAATTCTCATGATCATTGTTCATAAGTTTTTAAATTATTTTGTTGCAAATGGGTAAAATAAAAATATAGATTGTAATCATGTTAAATTAAAATTTCATGAAGATGTACCATGGAAAAGTGATAATTGTCATAATCGTTATTTTTAAAGGTTTTTGAATTTTTTTGACGCAAATGGGTTAAAATATAGATTGTAATCCATTTTACCATATGTTTATAAAATTCAAAATCCTAATATTAAATTAATGGGATGTTGATTGTATCATATTACCAACTAATATTCATATGGTTTTTAAGTTCTTTTCATAAAAATCCTACCCTGGATTCAGATTCAGCACTATTTTGACACGAATATACAAAAATATTTGCTAACTGTGAATGCAGGGTACACATTATAATAGATGTCGAATTAAAGTTTATTAATTAAAGGAATAAGATTGTGAATCCATATATTAAAAGTTTAGAATTTAACATGAGTTACAACTATCTTTAATAATCACTTTACATATTTTTATCAAATTTTAAACAGTATAAAAGGGACAACGATTATGAGCATGAAAATTTCCATTTGTTTTCTTTCGACAAATGGTACTAACATATTTCTCTAAAACAAATAAGAAGCTAAAGATATAAGATTGTTATAATTGGCACTTTTCTGAATTATTTCAATAAAATTTAAGCAAAATATCTTTTTTTAATGATTTCTCATAGAAAATATTGGAAAACTTTAAAGATAACGATTATGACAATTGACACTTTTCAATTGTACATATTCATGAAATTTTATAACATGTTTACAGACCGCGATATCCTTAGGTTCAATCCGATAAAATGTATCGAGCAATATTTTCAGGGTAACTATTTAAGTTTTTATATTATATTATATTGTTATATTTATTTAATATAAATAAATCGAATATTAATTACCTATGCGGGGAACAACTTAAACCATCTTTAATAAGAATTGTTTCATTATGATTGTTGGTCAAGGGATCGTTTGCATATTTAAAAACCAAGGGCAGCGTCCAAACGGCGCAAAATACGCAAATTGCAAAAAGGATAATTTTGTTCATCCTATTGGTTCCGCACAACCACATTCTATTATACTCTAAGGGATATGCGATCAAGATGTATCTATCCAGCGAAAAACATGCTACGGTGCATAGATTTACTTTACTGAAGTAATTAAGGAATGAAAAGTTTATTTTGAACAAATAGGTGAAGATATATTGCGAGAACATCCAATACCATTTTTTGTAATTCCCTATTTTAGCTAGAATAAAAGGGCATAAAAATATACAAGATAACAAATCGGATACGGCTAAGGATTTTAGATAAGTGTAAGCAATAGGGATAGAATGGTTTTATTTATTCTTAATTTTTTTATTTAAAAAAAGATAATTAATGTTATATTTCCAACAATTCCATTTAAAGCTAACAGTAGAAAGATCGTTACTAAACTCCGAAATTCAAGAGATTTCATGAACTCTATTGGAGTAGTTTAAAAAAAAATATTATTATCTATATTCGTAATAAATGTTGTTTATTTATACTAACAATTAATTTTTTTTAAGTCAGCTTAAATATGGAAATAATAAATTAATCATCATCTTATTAATGAATGTAAAATAAATAAAATTCGACTATTATCGTGAACCATTTGAAAGCAGGGGAATTTAGATTTTCGATATCTCATCTTACATTGAATGATCTTATATAATATGCTTATGCTTATATGGTCACCTTGTAGAAACGGGAGACTAAGTTTGAAAGTTTAAGTTAAGTGACTAAGTTTATTAAAATGGCGACTCATATATTATTCCTACCATAGTCTATAACCGACCTTAATGTTTGTCCCACATGTGTTTATGAAGCATCGAAATGTAACCTTGTTAGTTATTATTTTATCATTAACTCCAATTTTTAATGTAAATATTTTAAATAAAAATAAGATTTTGCTATATAATTTTTGAGTGCTTAAAATATACGTTATTAAATTGGTTATCATAGAAATATTATATATTAAAAGATTATCAAAATTGAATTTTAAGATAATAAAATATATTATTATATCCATATTATATCACATTTGGCTCTGCTACATATCGATAAAATGCGGCTGCTATCACATATAAGCATGGGCTAACAAGTCATTTTATTAAAATTTATTTAGGTGCACTCAAAAGAAATATGGAAATTGTTTTGACTCAAATAGAAAATATTTTCAGGTACAATAGATTTAAGCAAAACAAATTGTTTATAACAATTTTTTTCAGGATTTTAAAAATTTGATACCTTGTTTTCATTTATTAATTGTTTTTTTATAAATTATTAATCAAGACTTCAGTATAGACTTTATATTCAAATATTTCCTAAAAAGGCAATTAAATTTGGTTATCCATTATCTATAATATAAAAATTATTCGAAAGTTACTTACCTGTAGTTATAAAAAATATATTATTATAAGGTAAGTGGATAGACATAACCGTTCTTTTCCATTCCTCCTTAATTTAAAATTTTAAAACTATTCCTTTCTTTCTTATTTCCTATCAATTAATTTCGATTCATTAATGTTTTTATAAGTTTGGGATTAATATTAAACAAATTGTATTTTATTAATTGGTTCATAATAATATGTTAAAAATACTTATTTAAGAAATAAAACCAAATAAAAATATTTTTAACATTTTAAAAATAGAAACATTATAAAAAAATTAAAGAAAACAAAGTTAAATTTCTTTATTTCATTATAAATATAAATGTCGTATTGGAATATAAAATCCATGAGTGCAGAATCGTTCAATTTTAAATCATAGGACCATTAATTTTGAAAAATCTAACCTGATCAGAAATATATTACAATATAGAATACCCACACTGTAAATTTTAGGCAATTTTGACTGTAACTTTTGAAATAGTCTTAATTTATATCAA
Organism: Gordionus sp. m RMFG-2023; assembly: GCF_954871325.1. Lineage (NCBI taxonomy): Eukaryota > Metazoa > Nematomorpha > Gordioida > Chordodea > Parachordodidae > Gordionus > Gordionus sp. m RMFG-2023. Next base: position 16,845,529 of record NC_088775.1, read on the forward strand.
TTTTTATATATATTTCATATAAAGTTTTTAAAAAAACTTTCTAAGATAGTCAGTGCCTAAAATGTGATTGCATAATATATGGGATTCTTAATATAAAAAAAAATACGGTAAGAATTATTCTATGACAAAAATTATATATAAAGATTCTCGATAAACGTTACAATTTGGAAAATTTTAAACAAAATTGTTTGTTACAGAGAATTGAAGTGGCGGGTAAAAATAAATAGAGTGAATAACTTTATAACTGGATAACTGATCGATAAAATTATCAAAATTGTAATAGCTGGAAAAATACTTGGGCCTATGATACAGATCGAGGATAAAATATGTGTAGTGGCAGACTAAGCCTTTCCCAGCCAGTAAGAGAGGAACGAAGTTGTGGAGAGTACTATTTATTGTCTTTGAATTTTAATGTTTATGTTAACAGAAGACAAGTTGGTAATCAAGATATAAAAGATGCATATAAATTTAAAGACTTTGCATGGGTTCATAGGTTAGTTTCACAATTACTTATAAAAGTAATGGTATATCTATTCAGAATCAGGTCAAATAAAGGACTTATATCGAATTTTTAAAGGTTTAAAATTTTATCAAGAGAAGAAGACATTAACTAGTGTTAATTTGGTGAAATTATATCAATAAAAAAAGATAAGTTTTAATAAAGCCTAAGAAGGTAAAGAGTATTTTTGAAGCGATGAAAAAATATATTATAATAAATATCCATTTTAATGGCCGCCTCTATATTTGAAACGATGAATAAATATATAATAATAAATATTTCAATTTTAATGGCTGCCAATATATTTGAGACAATGGAAAAATATATAATGAATAAATATTTTACAATTTTAATATCTGCCAATATATTTGAAGCGATGAAAACATCTCTTAAAAATCAATACGAAATTGATTCTACAATACCAAAATGTCACTATGGTATTGAATCTACAATGATAATATCAATACGGTATTGAAGCTACAATGGGTATTGATTTCACAATCCTACACCGGGGTTTTTTTTCAAAAAAATTAATCCCACTCTGAGCCTGAAAATATAAAATCCGGGCCGTGTTAGGCCATGCAAATGGTGCCTCTACAGGTCTCTGCCTAATATACAGGAAGAATTATTGAATAATGAGCTTGTGTTAAGGGTGTTTAAATTTTAATTTCATGATAATATTAAAAAGGGTTATAAAATAAAAATTGCTCTTTTTTTTCTTTCAAATTTTTTTTACAAATAGACATTATACTTCTTAATATTTGTACAAAATGTTAGATTGGGACCATTACTGGGCCAATAGTTATTACGCTTTAAATATAAATAGTATGGCTTAAATCCTAAATTATACCAAATATAAAGTAATTTACGAAACAAATAAAAAGAAAATTCCTTTATGATCGGGCCGATTATATTTTTTTATAAATGTTTCGGGCTGTGAGCCCACTAGTAGACATTATGTCATATTTAACATATAAGTTAAGCGATTTTATTTTAGAGAGAAAATAATTGTAAAAATATTTATAACTTTATTTAGCTAATTATTTATATTACATGAATATCAAATGGAAAATTAATATTGTTATAAACATATTAAATTAAATAATATCATACATTAAATTATCTAATGAATTAGAATAACGTTTGACTTTCATTTTTCCTTCCATTGGAATAAATGAATGATATTTTTGTGTCCCGGGAATTAGTTTGGCCGTTAAAAATCTATTTTCAAGATTGATTTCCATTCTTAAATATTCAACGTTGCTGACAAATGTATATAATTAATACCCGGGATATTAATTCTCGCATAATTATATAAATCCATTTAATATATGATTTTCATAAGGACGTTGCAGGCTTGCTCTAGCAGCTAACCTCTTTGTAATTCCCCCTAAACTATCGCAAGGAGTTTTGCCATGTGCAGTTGCAAAAAAATGCCATTCTGCCTTGATCCCAAAATCATTATAATGGTTGTAGTGGTTTACAAAGTTTTTTTTGTTCTTATACTGGGTAACGGCTCCATCGGAAAAATAATAAATTATTGAAATCTTATCAAATCTTTCTTTCAAGAATTGAATTGAATTAAATTTATTTGAAATAAATAAAAGGAACAAGTATTGAGTTTTAGACAATCTGATATAACTACGTAACTTATATGTTTGATGGTACCTCTTTCGCAGTAATAAATCATAAATGGATGAAGTGTTGCCTGATTATTAGTCCAATGGAAGCCTTGAGCGTGATCTTGAACTACAAAAGCGTAGTTCTCTGCAAAATCGGATATTATTAGATATTCCTCATCCTTCAAATTCGATTTTAATGACTTAAAAAATGAAGATTGTTCCGAAGAAATAAATGCATGAGGAATTAAAATATTTAATTTTTCAATCAAATACTCCACAAATTCGCTGGCGGACTTAGTTAACGTTTCGAGGGTGGTACGGTCTGCCGCCATCCATTGTTTAAATGTTATATAATATATGGCATTATTATCAAACAATAAATGTAAACTTTCTTTAAGTACCAAAGTGCCGGGACACATTTGGCATTTCTTTAAGTAACAGCAAGGTTGGGCTGGATTGCATAGACTTTGTGCAATGTAATGTTTATAATCTTTTAAGGGAGGAAATGGATAATTATGCTGGTTTGCAGTTAAGTGATTTAATTTACCTCCAATTATAATTAATTAAAAATTTTGATGAAATGTACAGATGCACATTGTATGCGTTCCAGACCTGCCTGCTAAAATACAGTTTTTTGGTCTCATGATAGCAAACTTGCTGAAACCTATCTTTATATTACTGTTTATTTCTTTAAAATTGGTAAATAATTCTTTTATATTACACAAAATAATCTCTTTTGTACTTGGTTCCTTTTTCCATTAACTTTCATTGATATAAAATTATTCATACCTGACATAAGTCTGCTGTTTTCGTCAGAATTATAAAATTCTATTACTTTATTTGCAATGTCATCCGGAATTATTCTACTTGGTTTTATGATATTTGGGTTTGACAAAACACCCTTTTCTTCAACTAATTATTTAGCTGTCCGGGCCATAAAATTTGTGGTTGAAAATTCCTTTCAATTTTATCAAGAGTCCAAGATTTTGGTAAAACTGTTAAAATTTGTATTTTTTCATTGCGAAAACTTGTAGCAAATTTTTCTTTCAGTTGATTTATGATTTCGGCTTCATCTTTTTTTGCTTGATCATCTAGATTTATTTTAAAAACTTTTTTAATTTTTCCTTGAATTTTCAAAAATTTATTTACAGGATATTTTTTTTTCATTTAACCTTTTCTTTTTAATAGGTGTCTCCCCTAAAAATGGCAAAGTTTCATTTAAAGTTGAAATTGAAGTATTAATCTGTATAAGAGTCGGGATTATTGCATGGTTGATCAGGTTCAGAATCGCTAAATGTTTCATTAATAGTTGAGGTAGAAGGTAAGTTAGAAATAGAAGGTAATGTGATCGGGATCGTAGAAGTAAAAGGTGAGATCAGATTTGTTGAATTTTTTTTAAATTTTTTCCGGCATTAGCTACAAATTTTTTTGATTAATTGATAAGCTAGAATTCACTTCTATCATCCATTGTAAAACATTTCTAAGATCGTAATGTACTGAATGAGATTTTATTCTAAAGGGATTACAGCACTTTACTGGAAGAGAAATAACTTTTCTAGACATTTAAATTTTTTTGGTAAGGAATAAAAGATAGCTATTAATTTTATATAATTATTTTAAATTAAAAATAAATTGGATAATGAATACTGATAATTTAATTTTCTTAGAAAAATGGCTTTATAAAATTAATCAATAAAAATGACGGCTGTTGCTGGTGGAATTGAATTTGATTTTTATGATAATTATTTTATTTGATAATTAATTATATAAGTAGAAAATAATCTTTATGAAAATATATTTCTGACGATCACAAAGATAATTTTTTATCCGGCAAAGAAAATAATCTACATAATTCACTCATAGAATTGCCAGGTCAAAAATCTCGAATTAAGAAGAAATTTTTTTTTTTGGGGGGGGGGGGGGGGGGGGGCGAATATAAATCTTAAGATGGGGTTCGGATTTCAGTTTTAATACTATTATTCACAAATATTATCACTTTTGTTAAAAAAATAATTACTCATTTCGTATAATATAGAATTTAAGCCATACTATTTATATTTAAAGCGTAATAACTATTGGCCCAGTAATGGTCCCAAATTAAGATATATAATGTCTATTTGTTAAAAAATTTTGAAAGAAAAAAAAAGGCAATTTTTATTTTATAACCATTTCCGGTTTTCTATTTCCGGTTTTGGGTAATAAATTTATTTTTAATATAATAAATTTTATATCATATTAAAGGGCTATTTTAGAGTTATTTAATAAAGTTTAAATTATACCTTTAGCTTAATTACTTTTTGAGAAATTTAAAATTAAATATGGTGTATTTTGAACTTTTCGCGTTTCTAAAGATGGCCATATCTCATGAAGTAAGCTGAGTTGAGAATTAAAATTTTATATTATTGCTAGTTAGTGTATATACTACCATCATGTAAATTTTAAAAAAAATCGAAGAGGATCGGGTTGAATCTTCAGTTGATTTGATATGGAATACAACATAAAAAAGACCATGCACGATTACATAAAATTTTCGATTATGTGAGGTTTTGGCGAGGTTAATTTTACCATTTTTTTAACATTGTGATGCAGAAATTGAGTGTCTAAGATAAAAACATATAATTAAATCAAATAAAAATACCATATAAAGACGGCCACTTATAAATTGCTTGTATACACACTTTGAAGATAGTCAATAATCCATTTTAAAACAATTTCTTACCGGGAATACACAACCCAAAAATTAAGAAAATTTTAAAGTTCAAATACACTTAATAAGTAATCTACAATAGAGCCGAGGTTTAAAATTTAATTAATATTTTAATATAAAACTGTCGAGAAAATAATAAACAATATAATTAATTATTTATAAAATATAGCAAAACATTTGAACTATGTGAGTAAAAATACCAAAATGTTTATAAAAAACATATCATTTTATTAAAAAATGTAGCATATTACTAAAAAAAAATAGTATTCTATAAAAAAATTGGAAATCAAATTTTTAAATCATAGAATTAAAATATATACCTTATGATATGCATGGTCATTTACCCCCCCCCCCAAAGTCAGTGACGCTTTACTTCCTACCTTCACCAATTCAAGATGAGCAAAAAAGACATTTAAATCAAATTTAGTTTTTAAAAAATATAATCAAAATAGACAAAGTAGGAATCAAACGAGAACTAAGCTACTGATTACTAATGTAAAAGTCTAAAACGTCCCCTTGATTTTAGGCATATTCCCGAAAGCGAAATTTAAAATTTCTGAAAATATTTAATTGAGAATATTTGAAAGTGATAATCGATTATATCACAAGTACCGAATTCATTTTTTATTATTTCAAAATCTATAAAAATAAATAAGAATTTCCTTGGAAAGTAATCAGAAATATATATTACAACAGCGAGTAAAAAAACTCAAAGAGTTTTGTTGTCATAATATTTATTTCGACAAACATATTTGATCCTCATCTCAATGATTTTGAACTAACCAATGATAAGATTTCTTCTGGCATGACCTCAAACATTGCCCTAATTGCAAAATATAATCTTGTTAACAAAGTTGTTTTAGCCAATTTCGATCAAAGAGTGGTTTTAGGGAAAACGTAGGAATATGGGAAAGTACAAAGCATGTTCAACCTCTGATAAGAAAAGGCCTTTGTTTAAAAAAAATTTTTTTAATGGCTCCTTAATATCCCCTTGAACTAAAAATAAATTTTTTTGATTGCCCACTGAATGATTCCCTTTATAATTCCATTAAGTAATATATAGATATAATTTTATTATTTAGAAATTAATAAGACCAGGGATGCGAACCCGACAAAATTTTAGACCGGGTTCGGTTCGGGTTCGGTTCGGGGTATAAAAAAAAAGTTGGGTTCGGTTCGGGTTCGGTTCAGGGAAATATTTTTGAACCCGGGTTTGGTTCGGGTTCGGTTCGGGTTCAAGAATTTTTGAGTTGATAAAAAAAATTCTATATTTAAATCATAATAAAAAACTAGACATAAATTTGATTTAAAAAATAAATTTTTTATTTTATTTATAGGCAAATATAGTTAAAAATACAAAGCATATAGTCATGTATCAATTTTAAAAATTTTATTTAGACGTATTAGCATAATATCTTCCAAGAGTTGTTCACTCATCCTCGATCTATGTGGTGAAAGAATGAATTTCAAATGTGAAAAAGATCTTTCAACGCTAACCTATGTTAAATGTATTTATATGTGAAAATATGAAAAATTAACTTGGGTTGCAGGAACAGCAAATAAGATTTTAGATAAAATATATAATTCAGGGTGTTCCAGCTTAGCAGACTCCCAAAAATGCAAAATATTTTCCTTCTTATCTAATCTTATATAATCGCTAAATCCAGTAATTATTGTTCCAATACTTTTCTCAGCAATCGTTGGCCCTCTTTTAAGTATTTTCTCCTGCCTTTCTTTAAGTTATATCAATTTCTCTAAATCATCTTCTTGTTCAATAACTTCATCGGAACTAATATCATCAGATAAAATTGGCGTTGTTAAGCTTTTAATTCGTCTCCATAAATTGACAAGATGTTTTTTCGCACAAACCTTATCATCATCACTAAGTAATACCTGTAATATTTAAGGATTTATATTGTTTATATTTAAATATTTCATAAAATAACAATTTTAATATAAATCTAAAATAATTAATTTACTAAGCTTTTAATTAACCTTGTATCTTGGGCCCAGGTATATGGCAGCTAAGAGAATTTCGTTCTTTATAAACCTTTCTTCTCTGTTCTTAAGACAAGAATATAGTAATTGAGCAAAATGGTTTGGATTTTTTTCCAGTTCGATGCAGCATCTTAACCATGCTGCATAAAAATCTGTCAGTGTTAACTGTTCAGATTGGAATTGTTTGGTTGCGATTTTTAGCGGTTTTAAAATTTCAACAATCGTTATTATCTCTTTCCCATCTTCAGTCAATAAATAATCAGATTGCTCTGTAAAAAAATCTTCGATATTGGATTTTAGTAAAATCAGCCTTTCTAACATATCATGGGTTGAATGCCATCTGTGGCAATCTAACACAGGCTTAGGGAGTTTCTTATTTTTTAATAACTTTTGGTAAGTGGGATGTCTTAATTTTAAATTTAGGCTCCTAGCTTTTGCAATGGTTTCCACAATAGGTGATAATTTTATAGCATCTTGAAGTGCCAGCTGAAGTGTGTGCACACCGTATACTATAAATCGGATAGGATATAATAGTTGATAAAAAAGTATTTTGTTCAATATCATATTTATATACATTTACATCCATATTTTCCTCATCTGCTGATTCACTCCTTATATCATAATCAGTTTCAGGTTGCAGGAGCTTTATAGCTCTTAAAAAATTACAACCATTATCAGAAGTAATTGTGTATATTTGTTGAATATTAATTTTAAATTTTAGTAAAGTTTTTAATATATTCTCTTTTATATATTCTCCTGTACATCTCTCTTTCAGCTCTACAATTCCAAGAGCCTCAAATTTATAATGGACTTTGATATAAATTGAATATTTACACCAAGAATTGACCTATCTAGTCGTTGAACTGCATCAACTTTTAAACTTATTAATTTTCCTTCTACCTCTCTCGATATTTTGTCTCTAATTGATTGGGCTGTTTTATTAATAGTTCTGGATAAATTTTCTTTGTTTATAACTAAATTGAGCCCAGATAGGAGTGGATTTATAATTCTTTGAAATCCCGAATCTTCAATAATTGATAAAGGCCGGCCATTTACAGTAACAAGTTCTAATATAGAACTCATCAAATCATTAGATGATATATTTATACTTATATGCTTTTTTGGAAAAAAGGTTTCTATATTAATTTTAGGTTTTTTTGCCAATAACAATTCCTGATATTTGGTTTTTTCATTGAAATAATTTAAATATTCATTGTTGTGATTTCTTTCCAGGTGTCTTTCTAAATTTGACAAGTGATTACCAGACATTTTTACTTTGCAATATGAACATATTGATTTTTTTTTCTATTTTATTAAGGGTAAAATGCTTATCAAATATGACTTTATCTTTAATCTTAAATCTATAAAAAGAAAACAATTTTTTTAAATAGCAATGATTTCAGAATTAAAAAAGAGATATTTATAAATTTAATTTCATTTATAATATGCACTTCATTAATATCTTGTAAAAATTAAACTGAACCAAAAATAAATGATTAGCATATATAAATTTTAAAATCATTTTAATAAGTTCACAAAAACTGCCCTACATTTAACAATTTTTAAGTTAGATGTTTAGAATTTTTTAAATTAACAATATAATAATTTTTACTTTGATTTGTTAACCATTTTCTTCTAATTAATAATCTTTAAGAATAATAAGATAAAAATTTTAAAATAAATGGCGTAAATTAATTCAATTGTTTAAAATTTTTTAACACTCCAATAGGAATCGAAAATAAATTTAAAAATGGCATAAATGAATTAAATTGTTTAAAATTTATTAAGACTTCATTTAATTGGAAATTTGAAAATATAATATTTGTATTTACATATATTAATATATGATTTTAAATAAAACACTGAACCCGATTGAACCCGGGTTCAAATAAAATTCTTGGGTTCGGTTCGGGGTTTTGGAAATTTTATAAATGGGGTTCAGGTTCGGTTCGGGTTCAGAGTTTTTTTCTAAAAACCCGGGTTCACTTCTCCGGGTTCGGGTTCGGTTCGAATCCCTGAATAAGACTATTTAAATTTTTATTAAATGAATATTATTTTAATATTAGATTAGATTAATACATATAAATTATATTTTCACTATATCAGCTTGCAATCAAATTCTGTATTAAAAATATAATATCAATAACTCACTAAATATTAATTTAGCTTTAACAGTTGAAGTTATATTTAATTGTTATTTAACTCATTATTTGAAAATTAACAAATTTAATATTGTAATTAGCCGAGTTCAAAATGACTAATCAACTGTATATTCATTAAATTTTATTATCATACCTTAAAAATATTTTCAAGGTCGTAGACATATATTTTATAATCGTCTACTATATTCAGTTGTTTATAAAATATTCGATATAATGCCCCTTTTATAGACGTATTTGACAGTTATATAATATATTACAGTTTATATTATAATATATTTTACTAATAAATGGTTTTGATAATAAATATAATAACAAATTGCATTCAAGTACTTAACGCCATATTTTTATATAAATATTAAAAATTAAACATTTTATTATTCATCCTGCAATAGATGTAATAAATTTGATATCTTTTCTTCTCTTTTTTTACGTGTTTTTAGGAAAGCTATTTTTTTCTTTTTCGAAAAACAGTCTTGAGTTAAATTTTTAATACAAGTATATTTTTATTACAAACTACTATTATTTTAAGATATAATATAGGTGGTGTGACAATATGTAAAATTTTAATTGTTTCATCATATCATTCTGGTCCTTATTTTATAGTTAGAAAATGTTTCATTTCTAATATGGCATTGCCGATATTAGTTTACATCGTGAGTGTCATGGCTAATACTGTAAATTAACCAGCATCTATTATTTGTGTTGCTATGTAATTTAAGATTATTAGTATACGGCTGAGAGCATATAATTGCATATTTTAGAAAAACAATAATGGTCAATTGTGTAGTCGTTTATATATCATTTAAAATGGAAGATAATCTTTTAATAATTTAATATCTCACAATAATTTTATCGATTGCTTATCTAGCTTCCATCATGTCATCTAAGAGGAAGCTCTAACCACCATATAGTTTTATGATTTGGATTGGTCGTTTATACTCTCTCCTTCAAAAATTGTTGATTGGGTTTAGGCCAATAAATTTTTCCTTATTAGTCCATTCTATAAAACATTGTCTAAAATGGTAACAGAGAGCTCTACTAGTTTGATAACCTTTTGCCAATGTAAGTTAATAAGAATTATATTATTGCATTATGTGGTTTTTTTGTATGCATAATATAATAAATGATAAAATATGAAAATCAGAATATTTGTTCAGAGTTAGCAAATTTTAAAAAAGTATAATATATTAATATAAAACCCGGCGCCAAAGGCCCGCAAATTGGGGAGTATGGGGGGGGGGGGCTTCGCCCCCCATAATTTTTTTTTTAGTTGAGCCCCCTGAGATCGTGAAGGCTCGACGCCCCTGCTTTGTTTGCTCCAAACAATCAGTATGAGCTATACTTTTATCGGTTTCTCAGACGATTGCTGCTTCGGAGAGAAATTGGTCTTGTTTTGGAATAACCCATCCAAAATCGTATTAGATCTATTAATAAACGTGTGGAAAAGTATATTTCCATAAAATAGTATTTATAATTACAATATAAAATTATTGATACTTCAATTCTTGAAATTTTGGAATATGAATATATAACATCACTAGATAGTGATATCATTACAGAAGAAGTGAAGTTCAACCCATCATTCTCCGATTAATTAATTTCATATATCTAGTGTTGTTAAAAAGTCGAGTTCTACCGACTACGACTCCGAGTCGAAGTCGCAATAACTAGACTCAAAACTCAAGTCGAGTTTTGAGTCGATTAGTCGACTCATTTTTACGACTCGAGTTGTGAACTCAAGTCGCGACTCGAGTTCTTAACTTGAGTCATGAACTTGAGTTTCTATCTTGAGTCATGAATTTGAGTTTTGATCTTGAGTCATGAACTTGAGTTTTGATCTTGAGTCATGAACTCAAGTTATGAACTTGAGTCGTGAACTAGTCATAAACTTGAGTCGTGAACTCAACAGGTTATCTTAAATTTTATGAAACTCGATTACTTATATTAGTATTGTTAATTGGTTGGTTGTGTAATACCCAGACCTGGCGCTTGGCTCTAAAATTAGACTAAATCTGCTATGAGCACGAGGCCCATGTATCTTAAGTTATTTCTTATTGAACTTATTAGTTAAATATATGGTTATTACAGATAAATCGATAGATAATTAAAAGACCTATTGAATATGCAACAATTCAAGCGCCACTTTTCTATGAGTGAAGCTATTTCTACGTAAACGGAAATTTTAATAACATAAATAGAAAAAATAATTCCTAAAATTATATTTTGAAATAAATATGTTGCTCGTAGCATAAACTACTTCCTTTCCTATATTTATGAACTATTATTTTCCTGATTTTATTATATTTAAAATCATAAAAAATATATTTTTATTTTTATAAAAATATTAAATAATAAAATAAATGAAACAATGAATTTGTTGATCCAAAATTTTTTTTTATTTATTCGATTTTTTCATTGTAATTGATATTTACTAGGAAGGCAGGTGATCAAAAAGTAAAATATTTATTTATCATTTTATAAAAATTACTCTCTCTCATATTTACAATTTTTACAGCTATATATATATATTATTATTTTAGTACCATTTACATATTAACGTTTACGAAAATTAATATATTTTAAAAGGTCATTAAAAAAAGAAAAGATTTTTACAAAAGGTCATAAATTACAAAGTAAAAAATATTCAAATTATATATTAACATTTCCCCCTTTTTTTATGTCTTCTTTATTCAGTTTCTTATCTTCACTTCCAGTCACTCGTTTCTCAATTGCTCCATTAGTCATTTGTTCGTATATCTTTAGATTGTTTGTTAAACCATCTGATTATCGTTTGTTGAATCGATTATCGAACATCATGAAACATCGTTGTTGCACATCATTGTTGAAACGTCGTTGGTTGAACATTGCTTGTTGATTTGCTGTTTGTATTGATCATCCCATTTCTCTTTCAAAATTTTATATATATATTTTTTACAAAATTTTATTTATTTATAACAATCATTTTCTATGTCGTAGGTCATATTCTCGCTTTTGAACTTGACTTTGAATTTTCGAATTATGAACTTGAACTTGACTTTTCGAATTTTGAATTTTGAACTTGTTCACTTCTTCCACCTCTAAAAAATTTTTTTCTCCTTTGTAGAATTTCCATTTGATATTTTGTTGTTGTTTAGCCTCAGTCATATCTTTTCATTAATTTTAACATGTTATCCTTATCATCAAGTCATTCGCTTGAACATCATCTTCACACTAGCTTGTTCATCTCGTTATTTATTATCATTTTTATCAATGTTTGTAAATATATATTATGATCAATATATCTCAAATAAAATAATTTTGGAATTGAAATGATAATGGAATAAATAATTTATCAGCATCATTCATAAGAATAAGAATCATGGAATATAGAATAATAGAATATTTGGAATTGTTTCATTTTATATTATAATTTTTTATTTAATTATTTTTATTTTTAAATTTTACTCCTTTATTTTTCAATTTAAACACTTTTTTTATATCATTCAACTTGTTCTTTATACCAAAATTTCTCTTTCTCCTTCCATTTTTAACATACGATCTCCATATCGTACTCTTAATCTCTCTTTCAACATCACGATATTTAATCACCTTTGTTTTAATTTTCTTTTCCAAAGTTTTTTTAAGTTTTTTATTAATTATAAAATTTTTTATTTTATTATTTTCTTCAATTTTTATTTCATTATTATTTTTAATAACTATTATTTCTTCAATTGTTATCATATGATTTATTTCTTCTAATTTATAAGAATTTATTTCTTTTTTAACATTTGGTATTAATTTACATAATTCAATTTTATTCAAGTTATTATTATGATATTTATAATTATAATTTTCATGCTTTTTATTGTAATATGTATCTTCATAATCTTTACTATCTACTTTCTATTTTCCTCGATTATATTTTTATTAAGTATGTTCCGAAAAACTTTTATCCACGTCCTTCCCAGAATTGCAATTTTGTCATTTTGGACTACAAAAGCATCTAAGTTTTGAGTTTTGTCTTCATATCTCACTTTTATTTTAACGATTCCTAGCACCTCTATTCTTCTCCCATCATACCAGTCAGATTCGTATCCGATTTATTCAAGACTTTGATTCCTATCTTTTTAGCAATATTAATCGGCAATATCGAAAATCGTGACCCGGTGTTGATCTGCATGTCTACCGGTATATCGTTAAGGTATATCGTAACTTTGTAATCATCATTTGCCTTGTCATCATCATCCATTCTATTTACGTCAAATCTGTATGACTGATTATTGTTCTGATTATTATTGTATCTAGGTATGTATCTCGATTCGTTCTGATGTCTATAATATCTATAATTATTTTCATTATATTTGTAATTATCATTATTATTATATCTATAGTTATCGTAGTAATTATTTTTATTGTTAAATCTTGTAAAATTATTATACGGTCCTGGCCCATTATACCCCCTATCATTATCATAAACTCTAGAATTATAATTGTTTCTATATCTTGGTTCATAATTATTTGTGTGTCTCGAATCTTCATAATTATCGTATCTCGGTTTCCACTGATATCTAAGTACGTGCGACTTCATCCCTTTATCGTGCTCATCGTATTTCATCATCCTTAATTTTTTTTACTAAATAATCTTCTAATTAATCTATTAATTTTATTTTATCATTATTGTCTTGTTTTAAATATTTCATCATTAAAATTTTATTATATTTATTTTTAATTTTATATTTTAATCATCTCTTACGTATTTTTAGAATAATATTAAAATCATTTTCCATAATCCTCTTTCGTCTAGCTTCACCATTTCAATATAATTTGTAGCGTTTTAATTCGCTGCCACCATGATATTTACTAGAAGGCAGGTGATCAAAAAGTAAAATATTTATTTAATTTATCATTTTATAAAAATTACTCTCTCTCATATTTACAATTTTTACAGCTATATATATGTGTATATTATTTTAGTACCATTTACATATTAACGTTTACTAAAATTAATATATTTTAAAAGGTCATTAAAAAAAGAAAAGATTTTTACAAAAGGTCATAAATTACAAAGTAAAAAATATTTAAATTATATATTAACAGTAATTATAAAATTTAACTCATACATATGATTTATAAAGATTTAAATAAATAAAATAAAAATAATTTCAAAGCGGAGTTGAAAAAATAAAATAAATAAAACAATGAATTAGATGCAAAAAAAATTTAAAAAATCCCCCACTCCTTAATTAGGTGCCAGATAGGTGATTTGGTTTTTTATTATAAAATTAATTTCTTTTTTTTTATTTAAGATTTTTTGAAATATTAAATAATTTTTTATAAAAAAATGTATAATATTGCCTATAAATTTTTAAAGGAGATGGAAATGGAAGTTAAATTTATAGGAAATGTTACTAGAAACTTCTTTATTTCCAAACAGGATTAATTTTAGAAATTGATTTTTTCCATTCATGTTATCAAAATTTCCGTTAAAAAGAATTTAAAAATCTTAAAACTTAGTTTGGTAATCTAGCAGATATTTTTCTCTTAATATTGTATAAAGTTAAAAATAAAATGTTAAGATCCAGACATGCCCATTAAGTGCAATGCTAAAAAAAAATTTTCACGAACAAATATGAGTAACCATATTTATTTTTTATTCCCAGTCAAATTAATATACACCATATAATGGTAGTTAAAACTATATTTATTTGATACCCATCCATTATCATATCAATATTTGATTTTGATAAAATCATTCCTGACCTACGTAGAAATAACCTCACTCATCGAGAAGTGGCGCTTGACTTTTTGCCTATTCAATAGGTATTTTAATTATCAATCATTTATCTCTAATAACCATATATTTATATACTATAATAAGTTCAATAAGAAATAACTTAAACTAAAATATATGGGCCTGAACCACGGATCTGTGATCGGGGTTCGTGCTCATAGCAGATTTTTAGAGCCAACCAACCAATTAACAACATTATATAAGTAATCAAGTTTGTTGAGTTCACGATTCAAATTCATAACTCGAGTTCACGACTCGAGTTCTTAGATCGAGTTCACGACTCGAGTTCATAGCTCGAGTTCACGACTCGAGTTCATAGCTCGAGTTCACGACTCGAATTCATAGATCGAGTTCACGACTCGAGTTCACGACTCGAGTTCACGACTCGAGTTCATAGATCGAGTTCACGACTCGAGTTCATAGCTCGAGTTCACGACTCGAATTCATAGATCGAGTTCACGACTCGAGTTCACGACTCGAGTTCATAGCTCGAGTTCACGACTCGAGTTCATAGCTCGAGTTCACGACTCGAGTTTTCACGACTCAAGTTTATGACTAGTTCACGACTCAAGTTTAGTCTGGATCTTAACATTTTATTTTTAACTTTGTACAATATTAAGAGAAAAATATCTGCTAGACTACCAAATTAAGTTTTAAGATTTTTAAATTCTTTTTAACGGAAATTTTGATAACATGAATGGAAAAAATCAATTCCTAAAATTAATCGTGTTTGGAAATAAAGAGGTTTCTAGTAACATTTCCCAAAACCGTTTGAAAAAAAACGTTATATATGGAAATTATCTCATATAATTTTGCCTAAGCTCTTCCTGATTTAAATTGAGGTAATTAAGAGACAAATTCTGAGGATTAAGATGTTTAATTGATATATTTTTAAAAAAAACCAAGAATTTATGAACCCCAAAATATTTTTCTTCTCAAAAAATTGTGTCCTGACCTTCGGTATATCGCGTATGCCTTATTCACTAAAATTTATATACATTTTAAGAATTTTTGTAATTTATTAATTTCTTCAAAACAGTAACTAGTTCGAACCAGGGCCTGTCTATTAAAATAAATTATAACTAATATTTTTATTTTATTTATTTAAATCTTTATAAATCTTATGAGTTAAATTTTATAATTACCATAAAAAAATCGAATAAATAAAAATATTTAGATATAAAAAAATATTTTAATATAAAAAAATATCGTCAGTTCAATCTTCATTTGCCAAATCTTTTTCTTCAGGAAAGCTTTAAAATAAATATAAAGATATATTGAAAGAATTAAAAAATCATTAAATTTTACCAATTTTTTAAGAGAGGGCAAGTAAAAGTCGTTTAAAATTTACCAAAACATTATTCGGACTAATTATATATGTTAATGGTCTAAACACAATCACAACAAAGTATGTAATAATATTTACATTATTCCAATAGATCTACGTCCCAACAACTCAGGCACAGTCATTCTTTGAGGGTTTCTGAAGCCATTCTATTCCTTTTTTTAGTCATACAATCAACAGCTTTACTGAAGGTCCTCTCACTTGCTACACTTGTAGATTGTTGAGCTAAATAGTCTCTAATTAACGCCAAAGTGGGATATATGGTATCGTTCGTTGCCCACCAATCCAAGATATTTGTCGATGCTGGCGCAACGGGTTTCTTAAGATATTCCACGATCTCATCTCTCATGGGGTCTGGATTATCGATAGCATCTCTGAAAATAAATATAAAAATACAAGGTTAATTAAATTTCTAAGTATTTATATTTACTTTCGCAGCTTATTATATTATGCATAATAACTGAGTAGGGTTGTGAATCAATGTGGTCTGTAAATTCATATACCGTTGCTTGATATGCTGGCCAGGAATAAGCATTGTGTATTTGTTTAAATTCTTCGTCATATTTATTATTTAAGATAGATTTTAGCTCCGTGAAGTTGGCCGAACGATTGGAAGCACTAACGATGAATCATAATGTCATTTTTTAGTGCTTCGTTAGTGCTTGTTAGTGCTTCAATCCGTATAGTAGCCGAATTCAAGGAAAAAATGTTATAAGCAAAAATAAAAATTTGTGCCAACTTCACGCTTAAAAGTCGATTGGAAGCACTAACGATGAAACTTATATCATTCTTTATTGCTTCGTTAGTAGAGGTTAGTGCTTCAATCCATTTTGTAGCCGAATTTATGAATAAAAAGTTATTCACGAAAAAAACAAAAATAAACAAATATTGGCGACGTGCCAAAACAAAAACTAGAGTAGTACTTAACATCCGGTTTTCGTCATTATTTAGTGCTTAATTAATGTATTTAAATTCCATTATTAATTTAGTTAACCGCCATATGGAAAAAAAGTTATTAGCTAAATAAAAATTATGACGTCACGATTTAAGCGTGAAGTTGGCCGAACTTTTGGAAGCACTAACGATAAAACTTATATCATTCTTTAGTGCTTCGTTAGTAGAGGTTAGTGCTTCAATCAGTTCCGAAGCCGAATTTAAGAATAAAAAGTTATTCACGAAAAAAACAAAAATAAATAAATAATGGCGACGTGCCAAAACAAAAACTGAAGTAGTACTTAACATCCGGTTTTCGCCATTATTTAGTGCTTAATTAATGTATTTAAATTTCATTATTAATTTAGTTAACCGCCATATGGAAAAAAAGTTATTAGCTAAATAAAAATTATGACGTCACGATTTAAGCGTGAAGTTGGCCGAACTTTTGGAAGCACTAACGATGAAACTTATATCATTCTTTAGTGCTTCGTTAGTAGAGGTTAGTGCTTTAATCAGTTCCGTAGCCGAATTTAAGAATAAAAAGTTATTCACGAAAAAAACAAAAATAAACAAATAATGGCGATATTCCAAAACAAAAACTATAGGAGTACTAAACATCCGGTTTTCGCCATTATTTAGTGCTTAATTAGTATAAAAAAAAAGTTATAAGCTAAATAAAAACTATGACGTCACGATTTAGGCGTGAAGTTGGCCGAACTTTTGGAAGCACTAACGATGAAACTTATATCATTATTTAGTGCTTCGTTAGTAGAGGTTAGTGCTTTAATCAGTTTTGTAGCCGAATTTAAGAATAAAAAGTTATTAGCAAAAAAAATAAAAATAAACAAATAATGGCGACGTGCCAAAACAAAAACTATAGGAGTAATATACATCAGGTTTTCGCCATTATTTAGTGCTTAATTAGTAAATTTGAATTCCGTAATTAATTTGGTTAACCATCTTTATAAAAAATTGTAATACACTAAGGATTATGAAAATATATAAAATTATAAAATATGTAAAACCTAAAAAAATTATAATTTATAATTATATAATTAAAAATAAAATTCTATAATTGAGCCCTCAAAAATGAACCATAATTGTGTCTAAAAATTTCTATTTTAATTTTTTGTCGAATAAAAAGGAATTCTCTTGGTTCATTTGTGAAAAGTCGTATGTTATTACGCAGATTTTTTAAAAACATAAATGTTGAAGGCAAAAAATGCCCGTTAGTAGAAGTCACTACTGGAATGAATATGAAGTTTTTAAATTTTTGTATTTGTTTGTCTTTTTAATTTCTGCCTGTGTTATTAAATTGAAATTTATGTTTGAAGGGTATGATGAGACATACGTGTAGTCCCAATGAGTGATTTGCCGAGGGCCCAAGGTATGGTTGTCATACCATCAGGTCTTAAACCATCTACTTGAGATAAATTTGATGGTTCAAGATTGTTTGTAATGTGTGCAGCTGTTAGGCTTTTATTTATTATATGGTTTACAGCGGAGTGTTGATTTATTAATCACATGTGGGGAATTCTGTGGTTAATTTTTTATATTACTCAAAAAATTTTGATTACTTGTAAATTTTTATAGTATGTAACACATTTCCATAATGTGAAACATTCTTATATAGTTAAATAACTTTCCATAATTATTGTAAAAAACATTTTGATTTTGATATAATTTTTTTTTTAAAAAAAATTTTTAATAAAACTTTAATAAAGACGAACGTCAAATTTATGAATCGAATATAATTTTTTAATGTTTTGGTCTAAAATTTTCTTAGGCGTCGAGAAAGGTGTCAGAAAATTTGAAGGATTAATATGTCAGTAATTTATCGAATCAGGAACTTTCAGAATTCCTACATAAGTATTAGTGATCTGCATCGGGCCTAATTTTTCAAGCCCGGCGCGGTCCGAAATTTTTTTAAAAAAGTTTTGCCGGTCTGGCCCGAACCAGAAATTTTTTTAAAAAAATTTAACGACCCGGCCCGGTCATCCCCGAATTTATTTAAATATAGCAAATAATTTTTAAAATTACTCAAAATAAAAGACATATGTTATATGTTGTCTAGTTTCTATAAATAAAATCAAATATTTTTATTTAAAAAAAAAATTTAATATATAATTGATAAATTTAGATATATTTAATAAAATTTCTAGGCCCAACCCTACCCGGCCCTTTTTTAAAAAATATTAGGCCCGAACCCGATTTATTTTAAAAAAATTAACGGAATTTAAATATACTAATTAAGCACTAAATAATGGCGAAACCTGGATGTATAGTACTCCTATAGTTTTTGTTTTGGCCCGTCGCCATTATTTGTTTATTTTTATTTTTTTTGTCAATAACTTTTTAATCTTAAATTCGGCTACAGAACTGATTAAAGCACTAATCTCTACTAACGAAGCACTAAAAAATGATATAAGTTTCATCGTTAGTGCTTTCATAATTTTCTAGCCGAAATTTGACCTCTAAAAATTTCTTTATCATTTTACAATTTTTTCATATGACGGTTAACAAAATTAATAACGGAATTTAAATACACTAATTAAGCACTAAATAATGGCGAAAACCGGATATTTAGTACTCCTATAGTTTTTGTTTTGGCACGTCGCCATTATTTGTTTATTTTTGTTTTTTTCGTGAATAACTTTTTATTCTTAAATTCGGCTACGGAACTGATTGAAGCACTAACCTCTACTAACGAAGCACTAAAGAATGATATAAGTTTTATCGTTTATGCTTCCAAAAGTTCGACCAACTTCACGCTTAAATCGTGACGTCATAATTATTTAGCTAATAACTTTTTTTTATAATGCGGTTAACTAAATTAATAATGGAATTTAAATACATTAATTAAACACTAAATAATGGCGAAAACCGGATGTTTAGTACTCCTAAAGATTTTGTTTTGGCACGTCGCCATTATTTGTTTATTTTTGTTTTTTTCGTGAATAACTTTTTATTCTTAAATTCGGCTACATAACTGATTGAAGCACTAACCTCTACTAACGAAGCACTAAAGAATGATATAAGTTTCATCGTTAGTGCTTCCAAAAGTTCGGCCAACTTCACGCTTAAATCGTGACGTCATAATTTTATTTAGCTAATTACTTTTTTTTATAAGGCGTTAACTAAATTAATAATGGAATTTAAATACATTTATCAAGCACTAAATAATGGCGAAAACCGGATGTTAAGTACTACTCTAGTTTTTGTTTTGGCACGTCGCCAATATTTGTTTATTTTTGTTTTTTTCGTGAATTTATTTTTATTCATAAATTCGGCTACAAAATGGATTGAAGCACTAACCTCTACTAACGAAGCACTAAAGAATGATATAAGTTTCATCGTTAGTGCTTCCAATCGATTAAGCGTGAAGTTGGCACAAATTTTTATTTTTGCTTATAACTTTTTTTCCTTAAATTCGGCTACTATACGGATTGAAGCACTAACGAAGCACTAAAAAATGACATATGATTCATCGTTAGTGCTTCCAATCGTTCGGCCAACTTCACGTAGCTATAGATTTTGGCATATATCTTTGTTTTGTTTTGGGATCTAGGAAGCTAGATATGTAATTTGTAAGGGTACCAAATAAGCCTTCGTAGGCTTTACATTTGGTCAGCATTAATTTAGCTGCCTTTTTGATATCATCATTAGCATGTGAATTAAATGTTTCATCTAAGAAATTCCCTATCGAAGCGACGAATAAAGCCGCCGTCCCAATAGTTGTATTTTCCGAAGAAACTTCACAAGTAATCTTGAAAAATGGTTTAAGGAAGTTTTCAATTTCCTTTAAATATCTTTCCTCATTGATATTAAGATAAAATTCATATTTGGGTAGACATTCTTCCCCTAATCGTTTAATAGCCTCTAAATTCTTTAAAATAAAATATATTATATAAATAACATTTAAGATTATGGTTAAATCACTTTATTTATTGTAGAAATCATGAGATACTTAGAATTATCTCGAAATTTCTGAAGGCACAAGATTACCACTCGACGTAGTAACTAGGTGACTAAAAACTCGACTTGAGTTTTAAGTCGATTTTTTGACTAAAAACTCGACTTGAGTCGTAGTTAAGCCGACTCGGATGAGCCGTTTAACAACACTACATATATCTATTGCCATCATTATAATTTCAAGTAATAAATAAAATTTTATACATCAAAAATTAATATTTTGCAGTTTAACATCTTTTTGGTTTTTACTCTATTTAATATATTTAGTTTATTGGAGTCAAGCATATCTCAGTTTAGGCTAATAGAATTTACTCTTTGTAAAAAATAATATATCCGATAATATAATTGCTCCAACAGAAAAAAAAATATTAGATGTGCCTGTTATAAATCCTCTGTTTTTTCTAAATTATATTTATAGGCAAAAAGTTATGAAGCTTGGCTCTGCCTGAAGTCACAAAAGTCTAGCTTGCTCTCAGGACCTAAACTTCAAGCCGGGCCGTGCAAAATTTTTACTAAGATTTCCAGGCCAAAAATTTGAAGTGTTTTTATTTTTAAAGCGAATTATAACACAAATATTTATCATTTTACAGGGGCGTTACTAGTCTTTATAATCTCAAGAGGCTTACTTAAAATTATTTTCGAAATTATCTTTGTTTTTAGCTAACATTTACCAAAATTAACTTCTTTTTTTTTACATTTTCAAAATTATCTCTTTTTTTAGGCTATAAGTTTCAAAATTATATTTAGTATTTCAAATTTTTAATGGACCCTTCAATTTTTTTAGGAGACTCGAGTAGTATTATTAAAACGCCCGACTTGGATCGCTTTTTAAAAAGAACCCAATTAAGATTTTAGTCAAAATAATATTCTGTAAGCCTCAAAATTATCAACCACAATTTTATTTTGGTTATAACCTTAATCGGGCCATTTTTAAAAATCGACTCGATTAGGACTTTTTAACAACACTAGCCCCCCCCCCCAATGACGCTACTGTCATTTTATATCATAAAAAATTATTAATGGCCGGGCAGGACAAATACTAGGAAATATATTGTAGGGAAGCTTAAAATGATTATGGTACCCGAAAATTCAAGATGGTTTAGGCCGAGCACACCTACCTAGTGTTGTTAATCGACTGAGTCGAGTCGACTTAGTCGAAAACTGAGTCTAAGTATTGGGTCGAAAAAATCCAAACTGACTTGAGTTATGAACTCGAGTCGTGAACTCAAGTCGACTCAAGTCGTGAACTCAAGTCTACTCAAGTCGTGAACTCAAGTCGTAAACTCAAGTGGCGAACTCAAGTCTATATACTTGAGTCGACTAGGGACGAATATTTTTATAAACATGAGTCGTCGACTAGAGGACGAATATTTCAAATTAATTATTAATAATTAAGATTTGTTCTGTTTTTTACATTTTTTTATTTTAGACTTCCAACTTGAGATTTAAATAGGAATAATATACTTTAGTCAACTAGAGGACGAATAGTTCTATGAACTTGATTCGACTAGAGGATGAATATTTCAAATTAGTTATTATTAATTAAGATATTTGTTGTTTATTACTTTTTTTATTTTAGACTTCCAACTTTAGTTGCAAATAGGAATTATATACTTGAGTCGACTAGAGGACGATAAGTAATCGCCCGAGTGGTTTGAAAGGAAATTTTATCATGTCCTCGCTTAATATTAATGGTTTAATGAATAAATTAACGATTTTTCTAAGACTCATGGTTGACGAAAAAATGGATGTGATCGCGATACAGGAGACCCACTCAAAAGATAATAATATGGCTACCTTTAATAACTTTGAAATGTATAGTTCTGGCACCACTTCCAATAATTGGTCGGGGGTTGCTTTCTTTATCAGCAAAAGATTATGCAAATACGTGGATAAATTTGTGCCCATTTCTGAGAGATGCTGTTTACTATACCTCAATACCTGCTTCAGGCAAACAATCTTAGTTAATGTCTATGCCCCACCTAGAAGAAACGAACGGCTCGCATTCCTTGATGACCTCGAAAACATTGTAAACTCTCTTCCTAGGAGTCGTAATTTGATAATCCTTGGGGATTTAAATACTAGGATCGGAAAAGATGACTCCTTTATTAGAGATGGGGTAATTGGGAATGCAGCTCTCTCTCAATTAAACAGTGATGACAATAGAAAGTTATTGGAGATGTGCAGGAGTATAAACCACAAGGTCGAAAATACTTTCTTTTCACACAGCGAATTGAACACCCTAACCTTCAGTAGAAATAATATCAAATCTCAGATCGATTTTATCATCTCGAACATCCATAGCTGGTTCGTCGATGTAAAAGTAATGCCAAATATTAATATTTCTGATCATAAATTAATCAGAGCCAGTATCACTGTGAAAAATTTATGGGGAAACTCTCGGCGTCCTTCTCTTCAGCCCCAGCCTAGATACCTGTCCTGGAAGAGGAATGCAACACACCTGCAACTCCCTGCAGTCAAACTACAGCTCGATCTAATCTTAAATGATATGGAGGCAACTTTCTTATCCTCGTCGGAGTCTCAATCTGTCGAAGAATGTTGGGCGTCTTTCAAAAACAACTTGTTTGATGCCTGCAATCATCTCCCTAACATCAACATTTCTCCACCAAGACAGGAATAGCTATCTGATGACACCATTCGCATGATAGCTCAACAGAGCGCGATGGTCACTTATGGACCTCAATTCATAGACTCCTAAGGAGAGATAGAAGGATCTTTATTGCTAAAAAGGCTTTTGAGATAGACAGGGATATGAGGGAGAAAAGAACTTTTGACGCGTACAAGAAACTAAATTACTTTTGTAAAGCCAAAGTGTTCAAGACACTTCCAACTATAAGACTGGATGGTAATAAGTTAATTACTGACCTCGACGAACAGATGGCGTTATGGCTGGACCACTATATGGGAGTCTTTGATTCTAGGAGGCCTACCTTAATCCCATCCACTAGTCAAAGTGTTGGACAATTGGACGCAAACTTTTCATTGGCTGAAATTGTGGCCGCTATTAAGAAGCTTGGGAATAATAAATCTCCGGGTACGGATAACGTTACAGGAGAACATCTGAAAGCAGCTCCCTTAATGATCTCTCGGTTCTTACTGCCTTTGTTTAACAAGATATGGTTGACTGGGATGATGCCAGCGGATTGGAAGACTATCTTTTGCAACTTCCCGAAAATTCCAAATCCATCTAAATTCAAGGATTATAGAGCCATCGCTCTCACGTCTATTGCATCAAAAGTTTTTATGGTTCTTTTAAAAAACCGCATTCTTTCCTCTACACCAAACCTTTTGTCTAAATACATTTGTGCTTACCGTCCAGGTAGAAATATAAACGAACCAATATTAGCTTTAAAGATTATAATGCAGAAATGTCAGAAGTATAAATTACCTTTTTACTTTATTTTTATCGACTTTAAACGTGCTTTTGATAATGTTAACCATGATGCGCTTTGGAAGATTTTAACCGAATGTGGCATTGACTCTAATATTATAAGGATCCTTAAAACACATTATAGTAGTCTTTTTGCCTCCTTAAAAATCAATAATAAGGTTTCTCCATCTTTTAGGACAAAAAAAGGGGTAAAACAAGGATGTGTTCTTTCCCTGCTATTGTTTAATATACTTATGAATAAAATCATAGTAGATACGCTGGCTACTGCGAATCTCTTAGAATTAAGATCCAGTCAGTCTTTTTTCTTGGAAAATAGGGTGATATCTTATGCTGACGACATAGTTTTGATAACAAAAAGTTTGGAAGAAACCCAAAATTTGATCGCTATATTAAACTCCTTTAGTCTTAAGGTTGGCTTGGATATTAACTTTGATAAAACAGTGATAATGCCCTCGTCCCAGGCGCCTCTTTTGAATAATTTGGTGGTGGGGGGAAAGTTGGTTAAGGTGGTAGAATCTTTTAAATATCTAGGTGTGACCATTGACAATAAAGGTAGTTGTAAAGAAGAACTAAAAATTCGTTTACAAAATGCTAGGGCGGCTTTTTATAAATTTTTTAAACTGTGGAAAGCTAGAGAGATATCCGTTTTCACAACTCAGTATTTTCAACTCAACCATCATCCCGATTCTCTTTTATGGCGGTGATACATGGGAGATTACCAAAACCGAAATTAGGAAATTACAAACGTTTGTAAATAAATGTCTTAGAATAATAAATGGAATCTTCTACCCTAATATTATCTCAAATGAAAACCTTTGGAAGAAGTCTAACCATACCCAGGTTCACGTGTCTTTAAAAAAGAAACGTCTTACTTTCTTTGCCCATATTTTGAGAAACCATAGCAACAATAGCCTCGTTATTGATGCCATTAATTGGTTATACTCCTTTAATGGGAAAACATATTGCAAATATAAGACATTATGGTTCTACAGAGCCTTGAAGGGCATAATGGATCTAAACTTAAATTTGAAGCAGTTCCTAAGGCTAAATAAAAACAAAAAATCTATAAAAAAATTACTAAAAATTAAATCGAACTACCTAAACCTCTCATAATTTTTTTTTTTTCTGTTTTTTCAGGTTATTTAATTTCTTCATCTCTCAATTTTACCTCTTGATTTTGTCTTTCACCTTTTCTGTGAATTACTTACTTCACTGACTTTAGCTTTTATTTATCTTATTGACTTAATGTACTAATTTAAATCAGTCCGTCCCATATTTTTAATTACATATACGTTGTACTTCTATGCATTCCCATTATATGAGTTAAGATATATTAATGACATTTTTGAGGAATAGTTTGTGATTTGCGTTTCCTACGTGGGATAAAATTTTTCTTTGGCTCTTTCTAACTTAGTTTTTGGGTATGTTTTTATAATTTTTCCATAGTTTTTGAGTTTGTAATGCTTCTGGGGTAGAGGGTATCCTCTTTTGTTTATGAGACATTTATTTGTTAATAGTAATCTGTTTCTTTTCTTTTCTTTTCTTTGCTTTTATTTTAATTTATTTTATTTATTTATTTTTCTCTTCCCTAGTTTCTTTGGTCTCTCTACATGTCCGCCCCCTCCATAGACTAATATAGGAATAGTGGATGTGTCCTCAGTCTAGAAATTACCGATTTCTCTCTTATCTTTCATACTTTTGTATACATTTAAAAGTTTCCACTCGCCTTTGTATCCTAATTTCTCTCCTTCTTTTGTAACTACTTCCATTATTAAGTATATTTCTTAAATACATTGTGACTACATTTACCCTGTTTCTAACTATAAGTTTTTGAAGTGTTTGCTTGTTTTTCTTGGGAAAAATAAGGAAAAAAAAAAACTTTTTTCTTTTATTATCGCTAGTTAACTAGATCTAACGTCTTTAACTTTTTCAAAACATTACATCTTAATTGAAGTCTACATATAATACATTGGTCGTTGCCAGTGTTTCTTCTTGTTTTTATTTTTATGATCTTTATTTATTTAGGAGTGGCAAGAGTTTAGCCTTGTTTTACTCCTTTTTACCTTGGAGGTAGGGGATTTTCTTCGTCATTGATTTCGAAGCACAACATGTATTAGTGGTTTTCTGGATCTGGAAGATGTTGGGGGTCTTCCCTTTTCTGACAAAGCTGCATGGTTAACATTAACATTATCAATAGCTCTGTTATAATTTACAAATGTAAAGCAGAAGGGGGTTTGTACTTAGTTTTTCTGCGTGATTATTTTTCTAACTTAATTTTTGGCTCCAGTGTTTTCTTTTCTTGGCCTGTATATACTTATGTATTTTTTGGGGGGAAGTTTTCGGTGTGGGTGATATGCTTGTGGTTTTTGAGTGAACCAAAAATTTTTTTTCCATGCTATAGGATGTGATGGCTATAGCTCAATAACCCTTTTAATTTCTGTGGTCTTAGTTTTTTTGGGTAGTTACGTAGGTAGAATTTGATCCATACCACTGCAGTAGTTCCGCTCTCCCATATTTTATTAAATGAGGGCAAATAGGTAGCAATATTGTTATAGGTGCTATTTTTTGGTTTTTCTACTGTGATATTATCTAGCCCCGGAGCTTTGCTTTTTCTTAGTGTTTTTTTTCTTAGTCTTTGTCCACTTGTTATTTCATTTATGGAGAAACCAGCCAGTCGACAGGGGGGTGGCGAGGTTTGTAAATATGTTTTGTGGGTAGAGTCTTTCCGTGAGTGATAGACTATCATATAACAATCAAGCCATAATGCCTTTTGTTAATCCTGGCTAACAATTACTTTTCCATTTCCTAAAACTTACGGAGCTGGTTCCTATTTCTGCGTCATAGTTTCCTTTCTCTCATATCTTTATCATTATCAAAGACCTTTTTCGCTATATAATCTATCTATCACTCCATAGAGTATTTTGTTTCTCTGGAAAAAGGAAAAAAAAACCGTTGTTGTGTGGTGTTCGTTGCTGGATAGTAATAAACCGATTACTGACTAGTTTTTGCCTATTCACTGGAATTTTCACCTAGTTAAACAATTTGCGGTAAACCCATTTAGCTTTTCCTTATTTTCATGAATAAATTCTAATCTCAATTGATATGAACACATTCTCAATTATTGTTAGTAACTATTAAGGCTTACATTAGATGTTAAACTTAAAATTAGCCACCACCCACCCTTAAAGTAATTAAATTATTTTGGCAGTTCATGGGTATAGGCTTTTGTTTTGCCCATTTCTTTTTGTTTATTAGCCTATAGACGTTTAAGCAACAGTTCTCGGACTGTTGCGCGTACAAGTACGTGCGGCTTGCCCACAAACGTGTGAAGGGCTCCTCATTTTTTTCTCCCCTTAATTAACTATCCAGTTTGATGGATTTTTGAGGAAAACCTAGCGTAGCTCTGTTGTATCCACAACCAGAGGGCGAAAACGCTTTTATCACGTATCACGTAAATTAATTCCATAATAAAAGTATTTATTTTTTGTTTAAATAATTTCATTCCCAAGTTAAAATTAAATATAAACCCTCTCCCTCCCTCTTTTCTTTACTTTATTATTTATATTGTTTATAAAAAAAATATAAGAATTTTAAATTTTCATTTGATAAATTTTTTGGAGAATTTTCTTATAAATAATCCAGAGTTTTACAAAAATCTTCAAATAAAATTTTGAAGATTTTTTTCGCCCAAAATTTTGAGGAAAAAATCTTTGAAAAGATCAATTTTTTGCGAAGATTTTTTCGCTAAAAAAAATTAAAAAATATTTTTTGTAAAAAAATCTTCTATAATTTTGAGAAAATATTTTGAGAAAATATTTTGAGAAAATATTTTGAGAATTTTATAATAAAATAAAATCTTTTGTAAGGAAATCTTTATTAAAACATTTTTGAAATTTTGATCTTAAAATTTTTTGGTAAATTCTTTAAAAATAAAATTTTTGATATATATATTTTTTTTTTATTTTATGTTAATGAAAATATTTTTTTTGAATAGGTTGTAAATGTGAGAATTGGAAATAATACCGACTGCATTTTTTTTAATATTTGGAATATAATAATGATTATTTTAAAAATGTTATGTCATAATTTTAATGTTTTATATTTAATGTAAACTATAAAAGTGACAATTGTCATAATACTCATCTCAGAACCTTTAAAAATAATTATAATTAAAAAAGGCTAGTTGAGCATGTTTTGAGATGGTTTCAGTGATTGTAAAGCATATAAAGGTGACAATTGTCATAATACTTATTTCACATATGTTTTAATTGAAAATAGAGAAAAATGATTAATTCAAACATGAATTAATATTTAATGTGTAAACTATAAAAGTGACAATTGTCATAATATTCATATCAGAACCTATAAAAATAATTTTAGGTATTAAATAGGCAAGAAAAAATTTTTTGAGCACGTTTCGAGATGGTTTTAATGATTGTAAAAATTGTCACAATCGTTATTTTTGAACTTTTTTAAAGCAAGTAGATAAAAATTTATTAAATATAAAATTAAATGTGGATGTACCATAGAAAAGTGACAATTGTCATAATCGTTATTTTTAATTTATTTTGAAGCAAAAGGGTAAAATTATATATTGTAAACCTGTTAAATTAAAATTTCAGTGAATATGTACCATAGAAAAGTGACAATTATCATAATTGTTATCTGAACTTTTTTGAATTAATAGGTAAAAATATATATTGTAA
Source organism: Gordionus sp. m RMFG-2023 (assembly GCF_954871325.1). Taxonomy (NCBI): domain Eukaryota; kingdom Metazoa; phylum Nematomorpha; class Gordioida; order Chordodea; family Parachordodidae; genus Gordionus; species Gordionus sp. m RMFG-2023. Next base: position 16,874,658 of record NC_088775.1, read on the forward strand.
ACCTGTTAAATTAAAATTTCAGTGAATATGTACCATAGAAAAGTGACAATTGTCATAATCGTTATTTTTAATCTTTTTTGATTTTTTTTGAAGAAATTATATATTGTAAACTTATTAAATTAAAATTTCACTGAAGAGAAAAGTGAAAATTGTCTTAATCGTCATTTTTAATCCCTTTTAAATTTTTTTGAGCTTACAGGGTAAAATAATAAATTGTAAACTTGTTAAATTTAAATGTGGATGTACCATAGATAAGTGACAATTGTCATAATGGCCATTTTTAATCTTTTTTGAATTTTTTTGAAGCAAAGGGTAAAATAATAAATTATAAACATGTTAAATTAAAATTTAAATGAGGTTGTACTATAGAAATGTGACAATTGTCATAAACGTTTATTTTAATCTTTTTTGAATTTTTTTTAAGCAAAAGGGTAAAATTATATATTGTAAACATGTTAAATTAAAATTTCAGTGGAGATCTACCATAGAAAAGTGACAATTGTCATAATCGTTATTTTTAATCTTTTTTGAATTATTTTGAAGCAAAAATATAAAATTATATATTGTAAACATGTTAAATTAAAATTTAAATGAGGATGTACCATAGAAAAATGACAATTGTCATAATCGTTATGATCATTTTAGAATTTATTTGCTGAAACGAGCAGGTTTTTAGTTGAAGCCCGTCCATGGGCGGCCTAGCTTAATAATTTTAAAAAGTGCGAGCGAATCGGTTACAAAATTTTAACAATTAGCGGGCTAAAAAATTTTAACTTTAGTTTATTATTTTAAATCTATTAGGTAAACATTAAAAAGAATCTGTGAATATAATTCCCAGGAAATAAATTCCCATTTTTTAAGATATTAAAAATTAGTAAAATAGTCACTATCTCCGGTCCCTTAGATCTTTCTACATCTACATGTTGGTACCAATTAACATTATATTGTTTATTATTTATAATCTTTTAGATTTTTCCTCACAGGAAGAACCATCTTATTCTCAAAATATTTCAAATTCAGTTTTATTTGGTATAACAAATAATTCTTTACCCAATCAAATAAATTCTTCTACAATATACTCTGATACCTATCATAAACCACAAAAGAAATATAGCAATTGGAGTCAGGAAAAAATTGCAATAGCCATAAACAGAATTGAAATCTAAAATTATACAGCTAATAGAACGTAATAATGGATTTACGATAAAAAATATAGTGGAAAATTTACTACCTCATCTCATAATGAGTGATACGGGAATATCTATATAGATTCATTAAATCAATAGGATGGAGCTGAAAAAGGGTTGGAAAAGAACTCGAGAGACGGAATTCCCCAGATGTTATCAATATTTGTAAAGAATATTGATTAAAAATGTGAACATGTCATTTCAATATATATTCTATTTAGAATTCTCATGTCATTTCTTACTATGGATGAAACTCCCTCCTTCAAGGGGGAAAACGTATCGGTTTTGGGTACCATTACATCAATAAAATTTAAAGCTTACCTGGATGAATTATCATCCATTTTGCCGTTGAAATTAAGGATAATGCGCCCATATATAATAACACAAAATTTTCAAAATATAGTATATCTTGCACCAGAGAATAAAGTCATGAAATTATCAAATTTAAAATAAATATTGTTAACGCATTGTTATCGTATCGGAGGGCAAAATTACTAAAAAATAATCAGGGAGACCTTTGAATGAACCAATTAAGAAAAAAGTTCTATAATCTGCTATCAGATATGACAACATTACTTTTTTTCAATCTGGTGCCGCATCGCTGGCACCAGCAAATTTCATTTTTTTGAGATATTTTATTTTCTTTAATTCATAAGGCAAAACATTAAATAAAAATAAATAAAGGAGGGAGAGAGAGACAATGGGAAAAACGAAAAGAAAAGAAAATGCATTTTTTATATCTTCATTTAACATTTGATTTTTTATAAATATAAATAAAAAAAACATTAAATAAATGTATCCCACCCAAATTTATAAATGGGGGTTTTATTATAAAACAATTATTTTATTCATTTTTTTTATTTTATATAACATTATTAATTCCTGATTTTTTTTTTCAAAATATAATAAACAAGTAAAAAAAAATAAAAGGAAAAAACAAGAAAGTTAAACTTAAAATTAAAAATTACAAAATTATTTTTTTATATATAATGCAAAATAAAAAAAATAAGATGCAGAATTATTTAAATTATCTCAAATAATTCTTGCTGCTCCTTGCACCGAGGTCTCAGTTGAGAGAGCATTTAGTGCATTAGCACTAACTGTAACCTCTCTAAGGACAAGATTAGACAAAGATATACTTGATGATATTTTAATTATAAAGCTTAATCGTACATTGTTAAATAATGTGATATTTTAAATCATTATTTATATAACCTATTTCATTATAAAGTTATAGTTTACATTGAAATTTTAATAAATAAAAATTCATATATATGACTGATTTAGATGATAACAATATAAATAGATTTTTTGTATGAATAGTATAATCAGAGGGGGGCGTATTTTACTAGATATATCCAAATAGTAGTATCTAAGATCCAAAATTGATTTAAAAGATTAAAGAAAAAATATTTTTAAATTTGTTCCCAAAAATATCTTGTTTATATTGATGCATCTTTCTAGTTCAACTCCATTCCTGTTGGCTCAAAAAATTTAACATATATGATACTATTATCATCTGCCCAGAGGTTTAAGTGTTTCCCAACAAAATCATATTAACCTAATTTAAAAATAATGGATATGAGTAATGTGATAATTTCAAAATATATATATTAAAATAATTTCAAAAGGGAGTTGAGAATTAGATAAAAATTAAAAATGATAATTGTCACTTATCTATGGTAGATCTCCATTGAAATTTTAGTTTAACATGTTTACAATATATATTTTACCCATTTGCTTTAAAAAATTTTACAAAATTTTAAAAATAACGATTATGACAATTGTCACATATCTATGGTACATCTTCACTGAATTTTAAATTAAACGTATTTACAGCCTATATTTATACTTATTTGCGTCAAAAAATTTCAAAAAACTTTAAAAATAACGATTATGACAATTGTCACATATCTAGGGGAAATCTTCGCTGAAATTTTAAATTAACTGAAATTTTAATTTAACATATTTACAATCTATATTTTTACCTATTTGCGTCAAAAAAATTCTAAAAACTTTAGAAATAACGATTATGACAATTGTCTCTTTTCTATGGTATATCTTCACTGAAATTTTAATTTAACATGTTTACAATATATATTTTAACCATTTGCTTTAAAAAATTTCACAAAATTTTAAAAATAACGATTTTGACAATTGTCACATATCTATGGTACATCTTCACTGAATTTTAAATTAAACGTATTATTTACAGCCTATATTTTTACTTATTTGCGTCAAAAAATTTCAAAAAACTTTAAAAATAACGATTATGACATTTGTCACTTATCTAGGGGAAATATTAACTGAAATTTTAATTTAACATATTTACAATCTATATTTTTACCCATTATAGCGTCAAAAATAAACTAATATGTTTTAAAATACAGATTATGATATTTGTCATTTTTACAAAGGAACATCATCATTGAATTTATAGTTTAACATATTTATAATATAAATTATATTTTTACCCTTAGTACCAAAAATTTCAAAAATGTTAAAAAATAACATGACAATTGTCACATTAAAATATTATAAATAACATAAAAATTTAATACAAATATTTATAAATTATTTATAAATTATTTAAACTAGTTCTTTTAATATACTAAAAAAATAGATAATTTTACATAAATGATAAAAATAAACCTATAAAAGATTTCAACTAAAAGATTTATAATTCACAAAAATATTAATTAAAAAAGAAGATTTTAAATTCTTATCAATTCAATTTTTGCTTAAAAATTTGCATGAAAACCACTAATTAATTGTAACAAAAATAATATTATACACCTATTCGAAATATTCGTCCTCTAGTCGACTTAAGTTCTTGACTCAAATGGAAAACTCATGTTCTCGACTCAAATCGACTTGAGTGCATGACTCGAGTTGACTGGAGTTCACGACTTGAGTCGGCTTGAGTTCACGACCGTCGACTTGAGTTCACGACTTGAGTCAACTTGAGTTCACGACTTGAGTCGACTTGAGTTCACGACTTGAGTCGACTTGAGTTCACGACTTGAGTTCACGACCTGAGTCGACTTGAGTTCACGACTTGAGTCGACTTGAGTTCACGACTTGAGTCGACTTGAGTTCACGACTTGAATCGACTTGAGTTCACGACTCAAGTTCACGACTCAAGTTCACGACTCGAATTCACGACTAACGACTTCAGACTCTGAGTCGGAGTCGGGTGAACTCGACTTTTTAACAACACTACACCTACCCTTAGCCTATATGGAATTATATATCATGTCTAGAATTGACAGGCACTCGATCTTCAACTTTTAGCTCACCGCATATTACTTATTTTATGAAAAATTTTGCATATTCACGCCTTTTAAATTGGTATATAAAAGTAAAAGGTATATTTAATAATTATCAAATTATACAAGCTTTTTAAGTAAATTTATCATCGAAAATGGCAATGCATTCAAAACCTAAACTAATCAATCATGATAACTATACTGTACATATTTTGCCTGCACTTGAAGATAACTTTATGTATATCATAAATCAACATGACTCAAAAGATGCCATCGTTATCGATCCTGTGGATGCTGATTTAGTTTATGAAACAGTCAAAGATAGAAATTTAAATTTGTTGAGTATTTTGACCACACATCATCATTGGTATATTTAGATAGATATTTTTAACTAGGTTAATTATTTTCTAGGGATCATGCTGGTGGAAATGAGAAAATGTTGAAATTTTTACCCACCTTAAATGTTTATGGAGGTGATGATAGAGTCAATTGTTTGACCAAAAAGTTAACTGATGGGGATAAGGTTTCTTTAAATAATTTAGAAATCAAATGCTTATTTACTCCTTGCCACACATCTGGTCATTTATGTTATTTTTTACAAAGTTCTAGACATTCATCTGTATTTACAGGTTTTATTTAACCAAATATATTTTTTTAAAATTTTGCATTTTTTATTTTAGGTATGATTTTTATAATAAACAATTTAAAAGATAAGACATATGTATTTATATTTTTGCTTATTACAAAATAAATGATAATCCTTATATAATATATTGATCAAATATAAAGCTTTGCAATTTAAAGAATTTTACATCAAATAATTTTTTTAAAATATAGTATATTATTTAAACATTCATTTTGATTTTTTTTATATTACATTTATGAACCTTAAGATATATTTCAATAAAAAATGTATTTTTATAAATTTGCCTTGATTCATTTGTTGTCTTTGATAACCAATTTCCAAATAGTGATGCATGATATTATAATAATTGGAATTTGAGAAGTCATTAGAAATAAATTGATTAAGTATTGAGGTTAAATTATGTAAGACTTCATTTCTTGTATTTGTTGGGGATTGACTGGCCAATATTGGTTTATTAAAATTTCAACGTAATTTTATATTGGGTGGGCAAATCATGTGGCAAATATTACATTTGTTCATTAAAGCTATTAATGAGATGGTTTTATGTGTTGAAGCAGTATGCATAACAATTTATCACTTTATAGGATATTGATAAGTTCTATGATATAATCTCAAAATAATAAACTTTTATCTGATCCTCAATGGCATAACCAGGATTTTATCATAGAGGGGGGGGGGGGGTAAGAAGAATTTTTGGTGGGAGGCTTCGCTCCCAAATTCTCATTTTTTATGAACACCCAATTGCTTATATCTTAGACTAAATTATTTTAAATATTTGCATATAACAAAATTTTAGAGAGTATTTCATTATAGATTTTATTTATTATATAAAAATACTTTAGCATAAATAACATTCCTTTATTTAATCATGTATTTATTTTTATTATTTAAAATAAATTTCAAAATGTAGATATTTTATTCAGATTATGATATTAAAAATTTTATTGTACCAAAACTTTATTTTTAAAAAAAATGTAATTTAACAATTATATAAATATAAGTAATTCTTATGCAAATAATGGTATTTAAAAAAATATGATGATATTACACCGATTGTTATCTCTTCCCTTAAACATATGCCAAGCGGAACTTTAAAGTTTTTAAAAAATATAGGGGATAAGACAAGAGCCCTTACATCAGAACCTAAAGAATTTTATTTTTTAAAACAAAACCTTCAAATCACAATTTTAAAATATAATTACGCATGTTTTTTGGGAACTTGTAGTCCCACCTCCGTTTTTAATATTGTTTTATTTTATTTTATATTTGATGTGAGAAAACTATATTGAATAAAAATATATTATTATACCTGTCTCACCTAAGAATAGTATTCTTCTTTTTACATAATCTTTTAAGGGTCTCGTAGGATTTCGGGAAAAGTTTGGCATCTTAATTTATTTATAGAAAATAATGACATTTGATATACTTTGCAATATCTTTCACTTTCATTTGCCCTCTCTCTCTTGGGTACAGATAATATTTACTTGCTCTGTGTATTTTTTCCTTATCCCAGATTTTATATTTTCTTCTTGGTATTGTCGAAATTAAATTTGAAACAACAAGAATCACTACTTAGAGAGGGGAAATATGTATTATGTAATTATTTGTAGATGATATATTAGATATATATTACATTTTTTAAGAAAAGAATCAGGAATTGATGAAAATGGTTATATATTTTGAAAAGATTTTAAATTTAATTTAAAAAAATTTTAAGTTATAAAATAAATGCAAAAAATATTAAGTAAAATTTATACCATATTTATTTAAAATTATTTGATGTCAAATTTAGTTTTTTTAGATTATGTGGTTTTTACATCTGTTTTATTATATATTATTTAAGGATTGTCAATGTTTTATAATATGCAAAAATATAAACACACATTTTTATTGTTTGTATAAAAATCATACACTACCTTGTATACTTAATTCCATTGTGCATTTTATATCATAACCTAAAATATCACCTGAAGATAATTATGAGATTCTTGGCTTATAAAGGATTAATCTTGCATATTTTAAATTTAATTACCTCCAAACTATATATTAGAATTTAAAAAATAATAATATTATCTTCTCCATACCCTAACAGGCGACACTTTATTTATTGGGGGTTGTGGTCGATTTTTTGAAGGCACCGCAGATCAAATGTATAAAGCTTTAGTCAATGTATTGGGTCATTTACCAGATAACACAGTATTAATTATTTACATTATATTGCAATTAGGCTATTCCAATCCACATAATTTTTAACTATTCAATCCTATTACTATTAATTTGTTTTTAATATATGAGAATAAAACTAAAAAACGTTACATGAAATTATATTAAAATAATTTAGAACCAAAAGAATTTTAAAATGAACAATAGTTATGAATATTATAAAATCACTTTCTTATGACATGCCAAAAAATCAAGTTAGCTACTATATTTAAAATAATTTGATTTTAAACATTACAAATAAATTGAATTTTGGTTCCTTTAATGAATTTATTATTATAAAATAAAAGAATTATATAATTATCAGAGTGTTAAACCTTACTTTTAAAAGTAGCGTGATGCCGCTATCGCTATTTATCTACAAAGTAGTGCGATACCGCTAAATAAATTTGTTTTATTTTTTGCTTATAATGTAATTACATATAGTATATAATATTTTAAAATCAACATTTATAAATATTTAATAATTATTACGTTGTCCGCTTCTAACCTGAATATTATTCCCAGAATTAAATCACATTACTACAAGTCAAGGAAGCAAAATTATAATAATTTTAAATTTGAAAAGGGAGAAAAAAAACGAATGAATTATATTACAATTCGCTTCCCTTTTGTAGGGAAGCTCAAGTTAAAAATACATTTTTTTAAAATTATAAATCTCACAATCATGCTGAAATAAACTAAAAATAAAATTATATCAAATAAAAATAACTCAAAAATTGCAATACATAACTTCATAATAATCAAATTTTACAAATCTAAAAATAAAATGTTAACGCGATACTCTAAAAATAAATAATATCATTGCATAATGATCATTTACGATGATAAACGGAAAAGTCTGTCGTTACTCACGACAATAATTAGTTTGATTATAAAAAAATTTATGTAAAAAGACTATAATTTATGTTATAAAAATAACTATTTATAGTAATATTCATTTTTAATTTATTTTTTATGCATTTTAATAATAAAATTATTTTTATATTATCATCCCCAAGTCTAGAGCGACGATCAAAAAGTATAAGTTTCGCCTTACTAAATAATCTCTCAACACTAGTACTTGAGCGTAAGTCAGTATTTAATTTTATATACATATTTTTAATATAAGAAAAATTATCAAAAATACTCATTTGTTTAGATTTAAAAAACGCGTTTAAGGGATTTTCTATTATATTAGTATCATTTATAAAAAAATTATCTGGAACTCGTTTTTATGGTTCTAACTTTTGTTTTTATATTAGTTTGACGCTACTTGGCTACTTTTGAAAAAGGAGCGCGCTAAAAAAATATATAATTGGGAAAAAAGTAGCGCGCTATTAGCTATAGCTACCAAAAAAGATGGCGAGCTACTTTAACAACTCTTATAATAATATATAATTCTTCTATATTTAATGGCGATTTCCAGGTTTACCCAGGTAAGCCAGTTTCCCCTCTGATTTTCATTCTCCATTTCTGAGAGTCCTGAGCTTCATTATTTGTAAGATTGATTTTTCTCATATCCATTGCTAACACCTTTAACCATGCCATCTTAGACCTTCCTTGAGGTCTTGATCCTCTTACTTCCATCGAAATGGATCTCTTTACCCAGGCATCCTTTGTCTTTCGTTCCACATGCCTAAACCATCTCAGTCTATTTTCTCATTACCACTCCAATCACTTATATTCAATATTGGATCAGATCAGTTTTTTAACGTCGGCTTGATCCGATATTTAATATTGGCACAGTCCTAATTGCAATTAACATTCATTTCATTATTTATTATTTAGAAATATCTGTGATTTGGAGATCAGCACAACTGGCCTGAAACATTCAATAGTTTTTTTAAACAAATAGACTCCATTTGGGGAAGCCAAAAGCCTAACTTGAATCATGAAAAATATGAGCCCCAACTTGATTTGATTTTTTTAAAATAAACTAATAAAAAAAGTCAAGACAGTTTTTAATCTTTGGTTATTGTTGCAGATTTTGTTAAATTTTTAAATTAAATAAAATAATGGGGAAAGGATTTAAAAGGTTTGTCTCTCTAGTTTGTTAACTAAATTAATTTTTAATTATATACTATTAAAAAATATACTGACAGATCACCTTATTTTAAATTTCAATTTACAAATTTATTTATTGAATAATAAAATATGCATTGTAAAATCTTAGAGATTTATCACAAACAAACATTCTATTCTAAAATATATTATGTCGGGATATGGAATTAACAGGTATTCGGAATGTCAATTATCATTTACTCTTTCTCCTTTCTTTCTTTCCTACTTTCTTTCTTTATCTATTTCTGAAAATAAGAAAGAATGCGATTCTTAATGTTAAAATATTGGATATGTGGGATATTTTATCAAGCATGTGTAAAGTATCCATAATTTTAATTTCATACAATTTTAATTTTTATGTCAGAAGTTTCATATAAATAAATACACAAAAGTTAATTGCCAAATTTGTCTTAAATTCAGAAAATAGGTACTCTACATATGCTAGATTACATAAGCTCAAATCGGATTTTTCAAATTTAAAAATTTATTTAAAATTAAGAGGTTCCAAATCCCAATGGCGAGAAGTTCTCGAGTTCGAAACTTGGCCACCATGAAGAAAGTATGGAAATAACACTAAGTATTGAATAATATGATTTATTAATTTACACTAACAACTAAATAAACAAAAAGTAATAAAAATAATATAATAAATTTATGCATTACAATTTTTTAATGATGATAATATTGAATTATTTTTTCTTTAAATACTAAAAAAATTTAACTTATTCAATCAATCAAAATAAATTTAACAAAAAAAGTATAAAAGTTAAATTTAAGTTTAAAAAAAAGAAATAATAAAAAATCAATCCACAAAGTTAAAGAATACTATAAAGTAAAAGTTAATTTTGGTATAATAAAAAATCACGTTAAATATAAAAAATATCTTCAGAATATAAAATATCGATTACATTAACATTCCGTTCTCCAAAGAAACTCTGCCTAGATTCCTATTGGACATGTTGATTCACTGATAAAGTCTTTAAGAACGTTATCTACTCCGCATAATTAGCATCGCAATGAATATAGTCGGCCGTAAGAAATTTCGCTTTTGCCATAGTAATTCGTTAAATTTTGATACACGAAATCCCTCTTCGTAGAATAGTTTACATTACTTAGCTATGGCTGCTATCATCGTTTGTTTAATAACTTCGTTTAATAGTACTCTAACAAACTTATCTATTTATATATTTTATAAAACATGCTAAAAAAATAATTATTCAATCCTTTCACATTTTAATCAATTTTGAGAGAAATTGGTTCAATAGATAAAAAGTTAAAGAGTGGTGACCTGACCTGATGGCAAACATGACCATCCACTTTTCCCCTACACAATTTTTATTCTACCTATTACAATTATAATTTTAGACTGACCCTAGCTAGTTCAAAAACGCCACCTACTATAGATAATTTTTTTGAAATAAATAATAATACTATTGAAAATCTTTTAAACATATTTTTTTAAATCTAAAAATACTCATGAATATTTTTGATGATTCTTCTTATATAAAAAATATTTATATTATACTGCACTGCGTGCTAGTGTTGAACGATTATTTAGTCATAGCACTTTTTGATCATCGCCCTAGACTTGGGTATGACAGTATGGAAATGTTGTTATTATAGAAATGCAATAAAAATTATATTGAAATTTTAGTCATATTTTTTATTTGTGGAAATAGAAATACGTAAAAAATATTTTAAAAAAAATTCTAAAGTAGCGTAATAAGTAGCTTTAATTACATTTTTAAGTAGCTAATAGCTGTATCAACAGCGCTTCTACTATTTTGTAAAATAGAGGCAGCAATGGCCAGTTACATTTTTTATAAAATAGTGGTGCCGATAGCGCGCGATATTTAAAAGTAACTTTTAACTGCATTGGTATTACCTTTATAATAAGTTTAGATACAATATAATTTTGTTGATACATAAAAATTGCCTTATAAATATATTTCTTTCGTTTCTGATGCAATTTTTTTAAAAATCAGCTGTGCCTAAAATAATGGTCTTATCATCATTACTAACAAGAAATAAACTTCTCTTATATGTTTTACACATCTCGTCGGTAAGCCTTACATTTTCTATCGAACTAGGAGGAATCGGTAATTCGTTCCTCTTCACTCGTCATGGTTTTTTCTTTATATTTAGGGAGGATAAATAGTAGGTTTGCTCTCTTCAGCATGAAACGCATAATATTTTCGTAGATTTTTTTCACATTTTATCTGGATTACTTCTAAATAATTATATAAATATATATTTCCTAATATATTTTGATATCTTATATATAATCCTTAAATTTGGAACAATTCCGACAAAACTCATTAAGAAATATTTTTAAAAAATGTAGAAAGCAAAATATAAATTTATCTAACTACCTGTTATTCTTTTTTTTTTGATTGTTTAAAAAAAAAATTGTAAATTTTTCATAAAATATTTTGTAAAAAATATAAAATAGATAAACATGATTAAATTATTAAAGAAAATTTAAATATAGGATAAAAAATTTGAATTACTTAACATTGTCTTTCAATTTATTATGAGTATCAAGGGCATCAATATCACTTCTCTGATTTTGGTGTTCACAATGTCCTATTGTTATCCCTAACATCCCATTACTCAAGTTGCCCCTGGCCTTACATGCGGTATTTCTACATATTTAATATGTCAAGGGTAAAAAATATAATTATCTTTCACTATTAGGAATCCATTTTTTTGAGAAGAAATTACCCAATATGATCTTATAAAAAATATTTATCAAATATAAAAACATCAAAAAAATATTATATTACCTATCTACATCAGCTATATCCTTATCTAGTAATATATTTTAGACAATAGGTTGAACATATCTAGAGCTACTAGCAATATCACTAGGGAGGTGGTAAGTGTAGTAATGCAGGAATATATTCTAATATACTATTTATTCATTATGAATTATTATATTCGTCAATTAGATATGGTTATAATGATTATATATATTTATGATTAATATCATATTGGGTGCGGTTAACTACCTAACACTCAAAGCATCAATTATAATTAATCGATTTCATATGATTAAAATTGTGAATATATATATTAAAGATTGAATAAACCTGTGCATATATAGTTTAGTATAAGTGGATTAGTTTATTGGCGCAATCTAAAGATTCTAATATTTTAATTAAAACAAGTAAGAAAATAATTTATTAATTGTTAAAAATATGCATCAAGCTAAAACCATTACTGTCATAAATATAAATAAGATCGAAAAATTCCTGGTAAATTGATCGATCGAGGTTTCAGTTATGGAACACAACAATAAAATTAATAAAACTGGACAACGATCGAGCAGGAGAATAAGGATCTGTTCATGGTGCGTTTGGGTTTGAGGGCATTGACATTCTCGAAATATTTATTTCCACAACTAAATTTGATAAGCTAAGAAGTATTTTACAAATATGAACAGTAAAACCATTTTTGGTAGCCGATTAGATTATGGGAACATCAATGAACCAATTGAAGAGATGGCCAATAGGATGAAAGTAACTACAAAAGCCTGTTGTTTTGCGCCGACAGAAGTTGTCGGCCGTTTTAGAGATCAATTGGTGCTAGGCCTCGAAATTGATCTTAGGGCTAAATATCCGTTAAAATATGATGTAAACAAAAAACCGCGCTGACTTTCCAGTTTGTGCTTGATATGGCCACGACAACGGAAAGAGCTTAGAACGAAATGGCAATTAGGAGAGATAATAATTATAGGAAGCTAATAGCAAGTTTTACTATAATAAATGTAAGAATTATACAACTGGTATGAAAAATATTTATGCCCAGCTAAAGAGCCGGGCACTTGGCAGCATGCTGAATAAATAATCTTTGGACAGGTGGATTAAATAAAAGGGCAAAGTTACAACCAAAATAAATGGACTTAGTGTCACGTTCGGAGCACAAGACACTATTGTAGGATTGAATATTTGAGAGAAAATTGGCAAACCGACAAATTTTCACACAAACCCATTATCAGATTATGGAGATATGCACTTGGATTTAATGGGTGAAGCCATGGTTCTTGTACAAATGGGGAAGGAAATTCGTAAATTATTAGTTATTACAATAAAGTCCAATGATCTACCTCTGTTTGACTCCCACGTATTTTAGCATTTAGGTTTGAATTACCATGACAGGTAAGCATATAACTGGTTATCAAAACGAATGGAGCTCTCGTGGGCCATTCAAGACCAATGATATAAATTTGCTATCAGGGGCCCTTCAAATACAATCGGCGCGGGCCGCAAGATATCGCTAACGGAAGACTCAATGGAGCCGTTGTTAGCTAAACAGTTCAAAGCCATTGACGATAGGCCGGGGTTGATGCGTAATTTCGCTGTGCCACTCCAATTAAAAGATATGGCTGATAGTTACCAGCTCGTCGAGTTCCTTTTTCGCTACCCAGATCGGTTGAATTTGATCTAGATCACTTTGTTTCTGCTGATTTTGGATCCAATCGATTCCTCTATAACTTGGGTGCCATGGGCAGCCCCAAATAATGTCAGGAAGAACAAATGGCGAGATTCCTATTCGCAGATTTGAAGGTTAGTTTAAATCTTCATTTATTACATGATTATACGTTATTCCGATGTTGGGTGACTTACTGGTAAAGATTCAGGGGGGGGGGGGGATTTACAGTGATAGATTTAAAGGACGCATATCTACAAATGGCCATGGAGCCAGAGTTCCAAGAATATTTGGTCATCTCGATTCATAAGGGATATTTTCGATACCGAAGGATGCCTTTTTGCCTTTCCTCACCAACTATTTTCCAGCGTTTCATGGACACGATTTTGAAAGACTGCCCGATGACTGGAGTGTGTCTAGATGTTTTAATTATCTCCGACAAAAAGGATGCCGAACATCTAGCTAAAAATGGTACTCGATAGCCTGCAAGGATCTCAAAGCCAAATTTGAAAAAATTCAATGTATACGGAATTCTGTTTCATTTTTAGGTGTCATTAAGCCGCGCCTAATCCTAGGAATGTTCATTTCTTGATCTTGTCACATCATGAACGGTCTATTCCCAATCTCAATAGCAAGGCAGCAGTGTTATACCGTTTGACTAGCATAAAACCATGGTATTGGACAATATTGGAACCAGAGATTTTCGGCAAAATTAAGACATTATCAACAAAAGTAACATTCTCCGTACAATGCTCAATTGCCGGTGATTTTGGAGTGTGATGCAGATACAGGACTTGGAGAAGTCTTCATCAAGTTTCACAAAACCAAGAAAACCCATCGCATTTGCGTCTCGGACGTTGTTGCAGTCTGAAAATTAGTATGCTCTAGTTGATTAGGAAGCGAGGGAACTGCTGTTCGGAATAGAAAAATTCATAATTTTATTTACGGTCGAAGATTTGTACTTCGGACAGACCATAAGCCTTTGGAACGGTTGTTTGGGGAAACGAGGGATCTTCCCAAGGTATCAAACAATCGTTTAACTCGTTGGATCTGGAAAATGGTCTCGTACGATTTTAACGTGGAATACAGACAGGTCGTTAAAATCTTATAGCCGCCGCAAATGATTCGCATGAAGCAATGACTCAAACAGTAGCAGCATATAGCCAGGAGAACATAGTTCGACAGATAGGCTCCATCGAAGATTATGTTCGGTCGTCAGTTAAAAACTAGTCTAGATTGGGCTAGACCAAAGGTGGAAGATGATAAATAAATCTAATGATAAACAAAGTCAAGAAATTGGCTCACATTCCAGTGTCAGGGAATTTGACGTTGATCAACATGTATAGATAGGGAATGAAACCTAAGGAAAAGGAATAGTTCACTATAGTAAGGGTATATTCATATGTAATAGAGACGCCAGATCACATACTGTGAATACATGCTGTCCAGTTAAGTGACCGTGTGGTAGCAGATACTACTAAGCTGGTGATGACGGACGGCGATCTGAGGGAATGGAATGAAACGATAAGACGCGGGCAGACAAACAACCACCAAAACGAATGATTGAAGAGATTGTAGGCGTTCCTCTTAATTAAGGGGAAATGCTGGAATATATTGTAATATACTATTTATACATTAAGAATTATTATATTCATCGATTATATATATTTATGATTAATATAATATTGGGTTAGGTTAACTACCTCACACCTATAGTATCAATTATAATTATAATATCTGCCATCGATTCCATATGTTTAACAACCTTGTGAATGTATATATCAAAGATTGAATTAACCTATGCATGTATAGTTTAGTATAAGCGGACTGGTGTAGTAAAGATGGGTGCTCTTTATTCTAAATTTTTTGTGAGAAATCCTGATCTACTAATACTTTTATTAGAGGGGTTGTCAGAAGGGGTACTTTGTATTTTTAAGTATTTTTTATAAAAAATATTATTTATATATAGATTGTTCCCCACTCTAAATCATTTATATAAATATAATTAAACAAATTATCGAACCTAGCATTAACATCTAAAGTTTCATATTCATTACTATTTACCTTACATTTTGACCTAAAAGTTGATTTATATGACCCATTTTGGATCTATTTATATTATAAAAGTTTATCAACTATTTTATATTGATTATATATATATTATATATTTAATTTTTAATATATCCATTTTAATATATATTTTTTAATCCTCTGTAAATTATATGAATTATTTTATAATATTTTTTTTAAAAATAATAAAAAAGTCGAATAATAAAAAAAAAAAAATTTTAAATTTTTATTTAAATAAAACGTAAAATATTTTATATTTAAAAGGAAGTTTAAAAATTTGAATATAAAGGCAAATTTAAATTGAATTTAAAGCTAGGATTGGCTGAAAATATTAAGTGAAGGAAGATAATACTTACGAAAAATAGAAATCTATTGAAGACATTGACATCAAGAAAATTGGTAAGATTATATCAAAAACTTAAGATTGACTAATAAAGAAAATGATAATCAGGGCTGTATTGGGAGAGTAAGTACGAGGGGCTTAGTTCACCCCTCGTTAAATATTTTTTAATCTATTACCTAAAATCACAAAAAGATATATTTGATAAATATTTTAACATTAACAAATATAATTTTCTTAATGAAAATATTTAACAAAATGCCCTTGAAATGAAATAAATCCACGATTTGTTAATCTTCCACTTAATATTTTAGCCAATTCCTTTAAATTCAATTTTTAAGTTTCCCTTTAAATTCAAATTGGTAAACCTTATTCAAATTTTTAAACTTCCTATTTAAAATATAAAATATATGCTTTATTTAAATAATTATTTGAAAATAAAATATGAACTAATTAATATAAAATAGTTGATAACCAACCTTTTATAATATAAAAAAAGATTTATGTGTCATATAATTCAACTTTTAGGTCAAAATGGATGGATATGGTGGTGAATATGAAGCTTTAGAAACTTAATTCTAGGTTCTATTATTTATTTTATTTTTATATAAATGATTTAGAGTGGGGAATAATATTTTTTATAATATAAAAAATATTTTTGCAAAAAAAAATACTTTAAAATACAGAGTACTCTTCCTTAGCACCCCTCTGGGTCATTCCATAACAAATCAACCACGATTCGGCCGACCCCCTTCAAATTTTTTAAAATTTGGTAAGCAAAGAAAGGTTAGTGTAGTTAAGAAATAGGCAAAATTTTAGCCTCGTAGCATTTATATTTTTGGAGGTATAAGGGTTCAAAGTGGTAAAAATGACGTATTTTTACCATTTGCCTTCATTCAATTAAGCATATCTTAAAAACTACGTAATTGTAAATAACAAATTTAATATCAAAATTACATACAAAGATTCAACTTTCAGATAAAAAAAATTTTCTTTTAAAAGTGAGTTTATATATTAGATTTTTAAATTTATATTAAATCAATTATTTTTAATATTTAAGGGGCCATATATGAAATGCACAAGCTTCTGATTCATATATTCAAGAACTATAAACTTGGTTGAATATATTTTATTAATATTCATTAAATATATGTATTATAGGCAAAAAAATTTATAATAAATTTTAAATAAAGTAATAAATCGAATTTCTTTTATCGATAGACAGTTTCTATAATTGAGTGAAAGCCCCATTTATTGTTATTTTCATTTACAAGATGAATAATCCTTTATTATATCAAATAGTTCAAGAAAAACTATTAAGAACTGATTAATATATAATTTTATACAAAGACGCCCTTTTTCGGGAAAATAATTATACACTTTTCTAAACATTTTTATCGATTTTGAAAATGAAGATGGCCACGTCTCAGACCAATTTTTTTTTAGAAATATAAAGGAAGAGTTTAGTAATGTCTACTAAAATTTTTTTAAAAAATTGAAGGTCGTATTATTTCCTAAAAATTGTTTTTAGTCTTTGCATATTAAATAAAATTAGCGGAAATTGGATAAAAAAAATTTTTTATCTGTGAAAGTAGAATCTTTGTACTTAATTTTGATATTAAATTTGTTATTTACAATTACGTAGTTTTTAAGATATGCTTAATTGAATGAAGGCAGATAATAAATTTAGGATATACAAATTATAATCATTTGTTTAAAAAAAATATACAATTTATTTATATAAAAAAATAAGTAAATCGAAAAAATTACGGAAAATAGAATATTTATATTTACATCGAATAAAAATATCCTATATATTTGCATTGAAAAAAAACATTTATTTTTCATAATTGAGTTTAATAAATGTTTATTTCCTTTTAACAACAATTGGATTTCAAAATTTTTATCTAGGAGACGCGCTCGTTTCTCTCCAAAGATTAGCTTCCCTAGACTGAATAAACACTCTACAGGAGCACTTGATGTAATAACAACATTATATTTAATAAAGTGTATTTTTAAATTTGGAAAATCGTCATATAAAGATAATGTGCTGTTATTGGATTTAATAAAATTTTCAATAAATTCATCATTATCAATAATATTTTGACGCTTAAAATCAAAAAATCTAACTACATCTAATGATGTTTGTTGCGAACATGAGCCATTTGTGTTAGATTCACCGCGAGGTATTAAAGTATTATTTAAAATTTCCATATTTTTTGATCTATTCGAGCAATGTTTCATCCAAATGTTTTTTAGACCAAGAATTTTTTAAATTTAATGAGATAAGAGAATATACATTACAAATTTATATTAATTAAGTTACAAAAAATATGATCTGGTTACAAATTTTAATCCAAATTGATATAATTATCCTGATTCCTAGATACTTAAAATCTAAAAATATATTTAATATTAAATTTAACTAAGGATAAATTAGAAAAAGTTGCTCTATGCTAAGAGATTTTAGACTAGGTTGTTAGTAAAAAATTAATAAATGTTTGTTTATTTATTATAAATGATTGATATTTACAATATTTATTGACCTCAGTAGCCTTTATTAAATATTTTGGATTACCTTTTAATTAATATAATTTTTAGTTAAAATATATTTAGGTTTTTATCAACCTATTTTAATTGAAATGCCTAGAAAGATTATTGCTAAACATAGTGGAGAAAAAACACTTATAATTTATTCTTACAATGAATTAATTTAACCTATAATTAGTTGATGTTATAATTTCCGTTTAATAATAGGATCTTATCAGGTTAAATTGGTCACTTCCAAGTAGAATTTCAATGTGAGATATATTTAATAAGGGGATTACATAAGGAATTGAGATAATTATAAAGCTTAGGTTTAGATGGGAGAAAAAAGGAAAACTTAATTTATTTTCAATTAACTTAATTTAGATTTGATATTGCTACATAGTTTGTTCTATTTAAATTAATAAGATTTATTAGGTTATATTGGTCACTTCCAGGTAAAGGTTTGGTCCAGAATTAAGAATCATCTCAATTATCTAAATTTACATACAACACTTCTTCATTTGAACAGACTTTTGTTCCATATAAAGATAATAGTATCAAAAAATTGTATCATGAAATTAATTTACTTAAGACATCTCCTTGTACATTTATTATTATTATGTACCACATCGCTTTCATTATCATAATCAACTAATCCAATTGGAAATTATTTTAGTAGATGTTGCATGGTATTTTTGAAATAAAAATAGGTTTATTTTTTCCGAAGGAAATGAAAATCTATTAATTCACATTTACACAATTTAAAAAAATTAATTTAATTTAAAATAAATTTATCACAACATATTAAAAATAAAATCAATTATTTGAATATATTATTTAGATTTATACATACATATTTTTAAAAGTAATTAATTACTTTTGGCAGTTACATTGGTAAAAATATAACTAGTTACAGTTACTAGTTACAATTTTTAAAATATAACTAGTTACAGTTATTTTTTAGCAAAATATAAATTGGTGATATTTAATATTTTTTTAATAAATATTTGTTATAATATCATTATGCCGGGTTACTCCTCAAAAAATGGAATCCTAATAGTGAGAGATGATTATATTTTTATCCGAAACAGTTTTAATATTATATATATATAAATACGGTAAGACCAGGGCCAACTTACCCAATGTGGTATTCCATATTACAATAGGGTATTGTGAACATCAAGATATGATAATTGATATTGATGCTCTTGGTACTCATAATAAATTGAAAGACAACGATAGGTAATTTATTTTGACTTGAATATTATGTATCGATATATATTTCATTAAATTGCAAATTCAATAAGGATTCTGATGCTCAATTATCTAATTGCAATTTTTTCTCAGTAACTGGAAATTTTTATCAACCGGATTATTTTTTTTGGATAGAAAACATTTTCTATTTTTCTAGATTTTGGGGTATAATCGTGGAAATAAAGTTAGAAATAAAATGTTCCGAAATTTTTACGATAAACTAGTTGCATTTTTTTTAATATAACGACCGAATTAACTCTTACTATTCAAGCTACTTATTAAATATATTTCATTCATAATATTTATGATATCCCAAATTAAAAATTACACTCAATTATATGCACTTCTTTTATTTTATACATATTTAAATAAATATTATTTGTTACCCTTAACCGATGTGACATGTCTTAGTCTATTATGATTGTAACTTTTCCATCTTCCATCCCAATTATTTTTTTGTTGAAATTTTAATTTATGTTAGCGTCAATGTGTTTTTTCCGGCAATGTGTTATTTTTACAACTTTTAATCATTTTTTGAGCCCGTATTTTAAAATTAAAAATCTGATTTTATAAGAAAAATATATTCAATCATGTTTAGAATACCTATCTTATGAATTATAGACAATTTTGCTGTAATTTATATAAAAAATATATAGAAAATTTAATATAAATTATATAATAAAATTCATGGAAAAATTGTCTGAAATTCATAGGGTAGGTATTCCAAATTTTACGGCATACATTTCAGGTAAAACCAGGTTTTTAAATTTTTAAAATCGCGCTCAAAAAATTAATTGACGCTAACCTTTATAATTTTAGATTAAAAAATTTTTTATTGTAAATTGAAAAGCGATAGATTTTAAACATAGCATCGATTTAATTATCATACCAAATCTAGAAGTTATCAATAAAAAATCAAGCATTTGTGAATATTTAAAAATTTTGTACATTTCTTGTTCACAAATTTTATTACTATTTGTAATTTTATCATTTATTTTTTTGTTATATAAAATATTTTTATTTATAATAACTAGTGCTGTAAACGTTACTACAAAAAAGAAACGCGTTACCGTTACTCGTTACCTTTTTAAGAAGGAACGCGCGTTACTGACTATTCAAAAAAGTAACGGGTTACTTAAAAAATTAAATATTATATTCAAAAAATATTTATTTTTTTCCTACAATATATAATATAAATAAAACTATACAGAAAGTATATATAATAAGATAAGATCTTTTGATAAAAAAAATTACTATTGATTTTCAAAATTTTGATCAGACAAACAAAAGGGCTTAGTGCTCAACCTAGCTTTCACTGCTAAACACACATTTAATTGGCACAGCGGATGGGAAAGTTGTATTTTATTTAATAAATAAAAATTTTAATTCGGGGAATTTATTCAAAATATTTAAAGAATTATCTTTATTTTGAAAAAAGTTTTAGATATCATATTCACAAGGATCTTTATTCATTTCCTCTTAAAAAATTTTTTTATCTTTATCAGAAAATATTTTGGTATGTATGTTGGATAACGAAATTACGTCTGCTCTTTCTTTATCAAGATCTTTTCTCAAACTAGAAATAGGTTCTAGCATTCTTCATTTGTTGACCTCTAATTTATTCAGGGCCAATACCTTTTATCAACGCCTTCCAGGATTAATAAGCGACTTACAAAACTTGAAATTATTCAAAGCCATTTTGTGGGAGTGAGATATCCCAATTTTTTATTCGCTCTCTAAAATTGAAAGAGTCATAGCAATCGGTTCCATAACTTATAAAATCATATATATATCATATTTCTTAATTAACACTAACCCATACAATATTCATCCATGAACCACTTGTTATCTGAAAATCTTTAATTCAAATTTATCACAAGATTCGTCAAATTTTGGGCAATTCTTCTTAATAAGACTATTTATTACTTTCACAGGGTTATAAAAAGAGTTCCATCTTGTTATAACTGGTTTAATCAGTTATCTTCCGGTGTTTTTCTTAAAAATGGCTGCACAGGTTGAAGATTGCCCATGTTTATATCACAATAACTTACACTTAGAAGATGTAATTTTTGAAATGGTTTTAAAATGGGTATCGTTACTTGCCTTTTCAATGTCAACACTTGCAATGAAATTTAAAGTGTGTGCTGAACAGGAATGATGCTTAGGTAAGTATATAATACTAACATTCGTATTTTGATTTTCAAATAGATCAAATAATGGCAAAGGAACTATTTCTTCATCCGATTCCTCTCCTTGTTCATATACTCTAATAAATTTTTAATAATTATATAATAATTTTTTTTTACTTGAAAGCTTTTATATAATATCTATAATTGTCGGTAATGCATTTGGTCACTTTATTTTGTATCATATATGTGGTAAAAATTTCAAAGATTATTTTTGCTAGATAATCAAATGTGTTTTTGGTTTAGCCTTTTACACGCTAAGCAGGCTGAAACCCTCTCAAAAGTATCAGGGTGTAGCCAGTTTACGATCATCCCTAAATAAGAACTTTTTTAAAAGACAATATTATCAATATATAAAATATATATTTTATATACCGATGATAAGCTGACCAAGAATCAACAGTTGTACAGACAATTTTTGGGATGCATATAAATCCTTTAATTTCTTTGCCATGGTTTCATATGCTTTGTTAGTTTTTAATACGAGGATAGGCCTAGACATTTTTAGTTGGCTGCATTTTTTTGATAATATTAATAAATGCAATGCTTTACAATTGAAAATGATTGTAATTCTTCAATTACAAAATTAAAAACTAATTCATCAACAGCTGATTGTGCTATTTTTATCTTTGATGTAGATGGATTCTGCATCTCAATGAGTGTGGGTGAATAGCTTCCATTATTTTTTATTACTATTCAAATGTTCATTAATATCTTTAATTTTTGAGGAATGTACATGTACAGTCTATAATTTTTTAATTAAAATATCATTAATTCCTGAATTTTTTATTATAAATAACTTAACTTTTTCAATAATTGAAGATAAATCTTTTAAAAATTTAATTGCATTTTTTAATCACTCACTAAACTTATTGTCAAGGAAAATATTAAAAATTGAAATTATGATTGCCAAAGATGATTTTTCAAAGGAATCAGGAAAAATATCTAGGTTCAGTTCTCTAAAATAATATTGCTTCGTAGTTTTATTCCATATATATAATTATTTAAAAATACATATCTATTTAAACAAAGTTTTTTAAGATCACTATTTTATTATTAACAATTTCGATTAACCAATATAGCAAAACTAAAACAAGAAATAGAAATAGAAGATATAAACCCAATATAATATTTTGTTAATCCTTTTAATGTTGGTTTCCAGCCCTATACTATAGTATAATTTAATTGCTTATATTTTAATTTCATGATTAAGCTTTTCAAAATATTATGAAAGAATACTTCTTTTAATGGTTATTTTATAATACCCATGATTAATATTCTATTATTAAAGTAATGTTTAAAATAATATAATTATA
The DNA here is from genome assembly GCF_954871325.1 of Gordionus sp. m RMFG-2023. Lineage (NCBI taxonomy): Eukaryota > Metazoa > Nematomorpha > Gordioida > Chordodea > Parachordodidae > Gordionus > Gordionus sp. m RMFG-2023. Next base: position 16,898,149 of record NC_088775.1, read on the forward strand.
TATTAATTCATCTTTTTACCTTTATTTGCTTTTTTAAGTTTGAACTGCTGGACTGAAGAGAAAAACGATTTTAAGGAGAGTAAAAAAAATATATTTTATTATCTATTTTCTTTCTCTTTCCATAAGGTATATATAACATTTTTACAAATTAAAATTAGAATATAATATTAAAAGGGTTAAGTTATAAAATAAAATTATAACTAAAATAAAAATATAATTTGAATAAATTGAATTGTAATAATAGTACAAATTTGAATATATAACATTCTCCTTCTAAAAAGCCTTCACATAAGTTTAATTATGTTATCGTAGTTAGTTTGTTCATCAAGTTGTACAAGTCATCATATCGTTGGCTTGTCCCAATCGTTGGTTTGTTTAAATCGATTTTGCACGTTGGTTTGTTTAAATCGTGAGCTTGATATCCTTATCCTAAGTTGTTTTTATAAATCGTGACTTTGTCATATAGCTTGCTTGTCATTCTCAGTTGTTATTATTATCATTTTTCAAAATTGTTATTATCATCAGTAAGTTACGAATAATGAAAAATAATAATTCATCAAATTGGTTATAGGAATAAACGAAGAATGATAAATCAATAAGATTGTTATATAATATTTTCAGCGTTTTCATTTTTTTTTGCGTTTTAGTGTAAGCGTTTTAATATTTAATTTACTTTATGCAATATTTATTTTATATTTTAAGTTATGTAGTCTTTTAAATAAACAGGTTTTTGTTTAATTCGCACAGGTCTAGAAATAGGTGTTATATCAGTAATTTTTATATTTTTGTCCACCGTCCCTCCTTAAAAGAATCCTTAGAGTCATAATTAATAAGTGTGTTAAAACATTTTCTAATTCTTATTTGATCTAAATGTCTCCTCAAAATACCTTTCTCTGTCTTAATTTGGAACATCATGTCACTTTCTTTATGTGTGACCATGCCTTTGCACCATTTGTCATCACCTTGTACTTTGTACCAAACAAAATCTCCTACGTTAAAGGTTCTATTTCGAGGTAAAGTAACCTTTATTTTATTCTCCTTCTCCGGTTTTAATATCATTACGCGTATTTCTGTAATTAAATAAAAACTTGCCAAGTGCGATATCTAGGTCAATTTTAATATTCCTTTTCATATGTTTTTTGAACGTTCTCACCATGCGTTCTACCTGACCATTGGATTGCTGGTGATAAGCAGATGTAAGCACATGTTTGATACCATAATTGTTGCAAAATTTTTCAAAATCGTTACTCGTAAAGTTAGTGCCGTTATCAGTAACTATAGTTTCAGGTATTCCATATAGCGAAATAGTTTTAAAAATTTCTTTTAAAGTAACATCAGTCGTAATATTTTTAACAGGAATAATAATTGGAAATTAGCTGTATCGGCTATTATCCAATTTTTTGTGAAAGACGGACCCGCATAATCTATGTGTATCCTTTCAAACGGTTTGGTTGCCGAAACCCATGGTTTTTGTATCTTTATAGGATTATCATAATATATGTTACAATCGTCACAACTTTTCACTTCCATTACTATGTCATTGTTTATACCAGGCCACCACATGTAATCTTTGGCTAAGGATTTGATTTTTCCTGCTCCCAAGTGACCTTCATGTAATGACTGTAGTATATTTTTTCTCATAGAAGACGAAATTATTATTCTGTTGCTTTTGTAAAGACAATCCTTAATTATACTCAATTCTAAATCAATTTTTTTATAAATATTATTCATTATAGGCCTGTTGTTCTTAATATCATTTATGACTTGTTTTAATTCAATATCTTTCAAAGTTTCATCACGAATTTGATTAAAATTAATAGGTAAATCCCCATATTCATTTATTATAGTGATATTTTCAACAGCTTCATCATGACATTCTTGTGGTAATCTAGAGAGACAATCAGGAACAACATTATATTTACCGGCTTTGTACTTTATATTAAAATCATATCCTCCTAATGTTATATTCCACTCCTGGAGTCTTAAGGACATAGTGCTATTATCCTTAAGATCCTTGGTAAAGATGTGAACTAGAGGTTTATGGTCAAATAATTGTAAATTTTGTGCCGATTAAGTATTTCTGGAACCTCCTTATAGCGAACATAATAGCGAGAGCCTCCCGCTCATATTGGTATAGTTCATTTCGGATTTTAATAAAGTTCTTGACGCGAAAGCTATAGGTTTTTCTTTACCATCTTTTTGTATGAAATAATACAGCTCCTAAACCACATTTCGATGCGTCAGTGGCTATCCCTATAGGTAATTCAGGGTTAAAATATGTCAAAGCAGGTGGAAGACTAATCAACTTCTTAAGATCATTAAAATTAGAGCCAAGCCCATTTTTCTTTGTTGACAATCTTATACAGAGGATCGGCTATTTCTGCAAAATTGTTCAAAAATTTTCTATAGTAGCCAGCCATTCCCAGAGATGTTGATAATTCAGCAGCTGATTTTGGTTCTGGCATATTAATTATTGTTTCAATTTTGTCGTGGTTAGCATGAATCTACTTGGCGTCAATATCATGACCCAGGAACCTCACTTTGTTTTTAAAGAACACACTTTTATTGAAGTTAGGTATTAGCCCAAACGACGATATTCTATCGAACACTTTTTTTATGTTGTTAAGGTGGGCTTCATCGTTTTTTCCAGTTATAAGTAAATCATCAATATAAAATATGACGTCATACATGTCACCGAAGATTTGATCCATGATCTGTTGAAAAATTGCAGATGAGGTCTTAAGCACAAAAGAAAGTTTAGTAAATTGGTAATATCCCTTGTGCGTAGATATGGTTAAAATATTTTTGCAACTTTTATTAGTCGGGATCTGTAAGAAGGCATTTTTAAAGTCAATCTTCGTAAATTTATTTCCTTCTGAAAGTTTAGCTATTAGATCATTGATTCGTGGTAGAGGGTGTCTGAAATCTTCTAGAGCTGGATTTACAGTGTCCTTAAAATCAGCACAAAGCCTTATGCTCCCATCATCTTTGTAGACAGCGGTAACAGGACTAGCCCATCGGACATCATTCACCGGCTCAATAATTTTATCATGTATCCATTTATTAAGTTCATTGCTTACAAGATCAATTTTTGAATAAGGAATACGTCTAGGCGGTATAATTTTAGGTTGGGCATATCTTCTTAAATGTAACTTAACACTTGCTTTGTTGATTGGCCCATTAGAAAATTTGGATTTACACTCTTTAATCAATTTTTTTATTTCATCTTCGTAATTAGTGTCAACATTTGCTATAAATTTATTTAAAATATTTTTGAAAGCATTGATCCATGTGCGTCCCAACAAGGCATTTTTACTTGATTCAACGACTACCGCTTGTAAATATTTTGAGATACCTTCATAAGTCACTTTAACTTGAGTGATGCCGATGATCTTGATTAAATTTCCGTCATAAGTGGTAAGTTGTAACTCGGATTTCTTAAAATCTCTAATACCAAGTTTTTTAGCCAGACCATGAGGTATAATAGTATGTTTTGAGCCTGTGTCGACTTGCATACTCGTAACAATATCGTTCACTTTTAAATTAGTCATAAATGCATTATCTTTGTCATTGAACATGTCACCAGATAGTTGTTAACATTGAAATCGTTATCATCTTTGTTCTTTGTAGAGTCGACTTTCTCTTCAATAATTTCTTCAATATTCATATTGTAATCATTGTTGTTGTATTGTATTTGCTTTCTATTATTGTTACCTCTATAATTATTTGAGTTGTTATATTGTATTTGCTTTCTCTGATTATTGTCACTACCTCTATAATTATTTGAATTGTTGTTATAAGATTGGTAAATGTTACTATTTCCGTCACCGTATTGGATCTGTTTTCTTTGATATTATCATGCCATGTATTATTTCTACCATAATTATATTGATTATTATTATTGTAGCTATAGTTATTGTAGTTATAGTTGTTATAATTAAGTTTGATTATTATTGTTGTAGCTATAGTTATTGTAGTTATAGTTGTTATAATTATCGTGGTATCTCGAATTATTATTACCTTATTTCTAAAATTATTATCAGGTCTAAAATATTTATTATTGTCATTTCTATTTCTATTGTTAAAGTTTTTATCTTTATCAGACTTTTTATCGTATATTCATATAACTAATATTATCAACATATCATTTATCATTGAGACTATCTAATTTAATTCCTAGCTCTACCATTTCATTTAAGGTTAAATTAATATTTTTACAAAATTTATATTTTATTTTGTCATTTAAGGTAGATATACGTAATTTTTCTTTTAATCTACTGTCGTCCGAAAAATTACATTTTTTATGTAGTTTCGATACTATTATGTACCATTGCATGAAATTCTCACTCGAGTTCGGCTGTAATAAGTTAAATTTGTTTAAATGTTTTTATCTTGTACAGGTAAAAGGTAAGTTAACTTTTTAGTTACTATCTTAAGATCTAATATGTCGGTATCGGAGCTAATTGATTTAATATTGTCAAAGACCTCGTCTGATAAATTATTAAGCAAAATATTTATTTTAATAGAGTCCGGTAATGTGCTGGTCGAAAAATAACTTAATATTCTGTCTAAGTAAATCTCAGTAAGTGGTCCAACCAATTTTGAAATTTTATATATTAATTCTGGTTTAATATCCATATTTTATTAATATTTCGTATACATATTTAGAAATCATAACACTTTATATTTTTACAAAAATACAATGGAGTTGAATAAACTCCGAGTCATTTACACGTAAAACTTCTCATTAAGTTGTACAAAATAGTTGACCATTTCTTTAAGACTCATAAATTCAATAATGACGTCATCACTACCAAGTATTCTTGAGTAATGTACATCGCAATTGTTAATTAACTCAAACAGTATATCATAAATAGAAATTTTCCAGGGAATATTAATGAGTTTGAATGAAAACATAGATTGAATGGTTAATAAATTTAGCAAATCAGATTGTCACAGAAGGTACTATTCCCGAGGACTGGCGAAGAAGTATAATTATCCCAGTATACAAGGGGAAAGGTGATCCTTTAGATTGTGGGTCTTACAGAGCTATTAAACTCTTGGAACATGCAATGAAAGTATTTGAGAGAGTGTTAGAAAAGCGGATAAGGGAACAAATCAAAATTGATGAAATGCAGTTTGGTTTTACATCGGGAAAAGGCACGACAGATGCAATTTTTGTGGTGAGACAAATTCAGGAGAAGTATCTTGCGAAGGAAAAGAAACTCTATTATGCGTTTGTTGATTTGGAGAAAGCATTTCATAGGGTGCCGCGTGAGAATACAAGATGGGCCTTGAGAAAATCCGGTGTGGAGGAATGATTAGTTACCGCAGTGATGGCAATGTATGTTGGAGCACAAACAGCAGTACGGACGGATTATGGTGATAGTGACAGCTTTGAGGTGAAGGTAGGACTTCATCAAGGATCCGTGCTGAGTCCATTATTATTTATCTTAGTAATGGATGTGGTGGCTAGAGAAATGCGTGAAGGACTTCCCTGGGAGATATTATATGCAGATGACCTTGTATTAATGGCAAACAGTGAGGGAGAATTGAGGGATAAAGTTAGTAAATGGAAGATGACTATGGAAGCAAAGGGCCTGAAAATGAATGCATCAAAAACAAAGGTGATGATTGGTGGGGAAAATCTAAAGATAGAAGAATCAGGTAAGTGGCCTTGTGGTGTATGTGGGAAAGGAGTTGCTAGAAATTCTATCCAATGCACCAGATGCCAGAAATGGGTACATAAAAGATGTAGTGGGAAAAAAGGCAGTTTGATGTTAGAAAGAATGACCTTTATTTGTAAAACATGCATGAAAGGGATACATAATAATGATAACCTAAAAAATGGTGGTCTGGATATTGGCAATGGGTTAACCCTAGAAAAAGTGGATAAGTTTTGTTATTTAGGTGATATGCTAAACGCAGATGGTGGTGTAGATTCTGCTGTTGTTGCAAGGATCAGACAAGCTTGGAAGAAGTTCAGAGAGATGTCGTCTATTCTTACAAATAAAAAAGTTTCTCTGAAGTTAAAGGGGAAAGTTTACGTAAGCTGCGTGAGGAGTTGTTTAGTTTATGGCGGTGAAACATGGGCAATGAAAGCAATTCACGAAGCCAAATTAGAAAGAACAGAGATGAGGATGGTTAGATGGATGTGTGGGGTATCTCTGAGAGAGAGAAAAACTAGCAAGGAATTGCGAGCAAGATTAGGTATAGAAATGATTGGTATGGTAATGCGACGAAATAGACTAAGATGGTTTGGGCATGTGGAACGTATGACAAGAGATGACTGGGTAAATGATGGAAGTAGGAGGATCAAGACCTAGAGGAAGACCCAAGATGACGTGGACAAATGTGATAGCGGCGGATATGAGAAGCTTGAATCTTACAAGTATTGATGCTCAGGACCGTCAAAAATGGAAAAGAAAAATCAGAGGGAAAACTGGCCTACCCGGGTAAACCTGGAAATCGCCATAAAACGGAGAAGAAGAAGATTATACCTCTTAATGCTTAGTTTCTTAAATATATACTAATTTAAATATATAAATATACCTCCCATAACTTAAATTCGTATTCATGGTTATAACTGTCAAAGGTATATTATCTTTCAGCATTTGAAGAATACTTGCCTTTTGATTATCATTATTTTCTTTGTTAGTTTTTCTAATATATGTTCGAACCATTTTACAAAATCAGAACCAATATTTTAATGAATGTATGTAAAAGGAAAAGACGCACCCCGCTAATACCTTCCCCAGGTCCACAGGATTATTTAAAAATTAAATTTAGAATATTAAATTAACACAATGATTGTCAATATTTTTATATATGATAAAATGGAGATTTTTTTATCATTTAGAATTTATATTAAGTCTGAACAACTTTTATAAAAAAAGTTATTCGTGAAAATGTAAAATTTAAAAAAGTTACTTTGGGTATGTTGAAACTTAAATTTACATTTAAAATTTTTCATGAGCAATTTTGTCCGGAACAATTTTGGACCTACTTAAGCACCTTATTATAATACATATTTGGCTTAAATTTCAAATCTTAAACTTTATTAATTTTTAAATTATTTGAGAAGGAAATACCTACCCCGGGAACACAATCCCCGGTCTCCCCTACAATAAAATATGTTTATCTATTTTAAATATTTTTTTAAAAAAATTTAGAATAACCCTTTTCTTCAAAAAAGTATTGACGATACTTTACAGCACTAACAATAACTAATTAACTCAATTTCTCTAACTTAACTCTCACCTCACACATTTTTTTATAACCTAAAGTAGTATAACTTTCATGTGACCGATACTGCTATATTTCTATGCTTTTGAAGCCTATGTTGATTCACAAGAAAGATCTCAAATAAATGAAATATATTTGAATTGACATGGGAAAGGTCAAGATTTTCTAAAAGGAACGTGGCAATGTGTTGAAAGAGTATTTGACATAATTAGCCTAAAACTTTGAATATTGAGGAGAAAAATTGAAACTAATATCACTTATTCTTAGATTATTGTGAGTACAATCTAGGTTGTAGCGATATTAAATATCGAATTGGATCGGCACTGATATTTAGCGTTTTTAGAAAATATAGGATCGCCCCGATATTTTTTAAAACCCGATCCTATTCGATATTTTTATTGTTTTGAGTTATTTTATAATTATATATATATATTCATGTAATTTTTTTATTTTATAAATAATTTCATAATAATAAATTAGAAACAACAAAAATACAATTTATTTGTTGTAATATTTTAAAAATAGCCTAAAATCTAATAAGTCAACCCAGCTTGTGTTGCTAAATGACTCGATTTAGCAAATTTTAAAAACAGTTAACTCAAGATTTTGGTCAAAAGTAAATTACTCAAGCTTATTGAGTTTGCTCACAAATGGCAGAAAGGTTTGGATTTATATTGGCAAAATTGCGAGAATATTTTGGATAAAATTTTGATTTAGTCCTTTTTAAAAATCGGCTAAATGGAGGTGTTAACATTACATTCACCCATAAACATTGCAAATATTTTAAATGAGATTATTAACTTTGGAAAATTAATATAATAAAATTAAATACACTTAATCATTCTTGAAAGTTAGTCGATTTTTTTTAATAAAAAATATAATATTTTTATGACATTGATACAAAGATAGATGATAAATATCGGAATCGGATCGGTGAAAAATTTGTTAATCGGCACAGCCCTTGTACAATCGTATAGGATGTGCTTATATAATAAATTATATTTATATAATATTTACCTCGTTTTCTATATTGATTATATAATCGTAGAAATTAAATGAGGGGCATGCTTAAAATCTTGATGGTCACTTATTTGTCTGTTTAGTAGATTCTAAATAGCTGGCTGTTTACTAATAAGTTGAACCAGGACATAGCTTAGACAAATATATTTTGAAATTCAAAAAAAGAGGATCTTTTAAACCCATGAAATTCTAATAAAAAATTAATAATTCTTTTTAAAAAAAAAAATCAAGGAAGTGTATTGCGGACACGAATACTCCGTCAGCAATTTGAAATACGGACAATTTGTCGAACCCGATAATGAGGATATCCAAAAACATTTAAAAATTTACCAAACTAATCGGAAAGATGGGGAAGCGACTGTCCCATCCACTATCGGCCTAGAGAAATTAATGAATCCTTTTATGCGAGTCGATCTTTCATCCGTTCAAAAGCATTGTAAAACGGACGATCATATCCAAGCTATGGACTATCTGAGAAACGAAAAAAATAATTTTAAGGGCTAAACCATATTATAATTTTTTTTTAAATAGCTAAATTTTTAGTTTTCTTTTGTTGCCTAAACTTATGGACTTATTTTTTTAATGTATTTTGTGAAAAGAAGAGATAAAATGCTGAATTTTAAGATGTTATTAAATATTTATCTTACGCACGCACATTGTTATTTTTTATTTAAATAATTATGAATTTTAGCTCACACTTTGTTTTACAGACTTATGAAATTTAAATTAAAATAAATAGAATTTATTTATCCGTTATAATATTTTTATAAATAATTCCATATTTATTATATAAGTAATTTGTTACGTTACCTAAATGCCAGTTAATCAATCTTAATTAAATTTTATCGGTTAATAAAACCAGTTATTTATCAATTTAAAAGGGGGTTAAATGTCCTTATACACCATTGGCTGATTTTGGTTACATCATATTATGTCTCACATAATCTGATTATATCCTTCGCATATTATTGATTCTATTTGGGCAGCATGGACACATACGTTTTACATTTCAGCTTAATAAACTGTCTAATATGCACAATAATCTGAAAAGTGATTAATTTATTATATTTATAAATTTTCATGAACGATTACTTTAAGATAAATGCAATCATTTTTTGACAACATTTATAGTAGATAAGAAAGCTAGTCCATCCATCATGAACTATAAATTGATTGACAAATTCTCAAAATTTAATAAATATGGAAGATTTGATGTTAAATATTAAGTTAATCACAGAAAATAAATTTATATTTCTGACCATTAAATTGCTTTTTAAAAAAACCAAGAATTTTACTTTCACCTAACAATAAATTTCTGTTATATTATAACTAAGGAAAAATTATAGATTATGTGTATTTCACATATTGTCACCTTAAATAAAATATATTTATCCCCCACAAATAGGCTATCATCAATTATCAAATAAAGTAGCAAAACCAGTTATATATATATAATTAAGATATTAAATAGACTTATATTATTAAAATCAGAATATGAATAATTATAATCTATACATAATCACGAAACAAGTTAAGCAGTTAAATATGATATAAGTAAATTTAGGTTAGAAAAGGAAACTTCGTAAATGAATGAATTACATGTGTAGGATTAAAAATAACATGTGATTCTGATTATATTTCACTGAAGCAATGATTATTAAGCATATTTCTAATGTTTTAGGGTCAGGCTTCGGGTTGAGCTACCTCTTACAGCCCGACTCGGGTTCGAGTTCATTGAGGCTTCGAACAGACCTCTACCCTACCCCCCTCTAAATAATTAAAGGCAATTTCTCCTATACTCCTCTCTCATGTAGACATTGCCTAGATCTGCTATATTCATAAAATCAGTTTGTGAGATTATCAAAGATTGAAATTGTTAAAAGGGGAACCGGACACGCGTTATCATACTTAAATAAAATTACACATTTATAAGCTTCTATTATTTCTAGGGATGTACCGATATTTTATATCGGATCGGGCCATTATTTCACCTATTTTAAAATATCGGTTATCAGTAAGTATTATAAAATTTTCCGATCCGATACAAAATGGCGTTTTTAAAAAAAATAAAATATAAAATTTTAAAAAAAAGTTATATCTAAAAACCATTTATTTTTATATCGAAATCCATTTTTATGTTTAATTTTTTTAATAGTAATAATTAGTTAATAAACATTCTGCCATATTGTTATTTTTTATTGCATTCTGTTTATAAAAGTGTGCAAAAATCTCTTCAGAATCTTGTTGTGTTTGGACCGATGGGTCCCCCAGTCTGAATGGGAATAATACAGTCCATGATCGGGGGTCCAGGATGGTCAATGACTGGATCCAGGGGGCCGGGTTTTATCGATTTAGTCATGGAATCACTTGGACAACATAATTTTCAAAGTTTATTCGAATAAGAGAAAATACAAAAAAAAATTTAATTTAAAACGCACGAAAAATAATTAATGATCTAATGGTGTTTTGTTTTCCACCTTTATAATTTTTAAAACAAAAGGGAAAAAAAAAGTTGTTATTTCATCGCGATATAATCATTCATGAAACTGGTAAGAACCAGTTTCAAATGCAATATAAAAATAAGGTATAATATATTAATTTCATAACAAAATAAAGGACAAAAGAAACAAGTAGAAACAAAAAAAAGAAATAAGGGGGGATAGAACATAACACTCCTCCCCTCTTAAATACGGCTACCCGGCCGTCGGCGCCGATTTCATTCTTAATTCCTACGAAAATAAAGACGGCATTCGCCGCACCGCTGGTTTAGAGCGGATTTAATAACGAAGATAGATCCTACCTTTAGTCAATAAAATAAATAAAACGGCATTCGCCGTACCGCTGGTTCAGAGCGGATTTAATAACGAAGGTAAACCCTACCTTAAGTCAATAAAATAAATAAAACGGCATTCGCCGTACCGCTGGTTCAGAGCGGATTTAATAACGAAGGTAAATCCTACCTTAAGTCAATAAAATAAATAAAACGGCATTCGCCGCACCGCTGGCTTAGAGCGGATTTAATTACGACTAAATTATGAAAACACGTGGAGGACATATAAAAAAAAGGGATTTGTAACAGATGGATGACCAAACAAAAAAAAATCAATATATATATAATCAACAAAATAGAAAAAAAAAAGGTGTTTTTGTGGAAATACGACATTCTTTTCCCCTCTTAAATTGGGCTACCCCGGGGTGGTAGGTCCAAGAGATCATGTGGGTTATTTGATATTTGTTGAGTCTGTTTGTACGCAGTAGTTTCGTCTGGTACGTTGGGTTGGGTCGTCCGTATATTTCGAGGAGTATACTGAGAGGAGTTATAATTGTTGAAAGTTTGTTTCATTGGGCAATTGTATCTATTATGCCCCACGTTCCCGCAATTGTAACAGGTTGGGTTATCATTCTGTGGGAAAATCCGACGAGGGGGTTGATAGTACTTCTCAAAAGTTTGCGGGGTGTTTTGTACATGCGCATACTTTGTGGGTATGTTTATTTGGTTACTGTAGGCGTGGTTCGTCGCATTATTTTGGTTAAGCGCTTCGGCCATTTCCCAGGTTTGCGCAATTTTTAGCTTCCCCTTAAACGTTATATTATCGGACGTAATTACGTGACCTCTTATTCCGGAAGATTGTATTCCCGCTCCGAATTGGGAGGACAGGAAAAGGTCCCAGCTGGGGCCTAGATCGCACTGTGAGGCCAAAGCTATCAAAGCTTCCGCATATTCAGTAATTGTTTCGCCATCTTGCTGGATGCGTTGACGAAGCTTGTTGATTGATAGACCTTTGTTGTTATTATTGTTTCCCAAAATCGTTTTTACGTCCTCTATTGACATTTCAAACATAGGCCTTGGTGCAAAGGTTAATTTTAATTTTGAATATAGGCTGTGACCGCATGATGATAAGAATAAGGATAGTAAATTTGCCTCAGGTTGATGTCGGTGGATAAGCATAAAACGCTCAAGGTAATGATCTGTTGGTTCTTCCGGGTCGTAGATTATCGAATGTACGTTGGGCGCCAGTGTTGTGTTTGGACCGATGGGTCCCCCAGTCTGAATGGGAATAATACAGTCCGTGATCGGGGGTCCGGGATGGTCAATGACTGGGTCCAGGGGGCCGGGTTTTATCGATTTAGTCATGGAATCACTTGGACAACATAATTTTCAAAGTTTATTCGAATAAGAGAAAATACAAAAAAAAAATTCAATTTAAAACGCACGAAAAATAATTAATGATCTAATGGTGTTTTGTTTTCCACCTTTATAATTTTTAAAACAAAAGGGAAAAAAAAAGTTGTTATTTCATCGCGATATAATCATTCATGAAACTGGTAAAAACCAGTTTCAAATGCAATATAAAAATAAGGTATAATATATTAATTTCATAACAAAATAAAGGAAGATGGGAAAACAAAAGAAACAAGTAGAAACAAAAAAAAAGAAATAAGGGGGGATAGAACATAACAAATCTGTTTTTAGTGAAGCTAGTGATATACCCATAGATTGACCTCTGATATGGAAATTTTAAAAAGTAATCTTCGATATATTTATTTAAATATTTATTTCAAATTTTATAATACATTTGTTTATTACTTATTATGTAAATAGATTAATGTTATTACTTATTATATAAATAAGTGATTTTTCAATAAAAATATTTTATATACTTTTAGAATTACAATTGAATTGAATATAAACTATAACTGATCATTATAATATATTTAAATGAATTATAGATATACTAATAAAAAGTAGTGATTTGCATCGGGCCTAATTTTTCAAGCCCGGCTCGAACTTATTTAAATATAGTAGTTAATTTTTATAATTACTCAAAATTAACGATATATGTTATTTGGCGTCTACTTTCTATAAGTAAAATCACATATTTTTATTTTACATAAAAAATTCAACATAAAATTGATAAATTTAGATATATTTTAAAAAATTTCTAAGGCCCGACTCAGCCCGAATTTTAAAAATATTAGGTACAGGCCGGCCTTACTTTTTCAGATCTCTAATAAAAAGTATATTAAAAAATAAAACCATTGGTATCTTTACAGAATACAAAATTAGATAAGATATCGGATCGGTAATCGGCCGATATCAATTTAATATCGGGAATATTGGATCGGCCTTCAAAAATTGGTATCGGTACACCCATAATTATTTCTAATAATAGCTGTAAAGTAAGGTCCGTGAAGTTGGCGGAACGATGTGAGGATCAATTAACAAAACCTATGCCAATATTTAGAGTCTTAATTGATCCTAATTGATCTTCAAACCAAACATCAGCGGAATCAATGGTTAATGAGTTATAAGCAAAATAAGGAAAGTGTGAAATTTTGAAGATGGCGAAATGATTTGAGGATCAATTACCGAAACCTATACCATTGTGTATCCCATTAATTGATCTTCTATCCGGAAAGCAGCGGAATGAACCGTTCGTGAGTTATAGGCAAAATAGAAAGGTGTTGGCACTTTGCCAAAACAGAAAATAAATAAGATCATAATCTGAAACTTGGCAATTATGTTGTATTCAATATGTACATTAATAATCTGCAAACCGCTTATCTGTATCACTAACCGTAACCGTATAACCGTTTTAAAAACGTGAAGTTGACGGAATTATTTAAGCTGGCGGAACGACTTGATGATCAATTACCGAAATCTATACCATTGTGTAGCCCGTTAATTGATCCTAATAATCTTTTATCTGGAAAGCAGAAAAATATTAGAAGAATGTGAAAAATAATACATAATTTTTCTAGATAGCTACTTGTAATTCAAGATTACTAATACTTTCTTCTAATATTTCTTAAAATAGTTAAGATCTATCAATAAAAAAGGAATATACTTTTATAAGAGTAATAGATAGGCTTTCGAGCTTTATCATTGGCCTTTTAAATCGATAAAATTTAATAGGACAGTGCATATATAATTTCAGTGGTATAAATTTGACCTTGAAAAATTAAGTAAGCTCATAAAAAAATTTACAATCATTAAATAATGGCAAAAATAGTAGAATGTCTGTCGCTGCACTAGATTTTGTTTTAGTGTACCGTAATTTGTTTTTATTAATTTTGTTATTAACTTTTACAGTTTAATTTCGGCTATTAAACTTCTTAAGTACTTGTTATCAAAGGAGAACTAAAAAATGTTATAAGTTTCATATTCATAATTTGTCAGGTCGAAATTTGACCTTGTAATATTTATTGTTGATAACTCACTTTCCTTTAATTTTTTTAACATTCCGTTTGAAGAATTCGGAGGATCAATTAAGACACTAAATATTGGCTTTAACTAAAAAATGATTGCAAAATAGAAAGATTTGGGCAAAATACCAAAACCTTACTATTTTGCCTATAACTCACGAACGTTTTATTCCGCTGGTATGCGATTTATAGATTCTGGAGGATCAAATAACGCTCTACACTTTGGCATAAATTTCGATAATTGATCCTCACTTTTAAAAAAAATTCCGAACTTCACGTTTTTAAAACCGTTATAACTCGGTTACGGTTAGGGATACGGATATGCGGTTTGCAGATTATTAATGTACACATTAAATACTACATTATTGCCAAGTTTCAGATTATGATCTTTTTTATTTTCGGTTTTGGCAAAGTGCCAACACTTTCTTATTTTGCCCATAACTCATGAACGGTTCATTCCGCTGCTTTCTGGATAGAAGATCAATTAGGATCAATTAATGGGCTACACAATGGTATAGGTTTCGGTAATTGATCCTCAAATCATTCCGCCATCTTCAAAATTTCACACTTTCCTTATTTTGTTTATAACTCATTAACCATTGATTCCGCTGATGTTTGGTTTGAAGATCAATTAGGATCAATTAAGACTCTAAATATTGGCATAGGTTTTGTTAGATCCTCACATCGTTCCGCCAACTTCACGGACCTGTTCAACTGAAGGTATTTTTTAGTCGAGTTTTCGGATTAAATAATATATATCTTTCGTCGCCTGAATACTATACTATGGCTTCCTAAATCATTGGTTTTTTTAGCCATAATAAATTGTAATGCATTTTTATTTATTGATACGTATAGAATAATTTTATTGTTTTATTGTTAAAAATATCATAATACTTATAAATTGAAGCAAATTATATATAAAAATTGAAACTTAATTTAGGTTAATTTAATAAACATTTTGGACATAAAGGAGATATTATGATTTCTTAGCATAAATCCTAAATACCAATCATAAACAGCCATTAAATTGCCTTTGTGCGTTAATTCGTTTTTGATTATTTTATAATAGAAAAAATTAGTTAAACATAATATATATTTAAAATGATTAATAGAATTATTTTATTTAATAAATCTAAAAAATGAATCAGTCTTAATTTGAATTTTATTGGATCAACATTAGTGTTGTTAAACGTCCGATTTGGGTCGATTAAGATTTTAGCCATAATAACATGTAAGATTAGAGATAGAAGTCCAAACTTTTCTTACATTTAGCGCAAAATCTCGCTTACATAATATTGGCTATTAATCAAAATAGGGGAGACTGGGGTTAGGTACCGGGGCTTGGCAAACCACATAATCTCATCTTAAAATTAAATACACCAGAAGGTTAAAATTTTATCATAATATAGTTTTTATTAGTTTACGTCTATAGACAAAAAATCTTTTGAAATAATTATTAAAAATTTTATTTAAGAAATAAAATATTGATGAAGTTTTTATAATTTGGGAAAGTTTTATGAGTATTTATTATATCCAGAAATTTAGAGTTAGCAGGGCTTGCTAAACCATACACGTCAATTATGGCAGTTAATAATGAAAAAAATACAAAATGTTTATTAAATTAACCAAAATTAAGTTTCAATTTTTATATATAAGCCTTAATTTACCCGCTATTGGAGCTTGTTGGACAAAATTGTTCTTTTACAAAAAGTAAAATTCAAAAAAAAATGATTATATTCTTAAAATTTTTTATAAGGAACCTTTATAGAGTATAGTTTTAGGTATCTAATCATATATTTTTTTTATATTATCTAAAAAACCAGGAGCTATAGCCAATTTTATAAAAATCGGTCCGACTAACCCCAGTCTCTCCTACCTTATAATGTGGTAAATTGGTCCAGCAAGGAAATCGGTATAAATATTGGTTGTTAATTTTTTTTATTGATATTACACATGTAAATAAAATTGAGATTTTTGAAAAAAAAAATACGAAGAAATAATTAATATGACCAACATTCAAAATCATTTCTATTTAATCATCCTTTTTTTTATACTAATAAATTTATAATAAATTGCAACTGTATTAGATACGCGCCGAATTGACGCCGCGCCGAATTGACGTTGCGCTGAATTGACGTTGCGCCGAATTGTCGCCGCGCTGAATTGACGTTGCGCCGAGTTGTCGCCGCGCCGAATTGACGTTGCGCCAAGTTGTCGCTGCGCCGAATTGACGTTGCGCCGAGTTGTCGCCGCGCTGAATTGACGATGCGCCGAGTTTTCTGCGCCGAATTGTCGTGTGCCGAATTTTCCGCGCCGAATTGACGTGGAACCCTCAAAAATAAATTTAACATTTAATTTATCCGCTTTATAATTATATGGCATAGAAATATCTATTATAATAATCCTCAAAAAACGTCAATTAAATTTAACCAATAGTGTTTTTTTAAAAAATATTTGTCCAATGATAATTATCATAGCAATTTAAGCCAATAGTAATTCCCATGTGATTTATAATATGGCGAAGGTAAAATATTCTTTTTCAAAATTGTTATTTAGATAATATTTTTAAAATATTTATTGCTGAACACCAAATTAAACACTATTTATTTTAGTATATCCAAAGAATAAGCAAACCATTTAAAATACTTAAGAACAGGCCTTAATTACTCTCAACTATCTTATAGTAGCATAATAAGCAAAAATTGCTACCATCATTCCAGAGGTATGTGATGCTATATGGAAAACTTTAAAAGATATTCATATGCCAGTTCCAACTAAGAATATTGTGAGAAGGTATTAAATTTAGATATTAATATATTTTTAGATTGCACAAGAATATTTTGAGAAACATGGATTTCCAAAATGTCTTGGCTCATTAGTTGGAAAGCACATAAAAATAAAAAGTCCTGCAAAATCTGGAAACCTTTTTTACAATTATATTTTTTTTAACATAAATAATATATTTGCTAATGTGCCTGGGCCAGGACTAGGTTTTTGATAAAAAGCCTAAAAATTTTTAATTTAAATTTAGCCTATTAAACTGTGACTAACTTAAAATATATTGCATTTTTTTTTCTTCTAATGATAATAAATTTCAATATTGCAAACAAAGTGATTTCCTAAATACACTTAAATGTTGTTTATTTTCATTTAAATAAATAAATTAAATTTTTGGATAAGGCTTGGACAAAATTTTTTAAACTTATGATGGGCTTGGGTTTGATTTTTTTTATTAAATATGGAATGAGCCTGCAAATTATTTTTACCGCTGACCTGGGAGGTTGATGAATAAATCAAGACCCGTGAAGGTCTCTAATTTCAATAACTGAATTATTTCATTTCCCATCTAACTTTATTTGAACTTAAAGGAATGGGCAAATAGATAATCCCTAATTTAAATCATTTGCAAAAAAATTTTTGCTGGATTTAAGAAATTGTTAGACACAAGGAAATAAAGTAAGCCATTGTTAAATTATATATGGAGGAAATATTAATCCATTTTTTTTATCATAAATAACAAAAAAGACCTTGCCTTAAATTTACATATTATTTTAGGGAGATTTTAAGAACCCGTCATTTTTGACGGGTTATCAACTAGTAGTATAATATTTGAAAAAATTTAAAATGTAAAAAAAAATATTAAATTATTTGTCCTAAAAGTTAAACAATAAATTCTATCAAATTCTTGAAAATATTTGAGGTTTTCCACCTTTTCCTTCCCTAATCAAGCAATTTATATTAGGTGCAATACTTGGAATTATATCTTGAATTATCTGACTCATCATTATTACTTTTTTTGATTTTATATATTTATATCTAATTATGCAATGACTTATAAACATAACTTATTTATGATTAGTTTTATAAAATAGGGTTATAGGATGTCCTTAACGATAAATTTGTTTAATAGTTTTATATGTTATCTTTAGGTTAAAACATTTGGAACTTCTTTGATATTCCAAAAAATCTTCAGGATTATTTAGATGGTATACCTTAAATGGATTAGATCTATTCAAAAATGGTAAAATAATAAGCTCAAGGGGTTGTAAATCTCAGTTTTAGAAAGGACCTATATAATAAAATTCTATTTGATATAATAAAAAAAAATTTATTTTTCGATCTGACTATGTACGTTGTGGATCTCTTGTATATTCGAATGGCCAATTTCCGAGTATTTTTGTGTTATACTTATAATTGAATAATGCTTCATCAAAAAATGGATCAAAATACTTAAGGACATGATGGAATTATGAATTTGTGGAAAACATGAATCCGACCACGATATAATTAATTTAAGGTGAGATAAATCTTCTAAAATTAGATTTAAACTTTTTATTAAGCTGATGCAATATCATTTGCATTCCTCTCTGAGATCCCCTCTGACCATATAGCACAATATTCCCTTTTATTGATGTTACAATGGGCTGTAAGATTATAAGTGTTTAATTTAGGCTTGTAAAAAATAAGTTTGTTTGGAAGGGCCAGACCTTTTTCCAGGTCAAAACAAACAACAGTTGCCTCTTTGTCGGTATTCACTCGATCGGAGTTTCGTTCCTTAGGCTAATTCTTATTATTTAGATGTTTGTTATAATTGTATAAAAATTCATTATCGGACTGTTTAATTTTAAACTCCTCACATAGATATCTATCATTTTTTGATTTGTGAAATCCTAGATTAAAATCGTAATTAAATATTGATCAATAATCATGTACTAAAGCCGGTTCGTGCATTTGTCTTCATATACATCAAAAATCATCTTTATAATACCTTTCTTAATTGTTTAACACCAAAGATATATAATTGTAGAGTATCTTTTTTTTCTCCTTCAATTACTTCGGCTATTTTAAATGAAAAATTATTTAAGATGGATTGCAATAAAATCGTCATAAAAAAATAAAACCTTTCAAAAAACATATTTTTAATGGTTATAGCACAATATAATCCTCAAAAAAGGAAAACGTTGGAGATGAATAATTTAACAATTTATTCTTTTTTAGATATAGAAATAATCCTAAACATTTTAAACCAATTTAATTGGTGATAAAATGATCATGTGGTTATGTTTTATCAATCTTATTAGTTGGATGGATATAGAGTAATATAATTCTTAATAAAACGCTAAAAAACACATAGTACAATTTAATCCTGGGGATCCCTGAAAATATAGATTCATTTTTAGCATTTTTATTGTTCGAATTGATAGTTCTGACCTAAAAATATATGTTTCAAAAAGAAGACATAGAATAATATAATCCTCAGACGCTTTATAAATTAATAAATTTTATTTTAACTCATATAATTGTAATATTACATAAAGGAACATACTAAAAATTTTATAAATCTTAAAAATTATATTTTGAACTTAGAATGAATATAATATGATATCTATAGGCCGTGTCTTGGGTCAACTCAATTGCTTTTTAGTATAAGCTAAGAAGTTTTTGAACTAGGAAACCCATTTTGGTTTGTTTTAAGTATTTGGCATTGTTATATTTCGTAATTTATTCTAATTTTTTAGATATTTTTATTATGTTTTTTTCGGTTTTTTTTTTAAATTTTCTTTTGCTTTTTGGGGCATTTAGGAATAAGTCGGCCTAAGACACGGCCACACTGTTTATTACGTTAGTTTATCACGGCTTTCTATAAGCTTTCTAAATCAATATAAAAATTATAATATTTAGCAAGTTAAAAAATATTTTATTCAAATTTTATGAATACGAATTGATTCTGTAGAGAGGGGAAGGAGGGTTCAATCTCCTCCCTAATGGAAAATATTACTAGGTAAAATTTTGTTTATACATTGAGATCTAGGTGAAAATTTGCTTTTTTCTTTTAAATTGATAAACCCCAATTTTCTATTCCTATAAAATTATCTCAGAAATTTCTTAAGTTAAAAAAGTAGGGGGGAAAACTATAAATAAACAATAGTATTGGCACATTTAATTTATAAAAAAAAAACTTGCTTAGAAAGCAATTTAAAATCTGATATTTAAGACTCAGCCTACCCTTTCATTCATATTATTGCGGATTCACGGCGACGCAGTACGTATTCTAAGACGCGAATTCGCGATAACTGTGAATGCAGAGTAAGGCCTTATTTATAGTAAACGCGTTAATTTAGTTTTTATTTGGTATAACCAATGTTAATCAAACATTAAATATTCACGCAACCAGATATTCCTTTCTTCTATAATTTTGTACTGGCATGTGCCAATCTTGACGATCTTATTTTGTCAATAAAGCGTTTTTCTTAAAACTACCTGCTAATCGGGTTGAAGAATTAAAAATATTAAATATGCTATAATTTTTATCATAAATTTCTAAATTAATGCTTCCAGAAGCTTAGCATACATCACATTTAACCCTGCATTTCACAGTTAGCACGTATTCGCGGCGAAATATACAAAATATGCTGTATTTTTATATGTTTTGCTGAGAATCCGTGCAAACTATGAATGCAGGATCAAGTATGATATAGTTTTCATTTGACTTATAATTCGGTTATGATAGGCAAAATTAATAGAAGAATCAATAAGTAAGGCAATAAATATTAAAACGATATGCTTAGTACTTTTAATTCTTCATTCTGACTTGAAATTTTGACAATTTTTTCCCATTTTAATAATCTACCAAACCATTTAAATCAATAAAATTAACTATTTAAACGTAATTAATGGTTTTGTATGTTTCAGAAATAGGGTTTCCAAAAGCTTGGCCCACTTCACTCTTAAAACATGACGTCAATTGTTTTCATTTTGTTTATAACTCGGTTTCTTTTTTGGTTGTTCACAAAACTGATTGAGGAATTAGTAAGTACTAGTCAAGCAGGAAATATTAGTGCAAACCAGATATTGAGTTCTATATTTTCCATTCATATGATGTCAAATATATAATTTTTTTAAATTTGGCTATACTGGTTAAAGTTAGTGTTAAAATGTCGCGCGTTTTACGACACTGAACTCGAGTTGGAGAAGTAAAATACAACTTTAAATAGAGCACAATTCAAAGTAAGTTTTGCTACTCAAAACTTGAATAAAATTTAAGCTAAGTAGACTCGGCTTCGCCGAACATCATTGGCACTAATAAAGAAACATTGGCATCGATTAGTTAATTTCCCTATGAAAAATAAAAAAATTCCTAGACAAAATTTTAAAGGTGTGATCCGGAGATGGGCTGATAAAATGGGTTTGATCGTAAATAATTATTTTTTTAAGTATTTTTTAGAAAATTACAATTAAAATACTATTTTATAAACAACTACCCTTTCATTGCATGCACTAGTTTTACGTGTCTAGCAAAAGCTATTTTAAGTGCTAAACGTTCATGAATATTGTATCAAAATTTTTAAAAGCAATCGTTACAAAAAATGAAATTATGATTAGAAAAATATGTAATATAATAAATGTAAATTTGATAAATATATATTTTTTAATCATTTCATTATATTGGAAAATTTAAATGGTAAAATCTTCTATAGTATGTCATTTTGAGTAACGAAAGCGAGTAATGTTTATAACACTGTTTCTAATCATAAAATGCAAATTTTCCTACTTATAAAAATACCAATATCTATAAATATTTTATCCACAAATCTATTTTGTTTACAGTGTCTTTTTTACGTGAAAATTTCTCATCCATTTTATTCAAATTCTGTATGATTAATTCGATTTCTCATAAATTGAATGATATTGATATAATATTTATATTCCAGACAGATTTCACTAAGATAAAAAAAATTCTGATGTGTCATAATGTTGCTAAACGGCTAACCCAATATTAGCCAAAAAATATTACGCAACCTTGGAGGGAAAGGTATCGAAATCTCTAGGCTTGCTCGATATAATTTTGGCTAAAATCTTTTTAAAATCAGCGAAATGTGGCATAAATTTCATAGTTTTTCTAGGTTTGAGGCTTGGTTAGAATTCAAAAAATTTATTTAATTTTTTTATCGAATAAATTGTTATTTTTGGCGTAGGCTAAGAAGGCTGAGTGAAAATAAACGAAGTTGACAATTTTTACGTCATTTTATAGTTTATTTCAATATTTTAAGGTAAAATGGCAGAAATTTTTATAAAATATGAATAAAATATCAAGTATAAAATTTCGATGGTAGAGATAGAAAAGTATGTATAAAATTTTTAAATTTGCTTTAAACATTCGCATTTTTTTCGAGGGACATAAATTAATTTCTCGGAACAGTCCAATATAGAGAAGTGCATCTGAGCGGTTAAATCTCCCCAATTATTAGAGCGACCCTGCAGCACATAATAATTTTTTTGAAGACATAAGTTGCATTAATTAAGCTGCCCGAACCCAACCCAAAAAAAATATACTTCTCGAAGTTGCCATTGGCTGCGCAGATCCCTGAACACTAAATGCTACAATTCTCTTGGAACATAAAATATAAATTTAAAAAAATAATAAAATATTGATAGTACGCAGATGTTATTATTATTATTGATAAGAAAAAGTTATGTTGTGTTTTTATAGGTTTGCTTTGTATTGTAATTCTTGTAACTTTTCTATTATTTACTTTATACATTATATATTTTATTTTTCTTTAAACTCATAATATATATATATTATTTAATTTATTCTATAATATATAAAAAACAAAATTTGTTGAGCAAACAAAAGCTAAAGCAATAAAACAAAATTATCGTAAATATAATAATTTTATCATTTTTTTTACGAGAATAAATCCTACCTAATATGAACACTTTATATTAGGCTCAAAATCTTTCTAATTATTGCCCTAAACCATGCCAAGGAAATTCTTTCTATAATATGGATAAGCGATAAAATGAAAAGAAAAACTGTTCATATTAGACAAGTTTTTTTTCTTCTCCTTTTAAAAGATCGATAAAAAAATAATAATTACGCGTTAAAAATATTTATTTTTTTGCTTCGCTTTCGTTTTAAATAAAATATTTATTATCTTTTTACCTCCTAGCGATAATTAAAAAATAAAACGCGAGCTGATAATAAAAAATAAATAAAAACAAGATGGCTGATTTTAACGAAAAGGCAACAAGATGGAGGTTGTTTAAGATTTTTTTAAAAAATATTTTTTCCTATTTGTAAATAAAAACATTAATTTTGTGGTTGGAAAGAAGGGAAATTTTTTTTGAAAAAAACCATTCAAATTTCATTTATGAGTGAATGAATAAAATTTTTTTATTATTATTTTATATTTTTTTGATGATAATAATTTATTTACTATTCATTTCTTATTTAGTGTAAGAAATAAAAAAATATTTATATTTATCACCACGGGATTTTCTTGGACATCAATAATTGGAAATATTTATTTATAATATTAAAAAAAAATATATAAAATATATATATTTTATTTTTAGTAAATAAGGTAAAATTTTTTTTTATTATATTTCATATATTTCAAAAATAAAAATATTTATATTTCAATAATAATAAATAAAATATTTGTATTTATATTATTTTTTAAAGTTATTTTATGTTACTTATTTGTGTATGATTAATTAATGAAATAAGAAAGATAATATTGGTTTTGATTTTTATTTTTACGATTAGAGACTTAAAATCCGAAGATTAAATTTATTAAAATTAAAAACAAATATTTTAAGAAAAATGCATAATAAATACCAACATTAATCAAATTTTGATTGAAAGTAAATCTTTCAGAATTAATTGGGCTTTTTTAAATCATCTTTGCCTTTCCTACGTCTATTTTATAATTGTATATGCCTTACCAATAGGGGAAAAATTAATTAGATTATATTGCTTTTTAGTGTATTTATTTTATTTATATTTTTAAATATTTATTTATTGAAATAATAGTATAACGAAGTAAACAAATATTTATTATCAAAAAATTAAATAAAAAATAAATTTCATATTTTTATCAAAAAATTTTAAACTTTAAAAAATAATTTTTAAATAAATCGATTTTTTAGCTATATAAATTATAACGCAATTCTGGACTTCATCATGGATTGAAAGCCTATCAATTTATATATAAATTAAAAAATTTTATCCAATAATTATGCCTTCTATATCTAAAAGTAACGCTAAATCGATCAAGAGGCAGCATCAACATACTTCTATTCCTGTAAATATTCCAGAACCATCTCGTAATGCCTACAATTTATAACTTTTATTGAATTTTTTTAAAAAATTTTTCTAAACTAAAATCCTAAATATATTATTTTAATGATTCGAATTAAGAAACTATTTCTACATTTATTAAAGTTAACATATAAATACAACTTAAAAAATAAAAATGGTTTCTAATTACATTCCTGCCAGTTGTATTATAATATAAGGTAATTTATTATAGAGTTAGCGTTATCCAATCAGAAACTCCTTGCTTTATCATTGTTAAAAAATAATAAATATTTTATATTATAGTTTACCTAAACTTTATGAAAAATGGCATTCATTCTCATTAGGATAATAAATATTATTTTTACCTATAAGTCAAGAATTATTTAGAAATATTTATGAAAATTATCTTCTGTTTGATATTCCAAAACATGAGTTATATTCATTTGTTTAATATAGACACAGTTATCTTTTACTTTGGCTGAAATACTAATAGTCAAAATGTCTTGTTAGCAAAAAAATAGCTTCAATTTAAAAATACCCTTAAAAACAACCTTAATTGTAATTTATGCCAAATTAAAAGGTCAATTTATTTGATTTAGATCACAAAAAATCGTTTTTTAATATAGCATACATCTTATATTTATATAAAATAATAACCCAACTCAAGGAATATTTTTTAATTGGATGAAATATATTAAAAATTAAACAGGTATGTAGTATTAAAGGCTAGAGATATGGTTTAGGGTTAATTAGAGATTTGAGACATATGGATTACATGTTAAGATATAGTTTAAAAATTTGCAATTTGCCCTAATGAGTATGATTTCAATCTTTGCATTGATTTAATAATTGCCTAAATGTTATCCACATATATCGTTTAATTTGTATGGATGAGAATAGGGTTGTTAGAATAATATTATAATGGCTCGGTTTGAGCCGATTTTTAAAAACGGCTAACTCAATATTTTAGTAAAAAAAAATATTGACTATAAGCCTCCAGATTTCTCTAATGGATGTCCAAAACTATTTGCCATCTATGACCAAAATCTTCAGGCTTGGGTAATATTGTTCTAGATAAACATTGAGTTAGCCTTAAAATCAGCTCAAATCGAGCCCTTACTATATGTAAGAATGGAGATAATTGGACCCCTATTTGTCAAATATATTATTCTAGCTAAACTAAATTAGATCTTTATTAAAAATCGACCTGAATTCTGCTTTTTAACAACTCTAGATGAGTGGCTAAGAATTAATTTGACAAGTCAGTCTGGGCAAAAAGATTTTTTGGTTAGACCAACTCAACAAAAACCTTATTTTTAAAAGCTTAGATATTTGGTATTTACATTTAGATAAAAATTTGTTCCATACTTGAAAACTGATCAAAAATTTTCACATCCTCTATTGAAAATATATCCTTTGTAAGTGCAAAATGATTTTGTGTGTAAATTTATTAAAAGTTACTTCTCAAATGCATCATATATAAGATACTCTTTTGAAAAATAATAGCTAGAGAAATTTTTTCCCTAAGATACAATTTAAATTTTATTATAATCAGATGTTCTATTAAAATGGGAATCTATTATTAAAACTCAAATTTTTCAACCCACATTTTTTTATATTTAGTTTGAAATTTTATTTAAAATATTTTTAACCTTTAATAATATAACATTGTCAACCCCATAGAAAATATGCTAAATCCTTAGTTTTTCTGTTTTTTTTATAAAAATAATCTCAATTTCTTCATTAATTTTTTTTATAAATTTCACTGTATTTGGTATCACATATTCTAAAGATACCTCAAGTCTTTGACTACTTTTATGCTACTAATTTATAAAAGTTCAGCCCGAGACATCAGGTCTCCTATTTTAAAATACAATTATAAATTTGATATGTAATAATTATGGTAATTTCTATAATTGCTTTAGTGCTTCTTTAGCTCTATCTTAAATCCTGATACCAATTTTAGAAATTTTCTTTTTTGTTGATAACTTTTTCAATTTATACTGTTTACCAAAAGGGTTGAAACATAAAATGTATACTAGTTAAGCAGTATTGCATATCGACATTAGCCTTAAAATTAGTGCTTTCAAAAGTTTGGTAAACCATGCCCAGGATTGCTTCTTAATATGAGGTTCAAATTCATATAAATTTTTAAAAATTTTATAAGATTTTAATAATCTTACTCCTATATCTATATCTGAAATATACCAAGAACAAATAATATCTATAAAAATCGTAGAATGATAAGATTCAAAAATATTTTGAATCAGGGAAAGGAAGTTATTTTGGCGCCATTAATTTTTGAATCGCATATATTTTGATATCTAAGACTCAGGGGCGTTAAAGATTTTATTGGGCTTATAGTTTGTTTATTGACTGGAAAAAACTGATTTATGAATTAATGTACTAAATAAGTCATAATAGTATCAGGATTAACGCTTCCAAGAGTTTGGCTGACTTCACGCTTAACCATGCAAGTTAGCGCGAATTCGCGGGTATACAAAAATGAACGTAAATTATTATACACATCTTACCCTGCCTTCTTAGCTAGAATTCACGACGAAGCACATATGTTTAGTTTTTATTTTGCTTATGGCTCGGTTACCTTTTTGTGGTTGGCAAAATTGATTATTTTATATTCTACATGATGCCATTAGCGATTTTTTAATATTATTCTTAAAGCATAACGTCATAGTTTTCATTTTGTTTTTTTTTGTGGTTCCCAAAATGATTAAGGAATATCGCAAAATATACCAGTTATTTAGTTCTTCTATATTTATTCTGGCCCAATTTTTACCCTATTATAGTTTTTTTATACTCTGCCAAATTAATTAAAATAATACTTAGTCACTAAGCATTGAAAATTTTCAGAAATGTTTTTTTAATCTTAAGGATGGCCAAAATTTTGGTTTCAATAATTTTGCCCTTTATACTGGCTACTAATATTGGTTAAAGCACTGCATCAATAGGCATATTAATAAAACCCGAAATATTGCCATAAATTTTAGAATTAGTGTTTCCAAATATTCAAAACACTTAAACGGAAATGATATAAAGATATTTACATATTCTAAAAGAGCGAAATCAAAAAAATAATATATGGAAATTTAAAAATGCCTAATCAGAATTTTGCAGAACCCTGATCCGGGTGGGGAAAGGTGGCTTAGAGACGAAACCTCAGAAATTTTTTTTATACCCACCCTTTCCATCCTTCAATGAAACCTGGCTAACACCACTGCATAATCTTCAAATTTAATATCCCGATTTGTTAAAAGAGTATTTAATGTTTGATGGGAATCAATATTGTATCGGGCCTAATTTTTCAGCCCGGCCCAGTTTGAATTTTTTTTTAAAAATTTGTTCCGCCCGATCCCGAACGAAATTTATTTATTGGTCCCGGAAAGGCCTATCTAAATAAAAATAATTTGTCCGGCCCGGCTCGAATTTATTTAAATTTTTTTATTGTAAAAAATTCTATAAATAGAAAATATCGCCTGCCTTGTTTTTTGTAATAATTTTAAAATATATATATTTATTTGACAAAATTAATATCAAATTTTAAAATTTAAACCCAACCCAGCCCGAAAAAATTCTCCGATACGGGCCTGGGCCGTAATTTTCAGATCTCTATTTTGTATTATTTTTATTCTGAGATTTTTATGTCACCCATTATAAAATAAAATTCTTGCTTTATTAAAATTTTAAATATATGAAATCGGATAGAATTTTAATTAATTCATTAGAAAAGGATTGTTATAGATACAACATTTAATAACTAATTACTACCTCTGATCATCAGCAATTCTTCGACTGTCACGTCTATCTTGACAACAATAGAAGTCAAAATTCAAACTGGCATAAATTTAGGCACAGTATTATAAGGAATAAGATCACGAGTATCTGATGAGATTTAATAAAAGCTTGTGTTTGATGTTCGATTCTTTTCATAGTTGTTTTGTTTTGAATTTTTTGCTTTTCGCCTAATTTGCCGTTGCTTGTGACGTTTCATGATTGGTGCATACACTGAATATAAATGTTTCAGGTAAAAGCAGTTTAGCATAAAATCTTCTTCGACGTTCCGAATATATTTTTGCGATAATCTTTGAGAATCAAAAAAATCGTCTTTTTTGTGAATTATTTTTCTTAAATTCTATATAAAAGGGTATTTGATAAATTTTTTGTAATTTTTATTTATATCTTATAAAATCTTTCATGATGAAATAATAAAAAACATTTAAAAAATTATTTATCTTCTTTATATAAATATTTGAAGATTTTTAATTTGAAAGAGGTCGGCGGAGTTTTACCCGAACGCATTCACCCACCCATTTATTTTCTAACCGCACACTTGCCAGTTCATGATTTGAAAAAAATTTTGTTCGCCTATTTATCTGAACATTTTGTTTCACCCGCCCATCCAATGTTTAAAAATTATTTGATTGGTTTTGCTATTTATTTATTTTATTTAAATATATTTTTACTTATAAAATATGCAAAATTACGAAATCAAAAAATTATTTTTTAAAAAATAACTATCTAAGCCTATTCTGCTTATTTTGGTCTGAAAATATTTTAATGCCTGCCCTTCCATTCTTCTTCAGGTGACCTCTATATATCACCTTTAAGACTTTTTCGAGCATGAGCAGCCACAATGAAATTATAATCGTCCATTTAATAATATAATGCCGCCATGCGCTGTTTCTTGCCAACAAACGTTGGTTCAAGTGAATTTCTCAACTAGTGCATTCCGTATCGATAGGCTTAATTTTTTTTTCACATCATGACAGCATCCCTTTGTTCGGAAATACATATGAAATTATAGCTGCTACTCCCTAGTCGGTTAGATCACATTCTTTAATTTTCGGTCGATTCGCATCATGTGGACACAATGAGAGATGTTTAGATAGTAGAAGCTTGCTAACCCTCTATCATTAAATATTTACGCGTAAGAATCAATAATCTCGAAGATGGAGTTTTATCTCAGATGATTATCATTGTAGGTGACATGGTAGTGATTTTTAAAATACTGTAGTGGACGGGTGGTCGGACCGGAAGCTTCAACTCTTCTATTATATATATATATATACACCATTTTACCCTGCATTCACAATGAGCCATAATTCGTGGCGGAGGATTATACAAAAATTAATGTAAAAATATTTTATTTATATCATATTTTGTAAACTTCGCCGCGAATTGGCGATAATAGTAAATGCAGGGAAAGACTGAGATTGTGCATAAATTTTCTAATGAGAAAACCTTTTTAATAGTATTCAAGGCCGCCTTTTTTTTAAAAAAAATTTAAATTGTTGAAAAAATACGATATTTTAAACGTAAAAGGCAAAAAAATCTGACACTTAAGGGTAATAATTTTTTTTGATGTTATTAACAATATTTCATTAAAACACTAGGAAAGTTTAAAATTATATGGAATTTCGAGTCAACCGACTAAATCTTCCCGATCTACCCTAGTTCGGTCGGATCGGTTATAGTCCAAGGACCTGCGAAACCTCGCCTCCGGGGAAAAATAGCTCAACTTTGAAGAAAGCAGAAATAAATTAAGTATCGTCTCAATTGCTTAGCGAATTTTCTTTCACATCAACTATTCCGGCGGTGTCAAACTAAATATACTTAAATTTCTTGAACAAAAATTTACTATTTTTATTTTTTCTACCTTTTAGTACTAATGCCATCTGTTCAGTTTGATAATAATTAACGCCAGGCGCTTAACCAGGAGGGTGGGGCCATCAAAAACCTGTTCTCGTAAATATTATATTAAGAGTGGATCTAAAGATCTCCAATTTTATGGGGAAATTCTCCCCCCCCCCTCTTTTTCTTTCAATCCTGGGTACGTCTATGATTTACATCTACA
This sequence comes from Gordionus sp. m RMFG-2023, assembly GCF_954871325.1. Classification (NCBI taxonomy): domain Eukaryota; kingdom Metazoa; phylum Nematomorpha; class Gordioida; order Chordodea; family Parachordodidae; genus Gordionus; species Gordionus sp. m RMFG-2023. The sequence goes on from NC_088775.1 coordinate 16,928,580, forward strand.
AAATAGATAAGTTAAAAAACCAGAGACCCGGAGTGAACCGTAACGAAACGTTAAACCATTATAAATATCAGAACCGTAATCAAATCGATATAATTATTTTTTGAAGGAGTAAAAAGAACCTTTATAAAAAAAGGTTAAACCGGTTCAGTTTTTATATTTTAGCAATCAAAAAAATTTTCAGAATTATATAAACTTGCTCTTATAGTACTGGCTGTTCCCGCAACACAAGTTTCTGTAGGGCCTTTTCGGGGCTAAAATTTGTGTTATCGTCACAACAAACAAATATGAATCCATTTATATTAGAAAATATATTACTTATAATATATTTAAAAATGAGTTATTTTGAATCTTGTATATTTTTTTATATATAATTCATATAATAAAAATAAATTACGATGGTGTTGTTTCAATAAGAAGAAAATTTTCTAACCGTAATGAACCATCCGAACCTCTGTAAATTTTTTCTTAAGAACCGTAACCAAAACGTAACTATTATAATATTTTACATATTGAACCGTAACCAAACTGAACCGGAATAAATAACGGTTCGGGTCCTTGCCAAAAACTACTCCATCTTTGTTTGGGGATCTTTTTAAATCAGAGCCTGAAATTCTGAAGGACAAAACATCTCATCTTCAAAGATTTAAGAATGTTTAAAAGATTTTTGAATAAAATTTCACGACTAAATCACAATTTTTTGATCTTTTTCAATTTTATCATCTTAAAATATTTTTTGGTCAAAATTCTGTTTTAAATAAGAATCATCACAAAGCCAAGGATAATCTGTTTTACATTACAATTTATATGGGTGATTTTTTTAACACAACCTTAATTAATTAGCAATACATTATATGTCCTTCGAATAAATAATATCGCCTCCCTTTATCAAACAAATTTAATTATATATCAATGAAAAGTGAAAAAAAATACTTTATATAAACAAAAAAAATTTAAATTTACCTTTTCACAATTTAAAAACTGGGGAAAAAAATATTATTAGTATATAATTACAAAAAATTTAATCAATATTTATATGTATTTAATTTAACTTAATATAATTAAATTTTATATAGAAGGTAAATATTTAAAAAAAAAGATAAAAATGTGCTTATTGGCATGCCTCCTATTTATTTTGCGAGTATGACAAGGTAAACAAGAGCTTGTCAATAATATAATTTTTTTACAACATAATTTTTTAATATAATATCTTTAGGGAGTCTACCCTGTATAGCACCGAACCTATACATATTTTTTATAACCCATCTAAATAATTATTTTAAAGAATGGGTTTACTTTTAAATGCATTTTTGCCGCCTATAAAATTTCGACTTTTAAGGGGCTTGGGTATTTTCAGGACTTTAAAGAAATCCTGTTAAAAAAATTGATTATATTTCTCTAAATATTTTAATTAATGATTTATTCGATATATCGGCCTACACTGGTATTTGAGTCGATCCGATAGTGTGGAAATTGGCATGTTCAAAGATTCCGATGATTAAATTATATTTTTTTGTGTACCCTGTCCACCGAACGTATACATATTTTTTTTAAGTCAAGTCTGATAATAACTCATCTAGATAATTATTTTAAAAAAAAACAAGTTTATTTTAAATGCATTTTTTGCCACCTATAAAATTTTGATTTTTTAAAGGCCTTGAGTATTTTCAGGACCACGAAGAACTTCCTTTAAAAAAACTGATTATATTTCCCTAAAAATTAGAATTAACGTTTTTATTCGATTTATCGGCCGAATATTTGAATCAATAATTTGAAAATTGGCATATTATCGAGTTACTTTGATTAAATTATTTTTTTGGTACCCTTTATACCACCGAACCTATACATATTTTTTTGGAAGCCAAATTTGGAAAAAGTTTATTTTAAATGCATTTTTGTCGCCTATAAAATTTCGGCTTTAAGTCTTGGATATTTTCAGGTGTCCGAAGAAATCCATTTTAAAAACTGATTTAATTTTTCAAAATATTTTAACTAATGTTTTTATTCGATATATCAGCCGGTTCTGATATTTAATTCGATCTATAATATGAAAATTGATATATTCAGAATTTACGATGATAATTTATTTTTTTGAGCCTTCTCATCTATTAAAATTATGTAACAAAAAGGATGTAATCTGTATTGCTTAATTATATAACTATAAATCAAACACTTGTGCTGCACACTTTAGAGTCCAGGTTTTTTGCTTCAACCAGGTTTTTTAAATCTTGATTATGGGTTTAAAGAGAAAATAATATAAGATAGATGCCGGATATTGAGCCTCGTTTATAGTAAGCATAAAATCCAGAGCATGTCACTAGCGAGCGATTCGTCGCTAAACTATAGCATAGCTGTATAATTTAACATTGAATTTTCTAAATTACGTATCGCATAAGCGACATCATGCTATTTCTTGCTTACTATAAAGAAAAGCTCTTCTCATGGTTCTCATTTCCTAAATTTTTGTTCATTGATTTTCTGGCCCGGGCTTGAGGGTCACTGATAGAATAAAAGATGAATGATTCAATCACATTTTATAGTTAAAATTTTTGTTTAATAGGAAATATGATATCTCCGATACCTAAAGGTGGGGCCAATGATTCATCTTCCGATTTCCAACAATTTTTACAGCAGCACCAACAGCTGACCACAGATCAATTGCAGCAATTTATCCAACAATTTACCAATATGCAACAAAATCAGGTACAAATTTTAAAAAAAAATATCAAAATTTTGAAATTCAATTTTGAATTCAGCTAGGAGTAAATGCTATGCTCTCATCACATAAAGATGCAGAAGATATATAATTTTTTTAAGTTTTGATTATCCTCGAAGAAATAAGACACGCTCTATTTAATATTTTTCGGCAAGCGAGCTTTTACCTCTCTTCCGATGTGATCTACTTATATGATTACTTACGAGTAAAGTGACGACTTTATCTTCTAAATAATTTTTCGTAAATTAATATTAAGGGATACCCCTTTTTTTACAGTAATGATAATTATGTGAAGTTAATTTTATTGAATAAATAATTGCATTCATGATCTATAAAATTAATTTACAACTAATTTCCAAATTTCTTTTAATTAGCAACAATTAGCAGGTATACAATAAAATTATATCTCTTGTGTGGACTCATTGGCACATTGGTGAAAATACAAAAAAAAATTTTTTTATTAAATTATTGTTTATTACTAAATGGAATTTTTATGTTTATTTTTTTAACACAAAAAAAAGGTATAATGTAATTAAATAGATGTTTGCACATTAAGCAGAAATGAATGAATGATTCTTTTTTTTATAATTAAATTATATATATATATATATATATATATATGTATACCAAAGTATTTACATTACCTAACTCTTTAAATATATTTTATTTTAAATATCTCATCAAAAGATAATCAAAATGCTTTTAATTTTTGTGAGGAAAATGTAATAAAAAAAGAAGAACCAACTTTGACTGACTTTGACAATGGCCAAATGTTTTCTAAAAAAAAGCCATTTTATTTTTTGTTCTATTTTTATATAAAAATTTTTGTGAATATTGTAAAAAAATACCAAGCTGATTAAATCTATAGTTTAAAAGGGCTAACCCGGCATTCATAGTTAATGCGAATTCATGCCATTAAGCATTTTTGCCAATTTTTGGTTACTTTGCCCTGTATTTGCGTTAACTATGAATGTAGGGTAATATGGCTCAGATAATTAGTCATTATTTTGGTTGACCGACAAATAAGTTATAATTATAATCTAATCTATATTTTGTGATACTGATAGTTGATTGTTTTTTTAAATTAATAAAATTATTGCAATTTTCATTACGCTAATCATTTATTTCCACCTAGATGCAAGAGATTTTCAACAAACAATACAAACAAGTCATACAACAAATCCAGGAACAACTCCAACTCAATTTGCTACAACAATCCCAACTGCTGCAGCATCAATCGAGTTCTGACAAGGATTTTGACCCAAATAAGCTGCAGCAACAACTTCAGCAGCTAGCGCTTCAGCAGCAACAGTTGATCCAACAAGCTCAAGCCCTTCAACAACAATTTTTATCTCAACATGTGGCTGGCGTGCCAGGGGTTTTGTTGGCCTCCCCGAATTCTAATAGTAGTTAATATTAAAAATATTGAATAATAGATCTTTTAGTTTAAATTCAACATAGCAATATATCAATATCAGTTAAATTAGTAAGATTATTTTTTATACCTCAAATGGTTACTATAAATATTATAATGCGATTGATTTATTAATCAGATCTATCGCCTCAAAAAGATAACAATAATAACTCTCTATTACTATTGAATACCAACGACAACAAATCAGCTTTGTCTTCCATATCAGCTTCCGTTGCGCTGAACAATAATTCCTTATCGTTACTCACCAATTCCTCCCTTCTAAACCAGCAGCAACATCACCAATTATCATCTAACAACCACAATAGCTTAAACTTGAACGACCAGAGTTGTAATGGTATACCGGCCAGTTTTTTTGGACCTCTCTACGGCCATGGAGTCTGCAAATGGCCCGGATGTGACTCGAGATGCTCTGATTACCAAAGTTTTATCAAGCACGTCAACGCGGAGCATCAATTAGACGATCGTAGCACTGCTCAAACCAGGGTACAAATGCAAGTTGTTAATCAGTTGGAACAACAAGTTAAATTTATTTATTTTGAGTGTTAGAACGTTTAAGAATTAATTTAAATGTGTAATTACTATCTTTTTCTTTTTTTAGAAATTGATTACTATAATTACAATCCTTGTGGAATATATTTTACCAACAATTTATTGAAAATTTTTTACGATTATAATTATATATTAAGCTACTATTATGTTAAATTTTTCATTACCACAAATAGTGTATTTTATTCATTTTTAAATTTAAAATATTTTATCTATTTTAAGAAAAATTTAAAAATTGGTCAATAAAAAGATTCGAACTGGTTAAAGGGTTCATGTCAAATGATCGATAAAATAGAAATTTGGAGTCGCTTGAATTTCAATAAAAATTTATAGGCTCGTCATATATATTCTAGCTGTATTGAAAACGAAATTTTTAGCTCGTTAGCAGTTATATTAGATAATGAGGATTTAAGGTACAAAGGACCTTTTTAAAATCCCCTTTATCTCAAATGATACAATTCCTAAGTTTCTTGTTACATCTAACTATAACATATAAGACATTTGCCTATAAATATTTGTATAAATTGAAACAGATGGATTGATATAACATGGAATGACTCGAGAGCGTATGTATAATAGCATTATTTTTATTTTAGAGATGAAATTTTATCTATTTGGATCCAGCAGGTTCTTGACTGGATCCCCAATTCTTGACTGGATCAAACCGGTTTTTGACCTGTTCTTTTTATATATTATATTAATTCATCTATTTTTTGAAAAAATGAAGATTTAAAAAATATATATATGAAACTAAAATAATTACAACACACTAAATAAAATTATTCTTCTAGATGAATAAAAATATTAAATACTGTCCAAAGAATTTTATTGTTATTCTGCTGAAGATAATATTAACAAATTTTCTTATATTTTTATTGAATCAAATTTATTTACATTCTAACGTGTAAGAGACTTAAAAGAGTTATATAAAAAATCCAATATGGCTTAGGAAATGGTAGGGATTAAGAAATTATATATAGTTCGTATTTAATCTGTTAAAATGTTATTTTAAGCTTGCGAGAGAACGAGAAACTTTGCAAGCTATGATGTTCCACTTGCACATGAAACCATTATTAGATCAACAACAAAGTAAAGATCAACTATCAATGCTGTCAAATAAACAGGTTAATAAGAATGCTTCTTTTTTAAATTCCAAATGCATCTTTTTAAAAAGTTTATTTTTACCCTTTTTGAGATTCTATTTTAACAATATTATTTTTTTAGATTCTTAATCGAATTCTAAATATAAATAATTTCTGAATTTCATTTAGAATTCCCTGAATTATAATTCTTCCAACAATCATCACCAGCTCTCGGCGTCATCCTCCAAACAAAATCAAAGCCACAACTTTTCTAACCCTCTAAACAACAATTCTTTGAACCCAAACAATCTCCTCAACGGTATCAACCTCGATCACCATAACCCCTTTACCAGTGCCGGTAACAACAAGAACACTCTCTTCTTGAATGCCAATCATGGCGCCAACAATAGCAACAACAATCAAAACGTGCTGACGCTCGTTAACAACGCCATAAACCTGAGCGGACTCAGCAAGCAACAACAGCAACAACTTTTGCTTCTTCAGCAACAGCAGCAACACAATTCTTCTTCATCCATCGGAGCAGGTAACAATTTTAACCCCTCGATTTCCCCACTCAGTTCTTCGCACGCCCTCCATCAACACTCAAGCGGATCACACCATAACACAAACAGTAATGCCATTCTAAATAATTCGCCTCAAGGGCAACAACACGCTTTTCTTCTTCAAAACAACCTTAATAGCAATCAGCTGCTTTTAGCATCCCAAAATCGCCAATCCTCCCCCCAGCAACATCAATTGCAACAGCATCACAACACCCCGACACAGCAGCAGCAACAACAGTTGCAACAATTGACTCTGCAACATCACCTGCAAAATGGGAATGTTATATTGGGTAATATTTATATTTACATTATCACGCCCAACAAATTATTTTGTATTATGCACAAGATTTTAACTGTTAAAATTTTAGTATACGAAAAATAGGTAAGGGTATTTATTATTAGGGGTGTACCGATACCACTAGATATTAAATTGATATCGGCCGATAACCGATCCGATATCATATCTAATTTTGTATTCTGCAAAGATACCGGTTTTAATTTTTAATATACTTTTTATTAGTACAACATCTATAATTTTACTATACCATAACATATGTCATTTAAATATATTATAATGGTCAGTTATAGTTTATATTCAATTCAATTGCTATTATTTATATAATAAGTAATAACATTAATCTATTTACATAATTAGTAATAAAAAAATATTTTATGAAATTTGAAATTAATATTTAAAATTAATATATCGAAGATTTCTTTTTATATCAGAGATATGTCGGCGGTGATGGGGACTGTTAATATCACTAGCATCACTAAAAACAGATACTGAAGAGATTAATGAACACTTTTTTAAACAGAATGCGAAAAAAAATAACTATATTGCAGAATGTTTATTAACTAATTATTTCTATTAAAAAAATTAAACATAAAAATGTATTTCGATTTTATTTATAAAAATAAATGGTTTTTTAGATATAACTTTTTTTAAATTTTGTTAAAAGCGCCATTTTATATCGGATCGAAAAATTTTATAATATTTGCCGATAACCGATATTTTAAAATGAGCGAAATATCGGCCCGATCCGATCCGATATAAAATATCGGTACATCCCTATTTATTATGTTGATTCTTTTGAGAGCCAAATGAAAATTGATTTCAATTTAGGGAGCCAAATATGAATGTGTATTAAAAAGTAAATTCCTTATCTTAATCCTGGTCATATTATTTGAAAGCATTAAGTCATAATATACAATTAGTTTTTTCCTTATAACAGTGATTATTCCCGTTTTATTTTAGTGGTATTTTTTAGATCCTGAGTCAGGCTTCTGGCTGAATTATACAAAAAATATAATTTTATTAATTATAAAATTATAAATGAATATCAAATAGGCAACAACACCTTGATTGGGGGCGGTCCAGGAGGCAATAATCTAAATGCCGCAGCTGCTCTTCAGCTTCAAATCCAACAAATTCGAGAACAATTAGGCGAAGAATTACTCAATGGGTTCGTTATTAATAATCCCAATTCTTCTTCTATGACCAACCTTTCCCTCACGGATGATAATAACGACATAGATCAGAAGCTCCCTCAACATTTTTTACTCAATAACGTCAACAATGTGCTCAACTTGAATCAACATCAACTTGCAGCTCTAAATGGAGGTATAAATCTCACTATAATTGTGAAATGAACCATTTTTTATTCTCGTTTGTAAACTAAATTATGGATTTTAGACATTAAGTATGGCTAAACATGTGAATCAAATTATTCCATATAAGTTTTGTCTATAAAAATAAATACTCAATTCATTATTAATAATTCGAATCGAATAGTAACGAATATGAATTGTAAGGTATTCGTTTTTTCAAATATTAATAAGCAATTATTCTATTTGAATAAAATTTACTTAATATATGATGATTTTTTTAAAATTGAATCGAAATACTTGGCATGATCATTATTTGTTTTTAAAATATAATCATTCTGTCATGTAACGAAATTTAAGAAGTGTTCAACTGCTAGTTGGAAATAATTTGATGTCAAAAAGAAATCAATCAGGAAAACTCTGTTAAAATTGGCTGGACATAAATTAATTTAATATGCATGATTTCGATGTTAACTTATTGCATGTTCTTTAACATTAGATTTCAGAATATATTTTTTTTCTGTTAAAAATTTAGACTTGTAATAATATTTTTTAAAATCAATTCTGAATTATTTGAATGATACGAATCGAATACAAATTTATTTTATTATTGGTATGAATAGTAAATTATTATTTTATTCATAGTCTAATAAAGTGCTATAATTTGACCTGAAATTATGACAGGGGTAAATAAAAATGGGCAGCAAAATTTCTAAAATAAAATTATTATTCCTCCGAGATTAGGACCAAGCAAATTATTTAAATTAAATTTCAGGCCAAAAATAATTAATCTCGAGTTTGTCGCCTTGACTAATTATCCTTAAAAATTATAAAATTTAAATAATACATAGTTTAGCTTTATAAACTCAAAAGAAAAAAATTTGATTAATTTACATACTGGATATTAACGCTATTGATTCAAGAAGATTAACAAACTGATTAGTATAAGACCAACGTTTAGAACCAGGATTTAAAAGGTTTAGGTTCTGAATATTTTAAAAAGAATGAGAAGTGTTTTCTAAAAAATTTGGAAAAGAGGGTTAGAGAGTGTCTAGGGTGCCATGACATTTGTACTCAGCTAGACTGACGATTTCTTTAATATAATGCATTAAAAAGTGTGCATACGAAATCAGCCATTGAAAGGCACTTAGATGAAATATCTTTCAATGGCCGTCTACTACAGTCAATGACATTGACTACAGCTGAAATTTCAATGTATGTACACTTTTATTAACAATGGACAGTCTAGGTTACTAATAGGCGATTCCTTCAGTATAATGCATTAAAAAGTATATATAAGGCGAAATGTGAAAGATATTTAAGACGAAATATCTTTCAATGGCCGTCTACTGCATGACATAAACTTGCACTTTTGTTAGAGCACCCTCCCATAAATTATAAAATGGGATACAGTTCTTTTTTTAGGAGAGGGATTAGAGGTTCCAGTCCCCTGATTTCTTCACATTTTAAACTTTGATAAAATACCTTTTTTTATAAATCACTATCTTAAATGTATAAAAACAGGAGGAAATCTTCTTCATCACGCCACCGGCTCCGGAACTGGCACTACCACGAATAGTACGCCCACGACTGGACATAGAGGGAGACCAAGTCTGAATAGTCTCAATGCCAGTGGGGGTCACAGCATAAATAGCTCTGCTAGGAAAAAATGTAGCGATAAGGGCAAGGGTATTTTTTAAAAAAAAATTCTATGCATGCATGTTTAATATTTATTTTATAGCTCGAATATTATATCAGTTTAGGGCAATTTAATTATAGAAAAAAATTCCCCTGAAACTACAATATGAGTTTTGACAATAAGCATCTATTTAATTTCAAATGCTTGAACTAAAATGATTGTAATTAATATGACATGAAAGATAATTGAGATAAAAAAACCCATAAGATATAAAAATAATGGGTATTGACTATAGAATTCATTTTTTAAAACATATTTAGACACTTAGGCTGCCTTTATTATACAATACAATGTAAACTGTTTAGTAGTTTACATTTAAAAAATATCTGATTTGCCAAACTTAAGTATTAGTGGTAGTAAGTTATTACCTTGGTTAGGTTATCATTCGAGGTCAACCAGTCTGCTAACATATTTCATTTTGCATAAGAATCAACTTATGTAGGCTGCCTTTATTATACAATACAATGTAAACTGTTTATATGTTTACATTTAAAAAATATCTGATTTGCCAAATTTAAGTATTGGTGGTAGCAGGCGCGTAACCAATGGGGGGAAAGGGGGAAATTTCCCCCCCCCATCGCAAATTTGACTGTTTTCTTAAATATCATTTTAAGCTAATAAAAATTTTACCCTCCACCCCCTCCCTTCCCAATCAAAATTTTACAAATATTTGAATAACAATTTTCCAACATAAATCTTATTTTTTATAAATATATTTTATTAAAATTTCCTTTCCTTGTGACTACATTAACATTATTCAAAAATATTAATAAAATGGAAAAATTTTAAGCCAAAGAGATTGAAATCAAATGGTAATTTAGTTTATTATTATATATAATTATTTTATTAAATTCAAAATTATTAGTAAGTTAGAATTAATAAGTATTTTTAATATTAATTATTAATAAATATCTATAATTTTTTACTTCGATTTTGTAGAACAGAAGAAATAGAAATACAAAAGTTAAATAAGGCTGAGCATGAAAAAAAGTAATGTGTCGTCAGAAGCGATATCATTATTGAATTCAATTGATCAATCAGAGTTTATCATTGCTGCTAGTTGCATCAATAAATTATTTTCCTATAGCTCACTACTTTGTAGAAATTTACAAAAACCAAATTTAGATTTGGTTCAGGTTATTGATTTGGCGGAAAATATTTATGAACAGGTAGATACAATAAGAATGAATGTAGATGAATATTTTCATAATATTTGTATAGACGTTGAATCGAAAGCTAAATTTTATGTTATAACACTAAATAAACCTCGTCTAGCACCTGGGCAATTATTGAGATGTAAAATAAATATTGGCTCAACTAAAGAATATTATAAAATATCCACTTTCATCCCATTCTTAGATACTTTTTGCAAATAAAAGTACGGTTTTTAGATAAAAAAACAAGTCTTTAGCAATCTTCAAGTTTTAATACCCAAAGATCCATCTTGGTTTTCTAATGCCACTATTGGTAAAATTAAATATTTAGCAAAATTTTATTCCTATGATATTGATACTGAAATAAATTTAATCAGTGAATTCGAATTGTGGTATAAATATTTACTACGTTTAGCTATTTTACCTGAGCATGCTATTGATGCGCTCAATCGGTGTAGAGAAACCTTGGCTCTAATTCCTAATATTTTGAAGTTGTTTTATATTCTACCATGTTTGCCTATTATAACAGGTACGAATGTAAGGACTTTCCAACTTAAGAAGGTTGAAAACATATTTATGAAGTACTACTTCCGAATCTCGGCTAAATGGGTTAGCTCTGTTAAATATCCACAGAGATTTGGTTCCAACGACAAACAAAATTCTTGATGAATTGGCAACATTCCCACGAAAATTAAAAATTTTACATTATAATTATAGTATTTAATAGAAAATTTTGTATAATACTGTATTTGATAAGAAGTTTAAAAAAACTTGTTTTTTAAATTATTTTCTAGTCAATATTTTATAGTTTTGTTAAACGCCTCGTTTTGAGCCGATTTTTAAAAACGGCTAACTCAGTTATTTATCCAGAAAAATATTATGCAAGCCTGAAAATTTTGCTCATAGAAGAAGCAAAGGTCTAGACATATAGTATCGAAATTTCGAGGCTTAGTTAATATTTTTCTGGCGAAAATATTGAGTTAGCCGTTTTTAAAAATCGGCTCAAAACGCCGTTTAACAACATTAATATTTTATACACACTACTATTAATATTTTCAATAAAAAAATTATATTATACTTATATTGTATGAGAATTTAAGCTAAGGGTAGCTTTAAAGCAAATTTTATAAAAAAAATGACATTAAAATTTATTTCAACTTTACATTTAAAAAACTTTATTAAATATAATATACCTAACTAAAAATAATAAAAAATAGGCTTGTAATATCCATTAACACGAATTAGTAAATAATAGTTACAAAAAAATTTTTCCCCTCCCATAAGAAAATCCTGGATACGCCACTGGGTGGTAGTAAGTTATTACCTTGGTTAGGTTATCATTCGAGGTCAACCAGTCTGCTAACATATTTCATTTTGCATAATAATCAACTTATGCATAAAAATAAAATTCCAGAGCAATCATCATATTTTAGATATTCTAATTTATGATTTTTTTAAAATATGGGCAATGTTTATGTTGAACGTGACTTGTTAACTATTATTATCTAATGATGTAAACGGCTTGATTTAAAAATGACTTACCTGATATTCTAGCCAAAAATATTACGCAAGCCTGGAGATTTTGCTCATTGATACCAGAATGGATTGGACATCTATTAACGAAATCTCAACGCTTGTGTAATTTTTTTTGTTTAAATATTGAATCAGCCGTTTTTAAAAGTCGAGCTATTTGACAACACTATTTTAATTCTTTGTATTGTTACAAATAATAATAAATCCACATTTTTTAGCTATTCTTTTCTTTTAAAATAAATAATCATTTTTTTCAAAATATTGTCTCCAATACGATATTTAAACCTTCACTGCATAGTTGGACCCCCCCCCATAACTATACTGGTGGATTCTAATATCTCAGATAATATTAATATTTTAGATATAAGATTTAGCGCAATTGTAAAATTATTAAAGATTTATAAAGTTGCTAAAAAAAATTTCAACCTTTGTTTAATTATATTTTTGTCACCAAAAATATAAATTTTATTAATTCAATATTAAATAGTGTTAATTACATAAATTTTATTAAAATATCAAATAGTAAAAAAAAATATTTAATGTCAAATATGTATATTTTTTAAATAGCACTCATGGCAAGATACATGCATGTGATATTTACATATGATGAAGGTATCCATAAATATTGTTTTAGTAAAATATGCAAGCCTTAATATATATTGTTCCATATTATTTGTTTTAAAGGATGATCAGAATTTTCACTTGTCTATTTTAGCCTTAATACAAATAAGAATATATTTATATATTAACACATTATATATATATATATTCATAGTTAATTTTCTGTCTAATAAACTATGTATCTTTATTTAAATATAAAATGAAAGTGAAAAATTAAATATCGATTAATAAAATAATATAATATTGAAATATAAAATTACAATATTGAATACTTTTCTATAAAGGTAGGAGCCACAAGTTTGTTTATTTACTATAAGTGCTTTCTTTATCAAGAACAATGGAATAAACAAATAGACAAAAATTTTGGGTAATTTTCATTTCTTATTAGTTTGTTCGTTAATACTTATATTTCATTTGTTAATTTTCAGGGGAATAATTGGGTTTAAGGTTTTTATTTGATAATCATAAGAAAAATAATTATATAAAATATTTACTAAAATCTGCTCAAAACAATCGGGACAATAAATTGCTTGATGCTCTTTGAATAGGGGTTTTGGCATAAGTAGCAGGAAATTGTCAGCTTATGCCATGTCATAAAGCGCCAGACTTGACAAATGCAGGGACCTGATTTTTCAAGTGTTCTTTTATTATAATCCGTTGCCGTGCACCAGTTATTTTTGATTACAATAGGAATACCTTCTTCAAAGTGATGCAATTTTTGTAATAATTTTAACAAGGTTGAGCTAATTTTTTTAAAGATATAATTAAGCAAAAATTATATTATGGAAATAGGTTTTTTTTTGTTTTTATATCTATTGTCTTTATATATTATATTTTCGAAATATTATTTATTAGTGCAAAAGAAACCTCATAAACGCTAACTATTCGGGGTATTTACTGTACTCTTGGTTGAATTATAAGATTATTGAGGTGGAATTTGATTATGAAGCAATTCATCATGAGTTGTTGACCTATAACAACTTTTAGCAAACTAGTGTAATTTCACCTTTACATTCCCTCTTTTAGGATTTGTACAAGCTGAATATACTTGATCCTTTCTAGCTCTGTTAAATGTGATCATTTTTACTTTACTCCTATTTTCAAGGTTATAATCAAGGAGGAAATATCTTAATTTTTAAACTAAAATCATCCTCCTTAATATCAATTTTTAAAAAATCTCGTTTATTAGAATTAGGCATTTGCTAATATTTTTATCGGATCGGGCCGATATTTTACCTTTTTAAAATATCGGTTATTAGCCGATATTATAAAATTTTTGCAATCCAATCCGATAAAATAGCGTCTTAATTTTAAAAAATCTCAAATTTCATAATATATTTGTTTATTTCTTATTATGTAAATGGATTAATGTTATTATATAAATAAGTCATTTATCAATAAAAATAAGACGAATAAAACTATAACTGATCATGATAATATATTTAAATGAGTTTGGTATAGTAATTATAGATTTTATACTATTAAAAAGTATGTGAGATTAGTAGATATATAGTGATTTAAATCGCTTCATTTGAACCGAATACAGTGCCTGTGCCTCGAGATTTAGTTATGCAAATTTTTTTTGCCATCTATGAACAAAACCTTCAGGTTTGCCTAATATTTTTATCGATAAAATACTGATTTCGTCATTTTTTAAAAATAGACTTAAATGGAGCGATTTTTCAACACTGGATGTATTCATTAAAAATCAAAACTATTAGTGTGTTTACAGGATACAAAATCAGATGAGATAAGAGATTAGATCGGCCTACAAAAAGTGGTATCGTTACACCCCTAATCAGAATCGTCAAAAAATAACCTTGTCATTAAACATGGGTTTAATCTATTCAGAAATTATTTATCTAAAAGAAAAATTTGTTCATTTGTAGTAACTAGAAAAATTATTCGTAGGTTTTAAAAATTGGTCCATTTGGATATTGCGAAATGGCTAAAGTCAAAATACTTTGAGAATCATATGTATTGTCTACAAGACCCATGTTCTGTGAATTATGGCTTATACTTTACTTTACTTCTATCATTAAACTAAAGTCAAAATACATTGAGAATCATATGTATTGTCTACAAGACCCATGTTCAGTGAATTATGGCTTATACTTTACTTTACTTCTATCATTAAAAAAAATGCTAAAAGAAACATTCATACAGTGGCGTAGCTAGGAATTTTTTTAGAGGGGGTCCATACATATAAAAGCCTGGCCAGACCCCCTTTAACGGTCCTTTTGCCCGGCCTTCGGCCGAGTTTATCTTACAAATCATAACCATATCTTCTATAATATATAAATATATTTTTTAAATGCATCAATAATATGTTATTATAATTTAGTAGAATATTCTCAATGACTTTATAATAATACTATCCAGTAGAATTTCAATAGTAATATAATATCCTTCCACAAACATCAAAACCAGAAAAATATAAATATTAATGGTATTTATTTAATATAAAGTCACTTTTAAGTCTTTTGAACGTATAATCTAGAAAAAAATTTTTGCTCTGGGAGGGGTCCAAACCCGAAAACCACCCCCTTAGCTACGCCACTGCATTCATATTATATTGTTAAAAATATATAACCCATTAAATTTACATATTTAATATTTATTACAAAGTTTAAATAATATTTTAAAATATAAAAAATGTATAACTAACAAATGATATGTAATATAAATAAAGTTAGTGAACGATTATGAATTAAAAAAATCATAATAACAAAAAGACAATATTAAAAAATAAATAATAAAATAATGTAAAATACAAAATAAATAAAAGCGAAACCATCATATTTATTCAAAACCCTCTCCCCTTAATCATCAGGAGAGATTGAATTCATAAAACAAACTTAATTAGCTTTAAGAATAGCTATTGCGATCCTCTGCCTTAAGTAAAAGCCTTAGCAAGGCTCCCCAGAATTTTTCCTGATTGTCTTTAAAATACTTTTTAGCCAAATTATGTTGTTAAAGTGGAGCAAATGATTGGTACGAATATGTAATTAGAAGAATCATTTGTTCTGTTCATAGAGTCCTTGTTAAAATTAGGAGAGTTCATGTCCAGACAAGAAAAATCCCATATTATAAACTTTCCTTCTGACCATGGAATTCATGTGATTCAATCAGGATGCCTACCATTGGAAAAGAGACCAGAAGGCTCCAATGAGGTAGGAAAACCAACTGACCTAAATACAAGAGATATGATTTCATTGCATTTCGAGTGTTGGGTTTGCCAACCGGGATTACGATTGCAATGTAAAGGATGCAGTGCCATATTGTCATCATCAGTATTATATTTATATGATGAGAAAGGAATGTTTAGCCAGTTACATAGTGTATTTAAACGGCTCGATTTGAACCGATTTTTAAAAGTGGCTAACTTAATATTTTATCTATAAAAATATTAGACAAGCCTGTAGATTTTGGTCATGATGGCACAAAGGATTGGACATATATTGGTGAAATCCCGAGGTTTTGGCAACATTATTCTGACCAAAATAGTAAGTTAGCCGCTTTTAGAAATCGGCTCAAATCGAGTTGTTTAACAACACTACTGTTACATAGAGTATAGCTGAACTCGTGTTGTCCAATTCAAGTTTGAGATTGCTAGATAAAATAACATCTAAAAATACATATCCCCCGATCCTTGATAAGTTCAATCAATATGGATCTAGCTAAAGGTGAAAGACTCGAAATAAGGTAATCAACGGAGTTTTTCACAAGTGGTAAATTCCAATCATTCCGTCTTACATAGGTCGGAAATAGGGTTGTGGGTGTGACGGATAATGCCCACTCCGTCCTAGCTGTAATCAAAAAAAGGATCGTGGACTGACAGATGTTGGTCAATTAATCTACGTGCCTGAAGGTGGCTAGCAATGAACGCACATATTAAAAGCGACACTATACCAAGATCGCCATGTTTGGAACGAAGTGTGGCTTGATGCAAAGCTATGTCTGTAAACTTGATGTTTATTGTAAATTTTTAAATTGAATAAAAAATTACTCAATATATATTTCAAAGATGAAAATCCACGTTTACGCTGACCTAAAATAGATAGTTATCTTTATAATACATAAATTATTGTACTTGTGTCGCCGTTACAGCCATTACGATTCTAGACAAGATATATAATTCTGGACATTTCAAAAAATCTCATAATTTTAAAATATTTGTATCCTTATTTATTCTCTTAACTTCTGAGAAATTTTCTATTATTTGATCCTCCTTTCTATCTGATGATTATTTGATTTTTTTTCTCTATCTAAAAGTAAAATTTCAAGATCATCAATATTGCTATCATTATTATCACTACGACCAATATGTATTGTCATATCCTCTAATATGTTGTAAATAATGGAGTTTTGCGTATTCAATAAATCCTTAAGATAGTCTTTATCCATCTGTTTTTGTTCAATACTCAATAAAACTTAATATAGAATAAATATATAGAAGCGTATACAACACTATTTTGCAAATATTGTTGCTCTCTCGAATTTTCATGTTTTCTAATATTTCCTATGAAAAAGGTTTAGTAAATCTTTCTAAATCTAATCCATATGCGCCATAAAAATCAGATAAAGATAATTGTTCTGATTGTAATCTTAAGTTGTTATTTTTAAAGGAACTAATACATTAGCAAGGTCCTTTATTTGGCATCAATCATCTTCCGATAAAATAACTTCACATGCTCTATAATAAAATTATTATAGGAATCTTTCAAACTTAATATTCGTACTAGCATCATACAAATTTAGGACCAACGTGTTGTGCAATCTATTATTGCCATTGCCCTTTTCATTAATTTACAGATAAACATAATTGGTCTGATTGTAATCTTAATGTTATTTTTATCCTTTATTTGGCACAATCATCTTAAATTAAATTATTATTTACTTTGAAAATAATCAACGTATATAGCATATTATAGAAAGTAATTTATAATATCAATCTCTAAATATAATGGAAGTCCAAGAAGAAAATTGAAAGAAAAACGCGTAGATAAAAAATGATTCCACGAAAAAAGCGAATAAAATAAAAAATATATTATTTAAAAATTTTTTTTTTAGGACACTTAGAACCCTTCTCCACTTTTAAAAAGGGTTCGGGTATAGTCAAAATACCAGGGTTCTGGTCCGGGTTCACATCCTTAAATTCCGACAAGAAGATAGTGAACAATGTGATCTCACACATAATTGACTTTTAACCCTTTCGCGCCCATGGATAACTTTTGGAATCATATCAATAGTAATTTATATGCATTAAAAATGGGCACTGATAACTTTTGAAATTATATTTTTAATTTTTAATATTTGCTCTTTCGTATTTTATCACTAACTGTTTTGTTTCATATGTTATTATATCATATTATAGTTTTAAAAAATCAATTTTTTCTTACCATTTTCGCGCCAAAATTTTAATTCACATTTTCGGTTATCAAAACTTGCTAAAAATATAAGTAATAATTTTATTATTAACCCTTTCACGCCCGACGAAAAAAAGTTTTTTTTAAGAGTTATTTATTATAGACACAAATAACACATTTTCATCAAAAAAACTTATTTCGAGTATTTCTATCAAAAGATATTCAATGATTCCAATAGTTATCAATGGGCAAAATGCAAGTTCATTTAAAAAATATTTTATTTCATATGAAATGACAAATAACAATTTCTTTATTATTTAAACATAAATAAATATTTTTTTGCAAATAATTCTTGAATAGGCTTCTACGCAATACTTTCACCTTTGCTTAATACTTACGGGCATTGGGAAATGACCTACTTGGTCATATCTTATATCCGATATGGGGGCAATGTTGATAGCTTTTCTTCTTTTAACATTTATGCTGGAAGGTCTGTAGGTTTTCTTTGTATTATCCTTTCCTGCAAGCATCAACCCTTTTGCTATCTGTAATTTAAATACCAGTAATGGCATAAATTTTATATTATTTAACGCTTTCATGTGGCGTCTATATAGAAGCCAGGCATTTACCACATAAGAATCCAATAAATGGAAAACCATTCGCATATAATATCGTTTCCATTTAATATCTGTCCGATATAACTCCACCAAGCATATCGTGAAGATCTACTCCACCCATTCCCTCATTATAGTTTTTAATTATTGCGGGCATTTCTACATTTTAAAGACTTTATCCGAAACAGACCATCGCTTAACTTTGGTTGTAGGTAAAACACCTATAAAATTAGATATTGTAATAACAGCTTTGTTGTCCTGCCATTTGCAGATAATAATACCGTTTTTTCACTTTTATAATCTACAGCGCCTCATCCTTCCTTTTTATAAAGCCTTATCGTTTTTAAGTGCGCATCCTGATAATCGATTAGACCTCACCGTTCCGGACACCAAATATCCCTTTTTTTTAAGAATCATAAATAATTGGTATGAAGAGAAAAAATTATCCGTATATAATTTTTGGTTTTTATTTGATGGTATTATTTCAGTCAGGCTAAGTACGATATCTCCACTGATGCCTTAATATGATTTTATAGTATTAGTGGACTTTCCCTGGTATAAATCATACATAAATCCAGAAGAGCCACATAGGGCAAACACTTTTATCCCCCATTTATGGGGCTTCGATTTAATGTATTGCCTTAATTTAGAGCGCCCCTTGAAAGGAATTATGAATTCGTCTACAGCTAACTTCTCTTCGAGTTGAATTTTTTTGAAATTTTTTCTTAGTTGGCATATAAAGGGTTGAATTTTGAATAATTTATTGTATCCTTCATCTTCCCTATTTACCATATCTTTGTTATTATTAATATGGAAAAATTTCCGGATCAAAAGGAAACGATTTCGGGACATAGTTTCCGCTACTTGTGGAATATATGTTTCAACAGACCAATATTGTCTTATAGAAGGCATTTTAACTAAGTTAGTATATAAATGTATCCCAATAAATCTTTCAATTTCATTGCTATCTGTATTTATAGATTTACCACAACATTGGAATGATACGAAATTACTAATTATCTGGTGGTCCAAAAATTCACGAAAATATGTTAGAGGAGTTGAATCATGTTCAGGAATTTCCAAAATAGGGATAAATTCTGAATTAATTTGTCCGATGTCTTTCTTAGACCAAATCGGGTTATCTTTTATTTTAGTTATAGTTGTATCTTCTACTATATCCTCCAATTGAAGACCTAGTTCATTCGTTATAGAAGATGATGTCGGCAAATCATCTCCCAGCAAAGTATAATAATTATCTTCTTCGTCTGAGCTCTCTATATCAGCCTCAGATATATCACCCTCGGGGATAAGTGTAGTCATATCTAAATGCATATTGATATAAAAAGCATTTCATATTACATGTTATTTATATAAAATATTTATTAGAACCTCTCCCTATATCCAAGAAAACCCACTAATAGATATTAGATAATCAATATAGGTAACTATTATCTAATCTAATTACCGCCCCCCTCCATTTCCATAATTTTAAATCTAAATATCCTAAATAATTTGCCAAAAATTTCCATTTATTGATAAAAAAATTTTTAATGCATAAGAAATGACCAATGATGCCAAATGGCATTATGTTCAATTTCCAACACGTAAAATGATTAATAAGATGATAATTATATATATTAGTAATAAAATTATTACTTATATTTTTAGCAAGATTTGATAACCAGAAATGAATTAAAATTTTGGCGCGAAATTGGTACGAAAAAATTGATTTTTTATGACTATAATATGATATAATAACGTATGTAACAAAGCGAGTTATTGATAAAATACGAAACAGCAAATATTAAAAATTAAAAATATGATTTCAAAAGTTATCAGGGCGCCGAAAGGGTTATATAAAAATTATCATGAGCATAATGCCATTTGGCATCAATAGTCATTTCTTATACACTAAAATATTTTTTTATCAATAAATGGGAATTTTAGTCAAATTATTTAGGATATTTAGATTTAGGGTTAAAACAGAAGTGGGGAGGGGGGGGGATAATCAGATTATATTTTGATAATAGTTAACTATATTGATTATTTAATGGCTAATAGTTTTCTTGGATATAGGGGGAGGTCCTAATAAATATTTTATATATATAACATGTAATAATATGAGATACTTTTTAATCACTATGCATTTAGATATGACTACATTTATCCCCGAGGGTGATATTTCTGAAGCTGATATGGAGAGATGCAAATATTTATTCCTCCAATGTTGTGGATAATCTATAAATACTGATAGCAATGAAATTGAAAAATTTATTGGAATACATTTGTATACTAGCTTAGTTAAGATGCCTTCTATACGGCAGTATTGGTCGGTTGAGACATCTAATCCACAAGTATCAGAAACTATGTCCCGCAATAGTTTTCTTTTGATCCGAAAATTTTTCCATATTAATAATAACAAAAATATGGTAAATAGAGAAGATAAAGGTTAGGACAAATTATTCAAAATTCAACCTTTCATATGCCAGCTAAAAAAAGATTTCTAAAAAATTCAACTCGAAGAGAAGTTAGCTGTAGACGAATTCATAATTCCTTTCAAGCGGCGCTCTAAATTAAGGCAATACATTAAATCGAAGCCCCATAAATAGGGGATAAAAGTGTTTGCCCTATGTGGCTCTTCTGGATTTATGTATGATTTTGAAATATACCAGGGAAAGTTTACTAATCTATAAAATCATATTTAGGTATCAGTGGAGATATCGTACTTCGCCTGTCTGAAATAATACCATCAAATAAAAACATAAATTATATACGGATAATTTTTTCTCCTCATACCAATTATTTATGATTCTTAAAAAAAAGGATATTTGGTGTCCGGAACGGTAAGGTCTAATCGATTATCAGGATGCACACTTAAAAACGATAAGGCTTTAAAAAGTAAGGAAGAGGCGCTGTAGATTATAAAAGTGAAAAAAAACGGTATTATTATCTGCAAATGGCAGGACAACAAAGCTGTTATTACAATACCTAATTTTATAGGTGTTTTACCTACGACCAAAATTAAACGATGGTTTGTATCGGACAAAACTTTTATAAATGAAATATCCGCTATAATGAGGGAATGGGTGGAGTAGATCTTCACGATATGCTGGAGGAGTTATATAGGACAGATATTAAATAGAAATGATATTATATGCGAATGGTTTTCCATTTATTAGATTCTTGTGTAATAAATGCATGGCTCCTTTATAGACGCCATATGATAGCAAATAATATCAAATTTATGATATTATTTGTATTTAAATCTCAAATAGCAAAAGGGCTGATGCTAGCTGGAAAGGATAATAACAAGAAGACTGGAAGACCTTCCAGTATAGTTGCAAAGAGAAGAAAAACAATAAATATTGTCCCTATATCGGATATAAGATATGACCAAGTAGGTCATTTCCCTAAGCCCGTAACAATTAAACAAAGGTGCAAGTATTGCGTATGCATATTCAAGAATTATGTGTCAAAAGTGTAATATTTATTTCTGTTTAAATTATAAACCAAATTGTTATTTGTCATTTCATATGAAATGAAATATTTTTTTAAATGAACTTGCATTTTTCCCATTGATGACATTTGGAATCATTAAATATTTTTTGATAGAAATACTCGAAATAAGTTTTTTTGATAAAAATGTGTTATTTGTCTCTATAATAAGTATCTCTTAAAAAAAAAATTTTCATCGAGGGAAAAAAAGTCGGGCGCGAAAGGGTTAATTCCATCACATTATTTCATAACTGCTAATTTAAAAGATTGAATATATATAATCATTATATTGTTAGATGCCTGCATTCACAGAAGATGGTGAACAGTTTTGTAATAAACCTTTAGCACTACTTAATTTGGTTTGTTCAGATGTGATTTTCAGATGATATAATAAAAATGGATGATGAGAAAAAATTATTAATTTAAATTCACGTTATTGAATCTATTACTTTTCAAATAGTCAGATTGTTATACCTAATAGCGGATGTGAATCTGAACCCTCCAGAACCCTCGTATTTTGGTTTTACCCTAACTCTTTTTAAAAGTGCAGAGTCCAAGGGTTTTAGGTGTCATAAATTTTTTTTTTTAATTAAATTATTTTTTAATGTAGGTAATAATATTTTATATAAATTTATTAATATGTTATATACGTTGATTATTTTCAAAGTGAATGTTTTTATAGGGCAAGTAATAATATTTTAATTTAAGATGATTGAGCCAAATAAAGGACCTTAAATTCCTTTAAAAATAACAACATTGAGATTAGTGATCTGTATCCAGCCTAATTTTTCAAGCCCGGCCCGGCCCTAATTTTTTTATAACGTTTTGCCCGGCCCGGCCAGAATTTATTTAAATATAGAAATTAATTCTTATAATTACTCAAAATAAACGATATATGTTATATGGCGTCTACTTTCTATAAATAAAATCACATATTTTTATTTTACATAAAAAATTCAATATAAAATTGATAAATTTGGATATATTTTAAAAAAAATTTAATGCCCGGCCCGAATTTTCTTAAAAAAATATTAGGCCCGAAGCCCGTTCGGACCGGGTACGGGCCGGGCCTACTTTTGCAGATCTCTAATTGAGGGCCTACTTTTGCAGATCTCTAATTGAGATTACAATCAGAACAATTATTTATCTAATTTTTATGGCATATGCATTAGATGTCGATTAGATTTAGAAAGATTTACTAGTCCTTTTCATACGAAATATTAGAAAACATGAAAATTCGAGAAAGCAAATACGCTTCTATATATTTAGACCCTCGATATCAAGTTTGATTGAGTATTGAGCAAAAACAGATGGCTAAAGACTATCTTAAGGATTTATTGCATACACTAAACTCCATTATTTACAACATATTAGAGGCTATGACAATACCTATTGGTCGTAGTGATAATTATGATAATGATAGCAACATTGATGATCATGAAATTTTACTTTTAGATAGAGAAAAAAAATCAATTAATCATCAGATAGGGGATAAAAAAAATGTCTATAACATCTTAGAAAAATCTCCGAAGTTAAGAGAATAAATAAGGTTACATATATTTTAAAATTCTGGGATTTTTTAATATATCCAGAATTATATATCTTATCTAGAATCGTCATGGCTTTATCGGCGACACGAGTACAATAATTTATGTATTATAAAGATAACTATCTATTTTAGGTCAGGGTAGAACGTGGATTTCCATCTTTGAAATATATATTGTCTAATTTACGTGGAAATCTTAAGGGTGATATTTTAGAAGATATTATGATTGTGCGATTGAATAAAACATTTAAAATATAAATTATTTATTTGTAAATTATATATATGTATATAATATATATGTATATATTGAAGTATAATAATAATTGAATGAAAAAAAGTATTATTTTGAGTCATTTTTTTTATGTTTCCTGAACCAGGAACCTGGACCCTTTTGAAGATTTCACATCCCTGCCCAATATTAAACCCGCATATTATGTTAGATAGGCTTTTGTTCTCAATGCAGAACGGACCCATTGTATGAATGGATTTTATTTTATACAATAAATTTATGCCAATTTTGAAAAAGAAACATTAACATTTTTTTTATTTCCTTTTTCACATTTTCTTGATAGGAGTTATAAAGGTTAATCTAAAATTAAAATATTTTGCCTTATAAAATCGGTATCTTTATCAGTGCCGATCCGATACCGATATGTAATATCGTTGCAGCCCTAATTATATTATTTATAGATTTAGTGTTTTAATTGGCTCTTAAAATACAAAGAAATAAGAATATTGGAATTGATTTTCAAATAGTATTAATCAAAATATTGGACGGAAATTTAAAAATATATATCTAAATTTTAATTCCCGTGGTGGCCTATTAATATGTTACGAAAAATTAGAGATAGAGATATGCAAAGCCCTGCCAGCTTTTTTGTATATATACATTGACTATTTCAACCCGAAATTTTTTTTATATATAAATTTACCCCCTACATTATAGTAGGCCAGGCTTTGCGGATCATTCCAATCTATGTGTTTTACAGAAAATCAAAATTTAATAGTGCATAATTTATTTCTTAAAAATCAAATCACGGATCTTTCAGAGATAAATAAGAACCGCGAGTTCTATGCCTCTAACGACGTTCGACCACCTTTCACATATGCCAGCTTGATCCGCCAGGCCATCATAGAATCTATAGACGGACAATTAACGCTCAACGAGATATACAACTGGTTTCAGGCCTCTTTTGTGTACTTCCGTAAAAATGCCGCCACTTGGAAAAACGCTGTGAGACACAATCTCAGCCTTCACAGATGTTTTGTGCGAGTCGAGAACGTCAAAGGGGCCGTATGGACCGTAGACGAAGCTGAATATTACCGAAGGCGTTCTAGTGTAGCTGCCGCTACTGCCGCCAAAAAGAATTCCAACAATTCTGGCATCGGCAATGACCTCTCCAATGCTATTTCTAACCACAATAACTTAGACGCTACCTCGAACGTATTGGGAGTGCTAGGTTTTATTATTAAAATATTGAGTCTGACTCGGCACTCTAATAATACACCAAGGATATGTATGTTATTGAAATGCATTAAGAGTTATTATTTTAAGTTGGTTTTATTTATCACACGGCTGCAAAGGTCATACAAAATCCCCCGCGACAATAAAATAATTACACAATTGTTTAAATCACAACATTAATAATATTAGGATTTCTTCTGGTGTACGATATTTAGTAATAAATGATTTATTTTCTGGCTAGCCCTGAGACTTTTGCAGTCATGCGATATTTAGTGATAAATAGTTTATTATGTAGTTAGTCTAGCGATATTTAGTAATAAATGATTTATTATATTGTTAGCATAGAATTAAATAAATAAATTTCTAAAAATTTTAAGAAATCGGAATAAATGAAATGTCTTTCCTTCCTTGGGTTTGATTCCCACAAAAGCAAAAAAAGAAAAAAATTTAATAGGATAAGTAGTAAGAAAATTTTGGCATTATGTGGAAATATGTCCAATGCTAATATAGATTTGCATCATATTTAAAGTGGAACCCTCCCCCCCCCCGTATTTCGAACTCGATAAAATGCTTGGGAAGATATCACGTCTCTTGAAAAATAGCACGATTCTTATATTACCAACTTATAATTAGGTCTCTTAGCTCACGTCGAAGCGCAGGATGAAGACGATAGAGACTTAAACGAAAGCGATTTGAATGAAAGGGACTTAAATGAGATGCAACGTGATATAGACGAAAGGAGATGCAGCCGAGGGATGATGGGGACCATCGTTAAAAGCGAGGAAAACGAAGAAGACGGGTTGCATTCTGAAGCTCTGGGAGATCAGGAAAGGGAATGCCTTGATGATGGGGAAGTTAAGGATCGACTCCTTGGTCCGGGGTAAATAGAGCTATTTATTTTTCGTATTTTATAAATTGAGGTTGCTGAGTTGAGTGCGTTTCTATTTAATTTTTTAAAAAAAATCTTGTAGCTTACTGTTCAATGTGCGGTAGACCTAGCAACTCTGTTCATGATGATTATTAAATCCTATATAATGTTTTTTTTTAGAAAAAATATATAATTAGTAAGGTGACAAGTTTTAATATAAGTTTCTTTTTAATATTTAAAAATTATTTTTTTTATTAAAATAATAATTTAGACGCTCATCTAAAAATAGCTTGGAACATGTCTCAGTCGCTTCTCCTTTGTTTGGGGTAAGATTAAATATAATTTTTTACTAACTTGATTTGAACTAAAAAAAAACCTTTAATTTGTTTTAGCCAAGTAATTTTTTTTTGCGGTAAAGGCTTGCTACCATGATTATTCCCTATGACTACCTAAACTTTATTTCTTCTATCGAATAATCTTCCATGCTTTCTTATTATTTATTTTCTTCTCCTTCCTAGTTTTATTTTACTATTCTCCCTTTTCTCTCCTTAATTATAATTCTTTTTATTTTGTCTTCAGAAAAAAATTATATGTTTTCCTTTTTTTATTACATTAGTTATATTTACTTAAATAAAGAAACAATTGAATGGAAAAATTATATATTTTTAGGAACATCACAATTTGCTTACATCCTCTCTGGTCAACGATGTTAACAATATCGAAACAGCTGAAAGGACGATTCTCAACAATAATATGTACTTCTAGTTTTAAAAATTTTGATATTTTTAAATCTCTCTTTCTCTTTGAAAAATAATTCAGATTGGCCTTGTCTCAATCCTTGATTAAACAAGAAATGACTCATATGCTCGATACTGATAAATCAAATATACAAGCCCAACATAGTCACGATGAAGATGACGAGGATGACCAGGAATTCGTCAGGCGAAATATTTTATACGATCAGAACGAACATGTTTCTACGCATATACGTTCATCTTCATCACCCCTTCAAAGATCTTGTAAGTTTTTTTCCATATAAGCCACGTCCAAACATTTTGGTTTGTTTTTACTCCTAAGGCTGCATAAAATTTAAACGATAATTTTGTCAAAAATATCCCTTAATTATTATGACAAATTATTGTTATTGAGTTATAGGCTTCTTGATATATAATGCGTCAAACGTGAGGTATGGTAAAAAACATATGGCTTACAGCCATTTTTATCACTCTTAATATAGTATAATTGACTATAAATTTTTATCTCCACTTTTCAATAATTACTATTTTTATAG
Source organism: Gordionus sp. m RMFG-2023 (assembly GCF_954871325.1). Classification (NCBI taxonomy): domain Eukaryota; kingdom Metazoa; phylum Nematomorpha; class Gordioida; order Chordodea; family Parachordodidae; genus Gordionus; species Gordionus sp. m RMFG-2023. The sequence goes on from NC_088775.1 coordinate 16,956,182, forward strand.
TTTAGAAAAAAGTTATAGTATGATAATAAAATTCTAAAAAAATAATTTTTAATAGTAATGTATATCTACAATTTGAAGAAAAAAAATTTCTCCAAATTCACAGATCATAGTATTTTTTTAATTTGCTCTTATTTCTTTCTGTGTCCCATATAACAAATTGATAGGATTATCGGCTCATGTTACAAATGCTTAATATGATTGCTTAGAGCATTACTTTATTTTGTTATGTTATCGTTGTCCACCAGCCTTACAAATTTGATTACCAATTTCAATTATTTTATTTTTTTACCAGTATTTAAATTTAGATGTAAAAATAGCTGTTGAACGCATCTTTTTATACATACCTTTATTATGAATAGTTTTTTATTAGGCTTATAGATAAATTCTGATATTTGATAGGAGTAATTACTACTCCTCTCAATATTATAAATAGTTGTTTATTTTGGTGTTCAACTACATATGTTCCGAGTTTAGCCTTATATTTTAAATCTAAGGCCAGGTTGGGCAACCTTAGTAAAAAATTGAATGAGCATGTGAAACCTCAATCCCAATCAAGCCAGGCCTTAAAATATTTCTATTTTTTTACTTTAATAGCGATTATAAAACCGAATTACAGAGTAATTAAAGTCTTATATATTAATTAAATTACTCTTTTCTAATCAGCTTCAAAGGCATATGCATTACTTTGGATCAGAGACCTGCAGAGCTCAAAATTTTAGATCCGGCCTAGACTTAAAAAAAGAGATTTTCAAGGCTGCTCTGGGATTTTTTTGGAAATTGTTTGCCCCCAAAATTTTATTGTTTTGAAAAAAAATATTTAAAATACAAGGAAATGAATATTAATCCCTCCATTGTAAGATTTTTCCTACTGATATAATTTTGGAAAAAAAATATAAAAGTAAGCTTTGTTTAAATTTTTTTAGCCCAGTCTGAATTTAAAATTTTTTAAGCCTGGACCAGCCCTGATTTTATAAGTCATATCATTTTTAGACCAGCTGGACCTGTAGATTTGCTTTAAATATTTGATTCTTGGGTATAAGTGGATATCTATTGAGTTTCTTCTTTAATAACTTCGCCAAGAGATTGGTTTTAGAAAAATACGTCTCTCCAGCAATCGAGCAAAAGAATAAAATATAGTTTAAAAAAAGCATTATAATAGGAGGTTCAATAGTTATCAATTTACCTATTCTATAAAATATTCCATAATTTAAATACTAAGCTGTAAGCACATAGTTGAATTGATTAATAATTTCCCCTTTTTTAAAACCCAATCTAAACCATCATATACCTTCTTAAGCATCCTCCCATCACCTTCAATCCGACCTCCATTTTAGAAGCGCAGCAGCCCTGTTAAATCGCAGGAATACATTACCTTCCCATAATTACAACTCGGACCAATCATCACCATCCCTAGACATACAGCAACATATGCAGCGGCAAAATAATTTTGTGAATGAAAACTCGAACAATTTCCGATTACAACAACGCCCTATGGAATCGATACTCGAATCTAAGGCAATCGAAATTGGTATAGATGGCAGTAATATGGACGAAGACTCTAAAAATGAATCTAATGATGTCATGGACGTAAAAATGGATAATGAATATGAGGGTTTGTTTTTTTAGTGATATACAAAAAATGGTAATCTTATAAATTTAGCCAAAGAACAAAACTACAAAGGGGGTTTCATAGTCTTCTCCTCCTTCCACAAATAATATGAATTTTTCTATGGTTTTTGACAACTCTCCATATTTGATTAAATAATTCCTGGGAACATTTTAGTATCAGTTCCCGAGGAGATCGATTCATTAAGCAAGACTTATTACGAAAAAAAATTTCCTTAGTTTTTAAATGAAAAATGCTGCTACTCTATTTAATAATTTTTGACCTCGTTGTTCATCCTCTATGCTAATAGACATTTTTAATACAATATATTAATATGAATAAATAATAGTTATAAAATTGTTTTTGAAGTAATGTTTGATCGATTATATATATGTGAATATCGATGTGACTACAAATATGGATGAAAATTGATGGATTGTTAAATTTTAAAATTTATTGATAAGATGAAAATTGATAATCATATATGAATTGATTTAGATAATTAAGGTGATGAACGGGGCCAAAATGAAATTTAGCTGAGTACTAACATTTTTGCAATTGCAGGATAGTTTGGACACAAAAGAAACCTAGAAGTTCTCAAGTAATTACTTATGAAATTGAGATAGTTGTCAAAAATTACATTAAAAGAATAGAGTGTAAAAAGTAAAAATAGATGGCAGTGGCACCTCCACATTTATAATGTAAAATTTATTTATTGGAAATTTTATTTTTTAAATAAATAGCTTCTTTTTAAAAAAAAACATAATGAAATTAGTTGATGCAAAGGATGCAGCAGAACACCAGAGGGAACACCTCAATAATTTTTTTCGTGGTCAACAAGATTTTATGATGGTTGCTTCGATGAAAGAGCCGGACAATGAAACTAATGCACCCGATAATAACTCCAACACTGATAATATATTTCAACATTTACGAGATAATATAACTTCTAAGTGCTCCTCGTCCATGAACATCATCATGCAACAAACACCTGCGAGTGACTCAGCCACCCCTTTCCCTGACAGACAAAGTTCCGACGAAGTCCATCCTTCTTAAGTATGGCTCCTTGAATTTTAATGATGCTCGGTATATGTAGTTTACCATTGATAAATATTAATTTCAGATTTTGATTTAGCATATACGAATTGTTAAGTATTGACATTTTTCATAAATATCTCAAATATGAACCAAGATTACAGATAACATCAAGTGGCGTTAGACGTCTCATATTATTGGCTTTCAGATTACAGATAACATCAAGTGGTGTTAGACGTCTCATTTTATTGGCTTTCAAAAAAATATTTTTTTTAAATGACATCAAACCGGAAATAGATTAATGGAAATCAATTCACCTCAAAAAGACACTCGAATTTTTTAATTTTTTCTTGTCAAATTAAGTGTTTTTATATTATCTTAAAAGGATGCATAAAATTAATTTGTGCTCACAAAAAGTTTTTTTAGATATGTAAGATAATAAAAGGCCAACTAATTTTTTTTTAAAAAGTTTTTTTTCTGATTTTTAACTAATCAGCTTTTTTATTTCACTACTTTTGTCTGGGTCTTATATAGTCCTATTAAGAAATAAAGCCGTGCCCAAATTATTTCAATGAATTTTGAAGTAAGAGCTGTCCTGGGTATTAAAGTTAAACTATCTATTGATGACTACTCTTTTAGAATTAAAGATTCAATTCCTAGATTCATGGACATATCTAGCAATCTTTCATTGATTTATATCTATTCCAGGACATTAAAATTTATTCAAATTCTCAACTGTACTGCGATGTATTATAAGATTTGCACGATAAAATAATGTAAATTTCCTTCAATTATCATTATAGTTAAATAAAGTTCTGATGTACATCCCAAATGCAGATGCGTGTTCGTGCAGTGCACTTATTAAATATAATTAAAGGGTTGTAAGATGTCAAGCCTATTGAAATTTGTGTTTTCTTTCATATTTGCAATTGAAATTGTGTTTTCTTTCATATTTGCAATATAATTCATTACTCAATATTAAACGTTTCAGCTTATCAACAAAAATATCTTTCTAATATTAATATAATATATGCTATACAAGGGATTATTATCGAATACTCATTTAAATTATAGAAGTTTTTAATTTTTCTACATCTGCATGGAAAATTCTTTCCAGATTTCATATTTTGGGATTCACTAGAGGTTGGCAAAATCTCATGCCCTACCCAGTGGGAATTTGGTTTTTTTCCAGTCCTTTAATTTTTCATTAATGTTGCCTGGCATGGTTTTTTAAATACAAGGCCTATTAAAATATATGTTGTTGTATACTAAAAACTAATCTTGGGAAGTGGTTAAATTAAAAACACTTACTTTATGGAATGTTGCTTCTATGAAATATCTAATTCGAATATATTTTTTAAAAATATGCCTGTCCTGGGGGGGTTGAAAAATTTCCAGACGTTTCCTGGCCTATTAGCCGGAATTTGCAGAGCACTGTAAAGGAATAATTATAATTAAGAAACAATTCCTTCAATAGTCCATGATTGGGGAAGAGTTTAGATTCTAAATATTATCTTTATAGATGAGCAACTGAAATAATAAAATAATTTTTTACATTCGTAAAATAATATAAAAATGCTTAATTTGACAAATTTTTTAAAAAAGTTCAAAATACCTAACCTGAGAGATAAATTTCCATTATTTTATTCCCGGTTTAATGCCATTTTTTACTAATATTACTAAAAGTCTGACGCCGTTTGTAGTTTTCTATGATTTTTTATTTGTATGTAAGATATTCATAATTCAAAATGTAAATATTAAACATTTTGCATATCTCCTCCCATGGGCTAGATCAAAATCTAAAATTTCTGCATATTTATATACATCAATGGTACTTAGCTAAAACGTTATTTTGTACTAGTTTTTCTTAGTCTTACTAAAGAAAATCTCTGTCATCGATTATATAAAATTTAACACTGTCTTACTCGTTTGCCGGCATTAGAATAAAATAGCCTTTAATGTAGGACAATTTTATGTCCGTAATTAATATAAAATTATTTTAAGTATAATGTATTACAAATCATATGGCATTAAAATATATCTGGATGGACAGATCAGTGTTGTTAAAATAGCGCGCTACTTTTTAAAAAAAAATAGCGATAGCGGTAGCTTGCTACTTTCAATTTTACATAATAAATACATCTAAAAATTATTAAAATATATTTTTTATAAAATCTAAAATTATAATCCTTTTATTTAATTTAATTTTGAAATTTATATTTATATTTAAAAATATACATTATTGTTATATATTAGATATAAACAGTTGTTAAATAGCAATCTGTAATTAATTTATATTTCGCGCATTCATTAAATTATATATTTTTGAAATTCCGTTATTGGTATGTCCTTGCTTTTATCTTATTTTATATTTCATTTTACATTTCATTTTACATTTTATATTAAGCATTATAAATCTTGTTATGTGTGAGATTGTTGAAGATATTGAAATTTCTTTGGAAAATGAGCAAAATATAGATGATCCTTTCCCAAAATTCAAGAAATACTTTGAAGAAAAAATTATAACTGGATATCGGTTTCGGTGCAAGATGTGCCCCAAAATTATCTCTTCAAATCATACGAGCAGCTTTAGTTTGAAAAAACATTTAAAGGTAATATATTAAACAAATTTAATATCAATTTTTAGGCTAATCTTTGATTTTTAAAATAAATTAAAATCAAAAACCAATATTTTTTTTATATATTCATAAATTTTATCTAAATTATTTAAAACATTTTAAAATAGTTATTTCAATCATTTTTATGTACTTATCTCCTACATAATTTTTATTCTAAGTATTTTATAATTTTAGACTGTGCACACTTCAAATTATTAAGAGATTGAAAAATATCTCAAAAGTTTTGGGGTAATGGAAGAAGATAAACCCACTTCCAAATCAAATTTAATACAAACAAAATTAACCAATTTGGATTCATCAACACCTGGTGTATCCCAAAAATTGGCTGACAAAGTCATTATAAACTTTATAATAGATACAGTTCAACCATTATCCTTGGTAAAATGATTCTTTTATAAAGATGACAAACACTTTTTCTCCACGGACCAAGATATTTTGCCGGCAGACATTGATGGTAAGAATTTTGGAGAGCTTTAAGGAAATGAAAGAATCTTTGATATTAAATCTATCAGATGTCTCCTACGTCTGTACAATGGCAGATTTCTGGACTCACAATAAAAAGTAAAAATGTTTATTTTCTGATTTATAATATGTCATATTTTTAGAGCTCTGCACATTGAATTGATCCTAAAAATCTTAAACCAAAATCTGTAAGCTCTAAAGACAATAATTGGCTGTCAGACTTATGACATTCTAGCCAATATTATTGCAGAAATCCATAGGTCTTACAAAATTCAAAACAAGGTTTGTAAGATGATTACGGATAATGGGTCTAATTTCCTAAAGGCCTTCAGGTTTTAAATTTATTATAATTTTTTTATAATATGATATAAATAATATGGAATATTTGGGGAGGATAATAATAATAACAATACTAGTAATATTCCTGAAAAAAATATTGAAGATGGAGAACAAGAAGAGGATGATGAAATGGAGTTTGAGATAATTGATGTTCATGACATCCTTGGTTTTAAATTATTTTATATTTAATTTTTCACCAATATAAAATAAAATTTATAATATTTAGGATCTTCAATAAAGTCTTCTACGTTACCTAGCCATCATCGTTCTTCCTGCCACAACCTACCTAAATTTAGTTGCGACAGTGGATGCTGAAGAAGCATTATTAAATAAGGATTTTAAAAGAGTATCAAGATCTACATTTTCTAAATGCCAAGCTCTTTGGAATAAACAAAATAAGTCATCAAAGACGTCTGATATTTTCAAAAAAAAAATTAGGACGTTATTTATTGACACCAAACACTACAAGATGGAATAGTGTTTACAATGCTATGAAACTTTTAGCATTGTTTCTAGATGAGAAAAAAATGGAAATGAATTATATATTGGATCAAATGGGAATACAGTATTTTAATGTGGAGTAGCATACCTTTATTAAAGAATATACTGAAGTATTTTTAATTAACCTCTAAATGCTTTTTTTAAATCTAAAAATACTAATTTAAATATTTTTGATGATTTTTTTCATATAAAAAGTTTGTTTATTAAATTTAATACTGCGTGGCCCTCAAGTGCTAGTGCTGAACGATTATTTAGTATGGCAAAGCTTATACTTTCTAATCGTCGCTCTAGACTTGGGAATGACAGTACCGAAATGTTATTATTATTAAAGTGCAATAATAAATAAATTATATATATATGTAACAAATTATAGTCATGTTTTTATATCAATATTTTATTTGTGGATTTGAAAACGATAGCGGTAGCGATAGCGCGCTACTTTTTTTATAAAATAGCGGTAGCGATAGCGCGCCACTTTTAAAAGTAGCGTTTAACAACACTGGGACAGATGATAAATTTAATAATTTTTAACTGACAGCAACATTCTCATGACCCAAGAAATCGGCAATCATGACAGCATCTAGATTCATTGAAATTTAAGTGGTTTTCACGAAAAACGCCAAAAATTTGTTTGAATAATATATTTTATATTCTATAGAACAAATTTTTATTGCATATATGTAAATATTATATAGAGTTAAATAAGTTTTATCTAGGTTTCATTCTTTATTATAAGATTTTAACTAATTACTAATTTTACTGGAAGAATAATTTAAAATAATGATAAACTTAACGCGATAAGTTTCGCCATAAGTTAAAAACTTCTTCTCCGTTTTATGGCGATTTCCAGGCTTACCCAGGTAGGCCAGTTTTCCCTCTAATAGCATCAATATTTGTAAGATTCATGCTTCTCATATCCACCGTTATCACATCTTTCTCTATAGGTCTTTATCCTCCTACTTCCATCAAGATGCGTATCTTTACCCAGTCATCTTTGTCATACGTTCCACATGCCCAAACCATCTTAGTTTATTGTTGCATTACCACTCTATCATTTCTATACCCAATCTTGCTCGCAATTCCTTGCTAGTTTTTCTCTCAGAGATACCTCACACATCCATTCTGTTCTTTCTATTTGGCTTCATGAGTCGCTTTCATTGCCCGTGTTTCGCCAACATAAGCTAAACAACTCCTCACACAGTTTACATAAACTTTCCCCTTTAACTTCAGAGATAATTTTTATTTTAGAATAGACGACATCTCTCTGAACTTCTTTCATGCTTGTCTGTATCTTGCAACAACGACAGAATCTACACCACCATCTGCATTTAGCATATCACCCAAATAACAAAACTTATCCACTTTCCGGGTTAACCCATTGCCAATATCCAGTTCATCATTTTCTAACGTTATCATTATTATGTACCCCTTTTATGCACGTTCTACAAATAAAGGTCATTCTTGCTAACATCAAACTTCCTTTCATAAGCTAAATAGCAATTTTTTGCTATAAGGATTAGAGGTCTGCAATGGGCGGGTTCTGCCCACTCCTTGTTTGGAAATTTTTTTAACCCGCCTGCTTGCCCACTTATAATTCATTTATTTATATTTGTTTACCCCACCCGCCTAATGTTTAAAAATTATTTCAAAACTGGTTTGGCTCCTTATTCATTTATTTTAATGTATTTTTAATTAAACATATATAATGTGCAATATTATGAATGAAAACTACTATTTTTAATTGAAGTCTGTTCCGCTCATTTCCCCTGAACTATCTTAAATAAATATTCAGTCTCCCACACCTGCCAATTACTTAAATTTTTTAATCCCCCCCCCTCCCCCAATGTTGAAATTATTTTTAAAAAACCCGACCACTCTTCTCCGAAGTATAGGCGTAAACACCCGCTTAATGCAGACATGTTATAAATTCATAGCATTTCATTGACTTGCGAATTTTTTTTAATAGATATAATTATTTTTTATTTACAAGTCACAGTAGTCAATTTCCCAATCAACCTCACGCTGATATTAATAACATTTATTCATGATGTGGCGTAACGTGACACCGAAATATTGGGGATTAGAAATATTATTATTCAAAATGGATTATTTTATTTAAAAATAAAATACATTTATATAAAAAATCGTTTTCAAAAATCAAATTTAATTATCAAAGGATTTATTATAATTTTATGTCTATCAAATCATGTTTATCACCCTTTAGTACTCTTATTTTTCTCATAATAAAAAATTATATTTATATTTTAAAAATAAAAATTTAATTTTAAAATTATGTTTTTTATATTATCTTACTATATATTTTAGATCAGTACATTCAAATTGATTATCTCTGATCAGGTTAAAAAAATTGTGGAAATATAATTCTGAACAAATCATGTATTTTTATATTATAATAATTTTAATATTTTTTGATTTTTTTTACTAATATTAGCAGAAATTTGTAAAATATTTATATTATAATTAATTAATATCTTATTTTTTAAAAAAAATTGGACATACATTCATCAAATGGTTTATATTGTATAACACAACTTTTTAAAATATTTAATACTGTTTGTAAATACAAATTTTATTGATAGATTTATTTATATAATTATTTTTTATTATAAAATATATATCATAAACTGTCTTATTGGGTATATTGGTTTTTTTTAAATATTATTTTCATTTATAATAAGTGAATCCCTTTGTTATTAATTAGTAAAAAATAATTAAATTAATTAAATAAAGAACACTATATTAAATACATGAATGTTTTTTTAAATATAAATTGACGATTTGCATACAGATTTCAGGAACTTTTGAATCTTATTTCGTGGGCTTGGTTTTTGAAATTCATGCCCCAATCTTTTTTAAAAATTTAGTCATTCCTACTATTTGTAAATAGTATTAGATGGAATTCATAAATATGGGAAGTAATATACGTTTGCATGGTCAGCGTGTTTACTAAATTGGATACTTGTTTGCAAAACTTTTGCCTACCTTAAGTTCTTAAAATTATATCATTTTGAGTCCAGGCTTTAAGGTTTGCAAGGTCACTGTTTTGCATTAAATTTTAGATCTATTTATTTACTATACGTTCTATTCAAGATAGTATTGTTAAATTATCTAACTTTGGACAACTCCAATACAGTAGCCAAGCTTTTCGCCTAAAAAGACTTTCAACTTGGAGACATACTATTTTAAGATAAGTTAGGTATTAATAACACTAGCTTTAGGATCCCTGATTAACAGTCTATACTGATTTAAAAAAATATTTAAAATCCAGAGCTGCAATATGGTTAATATTATTATCGGAGGAAATTTTTACCTGTGCCAAATTATCTTTTTAAATTCTTTCTCAGTAATCATTTGACTAAAATTTATAAAAGAAAATTATTATGGAAGAAAACGAGTATGACCCGAGGCTTGAATAAAATCCAAAACCATGTTTATAATTAAACCTTTTTTTGAGTTATATTTTTAAAAAAATCAACATAATTTCTTCTTAAACCAGTAGTATTGAATAAAATTGGTATTGATGCCTCACAGGATTAAAATGGCTTTATGCGTGACGCGATGGGTCACCGCGTGAATGTAAATAAAATTTAAATTATTAGGCGTGACGGACCTTCCCAAAATTTTATCAGGGTTTGATTAGGCGTGAACTTTTTCCCATGAACGGATTTTAAAATTGTTTTTTTACGAATATTTGAAATAAATTATAATATATATTTGTTAATACAATTTAATCTTTTTGAAGGATTAATTTTATTTGAATGAAAAATAATGTAGTCTCTCAACTCGTTTAGCAATTGAAATTTGGTAATTCAATTTAATGTTTTATTTTCATTTATCTTTATACTAATCATTTGCACTCAAATTATAATCAGTAAAATTGCAGGAAAATTGAACATCTTAACTTATTGTTTAAATTTTCTCATATTTACCTATAAATCTAAAAGATAATTGAATCAAATGTTTTTTACATGCTATTTATAATGTAATGAATACAACTGCATGATGATTAAGCAATCTCCAGCAAACAGCAAGCAAGACTTTACATTAAGATATAATAACGATGCTATATACATTTGATACTAAGTTGCTTAAAATCATGAGAAAATATAAGCTTGCATGTTTAACTAATAATTAGATCGATTAGTGATCATTAATATCATAGCCAGTTATATAATTTTTTTTTATCAATATTCAAGGAATTCTCAGACAATCTGAATGTTGATTCTCATCCCACTATATATGAAATTTATTTATAGATACAAAAATTAATGAAATTTTATCTACCTTCAGAAGATGATACAATAGTACAAACCCTAAAGAACATACATTTTTTTAAAGGAAAGATTTATTATGCAACCGCTATATAAGATAAGCTTAATTCTAAATCCAAAATTCTTACGTTTTTAACAGATGGTGAAAAGGCAGATACATATAAAATAACTTAAAATGCTATGTATAAAACTATGCAACTATCATTTTTAACTTTTCTAATTCATCCTGCACACGTAAAAAACCGTATATTCTAAATGAAACATTTAGAGAATTACTAGATGATTTTGATGTAACCTCAACATCTACCGATGAAAGGTGTGAGGATGAACTTTGAAGATTTATAGCTCATAAAACAAATAACAATATTTTGAAGTATTGGACTCAGGAAAATTAATTCCTTTTTTTTGAGAAAATTAGCTAGTAAAATTTTATCAGCTCCAGCAAGTTAGGGTTCTAATGAAATGTTATTTCTATAGCCAACATAGTTGTAACAAAAAAACATTGACATTTTTTAAATAAAAATTTTGATTTATAAATTGTAATTATTTTGGTCATTAATAAGGAATTAGAGAAATAAAAACTACGATAGAATAAATTCAAAAAAGTGGAAAAATATAGAAATAAAGTTTTAAAAATTTATAACACCGAGAATTTTTGGACGTGATCAAAATATTGTCTTCCGTGAGCGGGCGGGTCTTTTTTTAGTAGTAAGCGTGAAATATTTTATTGCCACCGTGAGCAGACACGCCGTGAATAAAAAATCAGGCCAAAGCCCACCTCTAAAATCTAGTAACAGTTTTAATACAATCCTAATTATCATAAGTGGTTGGATTTATTTTTGCTCTTTGATTTTCAGTAATTTACCAGATCTTGTATTAGGTTTAAATCCATAAGCTTAACATCCTATACCACCATTATAGAACACAACACGTTAGACAATAAATAAGTGTTACAATTTAATTGACAAGTATTGTATGTATAGCAACGTTGTTAACTGACCCTCATTGAAAAACGGTAAGATAGGAAAGAGGAGTTATATATTGAGTTGATTATATTTTTTAAGTGACTTTTTATAAATAAAATTAAAAATATGTATCATTTTCTTTTTTTCCTTCTCTACTAAATATTATGCAAATTCATTAAATTAAATATTTAAAACATAATCTAAAAATATTTATCAATTTTAATAGGCCAAAGGTCCGATATGGACCTGTAAGGCTAATTTACATTAATGACCTTAAATGTGATTAAATAATAAACACATAAGTCAGTTACTAACTTGTCCCTAAACTTATGATAGATACAATGATGTATCTATAATAATAGATTGGCGATTTTAATTTAAAGTGCCCTTACATATGATTCAGTTGTAGCGCCATTTTGGAGTTTGCACTTTGACTAATTATCTCTATTTGTCAATATGAATGCATTAATGTAATTTAATCGACGTGCAAATTACTGTCGCTATAGCTGCCCATGTATGGGATTTTAAAATGCAATTAATGAATGAATCGCCAATCCAGTTATATATATATACATTATTTGATAGATGCTATTCAGATTAATTAGTGATATCACATTTTGTTAATATATGATTTAAGAAAAATTAAATTAATAAATTGATAACAAATAAAAATATAATAATTGTCATATATAATCTTTTTTTTGGGGGGGGGGGGGGGGGGTGGATTTTGCGCATTCATAGTTATTTTGTCAAGTCATCATTATCAAGATCAGGGATTCGAACCGAATCGCCAAACCGGAATTACCTGTTATAATTTTCTATACCGTCCGTTATAAAGAAAATATAAAAAGAGGGAACCGAACTGTTTAAACCGGTTCAAAAAATAATTAATTTTAAATTATTAACCTAAATTGGAAATTTTAATTTTCCTTGGGAGCAATTTTTAAATTCGTAATTTCTTTTCAAAGGAGCTACTCCCGCTCCCGCTCCTCATTTTTAAAGAGAAAATGTAGCGGCTCTCCTGTAGCGCCGGTCCTTAACAACTCTGATATATTATTTTTATATTACATATATTAGACTATATATATTTATATTAGTCTAACGCTTAATTTTTGTTTCCATTTTCTCTCACTCGCTAATAGTTTTATGACTCCCTCCCAAATATGTTACTATTTTATTTATTCTGTCTATTTATTAATTTTATTTATGTTTTTCTTTTAATATTTCTGTCCGGCTAAATTTTATTTTTAATTTTTCATATTTTTAACTTTTCATATTTTTAACTTTCTAGGCGCCACTGTTATATTAAATTCGTTTGTTTCTCTTAAAATAAAAGTTTTTCTAATATTGGGCGCCATCGATCTACCTTTTCTTAACATTTAAATTTTTCTCTTTCTTGCTTTTTGGGAATGTCTTATGCAACTTGTTATTAATATTTGTATTTATTTATTTAGAGCTTAGTATAATTTTGGTTTTTGTAAAGTGATTAGGTTATCCCACCCTGAATTTTTCCCCCTTATTTTTGTTTTACTTATTTATTTTTATTAATCATTTCCTTTTCATAGTCTTCTATTAAACAAAAATTTTGTAAAGTTTTACTTTTATCTTTATACGCTAAGCTGTATTTTATTTCCCTTCAAATTTAAATCTTTTTATTATAATGTCTATGTCAACTCGGTTTCCAAATGTGCACAGAGATATGGAGGTAAATTTTCTCTCTACAGTTTTAAATTTTATTTTTCTCTTTTTAAGTTTCTTAGGGGACCTCATCTTTTCTTCCAATATATTGGTTTCTTTTATATTAAATTAGTAGGAAACTTCTCGTAATTTTATTTATTCATTTTCTATTTTTCGATTGGCTCCCTTAGGTAACATGTTTTCCTTTTATCGGAATTCCCAAGAAATTTCCTTTACACTATTTCTTTCCTTTTTAGGTAATTAAGACAATACCCTTGCTTTAAAACTGATAAACATCACTTTCTTCCCCCTTGTCTTAGCATTGCTTTTGAATTACCTCACTTTGTTTCTACCCTTTTTCTTCCAAGATGGGTTAAAGCTTGACATCCTTGTCAATTTTTTCTTCCTTTTTCTTTTTAAACAGAACAGTAAGTAATAATATCTATATTATGGCCACTTGCAATAAATCATGTTATACAATATTTATATATATTTTTATATACATATTATTACAAGTTACCTTAAATATAATAAAAATGCCCTTTACTCTCAATTATATAACTTAACAACCCAAAATAATTCTTTCTAATAATATTAAATAAATACCATTGACCATTAACGACGATCCATATTTAACATAATTATCTTTATTTCCAATAAAACCACAACAATCTAACATAAAATATGTAGAAAAATATAACATAATATAATTATCCAATTCTTCATTTCTCAAAGGTCCACAGCTGACATCCAAAGGTCCACAGCTGACATCTAATCCAATATCTCTTAATCTCCAACTACGGGTTTTTCCGAACAATGAAACACACCCCGTGATCCCTATCTCCTCTTCTTCCCCCAAGGAAAACTTAATTTCCCTGTCAGAAAATAACTGACATTTGATGTATTATATTAAATTTATTTCTTCTTTTTTTCAACAGTTGCAACACGCCCACCCTTCACAAGCCCAGCGTCCCTCTCTCTGTGGTGTTGTTGTATCGAATCACCTCTTTGAATTGTATCGAATCACCCCTTTGAATTGTATCGAATCACCTCTTTGAATTGTATCGAATCACCTTTTTGAATTGTATCGAGACGCCTTGAAGACGTTCAGGGAATTTGTCGAATCGTCTTCTCTTATGATGATTTATAATATAATATCGCCGATACCTTTCAATATATAATCGCGAAAACACATATTATCAATAATGACCTGTACATTGGGGTATCTGCATTTATAATCTATGCAACATTAATATGGACAATGTAATATCAGCAAAACATAAATTCATTCATTTTAAGACATTTGGGAAATATGAGCTATAATACACATTATTTGGATATGATTCATGGTAATTAAGAAATAATGATATTACATATAATAATGTAATGTGAACATATTGTCTGTGTGTGAAATGCAATTTCAACACATGTAATTTTCCTTCTGTCATATAAAAAAACAAAGCTACATTTATGTAAATATTTCCTAAAATGAATAGAAAAATCCATCCTTAGGTATTACAAATAATTGCGAAACTCTGCCAAACAAAGATTCTACCTAAAATTACAATATATCCATATACAAATACATTTAATATTTTATATGAAGGAACAAATATAATACGTAGAAAATACAATATTTCCCATCTAGGAATTACTCAGTATCCTAAGAAAAATATACCATTTCTACCTAACTCTGTCATCACAGTTAGCACAAATTCACAAAAATGTAGAATGCAAAATAACAACAATTAAGAATATAATGGGCTATATGGTATATATGTAAAGAATTTTTAATATACCTTCACAATATAAAATAATTTGAGTCTTTTCTTTAAAAAATATGTTCATAATTAAATAGTAAAATGTGATGTGCTATAAAATTATTACAAAAATAAAAAAAATGTATTATGCAGCATAAATTTACAAAAAAAATTTACACCAAAAAAAAAACTTTCTCCAGTATGCAAACTAAACAATATTCTCACCTCAAGGCATACCCATCAACACGGGCTGACCTTATCTGTAAAAATATTTCCCTTCAATCATTGCATACCATAAAAATAATATAATAATTGCAAATATAACTTTTTATAAAATTTTATAATTTAACAAAAAAAAATATATTAAATATAAAGATTTCATAATTTGGGAAAAAAAATATTACACATCTAATATATCATATAAATTCCTAACCCATTTATATATATATCAAATGCAGACACTAAATCAAAATAACTATCCACCTCTAACATTGGATATTATTCTGCAGACACTAAATCAAAATAACTATCCACCTCTAACATTGGATATTATTCTGCAGACACTAAATCAAAATAACTATCCACCTCTAACATTGAATATTATTCTGACTTCATCATAATTCAATTCCCTTATTTCATCAAAATGGTTAATTACTTCAAAATAAACCACATTACCTCACCCTCAATGGATCCCTAAATAACATATCAACCTTAATTGAAACTAAATTACGAATATCATATATTAACATTAATTATTAATAAATGATCCTACACATGTCCATCCCTTTAAAAACCCAATATGCATAATAAAAAAACACCTACTCTATTACAAAAGTCCACTTATATATATATTTTTATAAATTTCAAATATTTAAATATTTAGAAATCCTTTCTGTCCTGCTGATCATGAGTAGCTTCCTATGACGGAATACCTATAACACCATTCAATGAATTTTAAGGCATACCAAATAATGATCAAAATTGGATGTACTATATACATCTAGACATAAGATAATATACCAAATATTACTGTCTTAAATTCCTGATCTTATTTCCATATTTCTGCCTAATACTCATTACCTACTTTCAATCTTCCATTTTTTAAAATTACATATAAAAGTATAGAAATCCTTAAACTCATGTATCTGTATAGTTTTTAGTACATTGCCTTGTCAAAATTTCTCTTATGTAATATGTATACAACAAAAATTTTGTTTTACTTTAAAACCGAATCAACCCACTCTTTCGATCTTGGTCAGCTGGCAACAATATTACAAGTTACCTTAAATATAATAAAAATGCCCTTTACTCTCAATTATATAACTTAACAACCCAAAATAATTCTTTCTAATAATATTAAATAAATACCATTGACCATTAACGACGATCCATATTTAACATAATTATCTTTATTTCTAATAAAACCACAACAATCTAACATAAAATATGTAGAAAAATATAACATAATATAATTATCCAATTCTTCATTTCTCAAAGGTCCACAGCTGACATCCAAAGGTCCACAGCTGACATCTAATCCAATATCTCTTAATCTCCAACTACGGGTTTTTCCGAACAATGAAACACACCCCGTGATACCTATCTCCTCTTCTTCCCCCAAGGAAAACTTAATTTCCCTGTCAGAAAATAACTGACATTTGATGTATTATATTAAATTTATTTTTTCTTTTTTTCAACAGTTACAACACATATCTTGTATACATATCTTTTATCTGATAGCGCCCGAGTGGTTTGAAAGGAAATTTTATCATGTCCTCGCTTAATATTAATGGCTTAATGAGTAAATTAACAATTTTTCTAAGACTCATGGTCGACGAAAAAATGGATGTGATAGCGATACAGGAGACCCACTCAAAAGATAATAATATGGCTACCTTTAATAACTTTGAAATGTATAGTTCTGGCACCACTTCAAACAATTGGTCGGGGGTTGCTTTCTTTACCAGCAAAAGATTATGCAAATACGTGGATAAATTTGTGCCCGTTTCTGAGAGATGCTATTTACTATACCTGAATACCTGCTTCAGACAAACAATCTTAGTTAATGCCTATGCCCCGACTAGAAGAAACGAACGGCTCGCATTCCTTGATGACCTCGAAAACATTGTTAACTCTCTTCCTAGAAGTCGTAATTTGATAATCCTTGGGGACTTAAATACTAGGATCGGAAAAGATGACTCCTTTATTAGAGATGGGGTAATTGGGAATGCAGCTCTCTCTCAATTAAACAGTGAAGACAGTAGGAAGTTATTAGAGATGTGCAGGAGTATAAACCTCAAGGTTGAAAATACTTTCTTTTCACACAGCGAATCTAACACCTTAACCTTCAGGAGAAATAATACCAAATCTCAGATCGATTTTATCATCTCGAACATTCATAGCTGGTTCATCGATGTAAAAGCAATGCCTAATATTAATATTTCTGATCATAACTTGATCAGAGCCAGTATTACTGTGAGAAATTTATGGGGAAACTCTCGGCGTCCTTCTCCTCAATTCCAGCCTAGATACCTTTCCTGGAAAAGGAATGCAACACACCTGCAACGTCCTGCAGTCAAACTACAGCTCGATCTAATCTTAAATGATAGGGAAGCAACTTTCTTATCCTCATCGAAGTCTCAGTCTGTTGAAGAATGTTGGGTGTCTTTCAAAAGCAACTTGTTTGATGCCTGCAATCACCTCCCTAACATCAACTATTCTCCACCAAGACAGGAATGACTATCCGATGACACCATTCGCATGATAGCTCGACTCAGGCTACAAGGAGAGCGCGATAGTCATTTATGGACCTCAATTCATAGACTTCTAAGGAGAGATAGAAGGATTTTTATTGCTAAAAAAGCTTTTGAGATAGACAGGGATATGAGGGAGAATAGAACTTTTGACGCCTATAAGAAACTAAATTACTTTTGTAAAGCCAAAGTGTTTAAGACACTTCCAACTATAAGGCTGGTTAATAATAAGTTAATTACTGACCCCGACGAACAGATATGGCGTTATGGCTGGATCATTATATGGGAGTCTTTGTTTCTAGAAGACCTACCTTAATCCCACCCACTAGTCAAAGTGTTGGACAATTGGACGCAAACTTTTCATTGGCTGAAATGCCGCTATTAAGAAGCTTAGGAATAATAAATCTCCGCGGATAACATTACAGGAGAACATCTGAAAGCAGCTCCCTTAGCGATCTCTCGGTTCTTACTGCCTTTGTTTAACAAGATATGGTGTACTGGGATGATGCCAGCGGATTGGAATAGGACTATCTTTTGCAACTTCCCGAAAATTCCAAATCCATCGAAATTCAAGGATTTTAGAGCCATCGCTCTCACGTCTATTGCATCAAAAGTTTTTATGGTTCTTTTAAAAAACCGCATTCTTTCCTCTACACCAAACCTTTTGTCTAAATATTGTGCTTACCGTCCAAGTAGAAATATAAACGAACCAATATTAGCTTTAAAGATTATAATGCAGAAATGTGAGAAGTATAAATTACCTTTTTACTTTATTTTTATCGACTTTAAACGTGCTTTTGATAATGTTAACCATGATGCGCTTTGGAAGATTTTAACCGAATGTGGCATTGACTCTAATATTATAAGAATCCTTAAAACACATTATAGTAGTCTTTTTGCCTCCTTAAAAATCAAACATAAGGTTTCCCCATCTTTTAGGACAAAAAAAGGGGTAAAACAAGGGTGTGTTCTTTCCCCGCTATTGTTTAATATACTTATTAATAAAATCATAGTAGATACGCTGGCTACTGCGAATCTCTTAGAATTAAGGTCCAGTCAGTCGTTCTTCTTGGAAAATAGGGTGATATGTTATGCTGATGACATAGTATTGATAACAAAAAGTTTGGAAGAAACCCAAAATTTGATCTTTATATTGAACTCCTTTAGTTTTAAGGTTGGCTTGGATATTAACTTTGATAAAACAGTGATAATGCCCTCGTCTCAGGCGCCTCTTCTGAATAATTTGGTGGTCGGGGGAAAGGTGGTTAAGGTGGTGAAATCCTTTAAATATCTAGGTGTAACCATTGACAATAAAGGTAGTTGCAAAGAAGAACTTAAAATTCGTATACAAAACGCTAGGGCGGCTTTTTATAAATTTTTTAAACTGTGGAAAGCTAGAGAGATATCCGTTTTCACAAGACTCCGTATCTTCAACTCAACCATCATCCCGATTCTCTTTTATGGCGGTGATACATGGGAGATTACCAAGACCAAAACTAGGAAATTACAAACGTTTGTAAATAAATGCCTAAGAATAATTAATGAAATTTTCTACCCTAATATTATCTCAAATGAAAACCTTTGGAAGAGATCTAATCATACCCAAGTTCACGTGTCTTTAAAAAAGAAGCGTCTTACTTTCTTTGCCCATATTTTGAGAAACCATAGTAACAACAGCCTCGTTATCGATGCCATTAATTGGTTATACTCCTTTAATGGGAAAACATATTGCAAATATAAGACATTATGGTTCTACAGAGACTTGAAGGACATAATGGATCTTAACTTAAATTTGAAGCAGTTCCTAAGGCT
Organism: Gordionus sp. m RMFG-2023; assembly: GCF_954871325.1. Lineage (NCBI taxonomy): Eukaryota > Metazoa > Nematomorpha > Gordioida > Chordodea > Parachordodidae > Gordionus > Gordionus sp. m RMFG-2023. The sequence continues at coordinate 16,976,023 of NC_088775.1, forward strand.
AAATAAAAACAAAAAATCTATAAAGAAATTATTAAAAATTAAATCGAACTACCTAAAACTCATAATTTTTATTTTTTTATTTCTGTATTTTCAGGTTATTTCTTCATTTCTCAACTTACCTCCTGACTTTGTCTTTAACCTTTTCCGTGAATTACTTCACTGACATTAGCTTTTATTTATCTTATTGACTAAGTGTAGTAATTTTAAATTAGACCGTCCCATATTTTTAATTACATATACAATGTCTTAGGTGTTTGTTGCACTTCTTTGCATTTCCCATTATATGAGTTAAGATATTTTAATGGCATTTGAGTAATAGTTTGTGACTTGCGTTTCTTATGTGGGCTAGAAAATAATCTTTGGCTCTTTTAACTTAGTTCTTGGGTATGTTTTGTATTTTTCCATAGTTTTTGAGTTCGAAATGTTTCTGGGGTAGAGGGTTCCTCTTTTGTTCATGAGACATTTATTTGTTTATAGTCATCTATTTCTTTTATTTTATTTTTTTAATTTATTTTTTATTTATTTTTTCTCCCCCAGTTTCTTTGGTTTTTCTAACATGTTCGCCCCACCGATTTCTCTCTCATCTTCCATACTTTTTGTATACGTCAAAAAGTTTCCACTCGCCTTTGTATTCTAGTTTTTCTTCTTCTCTGCAACTACTTTTATTATTAAGCACTTTTATTATTAAGTATATTTCCTAAATACATTGTGACTACATTTACCCTGTTCTAACTATAAGTTTTTGAAGTGGTTACTTGTTTTTTTCTTGGGAAAAATAAAGGAGGAAAACTGTTAATTTTTTCAGCGTTTCTCTTTTGTTTTTAATTATTTAGGTGTGGCAAGAGTTTTAGCCTTGTTTTACTCCTTTTTACTTTGGAGGTAGAGGATTTTCTTCGTCATTGATTTCGAAGCATCCAAGCATGTATTAGTGGTTTTTTTGGATCTGGAAGATATTGGGGTCTTTCCTTTTCCAACGTAGCTGCATGGTTAACATTATCAATAGCTCTGCTATAATTTACAAATGTAAAGAAGTAGGGGGTTTGTACTTACTTTTTGCATGATTATTTTTCTGAATTAATTTTTGGCTCCTGTATTTTTCTTTTCTTGGCCTGTATATACTTATGTATTTTTAGGGGGAAGATTCGGTGTAGGTGATACGCTTGTGGTTTTTTTGAGTGAACCATAAAAATTTTTTCCATGCAACAGGATGTGATGGCTATAGCTCAATAACCCTTTAATTTCTATGGTCTTAGTTTTTTGGGTAGTTACTTAGGTAGGATTTGTTCCATCCCACTGCAGTAGTTCCGCTCTCCCATATTTTATTGAAAGAGGGCAAATAGGTAGCGATATCGTTATAAGTGCTATTTTTGGTTTTTCTGCTGTGATATTATCTAGTCCCGGAGCTTTGTTTTTCTTAGTCTTTGACAATTTCTGATTTCATTTATGGAGAAACCAGTCATCAGGGGGCGGCGAGGTTTTGTAATTTTTGTTGGTAGAGTCTTTCTATGAGTAATAGACTATCATATAACAATCAAGCCATAATGCCTTTTGTTGATCCTGACCAACAATTACTTTTCCATTTCCTAAACTTACGGAGCTGGTTCCCTATTTTTGCGTCATAGTTCCTTTCTCTCATATCTTTATCATTATCAAAGACCTTTTCCGCTTTATAATCTATCTATCACTCCATAGAGTATTTTTGTTTCTCTGGAAAAAGAAAATAAAAAAAAAACCTTTGTTGTGTGGTGTTTGTTGCTGGATAGTCATAAGCCTATTACTGTCTAGCTTTTGCCTATTCACTGGAATTTTCACCTATTCAAACAATCTGCGGTAAACCCATTAGCTTTTTCTTATTTTCATGAATAAACTCTAATCTAAATTGATATGAACACATTCTCAATTATTGATAGTAATTATCAAGGCTTTACATTAGATGTTAAACTTAAAATTAGCCACCACCCACCCTTAAAGTAATTAAATTATTTTTGCAGTTCTGGGGTATAGGCTTTTGTTTTTGCCCATTTCTTTTTGTTTATTAGCCTATAGACGTTTAAGCAACAGTTCTCGGACTGTTGCGCGTACAAGTACGTGCGGCTTGCCCACAAACGTGTGAAAGGCTCCTCATCTTTCTCCCCTTAATTAACTATCCAGTTTGATGGATTTTTGAGGAAAACCTAGCGTAGCTCTGTTGTATCCACAACCAGAGGGCGAAAACGCTTTTATCACGTATCACGTAATTTAAATTTTTTTTATATTATCAACATATCAATCAATACCAATTTTATTGTTTTTACTTTAAATACTCAATTTAATAGAGATTAGGCAAATTACCAGTTAATTAGATAAGATATAATATTAAAATCACACAAAAATATTCTTAGCTAAATTTAAAGTTTATTCTTATATATATATATATAATAGTTATTAATTAGCTTTTAATAATACTTGCTAATAATTTAGGGAGCACAAGAAATAAATTTGAAAAATAACGTTTTTTGCTCAGCTATATATTTCAACCCAAGATATAATGTATTTTTAACATTTGAAGAAAAAGAGAGCGCCAAAACATCTTTCTAAAACTTGGAACTTAATACAAAATTTAAATTCTAGATACTATGCATGTGTTCAGATTCGAAAGATAATTAAGATGATGATTTTGAAGTATTAAAGTCGCAAAATAAATGTATAGAAATAGAATACCTAATTTGGTCATTTGATAATATATAAAGATTAGAAATAAATACTAATCTTTTGAATTATTGGGAAAATTTAAAGAATAATATGCCAGAACTTTATAAATTAGCTATAACTGTAATAGCAGTTCCAGCTACGCAGGTGTCCGTAGAGAAAGCATTTTCTTGCCTTAAGTTTATACTCTCTGAGCAGAGAACTAAATTAAATCCTGAAATATTAGAAAATATTTTGTTATCAGTTCTAAATTTCTTTTTATATATAAATAGTATAAATTTCATTATATTTATGCTTTATTTTATTCCTCATTGTATTTGCACATGTTTGTTTTTATCTAATTTATTTATGAAAAAATTAATTTGTCTAATTTATATTTACTAAGTTTAATAAAAATATCTATTAGATTATCATGGTTAAATTAATAAGAAATTATAAAAATATAAATTTATAACAATTTTTATCTAAGATTAATATATATGGTTTATGAATAAATTTTTTTTTAAAATTGAATTTATAAAAACAGAAATAAACCGAAAAGAACCGTTATAATTTAAAAACCGAACCGAACCTATAAATTTTTTCAAAAAAACCGAAATGGAAAACCTTTATAAAGTTTTAAACTAAAAACCAAAACGAACCGCTATACTTAACGGATCGAAACCCTGATCAGGCAGGAATAATATATTTTATTTTTATAATTAGAGAAGATTATTTAATAAGTTTATTTTTCAAAATGTGCAAGATATAAGACATAAAAAAGGTAAAATCATATTATTTTGTTTAAAATTATTATATATATTATTTTTCTCCATTTGTGAAATATTAATTAAATATTCTGTCGCATATATAAAAAACTTGTATTTGGAAATAATCTGTAAGAAAAAGTAGCATCAATAAACAAATTATTTTTTTAAATTGTATGTTATCTTTATATATTATTATAAACGCGAAGGGTTAAAAGAATTACCAAAATCCTATTAAGTAAGGCGGCTTGAATATAAAAAGTGGATTACCCATAGTCTTCTTAAGTCAGGCGGCTCTTATCTGTAAGCGACCTTAACGCTATTATTTTTACAGTAAAACCTGACGCAAGGAAGTTTTGTCAGATTTTTGTTTTATTTTTAGAGTATGACCTGAGGCACGAAAGTGCTGCCCGATCCGATTTTTGTTATCTTTTTAGTCCTGTCGCACACAAGTGCTACCGAAATTTTTTTACAATAATTACAAATTGAAATAAATTATAATGATAAATTCATCCTTTAATGACAGTTTTAATCTTCTATATCATATATATATATTTAAATGAAATTATTATTTAAAATTTTATTTTTGCTAGTTATAAATATTATGTATTATTATCAATTCGAATATTTAAATTTAAAAATATAAATTTTATTCACAAAATCGGCAAGGGCTATGGATTATTCCGATACCAGGTTTTTGATATACTTCGTATCCTAAAAAGTTTATTACCATCAAATTTGGCATCTTGTGCACTATCTTGACAATGTCATCGTCAATCCACTATTGTTTTTTTTTTCATTTTAAAAAAGATAGACAGTTTTACAAAAAAACGATATGTATATAAGGCCCCAGAATGTTCGAGCGTACAATGTTAAAAGATAGCAAGCCAGATTAAGAAGCGTTGAAAAATATCAATTCCAAAAATGTCGATATTTCGCTACTAATTCCGAAAATATTTTAAGGTAATAAAATATTTAAAATTATTGTATAGTTTAATTGTATTTTTTAAATACCATTACTAAACGCTGGAATGCACTGATATGCCCCTTAGCCTAAAAAATGTTTCTCAGATAAGGTAAATATTTCTTTTTCTGATTGATCAGATGTATTTATTATTATTGGAGTTCTGAACAATCTTTTCCACCTATCAGTGGACATTGTGAAGTCAAGGAAGGGGAGGGGGGTGGTTATACAATTGCTAATGAGCCAACCTAAAAACGGTTAAACTAAATTTCTAACAGAAAACTATTAAATGTTCAAGGTTATAACCTATAAAATATAGCTCAACCCAGAGACCAAAAAAGATAATTTTATCTCTGTTAAATTCAGTGAACTTACGAATTGTCAACTTGATTACCTTTCTATTTTTTTACATGTAAAACAAAGTTTGAAAAAAAATCTTTGAATATTTTGAAGAAGTGATTTTTTGATCAAATTATTTTAAAATAAGTTTTTATAAGTAAATCTTTTGTAATTTTTATGAATATTTTCAAAATTTAGAAAAATAGCTAGTTAAAAATTTTTTAAATTCGATCGATAGCTAGGGTAAATAACGAGTAAAAAAAATATGCATGTAATTAAATTTGGGCATAGCCTTAGGAAAAAATAAAAAAGGAGTGGAATTTTTTTTAAAAATTAAGTTCCAGAAACCTTAAATATAGCAGTTACCGCATAACTCCTCGTTAACAGTCAGCGCGAATTCGCGTCTAATAACAAAAATACATACTATGTATACTTTGCCGCGAATTTGGGCTGACTGTTAACGAATAAGATATGTTTCTTTTTCAAGTATATTAATATAATGAGGTCATCATGTGGTACATTAAGCCAAGTTGAGAGATAACCTAAAATCAGAAAAGGCCCATACTCACTGTTTTGGTCAGTATTAGCTGAGACTTTCAATTTTAACCAATACTGAATTGAAAAATAATCTTCATAAATTTTAAAAAATACGTGTTTTTCTAAATATATCTAAATTTATCAATTTTATATTGAATTTTTTATGTAAAATAAAAATATTAGATGCCATATAAAATATGTTTTTATTTTGAGTAATTATAAAAATTATTTTCTATATTTAAATAAATTCGGGGGGCCGGGCCGACAAAACTTTTTTAAAAAATATTTCGGGCAGGGATGGGAGGGTTTGAAAAATTAGGCCTGATGCAGATCCCTAATCGTATCGGTTAAAATGGTGGTTATTTGTGCGACTCTCCCTAAAATATAACAAAATCGTGTAGGAGGGTTTTTTTTTACTGTGTTGCATTGCCTCAAGTCAAGATATTTCAATTTTGGCAATTTTACAGGTATATCGGGAACGTGTAACCAGGACAAACGATTGAGGCCCGCCAGTTCTAACAATTCGAGATTCCTTAAAAGTGCAATAAAAATATAATTAAAATTTATTTTTAAAAAAAAAACGGGCTAAAATATCATTTTAACGAAATATAGTGATTTTCTTATAAAAATAAATAAATAATTAGTTTTTTTATTTCAAATAACTCTAATTTAACAAAAATGAGGGCGCAATAAAAAATTGCAACTCATCATGAGTATTGGTAGTAGTAGTATTAAAATTAATTAAACATTTTTACGGGCAATTATTGAGAATAAATTGAAATCCATCATCGCTCATTTCCCAACAGAAACTCAAGTATAATTTTTTCAATCTTTCATTGTGCCTAAAACATATTTAAATAATTTTTTAAAAAAATAAATATACGATTCTTGAAATTGAGGCCAGCTTGATTCATATATTATAATTCGTATCATGTAATTTACCGCAATTAACTATAAAATCTATTATTACAAGTGTATTATATTAAACGCGGATGCAATATGCCGATTTTTTTTCACTTTATTTGATTACATTTCATAAATGTTTAATACAATTTTAATATATACTCCAAAATCTTTTTTAAAAATTATAACTTTCATAAGTTTCAAAATTTTAATGAAAACGCATGATAAATTTTTGAAATTTTCTAGAATTATATTTTTGGAGATTATTTTATTTTTATTAAAAAAATTATTTCTTCTTTTTTTCGATAAATCTTAACAAGTTTCCAAATCCTGCTCCACTCTTTTGGTATCAAGGCTCAAACATTTTGAAAAGAACTAGATCAGTGAAATGATAGACCAACCCAAAGAATTTTCCTAGAGCAACGATTTGCTATCGCAATTAATCGTTGGTTGGCCAGAAAAATTAAAGAGATACCTTAAACCCGAATTCACAATTAGCATGAATTCATGACGGAGTATATAAAATATGCTGTATTTTTTTATTCTTAGCCGCGAATTCGCGCTAACTGAATGAGGGGTAGTTAGCAAAGCAGCTCAGAAATCCTAACTATTATAATTTAACAAATCGTAACCGAATATTATGCAAAAGAAGGAGTAAATTTGAAACGTATATAATCAATCCACCTTACCGGTATGAAACCTGAATCAATATTATATAAATGTTTTGATAATTTTACCCAAAAGTAGGTAAGAGCTAAGGATTGGTAGCTACCCTTCGATGTAATCAAATCAGATACTTATAACTATGCAATGAGTAGAAAATCAAATAGATATCTTATGGATGAGCAGATATAAGTATCAGTTTTACCCTTCATTGCCCAGGTGAAAAAAATCTCTCAAAAAGGTGGATACCCTCAGACCCAAATTTAGAAACTATAATCAAATTAATTTGTAGCTTTCTTAATTTGAAAATATATTAAATAAAGTTAATCTTAACTGATATTTTAATAATTTATAGGGCTGTGCCAATATTAAATATCAGATCGGTACCGATATTTAGCGTTTTCCAAAAATATCGGATCGGGCCGATACCTGTAAAAACCCCGATCTGATCCTTTTACTAAAAATGCAATTCTTAAAACTTTTGAGTAATGAAACTTTGAATTATTAAAAATAAATAAAAGATATTTAAAAATAATAAATTTTTCCGAGTTTCAGTGAGTTTCTATTTTACATAATATTTTCTAAATAATTTTTTTTTAAACAATGCAAATGTTACGGTTTGACTATACTGCGAATGCTAAGGTAAACTGCGAATGTTTAGGTAAAAATTTTATATATTATCTTTTATTTGTAATGAGATCCATTTTCCTATGATATAAATAACTTGTAAAAAATTAAATTTTTAAATGTATTCAATAATAAAGAAATATACATTAATAGTTGAATTATCTTTTATCTCATAATAAATCGTTTAAATCTTTTAATATAATTATATTAAAGATATTAATAATTAAATATTAAATTCCAATAATATTAAATCCGCAAGTTGGCGTGTATTATTATAAAATACTATTATAAAAAAATATTAACATTTAAAAGTGTTATATATCAGAATTTTTTTTTTTTAATAGTAAATTTCATTAATATGTCAATTTAAAAAATAATCACATTTGTTAGTATATCTTTTAAGGATAAATAATAATATATTTAAATAATATAAATAAATTAAAGATTCATTTTAATAAGCTAAATTATCATAATACGCATGGTGGAGGGCTATGTATAATATTTAAAACAAAATCATGCCGGTAAAGTATATTGTTAATATTACTATATAAAATATTATTTTGTGTCAAATGATATTCAATAATACCAATTTACTATTTAAATAAAATAATTAAATATTATTTATCTTGATTTATCTAAATATTATAGTAAATGATTAATTTATATTTATATAATTATAATCATATTTATATTTATATAATTATAATCATATTTATATTTATATAATTATAATCATATTTATATAAATATTTCACATGATGCCATTCATTCATTTACCTTTTTTTACCTCTATAACAATAGATTTTTTTCTAGTCGTCATATATCTTAGTATATTCAATCAGAAATGGATAATCACGTAAGAAAATAATCTAGATACAGATGTGAAAAAATTAATCTTAGATACAGATACTAGTATTTTTTTTCAAAATTCAAAATAAAATTAGAATAGTTTATAAAATATAGTTTTTACTATTTATTTGTGAAGAACATAACATATTCATTTAGTAAGAATAAATATTTACAATAATTAATAAAATATTTAATGATGAGTTAATATATCAGGCATTTTAATATCAGTAATAGCCCATTCTTATAGATAGGGAAACTAGTATTTTTAATGGGAGTTGAAATATTAATTTGTAAAAGAGTATTTAAAATATATTTATTATTTTATAAGATAATCAAAATTATCAAATAATTTAGTATTAGACCTTTTAGAATAAATATAAAGGTTCAGTGCTTCAGGTTCAGTTTTGATCCCTGCATTTATATATAAAATGTAATCTTTACTAATTTCATTGGGTTATTTATATCCATTTATCTTAATATAAGTTGTAAATTTTTCAGTTAATTTTGGTCGTCGATATATTTTAAATATGGCAGAAAAGAATAAGGAAATTAATACAATATTCTTGAAGAAAATAAGATATATGCTGTGATATGTAAAATTTTAAATATGAATATTAAAAAGTATCTGTATCTTTTGCCAAGAAAATTAAAATGAAAAAGATGCAAGATTTTTTTCAGAATAAAGGATCTTAGATACAGATACTAGTATCTTATTAAAAATGTCAAAAGTTTGTATCTTGTATTTTAGATATAAAATAATTGTGGTACTGCACAACTCTGATTACAATTGATATTATGATCAATGATTGAGCAGTATAAAACAAATAATTATAAAGTGTTAACAGTCTAATTTTGTTGACCTTTATCTTTAAATGATCAGAAAGAATAAATATATTTAATTTTAATTATTAATCTTATTTCAAAAAGGCAATGATGGAGAAGATAGATGTGAAGTCATGCTCTTCATTGCTTAGATTACAGAATAATTTTTCAAATAATTCAGCAGTAAATGAATTGAGCCTTATCAGTTTACATTACAATTTATCAACTAAATGTAATGATAATTTTTTAGTTGGGGAGGAAGACCTTATTTCTCAAAGGTTGTTAAAATCATTTCAGGGGCATCTTTTAGAAGATTATTCGCCTAGAAAAGTTATTGGGGATGGCAATTGTTTTTATCGTTGCTTGTCTCTAGCAATTTTTGGTCATGAGGAGGAACATCTCTACATGAGACTCTTGACAGCAATTGAAATAATAATTAATAGAAAGTATTATGATATAGATGATAAATTTTACAGTAGTAATAAAAGAATAAGTGATGAAAGAATTTCCACTACTGATTACAATCATATTTTAAATGATGCATTGATGGTAGGAGGCTGGGCACAAATGATGCATCTTTATGCATCAAGTGCAGCTTTGGGAAAAGCATTTCAATCTTATCGTCCATTCTAATCGTGGGATGTATAGCGCATATACCACACAAGTATATGAAGAACAAGTTCAATTAACTTAGTTTTTATGTGGTCGAGTTTAAATTACCCCGATAAATTAATTTTAAACCAAATCATTTCTGTTACCTACAATCATTACCATCGAGTCCTCCACCAATTATTAGTCATTTGTCACCTAGAATTGATGTAGCATCATTTATATTTCCATTAGTTGAAAATAATTCCCAACATATTTTTCCACCTCCAATCAAATATCTGCCTATTATTAGCTATTTACCAACTATTTTATCTGATGATGATTTACTATTCGATTCTCCAATTTCTGTTGACAATGATTCTCCACCTATCTCACCTTCAATCAAATCCCTGTCTAGTATGAGTCATTTATCACATATTTCATCATCAGCAGACAATAATCCTCCACATATTTTTCAACCTCTAATCAATTCCCCATCTAGACCCGTTTTGATGCCAGCTATCCTTAATGATTCACCATTCATATTTCAATCTTCAGTTAACAATAATTCTCCAACTATTACTAATTTATCATCAATTGTTAGTAGTGTAACATTTGGATGTTTTTTAAGGATTGGGAGATTATAACCGTTGTCAAATAAAGAAAGGTTAGAACTAAAATGATACTAAATCAGACTAATATCCTCGATTATATATATCTTTCTATAATATTCGTCAAAAAGAAAGGTTAGAACTAAAATGATACTAAATCTTTATTAAATAATAAGATAAAAACATAATCAAAATAAATTAATATAAATTAAAATTAAAGATTAAAAAAATTAAAAAATAAAATACAAAAAAGTTAATAATTATAAAAGATCATTTTGTATGGTAAAAATTGGCCTTTTTATACTTTTTTCAATCTTCTTTATAACTAATATTCATAACTATTCAAATATAATATTTTTATCAAGCGTTATAATAATAAATCCAAAAGAATTCTTTATGCAAATTAAATATAAAGTACAAATTTAACTAATCTAAAATTTACAATTTACAACACCTCCCTACTTAAATTAGACCCAACATTCCGCGAATAATCAATCTTCTTTCGATCTCGACTTATTCTTCTTAATCTTTGCTGTCTTCTAAGTTCTAACGAAGGCTGCTTGTCTAGTATTCTTAGTTTCGAACGACCGTTTGTATCCGACTGTCGCTTGAAATTTTTGAATTCTATCTTCTGTCGCTTGTCACCCTGTGCAACGATCAGCTTTTTATCTCTGTAGGCCACTGACGAACTTGATACACGCCTGTCTTCCACTATCCACAATTGATGAACGATTATCGATGACATCCAGTTTCTTTTTCATCTCTTGTTTTTTGCTAGTCTGTCTTAATTTTTTTTACAATTTATCGTAGCTTGTTTTCTATCATTCTCTTGTAATCCACGATTAGCTCTTTATCTCGATAAACAATTGATTGGTCTGCGATAAACGATTGTTTTCACGAATTCTTGTTCCTATGATTGTCGATTTCCGTATATTAGACTAAAGTCTCGGTAATAATTGGCTATATTAGTCAACGATTAACGATTGTAGCATAACGTCTTGACCACTTGTTCTACCTAGTCGCTTGTCCAGATATCCACGTTGTCTTAAGATCTCTTATACGATAATGATTTCTTGTATCTTTTGATCCAAAATAAAAATCCTATCTCTAATTGAGCTCGATTGCGGCATAAATTTTCTAATGACGAAAAGCCGTTTCTCTTTATGAAGATTTTGGTTAATCAACAACCTGATATTTTGCTAAATATTATCAACTTAAATAATAGTTAACCGTATATCTTTAATAAAAATTTATAACGAATTTCTTTTAGCTACATCGATCACTTGTACGTATAACGATCTCTTGTGACGAATTCCTTTTTTAAACGACTAATTCTATTCTTTTTCGAATTACGACCATTGATATTGACACCATGTTTCATTGACCTAATTCTTTGTCTTTGTGTCGATCGTCATTTCATACATCCCCTTCCCCCTTTATTTAGAATCTCCTTTCAGAGTTAATTAGACTGAATTATTGTAAAGGGCCGGTCTCCTCCGCTCTCCAACACCAATGTAACATTTGGATGTTTTTAATGGTTGAGTGATTAGAATCGTTGTCAAATAAAGAAAGGTTAGAACTAAAATGATACTAAATCGGACTAATATCCTCGATTATATATACTTTTCTATAATATTCGTCAAATAAGAAAGGTTAGAACTAAAATGATACTAAATCTTTATTAAATAATAAGATAAAAACATAATCAAAATAAATTAATATAAATTAAAGATTAAAAAAATTAAGTTAGTAAAATCATAATCTAATCCTTTATTCAAAATTATAACATTATCAAATTAACAAAATTATAAAAGTAAAAATAATAAAAAAGATTAATAAAATAAAATACAAAAAAGTTAATAATTATAAAAGATCATTTTGTATGGTAAAAATTGGCCTTTTTATACTTTTTTCAATCTTCATAATTAATATTCATAACTATTCAAATATAATATTTTTATCACGCGTTATAATAATAAATCCAAAAGAATTCTTTATGCAAATTAAATATAAAGTACAAATTTAACTAATCTAAAATTTACAAGTAGCAACCTACCTTTTCTAGACACCGATATTATTATGAATATGTTATTGAATCCCATAAATATTCTAGAATCAATACCAACCGGTATCAAAAACAATGTTATATTTACAATAAATAATAAATAGAATATGATTTTGAAAGAAAGGGGTAAAAAATTAGTGTATAGCGATGATAGTGACGCGTGGACTGGTACATCCACAGGTACAACAAAAAATTATTATAGTATAAATATCAATGATAATACAATTAGCAGTGGTCCTATGGTTATTAAGGATGGCTTATTTGGCAAGTCCACCACAAAACGATATAATCATATATTTATTGCAGCAAAACCATAACCAAATCCTCAGGATTTAGTCATTTTAAATCGTTATTATACAAAATTGAAAAATTGCGTATAAAAGAAGAATATGCCATTTAGATAAATATTTAAATATCTCAGTTCATCTTATTCAATCTATATATATAGTTGAATACATAAGAACATATCCAGGGTTGTTTCCACATGGAAACAACAGAAACTACTCAGGGGGTTTATAGTCGTACCCCAGTGTGTATAATGCGACAAATTAAGGAAAAGGTAGTGCATCAGCCTCCAAAAGACGTGTACCAAGATTTAATAGCTAATGAAGAAAATTATTTTACTCCCAGAGATATCAAACAAATTCGTAATATTCAATTTAACGAATTGCATAAAAATGATTCTTGTTATTTGAAAAATTTTTCTGACCAGATAAATGAATTACTAAAAAATATTCATAAATATCCAATATTAAAAAAAAAAGATATAAGCCCAGCAGAGTATGTTCGCTAATATTATATACTAGTTTAATGTTAGATAATATTAAATATATATGTTCTCAAGATTTTCCTAGTATTATGTGTTGATAAAACTTATAATTTAGGTCCCTTGCTTGTGACGACAACAGTTTTCAAGAATCAAGTGCTCATGTCTAAATATTCACAGGATCATCCTATATTTTTGCATGGCAGCTCTGATTATGAAACTTTTAACATTTTCTTTTCGCACTTGGAAGGCGTCTTCAAAAAAAATAAAATAAATGTTGAAAATCTTATATTCGGCAGCAATGAGGAGCTAGGTTTAATAACTTCGTTAAGAAAGAATTTTAGTAATTCTACACATATATTATGCACCTATCATATGAAAAAGAATCTAAACTTATTTTTACAGGATAAAGAGGGAATGGATTCAAGGACAAGGGAAGATATTGTAACTAAAATTTTTGGCAAAGAAGGACTTGTATTTTCATTAAGCGATAAAATCTTTAGAGAAAAGGTTGAAAAACTGCGAGATTATTGTAGAGATAAACAGTTTATTAAATTATTGAAACATATAGATGCCAATTTAAAAAATAATTTATTTTTTACCTTTAAAAAATAAGGTGATATCGTATCTTTATACTAACAATAACTGCGAATCTTTAAATAATGTGTTAAAAATAAAGTTTAACCGAGATTCTACAACACCTGTGCATATGATGGTCATTAAAATTTATTAATTAAGTTTAGCGCAAGAAAAAGATTTTTATGGGAAATTATTATTTAACAAAAAAGTATGATGTGACAAAAATTCGTCATGAATGGGACCAGATAAGTGACGATCAACGTAAAAAAATAATATTAAATGTTCTTAAATCACATAGTACAAATAAACGAAAAAAAATTACCTCGACATGTGGTGGATTGACATTAATTCAACCTACAGGATCTAAAAAACCGTGTCAATCTAAAAGATCTAGATCAGATAGAACTAGATCCTAGTTATTATAGTTCCTACATAAAAATTAACCAGTAGGCACTAATTTATTTCAGAATTAATTTATCCAATGGCCCTTTTTAGGGCCACTCAACCAAAAGTTCGCTACAAAATCCAAAGACCCTTTTCATGGTCATTTAAACAATCAAATTATATTACTTTAACGATTGACTTAACAAAACAAAATTTGTAGAAAAAGAAATACATGGACGCTTAACCCACCAACAATTCTCATTAGATATTAGCCGACGTTAAAACCCCAAGTTATTATATCTCAGAATAGCAAATCAAAGTCTTTCGAAATCAACTGAAAATTCGAACAAATACACCAATCCCCCCCCCTCTCCATTCTATACTTAAAACCAATATATCATTTTACAAATAAAATATAACGACATTTATAAATTACCGGAATCCCTTATCTAAATTTTATATTTCCCCTAAAAATGGTAAATCTTTATACATTATATACATTTTTATGCTAGGTGTTTGTCGAATGATAGATAATATAGAAATTTAGCTTACTTTTTAATTAAATACAATATTAAAATATAATAAAACAAAAAATAATTTTTTTTATAAAATAATAATACGCCATTTTTAATATAATTATATTAAACGATTTATTATGAGATAAAAGATAATTCAACTATTAATGTATATTTCTTTATTATTGAATATATCTAAACATTTAATTTTTTATAAGTTATTTATATCATAGGAAAATGGATCTCACTACATATATAAAATTTTTACCTAAGCATTCGCAGTTTACCTTAGCATTCGCAGTTTAGTCAAACCCCAAATGTTATTTATTTTTTTAAATAAATTTTAAAAGTTTTTTTATAAAAATAGAAAGAAACACCCAAAGTTTTATTTTTAATTTTTTTAAAAAATAATACCAATTTTATTATTTATACTTTAAATAAAAGAATTATTTTAAATATGGTTTCTGAATTATGGAAATATTTTGATAAAGATAAAGAGAATTTTGCAAAATGCGTTATCTGTAGAATTCTAATTTCACGGAGGAATAATGAAATTCATTTAATATAACAAATATTCGGAAACATTTAAAGCGATTCCATCAAACGGAATTCGAAAAGCTAATACAAAAAGAACGAGAAATATTCGAAAAAACAAATCAAATTTATTAAAAAAAGAGCCCTGAAAGTCAGCCAACAATATCAGCCATTCTTAATAAAACTAATATTTGGAAATATTCTGATCTTTTGCCTGAAAATCTAGAGGCTCTTATATTTATTTTAAAAAATCTAATAAATTATTATATTTATTTTATCTATTATAATATAATTTTTTTTAAATTATTGTTAAAATAAAAAAATTAAATTAATTGCATAATTTTTTAGCATAAAAAATATTGATTTCTTAATTACATTTGGTTCAAAGAGGGGTGGTAAAAATCAATATAAATATCGAATCGGTTTTGAACCAATATCGGATCGGATCGGTGAATATATGGATCGGCACAGCCCTAATAATTTATTATTTTATCATTATATAACTTTTGTCAAGGGAGACAAAAAAGTTACAAATTATTTGAAAATGTTACAATGTGATATCAAAAAATATATAAATAAAACTGATAATGTAGAAATGTTTATCTTAGGTTCAAATATAACTTTTAATTAATAAAAATGATATATATATATATAAGTATTTATTTATGATGTGTGAATGTTAAAACAGATGAAAGAAAGTTATAAGGAAAAACAGGTGGGGTCTATGTGATCTCAATCTCCAAAAAACCCTTATAACCTTTGAACATTGAAAAAAATGAAAACTAATTTTGCACACATATAGTTATTTAAAAATGTCAAGCTACTAAAAGATTCAGGCAAAAATATCTAAAAATTTTAAGTAAACGTTTTTAAATTGACTGGGGTCTGCATAGTCTCACCTGTACAATGAAGGGTTAATATTTACTGATTCTTGGTCTAAGCCAAGGCCTGGTGTTTAAAATTAATTAATTAATGTAAATTATATGCTAATTAGATATGGGTTAAAACCTGGGATGTAAATTTCCCAAGAAATTTGGGAAAAAATCGGGAAATTTCTTTTAAAAAAATATTTTCCAAGTCAATATTGATTTTTTTTCGTGTTTTTGCATTGAAAAAACGCAAAATAGTTTGTTTTAATCATTTCTTTTTGTTAACCTATAAAATCGTTCGATAAAAAAAACAACGCTAAACATTTCTGTTTAATTTGCAAATTGCAAGCATTAGTATAGTACATCCAAATTAAAGTGTTTGTGTTTTGCGATTTTTCTTCTCAAATTTTTTTTTTTTTTTTTTTTTTTCTCTTTAGCTTTCACCTTTTCTGGTGGTAAGCTCCTTCAACATCTCTCTCCACTTTATGTTATTCGTACAATCTCTTTTATCTATTTTATACTTCTTTATATTGGCTCTAACTTTATGGCCCCATTGAAGTTTTGGCCTTCCTCTTTTACGTTTGCCCATCACTTCCAATCTTTCAACTTTATTTCCTATGTAGTTCATAGGCCTTCTCATTGTGTGCCCATACCACCTAAGTCTGTTTACCATTAACTTAGTCTTAATGGGCACTACCTTTAAACTATTTAGTATTCTTGTACTGCGCACCTTATCCTTTCTTGTTACCCCAGCAATCATCCTCAGCATTCTCATCTCCATAGTTTGTAGACTTCTCTCGTCTGATTCTTTGGTTGGCCATGTTTCCGAACTATATAGAATAGTTGGTTGTACTATGGAACTGTAAATTTTTCCCTTTAATTTGTGTGGGATTCTTTTGTCAAATAGCACTCCAGATAAAGATCTCCACTTTAACCACCCTTGATTAATCTTATTCTTTATCTCTTTTTCTATTGTGCCGTTTGTTTGTATAGTGGAGCCCAAATATTTGCAGCTTTCAATTGCGGATATCTGCCAATCATTTATATTAATACTCTCCGTTTCATCTCCTCCTATCACCATATACTCCGTCTTTTCTCTATTTACTTTTAATCCGTGCTTTCTAGGATATTTATCCAATTCACTAACCTTTCTTTCATTTCATCCTTGGATTCGGCAAGTATCACAATATCATCTGCAAATATCATATTCCACGGGACTGTTTGAGGTATAGACTGTGCTAATACATCTATTACTGTAATGAAGAGAAGTGGGCTGAGAGCCGACCCTTGATGAACTCCTTCGGCTATTGTAAAGCCTGCTGAAGTACCTGTTGTGCTACGGACCATTGTTGTATGTCCCATATACATATCCTCTATTATTCTTATATATTTTTCTGGAACTTTTTTGTGGCGTAGCGCCCACCAGATAAGTTTTCTTGGGATTCTATCAAAGGCCTTTTCTAGATCGAGAAAGACCATGTGTAGCTTTTTGTTCTTTTCCCTGTATTTTTCACTCATTTGCCTAATTGCATGGATAGCATCGGTTGTTGATCTTCCAGGCATAAAGCCAAACTGTGTCTCTCCTATTTCGATTATATCTCTTAATCTTTTTTCTATTATTTTTTCGTATAGTTTTAGACAGTGTGACATTAGTTTTATGCCCCTGTAATTTTGACAATTGTGTGGATCCCCTTTATTTTTGAAGATAGGAACTAGATAGCTCTGCCTCCATTTTTGGGGGACCTCTTCATTTCCAAGTATTTTATTGTACAGATTTGTGAGGAGATGTATTCCATCATCTCCTAGTGCTTTAAGGCTTTCTATTGGAATATCGTCTGGACCCCTAGCTTTGTTGTTTTTCATATGCTTGAGGCATGTGATTATTTCTTGTTCTGTTATAGGTTGTACAAGGTTCTGACAAGGGGAGTGTTCGTCGAGATGCAATATGTGGGAATTAAAGTTGAGAAGCTCCTGAAAATATTCTTTCCATCTATTCATTATTTCTTTTTCCTTTATTATCAATTTCCCATCTTTATTTTTGATTACTTTCGGAGCTCCGTTTATATCCCTAGAGTTCTTTTCTCGCTGTTTGGCTAATCTGTATATTTTATTTTGCCCTTCTTTGGTATGTAGATCTTCGTACATGTCATCGTATGCCATAGATTTGGCCCTAGCCACCGCCTTTGTAGCTAATCTCTTGGATTTTTTGTATCTTGACTTGTCATCTGCATTTTTGGATTTGTACCATATTTTATAAAGGGCTTTTTTCTCCTGTATAGTGGTTTGTACCTCTTGATTCCACCACCATAGTTCTTTGTGTGATTTGTTGCCTCCTCTTGTCAAGCCTAGCGTCAATTTTGCAGTGTCTATTAATCTGGATGAAAGGTCTGTCCATATTTTTTCACTGACTTGTGAGCAATTTATTGTTTCAATGTTTGCATTGATTGCAAAGGCATCTGTCATTGTTTTTAATTTGCCCCATTTGATGCATGGTTCCAGTTTTATCTTATTTTGAGTGGATTTATTTGAGATTTGTAAATCCATGATTAGTAGCTTGTGTTGCGCGGCGATATCTTCTCCTGGGATGACTTTGCAGTCTATTACATCTTTTAATCTTCTGCGAGAGATTAGCATGTAATCTATCTGTGTTTTCCTAGTACCACTTTCATATGTTATTAAATGACTATCTTTTTTCCTATAGTAGGTGTTGGTTAAGGCAAGGTCGAAGGCTTGCGCAAATTTCAGTACGTGCTCTCCTTCATCATTTCTTTCTCCGTATCCAAAACCACCATGATGCCTTTTGTAGCTATCTCTTGCTTTCCCCACATGCGCATTTAAGTCACCACCAATTATGACTAGGTCATCCTTAGGGATTTCCATTACGGCTTCATCAAGGATAGCTCTAAAGTCATCTTTCTCTTCTTCCTTGCAACCCGTTTGAGGAGCATATACTGATAGGATGTGTAGTATTGATTGACCAATGCAGAGTTTTATCTTCATTAGTCTATCAGAGATCCTGTTGACTTCTACAACTGAGGAGGTTAGATCTTGACTGAGGATGATGCCGACACCGTTCCTATTGCTAACAAGTCCATTATAGTACAATTTATACCCATCTCCAATCATCAAAGTCTTCTGTCCTTTCCATTTCGTCTCTTGTATGCACGCTATATCAACTTTTCTCCTGTTCAACATTGATGCCAATTCTCTCGTCTTACCTTTAAGCGTACCAATATTCAAACTTGCCAGTCTTGTCTTCTTTGCTTTGACCTTTACTTTATTTTTCACAGGATGGAGGTCTACACCCTGCGCGTCGCATGGAGGGAACGCCCTAGCTTTCATATTCATATTTTCATTTGTGTCCTTCATTTTGTTTATTGGACAGGTATCCTTAGCACCCGGCTGTCCAGGCCTGTCGGTGACCGGGGTGTCATCTCTAAGCTCCGAAATTCATCATACCATATGTCTTTACACGTCAGTCATCGAAGAAAAACTTGAAAGTTTTTATGGTTCTTACCAGGATTGAACCCGCGTCCTTGTTCATGCTCGTGTTTCCAAGCCTACATCTTACCCATTAGGCCACCCCGGCGATGATTTTTCTTCTCAAATAATGTATTTTAAATGTATAACTGAAAATTGTTAAACGTTTTTTTTCGTCTAAATTATTTTTTTTTAAAAAAAAGCAAAATAGTTTGTTTTCTCTGTATAATTTCTAACCATATATTTATCGTTTTAACTCTTTTTTATAATGGCTAGCAAACGCTCAATTTAATACGAGAACCCTCTGATATGATCTAGGTCTAATTTTTTTTAAAAAAATATAAATAATCAATAAAAAAAAACTTAAAACTCATCCGCTCGGCGACAAGATCGGTAAAAGCTTTGCATTCCGAAAAGTCAATGGCCTCCAGCCGATCCATATGATTTGAGTCGAAAAAGCTGAGAAAGCCAATTTCGGTAAATTTTTTGCACCTAGCAAATTTTAGGTGTTTCAGAGTCTTTACATTCTATAAATAAAATAATTGATAATGACTTTAAAGCATAAAATTAAGTGAAAAGTTTATTTTCATGCTTTTTTTAAATCGTAAACAAATGAACAAAAGCATGCTTAGAAATGTTTAAATTCTAATTTGAACGTGTTCAAGGCAAAACCTATTTTTTTGAGCACACTTTTAAAACGTCTATTTGATAAGTGCTAGCACGAAGTCATTGACGAGTGGACAAAATAATATGATTTTCTAACTGTAATGAATGTTGAGTAACTAAAAACGTGTTTTGAATTGCCGACTAAAAAAAAACAAGATTGAGTGTTGACAAAATTAAAAAATTTTTAATATTCTGTTTTTTTAGTGGATTCACATATCATCTAAGGCATTGGTCAGGTTAGATATCATGCAAAATAGGCAGAATGCGATTCATGCAACATTTTAGTGTGGTAGAAAACAACCAAATATTAAATTTGAAAAAAAATATATTCACACCCCTTAATGTAAAAATGATGAATACCCTGACTGAATTCACAGTTAACGGGAATTCGTGTGACGAATACAAAAAATACAGCGTATTTTGCATTTGTCACGAATTCGAGCGAACAGTGAATGCAGGGTTAATATTGGTTATACCTGAATATATTCCAAAGCTACATCAGTCAATTTACATGCCGTATGAAATAATAGAATTTCAAGTTTTTTACAACTCTTTGAGATATCAGATATGGATTTATCGGATATATAAGATCCATCAACTTCTAATTTAATTAATGTTTGGCCTCTTTCTTTGGCTAATGCACTGATGCCACTTAGGATAGTGATATCGAATTTATATTTATAATAAATATTCATAATCAGTATTATTAGTATAACCAATTGAGTAAATAAGATGTAAAATCTTAAAATTGGAAAAACAACTTATGTCCAAAACTACAACCTTAATAGCAAGTATTTATGCAGGCGCCTATGATTTTGAGAAATTTGAAGCTCAATGACAATTATAGTCTAAATCAATTATAAATGTTTATTATCATTGCATTGATCCATCCACTAAATTAATGATATAAACACTGAAGTGATCATTTATAAAGGGTTGGCATCGAGAAATCCTGAGATATTCATATTCAATTTGTAAATTTTGAATCAAATAATTTCATATTGGTACAAATCGCTTAATGTATTATTGGTATATTAGCACAAATTAAATAATGTATCATATTAATAATTAAAATATAACAAAAAATATTTCTCATATTTAAAATTTATTGCATAATTCACAAGATATATAATTATAAAAAATAACTATTTTCAATAAATTTCTTAGACCTGTAGGCCTGGCATAGAACCCAGCCTGTAAACCTTAAAATGATATGATTTTAAAAATCTAGGCCGAGCTAATTAAAAAAAATAAATATAAATAATCAGTTTGAAAATCATGTAATGGAGTGTTTGATATTCATTATCTATTCATATTTCCAATTTAAACAATTTGCAAAAATCATCAAAAATAAAATTCAGGCGGGGCCATAAAAATCTCAGGTCAACTCAGCTTGAAAATAAATTTTTTTCAATCAAGCCAGGGCTAAAAGCTTGGCCTCTGCAAACCGGATGAATTTATAAAATGGTAACATTTGGTAATAACATTTGTATTTGTCTATAAAAAGAGAAGTGTATAAGATATAGAAGAGCTCTATTATTCCCTCTCATGATTGTATGATCTAATAGTTTTATAAATATTTGCTTTGATTTATTAAATAGGTTACTATCACAATTAATAAAAAAAATCAATACTACAAGTGTCAGATATTTGATTAACAATGATTGACATAGTTTAATTACTTTTTATAAATTAAAAATATTTACAGATTTAATGAAAAATATGAATATTTATGATATGATATTTTTAAAAAGGCATTATCATGTCTCATACTATTATCAAATATCGATTTCACATCCTGCAAACATAGTTTGTCAAAGATGGGGTATATTTATAATTAAGATATTTTATAATTTTATCAAAATAGTGTTAAATTTATTAGGAGTAAAAAAAATATTGTAAAGAATTACCAATCACTTATATTTGCGATTCCTTTTAAAGTTAAATTTTCCAAATTTGTTAGCCATGTGGCCATAGTTGTTAGAGCCAAATCAGTTAAACTACTATCATAATTTAGCTTTAGAATTTTGAGCAATTTAAATCCTGAAAGTGAACAAAAAGCTTGTTCATTCATTGATATACATGATTTTGCTATTAAAGTATTTAACTGAGGACAGATCTGAAGTAATAATTCTACAGAAGATTCATTAATACCATAACAATAACTAACATCCAAGTATTTTAATGAATATAGAAAAGGTGATAATGTGAGAATTTCATAAAAATCAAGGCTTTCTCTACCAGAAATTATTAATGATCTTATTCCATTAACTCTATCATTATTATTGTCTTTATTAAATACATTTATCGTGTCAGATTCATCGAAATTTGTAACATTTGAAATAGAAAATGACATTATTCTTTGTAATTTTTCAATTGAAAAATTAGTAAATGGTTCAAAATTCAAATCTTTCCACAATAAGGGATTATGTGAATATTGATAGAAAATTTTAGACAACGTAGCTATTCTGACTGATATTTCTTGAGGAGAGAAGTATTTTAGAATTTCATAAATTATATCAGGTGGTAAGTTTGATATAAAATCTTTACCATTATAATCATTGATAAGAAAATGGTGATTCATAGCAGAAAGTTTGTCATCGTTTGACTGTAAAAGGTAAAGAAATTCTTTTTCGATAATTGGAGGCATATTATCGGTACTACATATATCAGAAATCGTCATTATTCCAATATATTGGATTCCCTCACGATCGCCAAATTGAGAATAGTCATGTGTTTTTTAAAAGCTCCACAAGTAAAATTATCTATTTTATAATTTTATTAATAAAAAATATAATAATATACAATGATAAAGTAGTTGTATGACCTAAATAGGATTTATTTAATATTAAATTATAGGATATGATATTTTTTTAATTTAGTAAATATTTTCTTTTGTCTTTTACCAAAAATGTACTTAAATTAATATCTTTAATTTTGATATTTGCCATTTATGAGTATAGATTATGAGTCATAGACATAGAGAGAATTTTAGTAAGGATGGTGAAAACACTCTTGGGTAAATTTTTTCTATAAATATTCAGGAGATCTTTAGGTCCACTTTTTTTAGGTCTCTGGACAGGGGCGTCGCTAGCCTTTACAATCTCAGGGGTCTCAAAATTTCTAATTTGCGGGCCTTTTTTCCAGTCATTTGGCCGGATTTTATATCAATATATTATATTTTAAAAATTTGTTAAATCTGAACAATTATTCTTAATTTCATATTTTGTCATTTATTATATTATGCATACAAAATAAACTAACATAATAAATAATTAAAACAATACAAGACATTTCTAGAAATAATATTTTTCAATACAAAATCGATTTACTACAGTATAAAGTATTTTAAATTGCTGATATAAAAAATTTCGCGTCTAAAGAATTACAAGTGATAAAACCGATTAATTAATTCATACATATGCCTCAATTGTTAATGTTTTTTAAAACCCCATAAGGCAATATAATTCTAAGCAACTAACATTAACAAAAGGTCATTAAACTAATATAACTCTCTCTTACTATTTTAGACAAAGTTTTATAGAATGGACTAATAAGGAAAAATTTATAGGCCTAACCAAATCAACAATTCCTAAAGAAGAGAATATAAACGACCAATCCATCATAAAACTATATGGTGGTTAGAACTTCCTCTTAGATGACTTGATGGAAGCTAGATAAGTAATCAAGAAAATTTTTGTGAGATATTAAATTTATAAATGATTATCATCCAAAACGACTAGACAGGTATTGCGAATTTAAATTATGCAATCATATGCTCTCAGCAGCAAGAGTAAAAATTCTAAATTACATTATCACACAAATAATAGATGTTGGTTAATTTACAGTCACAGCTATACCTAAAACGAATTATTTGTTATTAGATATTCGATTTGATTCGATTCCATTTGATTCGATTCGTATTTTACGAATAATATCACAATTATTCGATTCGAAATAAGGAAAATTATTCGTCGAATAATTTTATATCTATTATTTGATCGAATTATTCGAGATTATTCGATTAAAGTAATTTATATTAATAAATATTGAAAAATAATCATATATTATTAGTAGGAATTATTTGCAATTATTCCTATTTAATATAATTTCCTAGTGGAATAATGAAAAAACATTTTATATTTCAAAATTGTTGTTAACGGCTGTTTTTATTCGAATAACTTTATAATACAAAATTAATTTCCGAAAATTGTTTTATGATGGAAGAAGAAAATATTTATTTTTATATGCAATTTATAACACATATACAATTATAATAAACTAGTAGCCATCTCGTCAAGAATGACGGGCGAACCAGATATTTCTCCGTCGTTGATGATGGAGAAATCAAAAATTGCAAAAACTTTTTGTTTAAAAAATTTGTTGTTGATATATTCATCTTCTACATGAGATGAATATTATATTGATTTTACTACATTATATATAAAAATACTATGTATGTATATATGCTTCTATATTATCTTACTAATAAAATTTGTTTGTCTTTTATCCATAGTTAAATTTTACAAAATAAATTTAATATTTTATCTTTTTTAATTTATGGTTAAATAAAATTTCGAATTGAAACGAATATTCGATTCAATTCGTATTTTTGTAGGTGCGTCTACATGAGCGGGAGGGGTAGGAGCAGTTTGCATCCTATTTTTTGAGGGGGGAAGGGAATAGGCTGCTTTAACGGGGGTAGAATTTTTTGGGGGGTTATCTATTAAATTTGGAGATCAAATAGGACAAAATTTATTGCTGTAAAAATTAATACTTTTATTATAGAATTATTATAATACAATTCATCGACCAAATCCATATTGAAAACAATCATTCACATTTTTTTCTAAATAAAACATTCTGCTATCCTTTGCAATGTAATTTAAAAGGTTTCGATATTTCAGCAAGCTCATAATGCCATAATAATTAATTCATTGTAAATAATAGAGGTTTTAATTGAATTTATTATCTAAAAAATAAATTCTCTGAAAAGAGTACCAATAAATTAAAAGGGTAAAAATAATAATAAAAAGACATCGCCGCCGAAGGCGGCGGGATTTTTTAGGGGGGGTAGGCAAAGGTTTTTGAAGGGGGTTTGCATCCAGTGAAAATCCTGTCATGTAGACTCTGTAGCCATGACCCTCACGATGTAAACTCATATCAGAATTTATTATGTTATATAAGTTGATAAAACAAAAACACTAAAAATCTATTAGAATTATGCAAATATATTGATACACGGTAGGGATGCCATATTAGAAATAAATTATTTAGTAGCTAGAAATCAGGACCAGAGTGATATGATGAAAGCAATTAAGATATTATATATTATTGTATTGTCAATGTATTCAAATATTTCTAATTATTTTTTTGCAGAAACAAATTTGGTCTTATCAAAAGAAAATGGTTTCTGACTTTTTCCTATCTCAAAAAGAAATTTTTTATAAATACTATGTCTTTTAGCTGATTTTGGATAATGATTAAAGATTTTATAAAATAAATATTAAACGATATATTTACTAGCAGATACTAACGCCCTAAATTGAGCTTTAAAATATAAATTATAAGGTTATTTGATAAAATAAGTTCTCTACACCCGTTAGTCATTGTTTTATATTCATTTATAATGTGATCCATAGGAATTTTATTAATGATATTTTTTTTCTATGCTCAATAGAGCCAATGAATTTAATCGTTCCTGATCCATGATCGAATATAGGTTTTCCCCCGTTTTAATGCTGAAAACGACCTTTCACATGAGTAGGAATAAAAGGTATAGTTAGACAATCTTAAAATTATATATAAGAGGGAATATATCTATGGGTACGATTTTTATCAAATCTATTATTGATTACACATAAGTTCGTATAAGTTAAAATATAGACCTCTAATAATGCCTATTCTTCCATTGGATCAGGAAGATTATAATGTAAATAAATGATTTAATGATATCACTATTTGAAAAAAGGGGGGAGGAGGGATGTAAAGCACTTATAGCTATTAATATATCTGTGTTTTCTTGACAAAATATTTTTTTTAAATTCATTTCATCATATCCAAAATTGGATAAAAAAAATGGCACTCATAAAAAGTTTCTGTTTAATCAGAATAATTAGAGGAAACAATATCATCTATTTGAATAGAATCATTCAAAATGGTAGAAGGTATATTTGTTCTTTTATTTGTTATTTTTATATTATATAAAATAATGAAGAAAAATATGAATTGTTTCTTAAATTTGACAAAGAAATAATAAGAGACTCAATAAGACCAATGTTGATATATCCGATTCTGGTTTTTGCAAAAAAAATGAAATATTGGAACACATAGATAATAATTTTTGAAATATAAACATACACATAATTGTATCATATTTTAAAAGAATTAATATTCCCTTTGCTTTCACCATATCACCATGTTCTATATTTTCTAGATAAGAAATAATTGCAGGGGTCATTTTTACTGCCTCTATCGTTCTAATATGAGATCTCCAACGTGTAAAACCCAATGCATCAATATTTTTGGAACCCTAATCTTAATTGCAAATCAAGGAATTTATTATGATGGATAACAGATTTTGAGAAAAAAGCATGAATACCTTCTAATACATTAAAAAACTTCCTAGACTGTGGTACCAATTTGCAGGCAGAGATCAATAAAAGGTTGAGTTTATGCGCATAACAGAGTAGCCATTTTCTGATTTTTCCGATATCTTTCCTGGACTCCTGAAAGATGCCCTTTCATATCAATTGCACCATCATATGCTTGAACCGCAAATTGCATTTATGGAATTATTTTAAGGTTGTTATTAGTGCCTTTGTTAATGACTCTGCATCTAAGTCTTCAACTATTTCAAAAGGTATAAAAGATTCCTTTGATGTTTTTGTATTATCAACATATCTAACACATATACTAAATTTCTCATATGAGCTAACATCACTAGTGTCATCAGTCATGATAGAAAAATACCTGCATCCTTTATTTCTGAAGATACCTTTAAGATTATGTTTCCACCTGCAGATAGCATTAAATTTTGTAATTGAGGTGATCAATAATGAGTATTACCTGGTAATTATACGCCATTAAAAATGGATCATACTCTTTCAAACAGTTTAATATTTCACAATAATTTCCTTGATTATTGCTTGTCTTCAGTGGCGTAGCCAGGATTTATCTATGGGGGGGAGGGGGGGGTTTAAAATTTTTTTGGGGGCGAAGCCCCCAAACTCTACTTTTAAATATTGGCAATATTATGTGCTTTATTAGTGTCTAATCACTATAGTAACAAGCATGAATAAAAAAAATATTAGTAACAATTTTGGCTAAATTTATGATTAATAAGCGACTGAACACTGAAAACAATATTCTAAAAATTTAATCTATGTTTAGTCAATTGTAAATTAATCCATATAGTTTAGAAAGAAAAAAATTTGCTCCCCGAACCTTACATTTTTTAAGATCATTCAATATACCTGATTGAGTGTTAAAAATAATTCTTTTTTAAATTTTAGATATAGATTTTATTTATTATTAAAATACTTTAGTATAAATAAAATCTCTTTAATGCATTTATTTTAATGATAATATACAATAAAATAAATTTCAAAATGTAGAAATTTTTATGTAGATTATTATATTAAAAATTTATTGTAAATAACTATATTTAAAAAATATATAATTCAATAAAATATAAGTAATTCTTGTACGGTATTTTAAAAAATATAATTTAACAATTATAATTAATACAAAATAATCTATAAATATTTCTTATTGCAAAAGCAATACTTTTATTAAAAATACATAAATATTATGACTAAGAATTTATTATAATTAAGTTTTGCATATAAATATTTTATGACTAAGAAAATATGATAATCATAGATTTGAATTTATAAAGAGAGGTCTACTTTTCTCTGAGATTTGGCTAATTCATCTAGAATCAAATTTTTATCTAGAATAATCTCCTTATAATTATTTAAAAGGGCTAATCCATAAACGGTTTTCACCAGTGCTATTTCTTAAATATGTTTTTAACCTTTTCAAAGTTGAAAAAGACCTTTCATTGGTGCAGGTACTAATCGGTAAAGTAGCTAAAATAAAAGGTAATGTTTTGATATTTGGCAGGGAATCTAAAGTGCAATTACACATGGAAAGAGCCTGCAAAGCATTTTTAGGTCTCAAAGAGTACTCTATTCTGTCAATTCGACATCACAAAGTAACTTATCATACGATCCTGATAAATCATTAGAACAAAACTCTGAGATTTTCTTAATATCCTCTCGCGTTTCATGTGTAATCAACAATTCAGACTCAACCGGCAGAAAAAATAAAAACTTTTTAAAATAAAATTATGACTAATAAATCTTTCTTTTAATTGAAATGTGTCAATAAGGGGAATAAAAATATTTATTTTATAAAAATCCTCAATCGAAGAGGCATCAATATTTAAGCGATTTGACTGTCTAGAAACTACTCTAGGTTTAAAAATTTCAATCCCAAACAAATTAGCGATCTCCTTTACTTTCTTGTAAATATCATGAAATTTTTTATTCACATTTTCTCTGATATTTGTTAATATTTCAACAATATCCTTTGCCCTATTCCTAACCTCTCTTAAATCCAAATTAATTTTTTGAAGTATTTTGCTAAAATCATAAGTATAATTAAATAAAAAATATACACATTTAATAGATATTAAAAATTGTGGCTTCGTAATCGCCTGTAAAAAAATTTCAGCATCTGAGGAATCCTTTTCTTTGCTGGATACGTGGGATTCGAGTGCTGCAAAAATAACTTTATATAATTCTATGAAGAGTCTCACTGATTGTTGTCTTTCGATAAACCTAGTTGGGCAAAATCGTTTTAGTTTTTTTTTGAATTATTTGAATCAATATCATCAAATGTTCGGATAAATAACTGTCTCTTTTTGGGTGGTGTGAAAAAGTCACAAGCCGACGATATTGTTTCTAAATTTTGAAAAATATATTAAATTATAAAAAGATATCTATAATACATAATAAAATCTAATAAATTCCAATTAAATTAAAAAAATTTTACGTAAACTGTTCCGGATGTCTCGAATTTCACATGCCTCGGATATCATCAAATTTAGGCAATGTGAGCTGCAGTGAACATATAAAGCGGTGTTATAAAGCTCTCTAATTCTTGACTGCGCTCCCTTAACATGACCACTCATTGAGGGAGCTCCATCATATCCCTGGCCTCTCATTAGATTTAAATTTAAATATAGATCTTGAAGGGATGCTAAAATTTCTATGGCTATCGTCTCTGATTTAGTGTCATGTAAATCAATAAATTGAACAAAGAGTTCCTTCATTTTATAATGACCTGATTCCATATCAATAAACCTTATTGCTATGGATAATTGCTCTATGTTACCAACATCCGATGTCTCATCCGCCAGAACACTAAAAAATGGTGATGCTTTCACTTTTGTAAAATTTATTTCAATATAAACTTAATGCATATGGATATAATTTCATTTTAAATGCATGGACTAAGGTAGGTGGCATTTTAGCCGAGCTTTCAAAAAGCTTTATATAATTATCATTATTGTTGCCTAAAAGTTTCATTCCTTAAAATTCCCTTCATTATGAGAAGATGAAAGTGTTAAGGGGCCAGCTGACACTCTATGAGATCTTAATGCTAAGCCCTGCCTTCCGCCAAATGATTGCATCAATTATTATAATTATTCTGGCTCTGTTGGTTGTAAAAATATCAAATTTTTTTTTATTCAATACATTAGATATTGATATATTTTGAGTCATAGAGATGGCTTTTAAAGCATCAGATATCTCACAAGAATTGAGATGATATTTATTTTGTTGATGATAATTAAAATTTTCAAGAGCATCTTTACATCTTGTATATACTTGACTTACCAATGTTTTGAGTTTTTGTAACCCGGGTCCAGCATATCATGGTAAAAAATGACGCACACTTTACAAAAAGCTCCCTTTTCATTAGCTGAATAAGCAAGCCACTTATATTTGTTAAGCCACGATGTTTGAAATGTTAAATTTCTTTTATCCAAAGACAATGAAAATTTATAGCATTTGTCAGGTGCCCAAATATTTTCCACAACCAACAATTTTTCATTATCATTTTTAAACTGAAATTTTAAGTATAATGAAATATCTTTTTGAGGACATTGATTTTCTATATTTTTTTTTAAATTTTAAAATATATATTTCAATATCAATTGTAGAGTTCAGACCTGAGCAGCACAACAAGAAAAGAATATAGTTTATTAAAAATATATCTTAAATAAAGATTCAAGTTATCTATTACAAATTTAAAAGACAGGGTAAGACATAGAAGGAAATTATTTGTTTTTATCTAAGATACAAGTTTTCACAATATGCCCAACTCTGCTTGTGAATGTTGTAATATCTAAAGATTATTTGGGAATTTACAATAATCAAAATGTTGAGCTTTTCATATAAAAAAGGGTTATAACTAAATAAAGCACATTACAAAATTTTAATAACTCAAATGAAAATATAATTTACAAATAAAAAAATAGAACTCAATTATATTATAAAATACCATACCATCATTTGATGATTTTCCAGCCAAATCAACTGAGAGCTCAGATTCTTTAATAATACATAATTTTTCTAATTATAAAAAATTAAGAGAACTAATAAATGATAATTTAGAATTATACCATTATCATTTGATGATTTTATTTTAGCTAACTCATTTGTTTTCCCTGAGTATGTTGGTTGTATTTCTAATTGCAAAGATTTAAATAAAAGATATTATAAAAGTGAATACTATTACCATCGTCATTTGAGGATTTTGTTATTTCTAAATCAAATTACATATATTTCCTAAATCAATTTAAATATACCTTTATTTAGTAATAATTTTCTTATATCCATGTGGGAATTAAATAAAAATTTTAAAAACTATCTAAATTTAGTTTAACAATTTAAATTTTATTTTTAAATTTAAAATATCTAATTAAACAATAAAGATATATTTACAATATATAGTTATTTAATATTTTATTAGTTCATAAAAATATATTATATTTTAATATCGTATATATTATATATTTTATTTCTAAATTGAAACAGTTTTTTAAATAAAATAAAAAAAAATTTTTTTTGAGGGGTGATGGGGGGGTTTCAACCCCAAAACCCCCCCATGTCTACGCCACTGCTTGTCTTACTTTGATGATGCCCTCTAATGGGAAGTTCTAAACTTACCATATATATTATAATAATCCACAAAAAACGTCAATCAAATTTAATCATTAGTGGTCTTTTAAAAAATATTTGTCCAATGATAATCATCATAGCAATTTTAAGCCAGTAATTCCCATGTGATTTATAATATGGCGTATATACTCATCTCAATATTCATATCATATTTGTCACTGCAGGTAAAATATTCTTTTTTCAACAAATTTTATTTAGAAAATATTTTTAAAATATTTGTTGCTGAACACCAAATTAAACACTTTATTTCAGTGTATCCAGAATAGGCAAGTTTAAATTCTTCAATTATTTTATTTTTGATGTGTAAACTTTCATTAGAGTCTATGACATTTGGGCTGAATCAAGGAGAGTTGGCTTCAAAGTTAAACTTTAATTATTTTATTTTTGATTAAATCACAAATACCAAGGTAAAAATCATATATTTTAGTTAAAAATATATTGCATTTTTTTTTCTTCTAATGATAATAAATTTCAGTATTGCAAACAAAGTAATTGCCTAAATACACTTAAATATTGTTTATTTTCATTTAAGGCAATAAAATTAAACTTTTTATGGGCTTAAATTTTGAAACTTATGATGGGCTTGGGTTTGAATTTTTTTATTAAATATGGAATGGGACTGCAAATTATTTTTACTGCTGACCTAGGCTGGAGGCTGATGAATAAATTAAGGCCAGGTCTTTATTTCAATAACTGAATTATTTCATTTCCCATCTAACTTTATTTGAACTTAAAGGAATGGGCAAACCATAGATATGCCTTATTTAAATCATTTGCAAAAAAATTTATGATAATTGCTGGATCCAAGAATTGGACACAAGGAAATAAAAAAAGCCATTGTGAATATGAAGGAAATATTAATCCATTTTTTTTAGCATAAATAACAAAGAAAAATCATGCCTCTTTTGCCTTAAATTTACATATATTTTAGGAATTTTCCCGTTATCAAAAATCTGATAGCCCGTTAAGAATGACGGGGAATCAGAAGTGTTTTCTTTAGTCAATGAAGGATGAATAATAAATTTTACCTTTATTTGATAATGAATGAATCAGAAATTTTCCTATCTTATTAGATGTGATTCAGAAATTTATATTTATTTAGATGAGGGGTTATTCTAAATTTTTCATTCATAGTAATTTTAATTTATGTGCACAATAAAACATCTTTTAAACTAAATTTTTATTCATTATTTGTAATTTATAATATAAAAAATATATTTCTGCTAGAACCTCATAAGATAAGGAAATTTCTGATTTATTCATCATCAAATAAAGGTAAAATTTATTATTCATCCATCATTGAATAAAGAAAAAAATTCTTATTCCCCGTCATTATTGACGGGCTTAAAAAATCTGTAAAAATTATATTTATGTGCTTAATCTATTTATTATAATTATCCTCAATACCCTTATGACAACAATTCTTTAATCTGCCATCTGAGGGTTTTTCCAAAAAAAAATCATTGAATAAAGAAGAAAATTCTAATGTCATTCTTGACGGGTTATCATCTAGTAGTACTATAATTTTGAATAATCGTTTCAAATATTCTCTTCTTTCAAGAATTGTTAAATTAGTTAGAGCTATAAAAATTTTTTTAATGGTCCCTTCTATCAAAGATTGTTTAAAATGGTTCCAGAGAATTATATTCTTTTCATGACCATTTGTTGCTCCGTGATTTGTTAAACATTCTTTTACCTTACGAAATTTTTGATAAACTTTATCAAAAAGGTATTCTTTTTGAGGTTGTGTGGGAAAATTACGACAAGGAAAACAAAAAATAGAGTTTCTAGTAACGCTATATTCAATCCAAGGAAAGAATTTGTACCACTGAGATTGAAAACCTTTTCTATCTTTCCCCAATCCAGTATATGGATATGCACCTAATATAGGTTGCATATGTCCAGTTGTTTTAGTACCCAGATCAAGCTTTTCTAAAAAAGTGACAAATATTAATATATAAATTAAAGTATTGTTACTTTTATGGAAATTATGGCAGATATTATATATTTGAAGATGGTAAAATGAAAAAAAATATTTGTATTGTGGTCACATTTAGATTGAGCCACCCGTATAGCTTCTATTATTTAGATTGAGCCACACATATAGCTTTTATTACACACGTTCTATTATTTTATAAATAAAATTCATCAAATGTAATTTGTTCCAATACAACTTCTTTATCCAATAATACCTTTATATGGATTATTGCTACCAACAATCTGGCTTGTTGCAGCATCCTTGTCATATTCCATGCTTATTTCAAATTTTATATTTAAAAAAATTAATACATTATGAGATTTCTATATATTGGATCTCACATATATCTTCAGATTATGCCACATGTATAGATTCTATTAGAATATCTTATATATAAATTAATTTACCTATTTTCTTTCCTTCTGTCCCTACCCTCTCATTCACAATTGAGCCTTCATTAATTAAAAAATCTAAATAAGATTAATTTTAAAATGTATTTCATCAAATGTATTTGTTCTAATAAATCTTCTTTATCCAATATATATGGATTATTGCTACCAACAATCTGGCTTGCTGTAGCATCCTTTTCAGATTCCATGCCTATATCAAATTTTATCTTTATATTTAAAAAATTCATATATTCCGATATATCTATGGACTGGATCTCACATACATCTTCATATTGAGATGACACACGTATAGGTTCTATTATTTTATATATTAATTAATTAACCTATTTTCTTTCTTTTAACTTTTTTGTTTTCAATATTAATATCTCTTAGAACTACAATTAATCGTCTTTCAATATCTAAAGCATAGTTTGAAATTAAAAAACTGTATTTTAAATACACTTTGCTCACCACCAACTTTATTAAATATCAAAATTGTCATTTTTGCAAGTATTTAGAGCAGTCATCTCAAAATCATTGCTACTTTTTTCTTCAGTTTTTCTTTTAAATTATTTTTATAGACACGTTTTTAAGAAGAGGCTAATTAAGTTTAAATGGTGATTTTGAATTCGGCTAATATAAATTTGTCGATTATCAATTAATAAATGATTATATATTATATATTATATTTATTGAATTAGGGTTTTAAAATAATTTAAATAATAAAAATCAATTAAACTTCATTTGTTAATGCTAAATTGAAATTTAGACATTAAGCCTGGTATTGATATTCCATTTTTAACACAGAATTTGATTGCAAGCTGACATAGGGAATATATAATCTATATGTATTAATCTAATCTAATAATTAAAATAGTATTATTTAATAAAAATTTAGATAGTCTTAAATAATAAAATTAAATCTATATATTACTATTTATAATTATAAATAAATCGTCCAGGAGGCAATCAAAAAAAATTTAATTTTAGTTCAAGGGGATATTAAGGAGCCATTAAAAATAAAAATTTCTGCTTCAGTGGGCTATTCAATAAAAAACAAAGTATATAAAATATTAAATTGGAACTAAGTATTATTAAAGATTGTCTTTACAAGAACAACAAAATCATAATTCTATCAAGTACCAGAAAAAACGTGCTGCAAACATTACATGCAGGACATTTGGGAACAGGAAAAATCAAATCCTTAGCCAAAGATTATATGTGGTAATTCGGTCTGAATAACGACATAGAGGTGGAAGTAAAAAGTTGTGACGATTATAATACATTTTCTGACAATCCTAAGAATATATAAAAACCATGGGTTGCACCTAAACCATTTGTGGATACATATAGATTATGCGGGTCTGTTTTTCACAAAAAATTGGTTGATAATAGTCGATGCCTATATTAAATTTTCAATTACTGTTCCTGTCAAAAACATTACAACAGAAATCATATTAAAAGAGATTTTTAAAACCATCTCGCTTGGAATACCAAAATCTATAGTCACTGATAATGGTACTAACTTCATAAGTAATCTCCTCGAGAAATTTTGCAAGGATTATGGCATAAAACATATACTGACTTTCGTATACCACCAGCAGTCTAATGGCCAGGTGAAACGTATAGTGAGAACATTCAAGATGCATATGAAGAGGAACTAAAAGAATGTTCTTAATTTTTAGAGGAAAAGGAAGATAAAACTAACATAATACTATCACAAGATAGAACTATGAATATAAGATATTTTATTTGATATTAAATACAAGGAGATAATAAATGTGATAAAGGCATGATCACGCATGATATGATGTTTCAAGTTAAGATAGATAAAGGTATCGTAAGGAGACACTTAGATCAAATAAGAAAAAGAATATGTAATGATAAGATATCGTATAAGTTGACTCGGACCAATGATACCTATACTAAGATTTGTTTTAAGGGAAGAATAATTGGTACAGATTATTGTAAATAAAAACATATTAACACCAATTTCCAGACCTATAAGAACATAACAAAAACCTGTTTACTTAAAAGATTAATTATGTAACTTAACTTAATATAAAACGCTGAATTAGTATAATTAATTAAACGCTAAAACAAAATACTAAATTAAAATAAACCGCTAAAAATTTGTATAATAATCTTATTGATTTATCACTCCAACATATTCGATATTTATTCGACTCAATTAAATTCTATTTCTTATATTATTCCGATAATTCATTTATTCTAATATCCAATTCGATCAATTCTTATTATTCCTAATTATTCATAACTGATTAATGATGATAACAATTTTGAAAATTGGTACAACCGAATATGACAAGCAAGTTAAACAACTTACGATATGGATAACAAGCTAACTGTAGTAATGTTTGGCGAATTTGTATTTGTTTTTTTGTTATTATATTCAAATTGTTTTTTTTGTTTAGGAAGATTAATCGTTTTGTAAAGAAAAATAAAAAGTACAGACGATTTAAATGAGAAGTTAATTTTTTTATTTTCAATATTCATTATATTTTTTTAAACAGACGATTGATAAGTTAATTTAATTGTTTTATTTTCAACATTCATTATATTTTTTTAATCAGACGATTTTGTTAATATGAAGAATAGCATTTGAAAAATTTGGATAATAATTCTATAAAAAAAAAATTGATAGTTTTTTCTCTTTTTAATTGTAAAACTAAATTAAACTTTTTATTTTTCGCTTATAATTTCTTAATTTTTAATCTTTTTCTTTTTTTATGATTCTTTTTATTTTTTGTTACCTTTTACTTTTATGTTAATTTATAATTTATTAATTTATAATTAATAGAATTTAATAAAGGAATTAGAATTTATATTATGTATTTTCTTTCTATCTTATTTCTAGACTCTAATACTCAAATTAACACATTAACAATTTGGACAAACCAACGTACTAACTCAAAAACGATTTGGACAAACCAACATATAAGCTCAATAACGATTTGGACAAACCAACATACAAACTTAAAAACGATTTGGACAAACCAACGTATAAGATCAAATACTATATAGATAACTCAATAATAAAGAGTATGACTTATGCAACAAATAGAACAGAGAAAACGATAAACAACTTGGACAACAAGCTCTCAACGATAGCTTACATTATATTATGCGGAAGAAAGCCCTTTATAAGAGGGAGAATGTTATATAATAGGAAAATTCATATTTAAATTGTATTTATAAATTTAATCTTATTTTATACGATTTGAACATTCAATTCAATTTAATTTTTATTATTTCTTACTTATTTTTATTTTATATTTTTGATATAACCTTCGTATATTTAACGGAGCTATTCAAATCTCATGAGATATATTTTATTATATATACTTTAAAAATAATATATTTTTGTGTGTATATTTTTGATCTTTGTAAATACATTTAGTCTAAATAAATAAGATAATTTTTTTAACACCATGCCTGACTAACAAATTTAAATCCGCTCATATCCAGCGGTGCCATTCAAAAAAGGAAAATCGTTATTTTTCAAATTTTTTTTCTTGTCAATTTTTCTTAAATTTTCATTTATTTTTATTATTCCTTCTTATTTTATTCTAACTTTTAGCGATTTTACTTTATTTTGCTTGCTATATCTTTTCTCAATTTATTTTTCTTCTCATTTAAAAATAATTTATAAATTTTCTGTTATTTTTTTTCATCTCTCTGCTTCATTTTTTTAAACAATTCATTACTTTTTTTTTCATCATACATAACAATATTTTGACTTATTGTAATCTTTTACATACATTTCTAACCTTTTCAATCTTAAGTCATTTTTAATCATTATGTTTTTGATCTTTTTTCAATTTGTTTTTTTTCTCATTTTTGATAATTCTTTTTAGGAATTTTTTTTTTCCGATCATGGGTTACTTTATTTGAAATTGCCTGCCAAAAATTTAGCGAAAATTTAATATAATTCCTAAAAAAAATTATCAAAAATGAGAAAAAAAAACAAATTGAGAAAAGATTAAAAAAATAAAGATAAGGTTAGAAATATATGTTAAAGAAGAAAAAATCATAAAAAGTCAAAATAAGGTTATATATGATGAAAAAAAAAGAATTGTTAAAAAATGGTGCATAAGTGAAGAAAAATAATGGAAAATATATAAATTATTTTAATAAGACAAAAGAATTTTCAAAAATGGAAGAAAAATAAATTGAGAAATGATATATTAAGAAAAATAAAGTAAAGAAATCGCTAATTAGAAATAAAATAAGAATGAATGATAAAAATTTAAGAAAAATTAACAATAAAAAAAATTTAATACAATTTTCCTTTTTTGATTGACACTTTTCCTTTTTTGATTGAACCTTTTCCTTTTTTGTTTGTCACTTTTACTTTTTTGGTCGGACTTTTCCCTGAACCTTTGGGACTTTTCCTTTTTTGAATGAGAAACCTTGTATCTATAAATTTTATTGATTTAGAATACATCTGAATTCAATTCTTTAAGAATACATCTGACATTTTTTTATAAAACAAAATACATTTCAGCATGAATCTCACATACACTCAATTGTAAACTTTAATTCAGTAAAATTAAATTTAACACCCATGCCAAAAAGAAGCCTGTATGGGCATTTTTCACTAACCTTTACTGCCCATATGCGTTTAAACATAGAGATAGTTTCTATGTGCCTACAGGTAACTGCATCCTGCCCAAAAATTGGTGGAAGATTCTTCTCATTCTAAATTAACCCCATATATCTCTTTTTACTCAGTTTGGGTGTGAGAAGTATCAAGCCCAGCTGTTATTTTCAAAAACACAAAAGGGCAAAGTGTTTAAAGAATGAATATTGATAATCAGATTTCATACCTTATTTAACACATCTTGTACAAATTATATTTTATTAAGATGAATTTTATTTCTTATTTTAAACTATCATTCAAATTATTATTTTATAAAATATGTAAATGCTTTAAATTTCATATCAAATTTTCGTTAAAATTGTAGTTGCAAATTAAAGTTATAATTTAATATAATATAATATAAATTTAAAAATTAAAAAAGATTATGATTTTAAATGAATATAAAATTATTATAAATATTTTTAATAATTTTATGTTTTATATAAAATTGGTAGCGCGCTACTTCTACTTTCTAAATTAGTAGCGCTACTTCTACTTTCTAAATTAGTAGCGAGCTACCGTTATCGCTATTAAAAAAATATAGCGCGCTTTAGTCGCGAGATACCAGATAAATCCTAACAGTCGAAAAAATTTGATAAGCCTTGAGCATGAGTATATTTTACCAAGATTTAGGTATGTCTTAAGTTTAAACCTCAATCAAGGCTAAGATTGTCGCTTAAAAATTGGGTTGCCTTTTTAGAGTTGACTCAAAACCTGTTTAAAGTGGAACTATTTATCACCACTTGGGTGGAACCTACTCTATACTTTAAATACACAAATTTCAATAAATATATTGTTAAATTAAACTTTTTGCTTCCCTATCTTATATGTGGCTATAAAATATATGAAAAGATTTTTTGACTATAAAATAATTTTTATTCAAATTTAACACTTTAAAATAATTTTTTGGCTAGGGCATAACCCCCTATTAAAATTTGGAAAGGAATTGAAATTAAAAAAATTGGGGGGGGGGGATAAGCCTCCTGCTGATATTATTATTGCATAACAAGTTAGATATATTTTTATTATTTATGCTTCGTATTTACATATAATTTAAATCTATATCGGATTTGTGTTATTTATACTTTGCTGCGTATATTTTTAATGGAAAAATATTTAGGCTCTGTGTACATTATGGGAATTCATTATTATTAAGTATATGTATCTTTAATATGGGTTTTTTGTAACCCGTATCTGTCCACTCGTTTTACAATTAACTAGTATTTGAGAATTAATTTACAATTGATATTAATTTTACATTGAGAAGGTCATTGTAAAAAAATATTACACTCATATTAGATATAATTATAGAGTGGCAATTTTTATAATCGTTTTTTTTTGCAAATTTTGTGAGAAAATGATGAAACCTAAATCCTTATCATTATTGGTTACTTTTTCATAAGACTGGATTTTAAAAACCGGGAAGAGCATTTGGAACGGCCTTGGCCAGATGAAAACAAAATCCTAATCAGGTCGAATCTAAAAAATATCGCCATTGAAGACCTTAAAACAGCATATCACATTAATTGTTATAATTGCAAATATTTTTAATAAAATATCATTTAATATATGCCTTTTAATTAAATTTTCAAAGCGAATAATCTTTCTATCGGAGTAGAATAGAATTATATTTAAAAAAATTAAGATTATTTATCATATCATATGTCATTATTAAAATTTCATAGAATTTTCAAAACTAAAATAATGGTCTTTTTCAACATAAGAGAATGGAATATTTGCCTCGTCCATTATCTCATTATTTTGAGTTAAGAGGGCTTCATTTAAAAGCACATGTTGCACATATTTTTTCTCATTACATGCTACCCATCAATTTTAAAATAAGGCCCTAAAACCTTTCAATTAAAATTGTAAAATGGCATGAGTATGTGGACGTTGTTAGTTTTAGATTGTCTACTAAGAATAACTTATAAACTTAATAGCATTTTTAAAAAACTCAGCAAAAGTGGAAGCATATTCTTCTAGTTCAATATCATTATCTTCTTCAAAAATATTTATATCTTTTTCACTTTCATAAATACTTATTTTAAAATAAAAAATGGGAATAAACGGATAAGTTAATTTTTTTCGCTAAATCGGACAAATTTAATATTTAAATAAATTGTTGATTTAACTTTTAAAAAGTATTTGTACTCGTCTAATATTGTAATTAAAACAAAATACTTTTTATTTTTTTAGTAATTAAAAAATAAATACTTTCGAAATAATTTAAATAAATACTAAATACAAGAATTCGCATTGTAACAAACCTGCTTGGACATATCGTCGTCTGAGAATTAGGTTATTCTTTATCCACTATTTGTCAAAAATGAGTTCTTTTTACATAAATTAATTTTTTATGATTATACAAAAATTTTTTAAATATATATAAAATAAGTTAAATTATAGCCAGTATAGGGTTATATAAACAATAGAAACTTAATTTTTTTTATTGCTTTCCTTGTAAAATTTCAAAAAGTGGAGATGGAATAATCTAATTCTCAGGTGACGATATATATAACATTAATGACTAAATTCGCGACTAATTTAGTCGAGCTAGGAGGCATTAAAAAAAAGAATTAGTTTATTTATTTTATAATATACAATTTTAAGATCTTTAAAAAAGCATTTATACAAGGAAATAATTGAAGTTATAAAAACTAAAAAGTTATAATCACTGATGTTGCCAACAATTATACATTCAAGGGAAGAATAAATTAGGAATAATACACTATACATGCGTTATAGTAAAAGAGTTTCGATTTCATTCATGGGTATTCAAATCATCGATAAGTCATAAAGGAATCTTTGACCGGTGCCGAAGCAATATTTTGGTTCCCAAAAGTGGGTTGTTGCATTTGTGGGCTACCGAACCCGGATATTGCTCCAAAGCCAAAAGTATTGGTAGAGAGTGGAGACTGAGAAGAAGAAAAGAAAAAGCTTTGGGCGCCGACGTTGAAACCAGAGTCAGAAGGACCGGAAGCGAGCTGTGCTAGGGCTGCAAAGCCTGTACCAACCTCATTTGAATTTGAGCTAAAGTCAGGAGATCCAAAGATGGTCGAAGGTGTAGATGATCCGAATATGTGCTGCGGAGGCGAAACGGAGCCAAAGGCGTAAGAAGATAAGGAAGGTTTAAAACTAGTAAATGTTCCAAGACTAGATTCGCTGCTTGGGCCATTGAAAGCATCTGGATTTAACACCGACCCAATAGGGCTCAGAGAATTAAGACCGGATCCAAAAGTGGCTCCACCACCGAATATAGGCGCTGACTGATTAAACAGGTTAGAAAACATGGGAGGTTGAGTTTTAGTGACTGCTAAAGTTAGAGTAGCACTATTAGTTAAGTAATTAGTCGTCACACTTAAAAAAGAGGCGGGGAAAAGTGATGGACGGGAAAACCCTGGAGCGGCACCGAAAATAGAATTAATGGTATCATTAAAAGTGAATGGGTTGGCAGCTGAGAGCTCAGTTAAACCCAAAGTGGGTAATTTGGGCTGTTCATCCTTTGCCGTCGTAATAGGAGTGCAGCTCATATCTAGAGGCGACTGGCTAGATTCGGTGGAGGACTTGTGAGGAGGATGGCTTAATGTCAGTGGTAATTCGGTTTCTTGCATATGAAACAAATATTTTGATTGATCATCTGAATTATTGCTTATATTTTCGGTGTTAAGAGACAAATTAAATAGTAATCTTGGTTCGCATTTGGAGGTATTTTCGATTTTTTTAGTAGTATTTGTAATTGCAGTCGTTTGTGAATTTGTAAATGTGAAAGGTTGGGTTAGAGAGGAAAGAGTAGGAATGATGAGCTCGTTTGAACCTTTCACCTTAAGACTTTCATCAATGGTGTTAGTTAATTTTGGGGGGAATACTAGTTCCTTGGTCGCAGATATTATAGAAGATAAATTAGATTGGTCCTCAATATTAAATAAATTAGAGACATCATGAGATTGTTGGATGAGTGGAGCTGTATCAGGGCTAAATTTTTTAAGTGTAAATTTTTCCAATGGAGCAATATAAGACTCGGAAGGGGATGGGGCTATAGATGCACATTTGACAACTAAAATTTCCTCTTGTGGTTTAAAAAACAGAGATGGATCACTTAATGCAGGTTGCAAAAAAGAAGAGACTGATAATTTATTGTCGTTAAGTATCTTGTCTCCACTTTTGACTAATTCACTATTTTTTCCTTGTTCTTCTTTAAGGATCATTGATTGTATATTTGATATAGTGGAACCAGCCATTACCTTGGCCCATTGAGTCCCATATTTACTATTTTCCTTTTTGGCCTTCTTTAATGACCTAAATACAACCTGTGATTTGTAGGAATTTGAGGATTTTATGTCTGCTGATTCAGTAAAAACACGCCCTAAAATTTTGTCCATACAGCTAAGACCTAATGGCTGGAGATGCTGGGTGAAATGAGGTTTAGCAGATGGTCGTACAGATTTAATCTGAAATAAAAATGGGGAAGTTGAGATCAACTGTTCCAAAATTTCCAACGCTAAAGAGGCATTTCGTATAAGTCTGTCGTGGTTTAAGAGGCATTTATAAGTTGCAGATTGCTGAGATATTTTGAGGCGACACATAAGTTCGTTATTTTCAAAATCAGTCTCTCTGAGTTTCATTGTTATTTTGTTACGTATTTGTACAGCTTTGTCCAGTATAGCAGCATATCGTTGTTCTAAATTTGAAATGTAGGACTTTGCCAAATTTATGCATTGGCAATCAGATTTAGTGTAAAAAACATTAGCAGTATCAGACTGGTTTTTAACTTTCTCAGCTTTAGCTACCGTCTCAAAAACTTTCCCTAACTCCTCTAGTTGGGCAAGCAAGTCTAGCAGTCTACATCTGCCATATTCATCAATATGTTGATTAAATTTCTTTATCTCAAAATTGAATTCCATCAATATGTGCCTCCATTCAGCTTCCCAGACATTATTGTTTCCTAAATATTCTTTCATTCCTAGTGTTGAAAATCTTATAATAGTGCCATCTACATTGTTTAATTTGTTTGAGGATATAGACTCTAATTTTTCTTTCAAGGTGTTAAGCTGATCATGTAATTGGCATTTTTCTATTTGTAGTTCTGCAGGTGATGAAGAATCATTATGGTGATAAATAGCAGACTTAAAATTATTAATGGCATGGTCATGAGGCTGATCTGTCAATGGTTGAATTATGTTTTTAGATTTGTGAGATATCAAATCAAATGTTGTATCATGTAAAGTCTCAGAAGGTGGGGACAAAGATAAAGAAAACAATTCCTCATTAAGATTGCTTTTGATATCCGGTTTATCTTGATTACCATGAGAAGGTTCAGAAATATTTTTTAGCATGATATCTTGTGGAGTAGATTGCTTTATATTATAATTATCTAGCAACTTACCATCTTCAAAAAAAATATCTTTCCTGAAGTCTAATGTTGTCAAGTCTTGTAAAGATTTGTGGTCATCTAGCTTGGGTATGTTGTTTTTTAGGATTTCCTGAGGAATATTGATACTAGTTAATCCTTCCCATATGGCTACAATACTAAAAGGGACTAAGTAGCCAGCGTCAGTCATTACAAAAAGGATAGGACCAGGAGGGTAACTAATAGAATGAGGAAACAAAATATCACAATGGATGGTGAGGGCTAAAGCAATACCTGTGGCATATACATCCACATTATGGGAACCACCAATGTCACACACAGGCAGGACAGCATTGAAGATATCTTCCACTTCTAATAAAGTTAGTCCTTCACATTGTACATCTTTGATAAAGGTCAATATTGTGTTATCAGTGTTAGAAACAGCTAATATCATGTCATTCCATGATGGAATTCTTATAAACCATAATAATCTTTGAAATTTGATGTTAGTTTCAGATTTTGTGTCAAAAAATGGATCTTGATACAATTTTATTTGATCTTGGGAAAGATTGTTTTTACTGATTTGAATATTGGCAAAAATATATTCTTTATTATCACTTGTTGATTCTTTTTGGTAGCAAGATAATATATTGTATGTTGAGAGCCATAATAATTTGATAGCGGAAAGGTTTGGAGAAGGTGATGTTATGAATCTAATAACTTGAAAATTTAGTCCACAATTTTCTTTAACCA
Source organism: Gordionus sp. m RMFG-2023 (assembly GCF_954871325.1). Classification (NCBI taxonomy): domain Eukaryota; kingdom Metazoa; phylum Nematomorpha; class Gordioida; order Chordodea; family Parachordodidae; genus Gordionus; species Gordionus sp. m RMFG-2023. The sequence goes on from NC_088775.1 coordinate 17,020,600, forward strand.
ATTTCATTTGAAGGATAGATCCATCCTTAGACCCAACAATAAACTGTTTACCTTTAGGACTCCAGCAAATAGATGTGCAATTATTAGAATTGTTGCAAGTAAAATTTTCTACTATATGGTTAGACTTATTTTCAAATACTATAATATTATTGTATATCAAATTCCCATCTGATGTCACAAATATCAAATAAAATGGATCTACAGGATTCCATAAGAGGTCTAATAAATAAATATTATTACCTTGAATGTCAAATTTTTTAATGGCTTTAATGATCTGGTATACAGTATTATTTTGGTTAAGGAATTTGCAACATATTTCTTTGAGATCATAATAAAGTATGTGCAAATTAATAGAAGTTTGAATTTTTCGGATAACACTAATAGCCAAAATTGTATTATTGCTATTGATCGTTATGTGAACAGCTTCAGTAGTAGATTCTGGAATAATATCAAAACTTAGATCAATAAGAATGTGCAATGAATTCGAAATTTTTAATTCTTCTTTGGGAATACCAGGTTGCATGAGGACTAAATCATTTGTCTCATAAACTATTAATTCATTCAAATTTATTATAAATGTGCAACCATATGTATCGGAGATTGCTAATGATTGAATTATATTGAATTGTGAGACATTTGGTTTAACGATCTTTGATATAGGGAGGTGCTTAAATTTAAGATTTTCTGTATATTCTGACGGATAACTATCCATATTTTATTATATTATTATGATAAACATTTTGTAATATGATAAGACATCAATCAAATTAACGCTAATAATTTTTTAAAATATTAATGTAAAAGCTTTAGAGAGAGATCTACAAAACCTACAGGCTGGTATCGGCTCAATCATATTTTTTTCGTAAATGATCTTCCGTAAAGTACTAAAAGTCAGGCCCCGTTCGTCAAATTAAAATTTTAGGGAAAAAAAGGCCGAGAAAGTTAATGTAAAATCAAATAAGTATTAACTAAAATATTGAATGAAAAGTAAATTGGCATTAATAAATCCATTATATCTCATTTTAACCCTTATACATATTTTTTAAAGCACCATAAGTGTGAATTGTTATATAATAGTTAAAAATCTTGATATTTCTAAAATTATGAATAGTCAAATTGGATACGCCTATGACTCAAAAAAACTTGTTTTTATAATCGTAGTATCAGTGGTGTCACTAAGAAGGGGTGCGCAGGGGCTCGAGCCCCCGGAAAATTTTGAATAGCCCCTGTTTTTTTTAATGGCTCCTTAATATCCCTTTGAACTAAGAATAAATGTTTTTGATTGCCCCCTAACCGATTTCTTTTATAATTTTATTAAGTAATATATAGATTTAATTTAATTTTTTAAAAATTAATAAAACTATCTCAATTTTTATTAAATGAAAACTTAGATTAGATTAATACATATAAAATAAATTATATTTTCACTATGTCTTCCAATCAAATTCTGTATTAAAAATAGAATTTCAATATGACTCACTAAATATTAATTTAGCAATAACAGTTGAAGCTTATTTAACTTATACTATTTAAATTATTATATAACCCTAATTAAATCTATATTATAATTTTCCGATGTCCTCACTACGTCATCGTGACGTCATGTCATCGCTACGTATTATTTTTTATATTTTTTATTTGTTGATTTTATTTATTTATTTTATACAAACAGATGAACCTACCAACAGTCTTAATTTATTTTTAAATAGATTATATTTTTTATTATTTTTAGCGATTATTACTTTTAGCGATTTATCACATTTGATTTTGCAAAAATAGATAGATATTTATAAATAATACTGCTTGGATGATGGTTCAACAAGTTAATCATTTTCCTTGAATTCCTGAAATAGGAGTGCCATTAATTTAAAAAAATTCTCTAAATAAGTGCACTTTAGGATTTTCATGTGAAACAGGCTGAAGGCTACAGATCATACAAGTATTTTGTAAATCTTCAGGCAACTAATCCTTATAACTTATTCACTTATATCTGTTTATTTTCTGAAGTTTAAATATTTAAATAAGAATATTAAATTAAGTTAATTATACTAAATGTTTTATCTACTTTATAAATTTAGAATAATAATCTTTAATTAGGTTAAAGTGTTGTGTAAATTTAATCAAGAAAGTGTTAATTAAAAAATAGGAAATTTGAATGCATGTTGATCTTATGTGGTTCAAAAACATCATGACCAATGTAAACTGGGTTACTCTTTAACTCTTACTTTCACCAAGTATCATTAAATATCACAAAATTTCAAGCAACTACTTGATATAAATTGCCTTATTCAATCAAATTCCCCTGTTTTGAAAATTTTAAATATTTGAATAAGTCTATTAAATTGTGTTAAACTCAGAGTTGTACATTTGCTCAAAATAAAAAGATCTTCAAAGATCTAGATCTTTGAAGATCGTAAAATTTGAAGATCTTTTATTTTTTAAAAATTTTGTGTAACGATCTTCAAAGATCTTCATGATATTTATTTTTTTACCCTTTTATTAAAAGCCCAGATGTTTTTCAATTTTATTAATATAATATTTCTTTTATGTTTTATACCTCTCCTCCTGCCTTGATGAAATTTGAAAAACATCTGGGCTTTTAATAAAGGGGTAAAAAAATAAATATCATGAAGATTTTTGAAGATCGTTCGTTACACAAAATTTTTAAAAAATAAAAGATCTTCAAATTTTACGATCTTCAAAGATCTTGCTCAAACAAAAATCTTCAAAGAAGATCTTTTGTACAACTCTGGTTAAACTAGACTGAATGTCTCATCTATCTCATAAATTAGATTATGAATTATTAAAATTAAGCCAAACTGTTGTGTAACTAAAATTTATAATGATACAATCTAGGATGCTGTATGGTTTAATTAACACAATGGATTCATTTTAATATAACGGCTACATAGACTTTTATACTACCTGAGGAGTTTAAATAATAAATGTTGCTTTGCTCAACCTTATCTTCCAATATAATCTCCGGAGGAAATGAATAACGAGTGCACTCTTATCTTAAAATAGTATATTCTAAACTTAATAAGGAAATACTTATCTAGGTTAAAATATTATGAAAAATTTTTATAAAATTATTATGAGTTGGACTGGGCTTGGAAAATATTTTTATAAATTATATTGGGCTGAGCTTGGGGAAAATTATGAGCTTGGACTTTTGATAATTTTTTTATTATTAACTATGGGTCAGACATTGGCCTAAAACAAGTTATTTTTCAGGCCTGGACTCGACCTGATCAAAAAACCAAGGCCCATGAAAATCTGATTTTTATTGTATCATTATGATTATTTAAATGTTTTATTTCAGTTCTCAGCTACCAAAATTATTATGATCTTTCATTCAGCTTGGATAAATTTTTCAAAATTATTGACTTTGTACTTTACCTGGGAATTATTTTTAATATTAAATATTATGTATAAATGATCAGTAAATTTGACATATTGGTATTATCAAGTAAAAGCTTTAAATTTATTCTTACTCAAACCATAGTATTTTGTCTTAGTTTTAATGGATTGAACCTGGCCTGAAGGGGGGAGGGGGTAAAAAGAATAAAATTGGATATAATTTCAAATAACAGGTAACATCTAGCATAAATATAAGAAGAAAATTCTCATTCCTCGTCATTTTTGACGGGCTATCTACCAGTGGCGTCACTAGGGGGGGGGGGGCGCAGAGGCTCAAGCCCCCTAAAAAATTTGAATAGCCCCCTGAAGCAAAAAAAAATTTTTTTTTAATGGTTCCTTAATATCCCCTTAAACTAAAAAGAACTTTTTTTGATTGTCCCCTGTTTATTATAATTCTATTAAGTAATATATAGATTTAATTTTATTATTTAAAAATTATTAAGACTATCTAAATTTTATTAAATTAGATTAATACATATAAATTATATTTTCACTATGTCAGCTTGCAATCAAATTCTTTGTTAAAAATAAAATATCAATACCATGCATAATGTTTAAATATCAATTTAGCATTAACAGTTGAAGTTTAATTGATTTTTATTAATTAAATTATTATATAACCCTAATTAAACAAATATAAAGGTTCCCGTTCTAAATCGCTAAAGTAATAATCGCTAAAAATTAAAATACCACTAAAAAAATAAAAATTAAAGACAACAAATAGTTATATAAAATACTTAATACAAATATAAATCTAAGGGTGAGAATATAATATATTTTAATATATATAATTGATAATAATATTATTAAACATGTGTTTTACAAATTTAATAATTGTTTTAAATAGCATTAAAAAATTTTATCAATAGTTAAAATACTTAATACAAATATATATCTTAAGGGAGAAATTATAATAAATTTTAGTATATAATTACAAATTATATTATTAACAAGGCGTTTTACAAAAATATTTTAAATGGCAATAAAAGATTTTATCAATAGTTATATTCAATACTTAATAACAAATATATATTTTAAGGGGGATATTATAATAAATTTTAATATATATATATAATAATATTAAGTATGCGTTTTATAAATTTTTAATTATTTTAAAAAGCATTAAAAAATTTTATCAATAGTTAAAATACTTAATACAAATATATATCTTAAGGGAGAAATTATAATAAATTTTAGTATATAATTACAAATTATATTATTAACAAGGCGTTTTACAAAAATATTTTAAATGGCAATAAAAGATTTTATCAATAGTTATATTCAATACTTAATAACAAATATATATTTTAAGGGGGATATTATAATAAATTTTAATATATATATATAATATTATTAAGTATGCGTTTTATAAATTTTTAATTATTTTAAAAAGCATTAAAAAATTTTATCAATAGTTAAAATACTTAATACGAATATATATCTTAAGGGAGAAATTATAATAAATTTTAGTATATAATTACAAATTATATTATTAACAAGGCGTTTTACAAAAATATTTTAAATGGCAATAAAAGATTTTATCAATAGTTATATTCAATACTTAATAACAAATATATATTTTAAGGGGGATATTATAATAAATTTTAATATATATATATAATATTATTAAGTATGCGTTCTTTTTATTATTATTTTTACCTATTTAATTTATTGATACTCTTTTCAAAGAATTTATAAAGGATAACTTAAATTAATCTATCTCTACTACCATCTATCGATATTTTGTGAATATAAAGAATTTATTTTTTAGATAATAAATTCAATTAAAACTCCCATTATTTACAATGAATTAATTATTATGGCATTATGAGCTTGCTGAAATATCTAAACCTTAAATTACATTTAAAAGGATAGTTTATTTGGAAAACAATGTGTATGATTGTTTGCAATATATAGATTTGGTCGATGAATTGTATTATAATAATTCCATAATAAAAGTATTAATTTTTACAGCAATAAATTTTGTCTTATTTCATCTCAAGATTTAATAGATAACCCCAAAATATTTTTATCCTACCCCCATTAAGGCAGCCTACCACCCACCCCTTCAAAAAATAGGATGCAAACTGTTCCTACCTCTCCCGCTCATGTAGACGCTGTATATAGATTTATGATAGATATCTACATCCAGTGAAAATCTTGTCATGTAAACAAAAAAAAAATAAAGTATCATTTCAAACACCAAGTATATTGGTCTTTTTTATCAATTTTATATTAAATTTTTTATTAACAATATATCTACAACTATTTTAAATTTAATAATATATATTTAATATGATTTTATTAAATCAGACACTTTATCAATAAAAAAAAATAAATTAGAAGTAATATCATATAATGCTGTTAAGTTTACAATTTTTTTATTAATTATCACATATTTTTTATTTTTCTCCGTAACTATTTCCCCGTTATTGATTTGTATAACTTTAAGTTCTGTCAGGCGTTGGTTATCTTTTAAAACGCGAATTAATGAATATATGTCCGGATGAGCATTTTTTGCCATTCGCTTGAGGGAATGGTGATATCCTTCAAGATGATTATTACTGCGAGGACCTTGAATCTTATACCTAACACCAAACAATGTATTAAATGTTAAAAATATTATAAACTTTTATATAAATTGTGAGGAATTAATAAAAATGAAATAATTACCTGGTCCAAATTTGATGGAAAGATTGCATCAGGATTTATCTAGGTAGTATCCATATATATTAAGAAACTTAATATTAACGGGTCATTGGCTGCTAGATCTACACAAGAATCACGGACCACTTGAATGTCCTCTCTCTTGCATAAAGGTAATACACTCATCCTTCGAACAATAGTGTATACAGCAGTCTCTTCTTTATACTGCTTGACTAAACCTAAATGCTGAACTTTACGCCAAATGGCCTGCGTAAAGTGGAAGAAGCAGCCTAAAAATAAATTATACAACTATATATAATTTAAACTTTACCCTTTACTAAAATATTGGGAAATACAAATTGTAGAGCAGATATCGCTCCTGCTTCATAGTCGGTTTGTGCCATTTCTGGTGAAAACTGGATACCATTCAATGTCCCATATTCCACGATTATTTGAAATAGCTCAATATAGGACTCCTTCCTTTTATCTGGAAGAAGTGCATATATGATAGGGATCATTGTTTGATTATACATGATATGTATAGTATATAATTGGCTAAAAAAACGTGGACATGTGTAAAAAGTCCCATCCATATAAATAAATTTTGTATAGGAAGATAAACTGACTAACATGACAGACCCAAATACAATAAGTTTGTTATTATTATTTTTTATTAAGAAGCTATCACCACTGAATGTTGTTATCAATTCAGTGGTCAATACAATTGTGTCATTGCTAATGGGAATATTTGGCCTGGTTTGTTTTAAAATACGGTTAATCGTATTTTTAACGGAAATAAAAGGTGGTAAGGCTCCTGGATAATTGATTATATCTGGATCTTCAGAGCATTGTTGGTTTAATGCCTTTAGATATATATTCATCCTTGTATCTAAAGGATTTTGTTGTACCGTTGCTTTTACTGTTTGCAAAGTTTTTAATTTGTGAAAAAGTATAGCATGATTTTGATGTTCATGCATTTTGGATATTGTGTATCCCTGAATATATTTACACGTCACTTTACAATCAGCTTTTAGACAACGGTAGTAAATTGTATTCCTGTATGTACCGTTATAACGGTAAAGAAAATTTTGAAAAAAGAGCAATGATTTGCCCTTTTGGCTATCGATAAATGTTGGTTCCTCTAAAATATAAGAAAATTTTTAGATGTTTATATAGAAATTTACCAAAAATATGTATATTTTCATTAAAATCTATTAGAGATTCTGCAAATCCATAATTATCCATATTTTCTAAAAAATAATTGCCTATATATATAGTGATATATATATTTTCATTAAGAATTATTACTTTCTATTTCTGAATTAAGAGGAGATGTATAGAAATCATTTGATATGTTGGGAGCATCTATATTTTATAGATTAAATTGATTTGTTATAAAAATGTTACTTTGAAAATCAGGAATATATGAGGAGATATATGAGCAAAGAGGGGATGTGTAAGCTGAATGACTTTGAGTATAACCTATTTTAAAATTTGTGTTTAGATAATGGTTATATAATATGTTGTAACTAAAATTATAATATTTATTTAAGATTATTTATAATTTTTAACTTGGATTTGAGAGGGTCAAGGATTCTCCATGAGATTGAGAAGATATTTGAGATACATCTATTTAATTTATAATTAATTAATATGATTTATAATTTTTAACTTGGATTTGAGAGGGTCAAGGATTCTCCATGAGATTGAGAAGATATTTGAGATACATCTATATGATTTTGAGTTTATTGTTTTATAATTATGTAATAAAATATTTTTACCTTGAAAATTTGATCTCAGTTGTTCTAAGATAATGTTTGATGATAAAGGTGAAACATCTAAAATATAATAATATATAATTACAATTAAGTTTTACTTTGAATTGGTTTACAAGTGTCTAAATGACATTTAGTTATACTAAAGTCACAATTAATGGTGAGTTTTGCTCTCCCACCACATCTTTTGCGACAATAGTAATATATTGCACTTTTACCAGATTTGTGCTGTAAATACTGATATCCCAAATATTCTATGTAGTCTTTATTTTTTATTGTTTTCTAAAAAAAAATTTAAATGTAAATAAAATTTTCATATCTATAAATTATACATACTTTAATATCTAATTTCCTAAGCTTAAGTAAATTAATTAAATAGATGTATCTCAAATATCTTCTCAATCTCATGGATAATCCTTGATCCTCTCAAATCCAAGTTAAAAATTATAAATCATATTAATTAACTATAAATTAAATAGATGTATCTCAAATATCTTCTCAATCTCATGGAGAATCCTTGACCCTCTCAAATCCAAGTTAAAAATTATAAATCATATTAATTAACTATAAATTAAATAGATGTATCTCAAATATCTTCTCAATCTCATGGAGAATCCTTGACCCTCTCAAATCCAAGTTAAAAATTATAAATCATATTAATTAACTATAAATTAAATAGATGTATCTCAAATATCTTCTCAATCTCATGGAGAATCCTTGACCCTCTCAAATCCAAGTTAAAAATTATAAATCATATTAATTAACTATAAATTAAATAGATGTATCTCAAATATCTTCTCAATCTCATGGAGAATCCTTGACCCTCTCAAATCCAAGTTAAAAATTATAAATCATATTAATTAACTATAAATATAATAGATGTATCTCAAATATCTTCTCAATCTCATGGAGAATCCTTGACCCTCTCAAATCCAAGTTAAAAATTATAAATCATATTAATTAATTATAAATTAAATAGATGTATCTCAAATATCTTCTCAATCTCATGGAGAATCCTTGACCCTCTCAAATCCAAGTTAAAAATTATAAATCATATTAATTAACTATAAATTAAATAGATGTATCTCAAATATCTTCTCAATCTCATGGAGAATCCTTGACCCTCTCAAATCCAAGTTAAAAATTATAAATCATATTAATTAACTATAAATTAAATAGATGTATCTCAAATATCTTCTCAATCTCATGGAGAATCCTTGACCCTCTCAAATCCAAGTTAAAAATTATAAATCATATTAATTAACTATAAATTAAATAGATGTATCTCAAATATCTTCTCAATCTCATGGAGAATCCTTGACCCTCTCAAATCCAAGTTAAAAATTATAAATCATATTAATTAACTATAAATTAAATAGATGTATCTCAAATATCTTCTCAATCTCATGGAGAATCCTTGACCCTCTCAAATCCAAGTTAAAAATTATAAATCATATTAATTAACTATAAATTAAATAGATGTATCTCAAATATCTTCTCAATCTCATGGAGAATCCTTGACCCTCTCAAATCCAAGTTAAAAATTATAAATCATATTAATTAATTATAAATTAAATAGATGTATCTCAAATATCTTCTCAATCTCATGGAGAATCCTTGACCCTCTCAAATCCAAGTTAAAAATTATAAATCATATTAATTAACTATAAATTAAATAGATGTATCTCAAATATCTTCTCAATCTCATGGAGAATCCTTGACCCTCTCAAATCCAAGTTAAAAATTATAAATCATATTAATTAATTATAAATTAAATAGATGTATCTCAAATATCTTCTCAATCTCATGGAGAATCCTTGACCCTCTCAAATCCAAGTTAAAAATTATAAATCATATTAATTAACTATAAATTAAATAGATGTATCTCAAATATCTTCTCAATCTCATGGAGAATCCTTGACCCTCTCAAATCCAAGTTAAAAATTATAAATCATATGAATTAACTATAAATTAAATAGATGTATCTCAAATATCTTCTTAATCTCATGGAGAATCCTTGACCCTCTCAAATCCAAGTTAAAAATTATAAATCATATTAAATAACTATAAATTAAATAGATGTATCTCAAATTAATATATAATTACAATTAAGTTTTACTTTGAATTGGTTTACAAGTAAAAAAATTTAAATGTAAATAAAATTTTCATATCTATAAATTATACATACTTTAATATCTAATTTCCGAAGCTTAAGTAAATTATTTATGTTTTCTGCTACGGTTTGAATCTTCATTTTTTAAATAAAACACTAGTAGCCATATTTGGGATTTTCACTGGTAACAAAATTTAAAATTTTCATATCTATAAATTATACATACTTTAATATCTAATTTCCTAAGCTTAAGTAAATTATTTATGTTTTCTGCTACGGTTTGAATCTTCATTTTTTAAATAAAACACTAGTAGCCATCTTTGGGATTTTCACTGGTAACAAAATTGGGAACATCCCATTTTTTAGCGATTTTTCGTTTAGCGATTTAGAACCGATCCCAATATAAAGATTTATTAATTGAAAATTAACAAATTTAATATTGTAAGCCGAGTTTAAAATCTGCGATTTAAAAATTTAAGCATTAAAGACTTTATGAAAAAAACTAAAGATAAAAGTAGCAATAATCTTGAGGACCAAAGAAGAGGATTCAATAATAAAGCTGGTGATGAACAAAGTATATTTTATACAGTTTTTTAGTTGAAAGACGATTAATTGTAGTTTTAAAAGATATAAATATTGAAAACAAAAATGTTAAAAGAAAGAAAATATATATATAAGTCTGTGTCCAAAATGTTTTGAAAAAATCCTTAAAATTTTCACAAATTAATAACAAAACACTTTGGACATTTAAGTTTTAAAAAATAAAAATTTATTAGTTAATTATCTATTTTAATGGAAGGTTTCTTTTTCACTTGATCATAATTGAAGTTATATGTTTTTCCTATTTCCTTCCAAATTTGCCTAATTTCTATAGAATTTCTATTTAAGTCATTTTTCACCAGAGTATTAAACAATATTGATTTCTTTAGTTTTCAAGTTAAGCAAAAATTGCTTTACAATATATTTTCACCTTTCAGGAGCAGGACACTAGAAATGGAAATTTTTTTAAATTTTTCTATTATAATCACATAAAGTGATGTCAAAATATTAGCTAAATAAAACATAGTAAATATTTTTTATATAAATAGTCAATATCTTAAAAAATCATACACTATTATTCTTTTTACATTAATAAAGATAATATTGGCTAAATTGTTTACTCAATCATTCTTTCATATTGATAATTATATTTTATTTGTTTATCCTAACTTAATAAAAAACTATATTTTAATAAAAATGCTAAATAAATTTAGAATAGTTTGCTTATTTATATATATTTTTGAAAAATGGACACTATAATATGGAATATTACTTTTTATATATTATATTTACAAAAATAAATACACTGAAAAGAAATACATTTTAAAATTAATCTTATTTAGATTCATTGAATAATGAAGAAAGTATTGTGAATGACATGATTGTAAATAATGTAAGTACAGAAGGAAAGAAAATAGGTAAAAAATTAATTTATATATAAGATATTTTATTTATAAAATAATAGAAGCACTATGTGTGGCTCAATCTGAAGATATATGTGAGATCCAATGTACAGATATCTCTGAATGTATTAATTTTTTAAATATAATTAAATTAAATATAAAATTTTATATAGACATAGAATCTGAAGAGGATACTACAACAAGCCAGATTATTGGTAGCAGTAAATATAAAGGTATATTGGATAAAGAAGTTTTATTGTAACAAATTACATTTGATGAAATACATTTTAAAATTAATCTTATTTAGATTTATTAAATAATGAAGAAAGTATTATGAATGACATGATTATAAATAATGTAGATACAGAAGGAAAGAAAATAAGTAAATTAATTTGTTTATAAGATATTTTATATTTATTTATAAAATAATAGAAGCTATACGTTTGGCCCAATCTAAAAATAACAACTATTCAAGTATTTTTTTCATTTTAACAATATTTTTCTTCAAATATATAATATTTGTCATAATTTTCATAAAAGCAATAATATTTTAATTTTTATATTAATATTTGTCACTTTTTTAGAAGAGCTTATACAAGTATTATTTTTATTTTAACAATGTTTTTCTTCAAATATATAATATTTGTCATAATTTTCTAAAACCAATAATATTTTAATTCATTTATTAATTTTTATCACTTTTTTCAGAAGAATTAGATCTGGGTACTAAAACAACTGGTCCTATGCAACCTATATTAGGTGCCTATCCATATATTGGAATGGGTAAAGATAAACGATGCTTTCAAACTCAGTGGTACAAATCCTTTCCCTGGATTGAATATAGGATAACCAGAAACTCTATTTTTTGTTTTCCTTGTAGTAATTTTCCCACTCAACCTCAAAAAGGATACCTTTTTAATCAAGGTTATCAAAAATTTCGTAAGGTAAAAGAATACTTAACAACTCACGGAGCAACAAATGGTCATGCAACGAATGTAATTCTCTGGAACCATTTTAAACAATCTTTGATAGAAGGCACCATTAAAGAAAAATTTATAGCTCTAACTAAATCAACAATACTTGAAAGAAGAGAATATTTGAAACGATTATTCAAAATTATAATACTATGTGGTAAGTTGGAACTTCCCCTTAGAGGTCATTATGAAAGTAAGACAAGCAATAATCAAGGAGATTATTGTGAAATATTAAACTGTTTGAAAGAGTATGATCCATTTTTAATAGCATATAAACCACCAGGCAATGCTCATTAATGCTCACCTCAATCACAAAATCAAATGCTATCTGTAGCTGGAAACTTGATCGTAAAGTACATAGCATCAGAAATAAGGGAGGCAGGCTATTTTGCTGTCATGGCTGATGACACTCGTGATGTTAGCTCATATGAGCAATTTAGTATATGTGTTAGATATGTTGATAAAACAAAAACACCAAAGGAATCTTTTATATCTTTTCATAAAGTTGAAGACTTAGATGCAGAGTCATTAACGAAGACATTAATAACAATCTTAAACAACAATTCCATAAATGCAATTTGCGTTGCTCAAGCATATGATGGTGCAAGTGTTATGAAAGGGCATCTTTCAAGAGTCCAGGAAAGATATCGCCAAAATCACAAAATGGCTATATATGTGCACTGCTATGCGCATAAACTCAACTACTGATCTCTGCCTGCAAATCAGTACCTCAATCTAGAAATTTTCTTAATGTATTAGAAGGTATTCATGCTTTTTTCTCAATATCTGTTATCCATCACAATAAATTTCTTGATTTGCAATTAAGATTAGGGTTAGAATCCAAAAATATTGATGCCTTGAGTTCTACACGTTGGGGATCCCATATTAGAACTATAGAGGCAGTAAAAATGACTTTCCCTGCAATTATTTCTTATCTAGAAAATATAGACCATGGCGATGTGGTGAAAGCAAAGGGAATTTTATATATTCTTTTACAATATGATACAATTATGTGTATGTTTATATTCCAAAAATTATTATCTATGTGTTCCAATATTTCTATTTTTTTGCAAAAATCAGATTCGGACATATCAACAGCATTGGCTCTTATTGAGTCTCTTATCAGTTCTTTGTCAAATTTAAGAAATAATTCGTATTTTTCTTCATTATTTACCGAAGTAAATAAATTTTGCAATTTATATAATATAAAACAAATAAAAGAGCAAATATACCTTCTACCATTTTGAATAATTATATTCAAATAGATGATATTGTTTCTTCTAATCATTCTGATCAAACAGAAACTTTTTATAAGTGTCATGTCTTTTATCCAATTTTGGATATTGTGATAAATGAATTAAAAAAGAGATTTTGTCAAGAAAACACAGATATTTTAATAGCTATAAATGCTTTACATCCCTCCTCCCCCCTTTTTTAAAATAATGATATCATTAAACCATTTATCTTACATTATAATCTTCCTGATCCAATGGAAGAATACATAATATTAAAGGCTTATATTTTAACCTATAATAAAAAACACGAATCTACGTGTAAATCAATAATAGATTTGATAAAAATCTTACCCATAGATATATTCCCTCGTATATTTAATTGCCTTAAAATTGCGTTAACTATACCTTTTAATTCCTGCTCATGTGAAAGATCGTTTTCAGCATTAAAACGGGTGAAAACATATCTTCGATCGACAATGAGTCAGGAACGATTAAATTCGTTGGCTCTATTGAGCATAGAAAAAAATATTATTAATACCATTCCTATAGATCATATTATAGATGAATATGCAATAATGACTAGCCGGCGTAGAGAACTTATTTAATAAATAATTTAACCTTATAATTTTTGAAACGCAATTTTAGGCGTTAGTATCTGCGAGTAAATATATCTTTAATATTTATTTTATAAATTTTTTTTTCATATCCAAAATTAGCTAAAAGACATGGTGCTTTTAAAAATTTCTTTTTGAGATAGGAAAAAATCAGAAAAAAACAGTAAATGCTTTCTTTTGATATGACCAAAGTTTCTGAAAAATTTAATTAAAAATATTTGATTACATTGACAATACAATAATATATAAGATCTTAATTGCTTTCATCATATCACTATGGTACTTATTTTCTTGCTCCCAAATTATTTATTTCTAATTTGGCACACTTAAATTGTAAATAACTCAAGGCTTCAATATATTTGCATAATTTCTTCCAAACATAATTTCTTCCAAGATTTTAGGTGTTTTTGCTTTATCAATATATCTAACATACTAGATTTTGATATAATTTAACATCGTGTATGTCATGGCTATGACTGCAAATTAACCAGAATCTATTATTTGTGTGGCTATGTAATTTAAGATTATTACTACAGCTGCTGAGAGCATATGATTGCATAATTAAGATGAGCAACAATGATCAACTGTCCAATAGTTTATATAGGATTAAAAATGGAAGATAATCTTTTAGAAATTTAATATCTCACAATGATTTTCTCGATTACTTATCTAGCTTCCATCATGTCATTTAAGAGGAAGCTCTAACCACCATATAGTTTTATGATTTAGATTGGTCGTTTATATTCTCTTCTTCAAGAATTGTTTATTTGGTTAGGCCTATAAATTTTTCCTTATTAGTCCATTCTATAAAACTTTGTCTAAAATGGTAAGAGAGAGTTATTACATGACCTTTTGTTAATGTTAGTTGCTTAGAATTATATTGCCTTATGGGGTTTTTAAAAACATTAACAATTGAGGCATATGTATGAATTAATTAATCGGTTTTATCACTTGTAATTCTTTAGACGCGAAATTTTTTATATCAGCAATTTAAAATACTTTATACTGTAGTAAATCGATTTTGTATTGAAAAATTTTTAGAAATGTATTGTTTTAATTATTTATATTCTAGTTTTAATTATTTATATTCTAGTCTTAATTATTTATATTCTAGTCTTAATGATATTTATATTCTAGTCTTAATGATCAATATTCTAGTCTTAATTATTTATATTCTAGTCTTAATTATTTATATTCTAGTTTATTTTGTACGTATAATATAATAAAAAACAAGATATGAAAATAAGAATAATCCTTCAAGAGTTTAGTAATTTTTAAAAATATATTAATATATAACCCGGCCGAAGGCATGGCAAAAGCGGGCCGAAGGCCCGCAAATTAGGGGGTATGGGGGCTAAGCCCCCATAAAATTTTTTTAGTTGAGCCCCCTGAGATTGTAAAGGCTAGCGACGCCCCTGTAATAGGGACCCCGCTAGTAGTATGGATCCTGATATCGTGGCTTCCACATGGGTCTTAGGAAGCCAAAGATGAAAATATAAACATGAAGTTTTAGGAAAGCTACGATAATAAGAGCTATTATCCCTGAACTTCAACCTCTTAAATTGTCAGATACCCTTAATTCTGATCATGATGATAAGGTTACGGTTCAGGGATAATAAAAGTAAATGCAATGGCGTTCTTGTGAGGATATCTAGAACGGAATAAAAACCCTAAAATTTTATTGATATGAGGAATTTGATGTATCACTATAGTTATATCCAAAAGAATTTTTATAATTATAAATTTAAATATTTCAGATTCTAGAGATAAAGTAAAAATAAATACAATAATATAAATGTTAATAAATATTAACGTAAATAAAATATTTAAATAATCCAAGTTTATTTTAATGTTAGATAATTCATATTTGATAAAATTTCAAAGTTTCTTGACAGGGTTGTTACTAATAATTTTAAAACAGGTAAGTGGGATATAAACTCCAAAAATGGGGTAATTAAGAGGAGGGTTACTTACATTTTATAGCATCCTCATCCTTTCTATAAAAGGCCGTTAAAATACCTATAATTGATAGTATTTCTATAAATAAAAGTATTTTAATTACCAAAGGGAAATTATATAAAATTTAAATTATAAATCCGGAGAGTACCAGGATTATGTAAATGGTAAATTATTGTATAGAATAATATAGAAAGTCTTCTGTGGATATAAATTAACTATAAGATAATTGTTCATTAGACTATCTTTTAGGAAGTGAGTTTATACCTTAGGTAACAATTAAGTATTCTAAATGTAAAAGTACCTTTAAAAGTGTTGAAATCTTGAATCTTAGAATTTACTGGAATATTAGGCCTAGGACAATACATGTAAAATATTATTATAAAATCATTCTATAGTAATCCCAACAGTTAACACCAAAAGTATTAACAAGGAAAAATTGATCTCATTAAAAGATTTTATAAGGCGGAGCTAGACAATAATGGGAATTTCCAAATCAAAGATAATAAACAGAATTGTAATCAGGGCCGTAGCTACGAGGGGAGAGGGGGGGGGGCAGTCACCCCCAAAGAATCTTTGACCCCCAAAAATGGCCCCCATAATATTCTCCGGGCCCTCAATTAAAAAAAATTTTTTACTATATTATTTTTATATTTTTAAAACATGTCTAGTTTGTAAATTTCTTTTTATCCTGTTTTATTTTTACCCATTAATAAATCATCATTCATTCATATTTTATAATTTTCATATGTGTTTGTGTATGACATAATATAGGCCCTTAATCACGTTTAAATTGTATTTATTTCAATGATAACTATTTTTTTATTTATGGTTCAATCACAATAATTATTAGTTATTTAAAACAGAAGTGAATATTTTAGAATTATGAAGAAAATACTGAGATAACAACAATTTTAGTAAGCCAATAGATTAACCGTATTAAGGTTACGTTTAATCACAGGTGAACCAAAAGTAGGCTTTTACCCTCGACAAAGAATATCCATTGAAATTTTTCGATCCAACCATATCCATACCATGGGTCATTAAGCCCCACCGACCATAACTAAATATATTATTTTAATTTTTTTTTTAATTTCTCTTCTTTTATTTATATATTTTAATATAGAATATAGATATAGAATGTCAATTATAATTTTAATATTCTTTTAAATAATATTTTCATCATTGTTTGTTTTATTTTTATAACTGTGCATTGAAGTTTTTTAAAAATAAAAGTGATTATAATCTTTACTATCTTAAATTAATATTTGATTTGATATTATTTCTTAGCATACAGGAGCTACCTTTTCGTGGGATTGGTTCAACAAAAATTACGGATGCTGCAAAAGATGAAAACATAATTTATTCTTCTGGACTATATATATCAATGTTTCATACACCACCCAAAAAGCTCCTTTAAATAAAATTATGAAATACCCCAAAATGCCCAATATGCATCATCCCAGATTCAAAAAGAAATAATATCTATTATGAAAGATATAGTGCTTGAAATATCTCAGATAAATATAACTATCGGTGGCTTTTTTAAGGAATCTAGTCAGCTGTGCTCCGCCTTTTAGCCACCGTCAACATAGGTGGCTTAGTGTATTTTATTTGTTTAAGGCTGATGAGGCAAAAGATGCATCAGATTGAGAAAGCCTGAGCATAATTATTCGCTATATTTTTTCTGGAGAAATTCATGAAAATTTAATAGGAATTATTAATTTACAGTGTCTTTCTACTGAAAGAATTATTGATTGCATTTTAAAGCAACTTAACGAGTTTAATATTAATTTAGCGAGCGAATATAATAAGCCAGGTATATGATGGTGCAAGCGTCATGTTTGATCGAAATGAAGGAATGCAAACCCTACTTCAAAAAAATTAATAAATAAGTTTCTTTTATACATTGCTACAACCACATGTTGCATCTTGTGGTTCAAAATTGGTATAATATTGCTATCATTTCTAATTTTTTTAATTTATTTAATACATTGTAAAATTTTCTAGACATTTTAAAGTATCCTGTAAATATACAGATCATATCTTAAGAGACTTTTAGACCAGAGGTAGATTGGGCATTTAAAAACATCTCGCATCATTTATGAGAATTTTGATGCTATTGGTGAAGTATTATTTTACTTTTCAAATAGAACTCTTAATTCAGAGGTTTCCACTCATGATTCAGTAAAAGCCTCTGGTCTACTCAATGCGTCAATATAAATTAAGTTATATTAGCTTATAATTTATGAGATATAATAAAAATAGATCCACTAAATAAGTATCTACAGTCAATAGGTATTAATATAGTGGATGCTAAAAATTGTATTGATTCCACTATCAATATATTAAAAAATAAAAGAAGATATAATTCTTTTAATTTGATTAGAATTAAGGCTTAAAAACATTTAGCAAAATTTAATCTTACTCCACAGAAATCACGTAAAACGCCTTTAAATTTTCAAGATTTTTTTTAGTCGTTTGATTGTGAAAAAGACTCCAATTGGAGTTGTTTAAAAAGGAATTATTATAAAATTATTGATTAATTTGTGTTATCGTTTTTTAGTTAGATTTACACAAGATGACTATAAAATCTTCTATCATGTTTTAATACATTCTCCCTTTGACCCTGATTATTTTATATCGGATAAAATGGTCCGATTAGAATCATTATTAATCTTAAATATGGAAGCGTTACATTATGAAATGAAAATAGCTAAAGGATTCTTAGCTACAGAAGTTAAAGAAACACATAATTTTAAAAATATCTTAAATATTATGTATAAAAAAAATATCATCATTTAAAGAATTGTATAAATGCTATTCAGCAGCCATCATCATTAGGGTACCAACGACTTCTTGTGTGGCCTCTTTCTCTACATTAAAGAGAGTTCTATCAAACACTAAAGAGTCGATGAAAGATCAACGTAAGCAAAATTTACTACTGATGGCTTATGAAAAAAAAATAACACAAAATTTATTCTTTAATTTATTTATGTTAAAATTAAAAATAAAAATCGCCGTATTATATTATAGTATTATTTTGTATATTAATATTATAGTATTATTTTGTATTCATATTATATTAATAAATTTTTAATAAAAATAGCAAAAAATTTCTATGAATGCTTAATTGTTTTATTTTAAAAAAATAGTGACCCCTCAAGTAAGCAGCTGGCCCCCTAGCTAAAAATTCGTGGCTACGGCCCTGATTGTAATCTATATTATAATTTTCCAATGTCCTCACTACGTCATTGTGACGTCATGTGATCGCTACGTCATATCATCGCTATGTCATGTCATCGCTACGTCATGTCATCGCTACGTCATGTCATCGCTACGTATTTATATTGATTTTTTTTATTTGTTGATTTTATTTATTTATTTTATACAAACAGATTAATGGAATTTCGAGAATTGATGGTGTACACATACCTAACATGGATTGAGAGATTTGAAGAATCGTCTTTGAATTGATAAAAACAATATTCCCTCAACCTTGTAAATATGAATGAAACTTTTTATTTCACTTAATCCTTTCTTTATTTTTTAGATTACCTTATCAATTTTCATCTCATATTATCAATTACACATTAATGAAATCTTTACAAAATACTCAACTTGTATATTTATTTTGAGCATAAAATATTTAAATATTCTTATCCTAACCTATTTATAATCTCCAATCCTTATAAATAACTCTTTCTTTATTTTTTCCCCTCCCTTAATGAATTTATTTATCACTAAATTTTACTCATTCTTTTCTTTCTATCTCTATTATCTATTAACCACTATTTCTCAATCAATTCCTTTAATTTAATTTTTATTATTTTTATAATATAATAATTTATACCTTCTTTCCCCCCCCCCCACCTTTTTAATCTTATTTTTTAATTACCTTACAATTAATTAATCTTAATCTTAATAACATTACATTCATAATGTTATTTTTTAACTTTTAGAATATCATAATAGGCTTGATAAGTCTCCCAAAAAATTTTTTTGATGATATCTCTCCAACTACTAGAAATATGCATCTAATATTGACCCATCTACCGGTTTTACATTATTTTAATGTTTGTTTAATTTCAAGAATAGTTTATTTATATTTTTGCCTGATTTCTTTATTTGTCTAGGCTAACCCTAATCCCTCACATTGCTACAAAACATGATGAATCTATTATTAAAGATAAGCAAAGAAAATAATAAAGATTAAAAAAACGCCTTACCCGTTCTAGAGTTACTGGTAGACAAAATAATAAAGAACTACGCTTGAAATGAACTCATCTGGAGGTTTATTTTGTTTTTTTTTCATCTTATGTTTTAATTAAAATGAAAGTAACGTATATATATTTTTTTTTAACCTTTTTCCTCTTTTAAGTATTAATTATAAATCTTTTACCTCTTAACCTTTTAAATATTAATTATAGATCTTTTCTTCCTTTCTTCTTTAATTATTAATTAATGAATCTTTTCTTCTCAAATACATTATTCATAAATTTCCATAAAAATAATAAGTGATAGTATATACATAAATTTTTCTTTTTCCACAAAAATAAACAAAATACATGGCTAACAACAGGTTCGTAAATATATATATAAATTAATTATAATTCTTTAAAATATAATGAATTTTTATCATCAAATACAACAATATCTATGTTTATTTTATTTTCACCCAGTTCTCCAAATTATACTATCACCACTACCACAATCCCTATGCCTCTGCCTATTTTTTAACAAATATAAACATTTAATTCTGTACTATCATTCACTTCACTAGGAGTTAATACAAATATTACTTTATCCGATTCTCTGAGAAACTTTTATGAATATTTAGAGGAATGTTCAAACTTGAATGTACAGTACGGCCAATTTCATCAACTTTATTAATGGAAAAATATGAAGTAGTTCTATCGTGGCCTTTAAAACAATACTTACGACCGTTTTATGGTTGAGTTAACATTGTCGTTCATGATTCTATTTTAGAAGGGGATACCAATGCTGACATTGACAGAAATATCGCTTTGCGTGTTCAAACTTGAATGTACAGTACGGCCAATTTCATCAACTTTATTAATGGAAATATATGCAGTAGTTCTGTCGTGGCATTTATAACAATACATACGACCGTTTTATGGTTGAGATAACATTAACGTTCATGATTCTATTTTAGAGGGTGATACCAATGCTGACATTGACAGAAATATCGCTTTGCGTTCTTCTTTTAACAGTATCCCAAGGCATAGGCATATCATCTTTATCAGGACGTAATGTGTTTTGTACACTGCTTTGTTAATCCGTCATCACTTTCATCTACAACCCTAAATGATAAAAAATTATACATTAATTATTTCCTCTCCAGACGACCGCCCAGATTTATTTTGTCTCTTTTTCAATCAAAAATTAAAATGTCAACAAAGATTTGCTCTTAATTTTATCAAATACATAATAAATAATCCTCATTATTTTAAAAAAAAATTATCCTAAATTTATATGTCAATAAAAAAAAAATATCTTAAAAAATATATAAATAATTTGCATATAAGTTTCATTAGTGTTTAATGGCATTTTTGTAATTTAAATAGACAGCATTTTTATTTACTTAACATAAAAAAATATATATCCCTTATCAAATTCTTTGACAAATAATTTCAGAAATGCAAGACATACATTAAATTTATCTGAAAAACAACAATAACCCTATATAATAAACAACATATTTTTTAGATATCTATATTATAATTTTCCGATGTCCTCACTACGTCATCGTGACGTCATGTCATCGCTACGTCATGTCATCGGTACGTACTTATTTTTATTTTTTTGTTGATGTTATTTTATTTTTTTTATAGAAAATATTTTTAGACATAATGCAAAATAAAGTTATTCATCTATATATACTAAAAAGGTTTATACTTTTCATTTTAGAATACTTAGCTTATGATGGATGATATTCCCACTATTTCTAGAGAGGTTAACCTAATATTGACTCCTCTTCAGGTTTAATACATTAATATATTTTTTATTTATTCTTTTGTATTTTAGATAACAAGGCATGTCCCAACCTCACTTAATGATTGTACAGGTGGTATATTGACTCCTCATCAGGTTCAATGCATTTATTTTTTTTATTTATTTTGTTTTTATTTTAGTTAACAAGCCATGTCCTAACCTCAGTTAATGATTGTACAGGTGGTGATTTATCCATCATTAATAAAAGAAAAAGAAAAAGAAAAAGATGGCAGATCAATCAAAAAAAGAAACGCACTAGGGATAGCGAGGACCTACAAAATAGAACATTCTCTTATTTATCAAGTATAATTTTTCTCAAAATTATATTGGGATTTTTTAATGTTAAATGTTAGTCTTATGTTATTATTTTTATAAAGTAATATATTTTACCTGTAGAATAATTGGTAAATTAGAGATTTCCTCTTCATTAATTATAAATTTTGGGCTTGGTTTCAAAATTAGGGAAGGTGGGTTAGAGAAATTCTTTTTAAATATTAAGATCTTGGATGCTTTTTTCTTGAACCTATATTGGGATTTTTTAATGTTAAATGTTAGTCTTGGATGCTTGAATATTTTTTCCATGTTAAATTTAGTCTTATGTTATTCTTTTTATAAAGTAATATATTTTACCTGTTGACTAAATGGTAAATCAGATATTTCCTCTTCATTAATTGTAAATTTAATATCTCTGGGCTTGATTTTAAAATTATTAGGGAAGGTGGGCTTGAGAAAATCTTTTTAAATATTAAGATCTTGGATGCTTGGATATTTTATCCAGTTTAACCTATATTGGGATTTTTATTATTATATGTTCGTCTTGGATGCTTGGATATTTTTTCCAGATATTGTAGGGTAGAACCTATATTAGGATTTTTTAATGTTAAATGTTAGTCTTATGTTATAAATTTAATATCTCTGGGCTAGATTTCAAAATTATTAGGGAAGGTGGGCTTGAGATATTCTTTTTAAATATTAATATCTTGGATGCTTGGATATTTTATGCAGATATTGAAGGCTTGAACCTATATTGGGATTTTTTAATGTTAAAGGTTAGTCTTGGATGCTTGGATATTTTTTCCAGATATTGTAGGCTTGAACCTATATTGGGATTTTTTATTGTTAAATGTTAGCCTTATTTAATATCTCTGGGCTTGGTTTCAAAATTATTAGGGAAGGTGGGTTAGAGAAATTCTTTTTAAATATTAAGATCTTGGATGCTTTTTTCTTGAACCTATATTGGGATTTTTTAATGTTAAATGTTAGTCTTGGATGCTTGGATATTTTTTCCATGTTAAATGTTAGTCTTATGTTATTCTTTTTATAAAGTAATATATTTTACCTGTTGACTAATTGGTAAATAAGATATTTCCTCTTCATTAATTATAAATTTAATATCTCTGGGCTTGATTGCAAATTTATTAGGGAAGGTGGGCTGAGAAAATCTTTTTAAATATTAAGATCTTGGATGCTTGAATCATTACATTTATCATGTTATTTTTTAACTTTTAGAATATCATAATAGACTTGATTAATCCCCAAAAATTTTATTTGATGATAGCCCTCCAACTTATTAGAAATATGCATCTAATATTGACCCTTCTACCGTTACATTATTTTAATGTTTGTTTAATTTCAACAATAGTATATTTATATTTTTGCCTGATTTCTTTATTTGTCTAGGCTAACCCTAATCCCTCACATTGCTACCAAACATGATGAATCTTTTATTAAAGATAAGCAAAGAAAAAAATGGCGATTCAACAACCGCCTTACCCGTTCTAGAGTTACTGGTGGCCAAGATAATAAGGCACTGTGAACTCCTCTGGAGGTTTATTTTGTTTTTTATCTAATGTTTTATATCTATATGTTTATTTTATACACCCAGTTGCCTCCAAATGATATTTCTATCACCACTACCACAATCCCTATGCCACCTCTGCCTAATTTTTAACAAATAAAAGCATTTAATTCCACTATCATTTACCTCATTAGGAGTTATTATAAATAATACTTTATCCGATTCCCTGAGGAACTTTCATGAATATTTAGAGAGATGTTCAAACGTGAATGTGTAGTGCGGCCAATTTCATTAACATTATTAATGGGAAAATGCGGTAGTTTTGTCATGGCCTTTAACAATACTTACGACCGTTTTATGGTTGAGTTGACAATGTCGTTCATGATTCTATTTTAGAGGGGGATACCAAAACTGACACTTTGGAAGAAATATCATTTTGCGTTCTTCTTTTACCAGTAGCCCAGGGCCTCAGCTTTATCAGGACGCAATGGGTGTTGTACATTGCTTTGGTAATCCGTCATTATTCATTACTTTCACCTACAACCCTAAATGGGATGATATTATACATTAATTTTTTCTTCTGCAGACGACTGAAAGGATTTGCTCTTAATTTTACCAGACACACAGAGTAATAATTATTTTTAAAAAAATTACCTAAATTTATATGGCATGAAAAACAAATTTCTTAAAAAATATATAAATAAATTGCATATAAGTTTCATTAATATTGAATGGCATTTTTGTAATTTAAATAAATAGATTTTTTTGTACTTAACAAAAGATATAGATAGCCCTTATCAAATTTTTTGATAAAAGGAGTTAACCCACTAATTGGTAAATCCGAGATTTCCCCTTCATGTGTTGATAAATTATTTAGAAATTTAACTATCTCCGGGTTTGGGAAATAGTTTTGAAACTTAATATGGGATGAACTGGGCTTGAAAAATACTCCTCAAGATTAATATTTGCTTGCACCTGACTTGGGAATATCTTATACAAATTATTATGGGCCGAGCTAGGAAAAAATTTTCAAAATTATTATGGGTTGAGCTAGGCTTGAGAAATTTTTTTATAAATTATAAGGTCACGCGTGGAAATTTTTTCCAAATATTATGAGCTTGGACCTGGCTTGAAATTTTTAAATGTTAAATGTTAGTCTTATGTAACCAGTAATATATTTACAAAGAATTTTGGCATTGGGTACAAGCTCATTTAAATAGATTTGACTCAAATAATAGTTTCCACTCTTATTCCTAATGGGTTGGACTCAATGACATTGCTTGGACTTGACCTAAATGGGGAGGGGGGGGGTTTAAAAATTATATAAATTGTATATGATTTTTAAATAAAAGGTAACATCTTTCTTAAAAAAACGAATAAAATTCTCATTCTCCGTCATTTTTGACGGGCTATCTACTAGTATATTTAATTGATCATATTAAAAAAAGTATAAGAGTCGTTTATTTTTATTTTATTTGTCATGATTCTCTAATAAGTGGTTGCCCAGGCCTTCCCAGTTTCCCTTAATACGGAATTTACATGTTTTTCCATATTAGACTGACTGGTAAATCAGATATTTCTCGTTCATGTGATGATATTAAAAATTTAACTATCTCCGAGGTGGAAAAAATTTTCAAAATTATAATGGGCAGGACTGGGCTTGGAACCTCAAAATTAATAGTAACAAATTATTAAGAGTTGAGCTGGGCTTGATAAACTTTTTTAAAATTATAAGATCTTGGATGCTTCCTAATATTGTGAGCTTAACCTGGCATGACATCTATCGTAAAAAATGAATAAAAATCTCATTCCCCGTCATTTTTGACGGGCTTTCTACTAGTATATATAAATTTTAAAGAGTAATATATTCGGGACATACCAATAGCGTCAATACCTAGTGCTGTAAACGTTACTACAAAAAGAGAAACGCGTTACCGTTACTCGTTACATCTGAAAAATGGAACGCGTTCCGTTACTCGTTACTATTTTACAAAAGGAACGCGCGTTACCGACTTTTCAAAAAAGTAACGGGCTACTCGTTACTTAAAAAAATTAAATGTTATATATAATGCAAAAAAATATTTATTTTTTTACCGACAATATATAATAAAATAAAACTATACAAAAAGAACATATAAGATAAGATCTTTTTATAATAAAATTTTCATATATAATTATAATATGAATAAAATTATACAAAAATAATATATTATAAGATAACATCTTTATGTAACAATTTTTTATTTATTTTTAACAACAATTGATTTTCAAAATTTTGATAAGATAAACATGAGCGCTTAGTCCTCAACACAGCTTTCGCCGTGCTAAACACGTTCAATTGGCGCAGAGGATGGGAGAGTGGTATTATATTTAATAAACAAAAATTTCAATTCGGGGAATTTATTAAAAATATTTAAGGAAATATCTTTATTTTGAAAAAAGCTTGAAAGATCATCTTCACAGAGATCTTCATTCATTTCCTCATCAAAATTTTTTTTATCATTATCTGAAAATATTCTAGTGTGTGTGTGTTGGATAAAGGAATCAAGCCTGATCTTCTTTATCAATATCTTATCTCAAACTGGAAATAAGTTCCAATATTCTTCCCTTATTGACCTCTAATTTATCCAGGGCCAATCCAATTTAAATAGTGGGTGAATTATTGCCGATAGTATATAATCATCATCATAGATGTGTTTAAATCTATTGAAAATATGATAGTCAAAATATAAATTATAAGCAATATCTATGGCTTCCAGGATTGAATCAATAAGCGGCTTACAAAACTTAAAATTATTTAAAGCCAATTTTTTTAAGTTTTGATATTATAATGGTTATAATGGGAGTGAGATATCCCAAATGCATATTTTCTTCGCTCTCTAAAATTGAAAGAGCCGTAGCTATCGGTTTCATAACCTATAAAATCATATATATACATATCATATTTTAATTAACACTAACCATACAATATTTATCTATGAACGACTTGTTGTTATCTGAAAATCTCTGTAATCCAGATTTGTCGCAAGATTCATCAAATTTTTGGTAATTCACCTTAATAAGACTATTTATTAATTTTACAGAGTTATAGAAAGATTTCCATCGTTATAACAGGTTTAATCAAATATCTTCCCATATTTTTCTTAAAAATGGCTGCACAGTTCGAAGATTGCCCATGTTTATTCCACAAAAGCTTACATTTAGAAAATGTAATTTTTTAAATGGTTTTATAATGGACATCGTTGAGTGCCTTTTCAGTGTCAATACATAAGATTTAAAGTGTGTGCTGAACAGGAATGATGCTTAGATAAGTATAAAATATTAACATTAATATTTTGATCTGGCGTCTCATTGTTTAAAAAATTAGATATTTCATTAGAGAAATTTTTTCTAAATTACCAGCAAAATATTTTTAATAGTATTTTTCAAATGTAGTAAAATACTATTTTTTTAGCATAAACAAAAAAGGAAAAAATGATATAAAATATAAAAAGAATGATATTTTTATTTAAAAAAATTTCAGAAAAAATATATGCAAATAAGGAATTTAATTTTCTTATAATTAATAGATAAAGTTTATTAAAATCATACTATTATTCAATATGGATATTTAAGACACGAAATTGAAGGGGTTTATTCTTTGCTTCACTTAAGGAAAGGATATAATATCTATGACATGTTGCACAATTAAATAATATTATATCTTAAGAAAAAATTGGAAATTAGGAGGGGAGGGTAATTTTGATTTGAAAACTTAAATTTATATATAAATATAAAATGATTAATGAAAATTGGTGGGGGGGGGGTGTAAACTAAATTAATGATTATATTATATATGATAATATTAAATCAAAACCCGATCCATGTTAATATACTAATACATATATGATTAAAATAAAAAAACGAACCTAAAATTTAATATGATTAAAATTAATAAATCAAACTATAAAAAAGGGACGATTATAAATAAATATTATATAATAAAGTAATTAATTGATAATCATATAATTATTCAATTCAAATTAAACATTAATATAAATATCGATCAGATGTTTTAATTCTGCTTTCCTAAATAACTTAAAGATAACCCTTAGCAGGGCGTGCAACTTTTGGGAAATTAGAATTAATGGCAAGGCATTATAATTTTGGAGATCCAATTACATGCCATGCATGGAATGAACAATGTGATCAAATAGCCTTAAGTCTTAATAATAATTTTGTAAACATATACGCCTATACTGGTAGAAATTGGCAGCTCATTGATACCCTTGAAGAACATGAGTTGAGAGTTACAGCAATTGATTGGTGTCCCAAAACAAACCAACTAGCTACTTGTGGCGAAGATAGGAATGCCTATGTTTGGACTTGCTTTGAAGAAGGATGGAAACCAACTCTTGTTTTGTTAAGAATTAATCGTGCAGCAATGTGTGTGAAATGGTCACCTAATGGTAAAATTATTCCTATATCAATAATAATTTACCTGTTTCAAGGCAACAAATTTGCCGTGGGTAGTAGTGCAAAGCTAGTTGCGGTTTGCCATTTTGATGAAGAGAATGATTGGTGGGTCAGCAAACATATTAAAAAATCAATAAAATCTACAGTTACATGTATAGATTGGCATCCTGACAATGTATTGCTGGCTGTTGGCTCAACTGACTTTAAAACTAGGTTAAATAATTTAATCAATACAATATTAATATAACTTTTTCAGGATTTATTCAGCTATATTACCAGAACTTGATAAAAATTATGTTCCATCACTATGGGGAAATGCTGAAAAATTTGGTAGTTTATTAGCAGAATTTACTAATGAATATAGTAAGTTAAATTTTAATATAATATTTATCAATTATTGTGGGATATCCAACCTGAAGTTGGTATTAACTGTTATTATTTACTAAACCTGAATTGAACTTTAGATTCTTTATAAACAGGTTTGAACCTTTTGATTCTTAACGTAACAATTATTATCAATTAGCTTTTTTTAGATATATTTATAAATTGCTTGCTATTTGATAGCCAACTACCCAGTTTAGCCAAAGAAGTTATAATAATATTCTTAATCAAATAATACTATTTTATTATATTGCTTGACTGTTATACATATAATATACTATGTATTATTTTTATAGAAATATAAATTCTAATTATTTATAAATTGCTTGCTATTTGATGGCCAACTACCTAATTTAGCCAAAGAAGTTGTATTATTATTCTTAATCAAATTATGATATTTTATTATATTGCTTGACTGTTATACATATAATATAGTATGTAATTTTAATTATTTATGATTGATTATTAGTTTTGAAATTCAATAATATATGACAAATTAATAGATTAGATACACAATATTTGACAATGATCAGAGATTATTATAGTAGAAGAGTTGAAAATATTTTAATCACATCAAATTGGAAATGTATGAAATAAATTCTCATATTATTTATTATTTTAAATGTTAGTGAAGTTTTTAAAAAAATTATTCTAACAGACATGTATTAAAAAATTTATTATCAAAAAATAAGCTCATCCACACAGACTTGACAATTTCACATTTATGAAATTAAAATAATATGCAAGAAAACCTATAAAACTTCATTAAGTGTTTTTACCTATGGACTTTATTCAACTTAAAAGTGTGGGACGAGAGCCTTTCATGGAATTTGTTAATAAACTGACTTCTGAGGCCCAATGTAATTATGGTAAAGATATGTGGACATGAGATTCAGGGATCATTTTTTATATAGTATGGATTTACCTAATCTCAAAAAGCGATCTTTGGCACAATATCTGCTGGATGTAGACAAAGAAGGGAAATACATTTATTTCGTATACTAAATCTTGTGTATCAGATCAAGTATAAAAAGAAATGATAAGGAATGATAAGGAATTTCGATACAAATATTGCTAAAGTATCAAAATAATACTTTGCATCAATAAAGAGTATGATAAAAAGTAATAATAATGATTCTAGTAAGAAATATAATAATGATGACAATTTTACAAAGATATTACAACAATAATTGTTTTAAGAAGAAAATTATATACAATAAAGGGGGGAAATAAATATCTATGCTATGGCCAAATTTATGACCTGACTAATGGTGTCCTGTCTTTGAGTATTATTTTAAGGGGAACAAACTAGGTAATTATGTCAGATGTTGTAAGGTCAGATCTTTAAATTATGATAAGGAGGCATCTGATTCCACGATTTGATTAGTAACATAGCAACTGAGAAGAAACAACTAGCTAAACTAATAGTGAAAGTTAATTAAATGTTGATTTTGATATCGATACTGGTGCTCAGTTATCCTTAATTGGAAAAGATATTTGGAAGAAAATAGGGCAACCAAATATCAAACCGACCAATCCACTAATAGCGTTTGGAAATCAGCTACTGTACATAAAAGAGACAAAGTTTCTTGTAAAAATTGGAGCAAGAAGATACTACGGATGATAACAACAAACATAAACTTCTTTATTTGGATGCCTTGAATATTAGCTTTCAACAAGGAAATGAATGCCACTCCAAGTTTTGATTAAATTTGTAGAAAATATAATTGATAACTTAAAAACACCAATGACAATAACTGTGAATAAAAATTTGGAGGTAAAAATAAAGAAGTTAATTAACAAGCATAAACAAACAAATATTTGATAATATACCTATGTATATACTATTTGCAATGAAGATTCTTTGTAGGATTCTGCTGTTCTCAGGGCTTTTGATTCAAGACGAATACCGTTTCCTCTTCATAACCCAATTGAAGTTAAGTTAAATTTAGAGGTGTACCGATACCACTTTTTGGAGGCCGATCCGATATTATATCTATTTTTGTATTCTGTAAAGATACTAATGGTTTTAATTTTTAATATACTTTTTATTAGTATAACATCTATAATTTAACTATACCATAACTTATGTCATTTAAATATATTATAATGATCAATTATATTTTAAATTCAATTAAATTGCAATTCTAAAAGTATATAAAATATTTTTATTGTTAAATCACTTATAACATTAATCTATATACTTAATAAGTAATAAACAAATACATTATGAAATTTGAAATTAATATTTAAAATAATATTTAACATTAATATATCGAAGATTTCTTTTTAGAAATACCAAAATTTCCAATTTACCAGAGGTCGGTCTGCGACGATGGTAATTATCAGTATCACCAGCTTCACTAAAAACAGATTCTGAAGAGATTATTACACACTTTTATAAACAGAATGCGCAAAAAATTAACAATATGGCAGAATATTTATTAATTAATAATTATTATTAAAAAAATATACATAAAAATGGATTAAGATTTTATTTATTAAAATAAATGATTTTAGATATAATTTTTTTTTAAAAATTTATAACATTTTATTTTTGTTAAAGACGCCATTTTATATCGGATCGGAAAATTTTATAATATTGACCGATAACCGATATTTAAAATGGGTGAAATATCGGCCCGATCCGATAAAAATATCAATACATCCCTAGTTAAATCGATTATTGTGTGCCGGAATCTTGAACCTACCAATCCCACTACAACTATAGTTCAATAATGCGTTTGTTTGGTGAAAATATCCAATAATCGTCTAACAAGTTGAGTTTGGATTTGGAATGAAAATGAATTATAGGGTATCGCCATCAGTGGCGATACTCTTAAATTGGAATAAAGATATTTGGTATTTTTAATATTTAAATTAAGTAAAAATTCCATAATTATACCTGGAGAATTCATGCTCCATCTTGGTTTCCACGAATTTAATAATGGAGTATTGTTTATTCTTTTAACTCAATTTTAACAAAATTTCAAAATTATGTAAAAAGGAAACAACTCTTGTAGAATTCATCGGAGGAACGAGATATATTTTATTCTACCCTTAGGAGTATCGCCGTTGATGTATAATAATAATAATATGAAAACTTAAAAAATTCACAAATAATAAAAAATGATCTTTACAATTAATTTTTTCACTGTAACAATATAATCAATTGGCTCTTTCGAAAATATTACATCTGTTAAAGGAAATTATGAATATATAAAAAAAAATACAACATGCCCACCATTAACAGATCCAATATCCTTATAATTATGAAATGTTACAACATAATATAAAAAATGCATTGTATAGTATACAAATTTATCTTTTAAAAAAATGCTGAGCTTTATTTTGCGCCAAGGTTTGTTGGCAATCCCATAAATGTTCGGACAATAGTTTCTTCCCAGGGTTAAACATCATTGTTTTATCCTATAGCGTGAGGCATTAACTTGTTTCCCAGCGGCTTTGTTTAACATCATTGCCCAAACATATACCAAATATATAAGCAGTAACCCATACGGTAATTAATGAAGTCTACCTTGGGTCGTTCATCTCTTCGGATAGGAAATTCCGCTCGTGTAACCATAAATGGGGGAAAATCTTGAGGCGAAAGAAACTATTGTTTCAAGTGTTCAACATTAGCATTTTCAAATATTGTACGATGTTCATTACGTAATCGCAAGGCACTAAATAGACTTATTGAAGAGGATTTAATTATATTTCGGGGAAATATAATATAGTATATATTATTATTATTTATAATTAAATATTAATTTTGTAATTCCATATTATGTGACAAATAAAAATTATTAATTGGGTACACAATAATACACAAAAATCAATGATGCCCATTTTGTTATATCTCAAATTATAATATTACTTAATTAATATAATATTAATCTTAATCATCACTATATTTTTTGACTTCTCATATTCATACACAATTAATTATGTCTTTTGATAGCCCTCACTTATTTGTCGTTATAATATCATCATTATTTATTCCTACCAAATTATAATATACTAAAATATA
The DNA here is from genome assembly GCF_954871325.1 of Gordionus sp. m RMFG-2023. Taxonomy (NCBI): domain Eukaryota; kingdom Metazoa; phylum Nematomorpha; class Gordioida; order Chordodea; family Parachordodidae; genus Gordionus; species Gordionus sp. m RMFG-2023. The sequence goes on from NC_088775.1 coordinate 17,053,457, forward strand.
GATATATTTTCTAACATATATTATATTTATATTTAACTCATTTTTTGATAATTGAATATATAATATGATTTTTACTTTCGCTGGCATTATTATATCCAACTTATATACAAATCATTTAAATTTTTACTTTAATAAAAGAAATATCTTATTTTATTCGACATTATAATATATAATATTATTTGAAGAATTTCAAATATTATTGACTTGTAGATTATGCGAATATATTTTAACCATATGCTAAACACCTCTCACAAAAAAGGTGTTTTTAACTATAAAATTATTCTATCCCCTTGTGGATTTTATTCATCAGAAGATATCTGGAATTTTAATTATATAGGCCTCAATCAATAGTATATAGAAGGAAAAAATTTTTTAATTAATATATTTATATTTACTTTAAACATGAATCTTAGCGATAAAATTATTTAAAAAAAGATTGCATCTCTAATACACATGATTCTATTAAGTTTGTATGTGAAAAGGTTTGAACCAGTTGTTCAAACTGAACTGATTATATAATTTTTCTAACTAAACCTGAATGAATCGTTATTTTTATCAAAAACTAACCAATATCCGTTTTGGATCCGATTCTTGAATTTTATTTATATTCATATATTAAAAAAAAAATTATTAAAGGTGGTTGGGTCCTTGGGGTAAGCTTTTCCTCTACTGGTAACAAATTAGCATGGTGTTCTCATGACAGTACTATAAGTCTGATTGATATCTCATCAAATCCTGCAATCTCACCTTTTCAAACCTCATCCCAAATTACCAATTACAAAACCACCTCAAATAATATTTTGAATGATTACGATACCCTTTTGAATAATACCTCTAACCTTTCCCCAACTCAGATCGCAACATTATCAAACTCATTAATTACTTCTGGATCTGGGTTAATGATTGTTGAAAAAACGCCTCATTTGCCTTTTAAATCATTACAATGGGTCAATGAAAATACGATCATATTAGCGGTTAGTAGTTTTTTTGGTTACTTTTTTAAAAAATTTTAATATTGAGATTTATAAATAATATTTTTTATTATTCTTTTAATTAATCTACTATAAGGGATATGATTGCTGTCCTATGATATACTCCCAACAGAATAGTAATAAATCTTTAACCTTTGGGGGTAAATTAGACAAGGCCTCATATGACAACGATAAAATTTCCGAAAAATTGAGTTCCAATGTCAGGTATAGGATTATGATATTTAAACAAAATTATTTATTTTTTAAATTTGGTAATATTATATATGATAAAAAAATGGCACGGTAACATTTTCTGCATCAGACAGACCTATTTTATAAGGTTATATTTAATCCAAGAATAGTTAAACTTTCAGTCTGATCTTTTCCGAGTTCGATCTAAACTGAACTCTTATTATCCGATAAGAGAAAAAAATTAAGGAAAAATATTGGGCTGACAGGGTTTAAATTTTTTTTCCAATAGGCTAAATTTTGAGCAAAAATATCTGAAGATCATATTTTGAAAAAAGATATTTTGCACGTAACAAAAGCACACACGGAAATTTTTTTGAGAAACAATAAAAAATTTAGAAATTTTTATTGATCTTTCAAAGATTTTTGATAAGATAAATCTCTAAGATACCTAAAATTATAATAACAAATTTATATTAATCCGTTACGATGTTCCACTCCAAACATCATTTATTAAGTCTTAAAATACTAAAACTAAGGTCATATCCAAATAGATGATAAATATAGAAAACCAATAAGTTTAAGAAAAACGAGGACTACATAGATATTAAGCTATTTTTTCAATGTTATAAATAAACATTTGAAAACATGTTGGAGGAAGCTTTAAAAAAATTAATGGATTTGATTCTCTTATTTAGTGAGACCAAAAATTTTGATTTAAAATCATTTATTTAAAAGAATAAATAAAATCATTTGATTTAATTTCCAATTTAAATTAATTTTTTTACACTGTTTTAAATTTTTCGCTTACCAAGCAATCGCAGATCTTACTATATAAAATTACCAACTTTATAGGCAAGATTCTTTAATATTTTATTATTATTATAAAGTGCCATGAGCAAATTTCAAAGTATGGATAAACACGCGACGTCAGCTAAGATCGAAACAATCGTCCACACCCTACATCAAAACACCATAAAGTATATCGCGAAAATCAAATGATGTATTAATTAAATAATAGAACTGGGGAGATTTTTTTTTTGAATTTCAAAATCTATTTTTGTTTGCTTTTAAATGTGAAGATTTGAATTATTCTAGATATCTTTAAAAAATTTATAACTAAAATCCATATTTATTTTTGGCTTGTTTGAAACTCAATATATTTCATTTTTTTATACCCTTGGTAAAAATTAAAAATGAGTAAGATACTTATAATGATCAACGATGGGCTTGATAATATTTCCTCAATTAATTGATCATTGTTAAATTCAAGAAAATATTAATTTTTTTGCTAGAGCACAGTACAATCGTGTAATATAATGTGGATAGGTAAGAGAAGATGTGTTCATTTATTAATTAAGGCGCCCGTTTCTTTTGTTTTACTATAATTTATTTCAAACAATGAGATATTTTTCTAATTTAACAAATCGGCACATTGCTGAAACATAACAAGACTTATAAATTTTGGGAAAGTTTCAGTCAAGATTTTACTTTTTTTTAAAAAATGGCTGAACCAGTCGAAACAGATATGCTCGTTGAATTATTTTTTGCACGAATTAAAAATGAATACCTTTTGTAATTTCATATTATCTACTTGAATATATGAAGCGCCTGATGAACATATCAATAACATTTAGAGGTCAACTTTAAAAACTATTCTCGAAACTTCAGCCCAGCCTGGCCGTAAAAATATTTTAAACTTTGTCTTAACTAGCTCACAAGTCAGGGTGTGTTGACCTTTAATTAACGTTTCTTATTAGTTAGTAATAAATTATTTTTTAAAACAAACACCACCTATTCTTCTTTTTCCTTTATTTTTATTGCTAAAACATTTACTAGATGGCTGAAAATATCCTTAGTTGAATTATAATTATCTATTTAAAATACTCTTAATTAAACCAAATTTTTATTAGTTTGATTTTAGCCATTTTTTCCCCCAAACTGTTCCCTCCTTTCATTAGGTTCATATAGAATTTAATAAAAAAAATATTTTGTTACAAAACCAAAGGTGATGCCTTATGCCCTATATCGAAATTCGGTTTTGTTTTAAATACCCAATATATATAATAACTATAATCTTAATAAAAAAGTATTAAATTAAGATAAACTATTTTATATTCAACAATTTTATAGCGAAATAAAACTCGTAGTAGGCGGTAAAGCTAATGCGGAGGTTTTCTCAACTGTTGGAATAGATGGATTGATGGTCATGTGGGACGTATCGGTAACTATTTTTAACACCCTTACATTTACAAATATTTTTCCTCGTTTTTAAATTAGAAAAATGATTCTATTTTTTTTGGCTCTATTAGTTTTTTTTATATTCAAGGGATCTGATATAGGTAATTTTTGCGTTACGTTTGAATTCTCGAGAAAATAAAAAGCATTTTATTTATCTTTATTTCAAAATAATATTACACCAGAGTTAACGAGATGCACCCATACTTAGTATCTAGATAATTTTGATGCTTTATTGAATTATACTTTTTCAGCATGTATTCATTAATATTAATCCTTTTTATCTTCTCGCGTCTATTATGTGTTTGGTTGGCCCCTTTCTGAATCCTGGAGAGAATGGAATACAAACATTGATTGTTCACCCAGAAAATTTTTTTATTGATCACAATGGATTTTTTAAAAAATCTATTTTTGATTTCTTTATAAAAATAATATTGCCTTGCCTGCCTCCTACTCTTCCGCAAAAAAATAAAAATTATATATGTGGCCTATTCATAATTTGAAATTTGGTTTGGACGCTCCCGTGCAATGAAGGTATCTGTTATGCCTTGTACATATTTTGGAAAGTAGGATTTGTATTTGGGCTAAGTTGGAATGTATAAGTATCGTTACTAGATGTTGGTCCAAAAGACAGGCCCGCTTCAGGCTTGATAAATTTTTACAGGCTGGGCCTTTTGAAAATGTTTTCATAGTTTAAATGAATTTTTTTTTCCATAAAAAATTAATACTAATTAGGCCAGACTAACTATTTAAACAGTTAATAAATACTATCCTTTAAATATTAATGCATAAAATGAAATTATATGTTAAATATGGTATTCCATATTTTATTTTGGCTATCTCTCTTTTGTTTAGCCATTTAAAAATAGTTTTTTATACCCCTCTTTTGTTTTGTAGTACATAAAATTAAATAAAGTTTTTTAAGGCCTCTCTTTTGTTTTGAGTTAAGTATATTAAAGGTAAAACATATGACTTTTGTGTTTTCTTTTACTTATTGAGGTCCAGGAGATCACCCTGCATCCAGAGGTATAATTAGAGTTCCGGAAATATGGGGGTAGGTTTTATCCCAAATTATGTAAGATAAAACTTAAACAACTCCTTTTCACATATACGTTCATTTTTTTCACCTTGCGCCAATTTTATTTTAATTTATACTTGCGCTTTTTATTTTCCCTATAAAAGGGACTAATTTGTATATTTTTGAGATACTTTTTTTAGTTGTAAAATAATATTTTCAAGAATATATTTTTGTTTTACTTTTGAAATTACCATAATTTTGATTTATAAATTAAAATTAATTATTTTTTAATAAAATTTAAAATATAAGTGTTGTATTTTCTTTTAATAGTCTAAAATGACGCTTACCCTATCACACGGCGAGGTGCCACCTTCTTCAATATGAAAAATAATTTATAATTCACCCATTCTATAATATTTGATATATTTTAGCTTATTTATGAAAACCAAGAAGATGGGAAATTAAATACACTCGTTTTAAATGGCCTAATTAATCAAGTAAGTTATAATTTATTTATATTATCACATTTGTAATCATATCATCATTTTATTATTATAGAGGTCACTTTTATAATGAGCGTTTTTAAAAAAAACACTAAATTTTATTATATATAAAATGAATTATAGGAATTTTTGATCGTAAATCAATTTCTGTTAAGACTGTGATTAAATTTTATCTATTTAAATCAAAATATATTAGGTTCAAATTATTAATGATTTGATAACCTCTTCGATTATATTTGTAGTGAAATTAATAATATATTAGAAGATGGAATAATTTATAACTTTAGTAATACTTAAAGATTTATGTCTAAACCTAAAGTAGAATTTAATTTTTATACATTATTTTTGTACAAGTATTTTATTAAATTTTAATTACAAGAGGTAAATTAGCTTATGAACTTTATAAAAGATCTGGACATCTGGTATCTGGGGATATTGATCGCTCTTTTTATTTAACATAAATTAATTATTCTTTTATTTTAAAAATGGAAAAGCACTCCGATAACATTTTTATCTAAATTTGGATATGGAAATAATAAATTAATTTGACTTAGCCAATTATATTTAACAACATATATTTTTTAAATCGATAATTTAAACATGAACCCCTACCGCCCACTCCCAGCTTAATCAAACGCTGTATATAATAATTAATCGACGATATCAGTTTGAAAAAAAATCTTATGTTAAAAATTGCAAAAGATTTGAAATTTTAGAAAAAATTTGATCTGACAGAAAAAAAAATTCAGAAATTTTTTTTAATATTTATTTTCAAGATAATTTCCAAACTCTGAACGACGATATCTTGACTAACAATAGTTTTTTTAATCTAATATTTTAAACTCAACTATTCAAAGTTGAAATTACTTCATTTTTCTTACACATAAATTAGTTACAGGTAACATGATAAACTATGATTGATGAATGCGACGGAATTCTCAGAAGTTATTATAATTCAATCCGTAATCTTTTTTGGTTCAATTGTCTTTCATATGAAGGGATAACGAAAATCGTTATATTATATTTTATATATAAGAAGAAAATTTTTTATATAAAAATTATTAATTGATAATAACAAAACCTCTGAAATATTTTTTATACCTTGTATTTATTTTTTTTAAAATATATAATCTCTTATACAATAAATCTTAAAATGACATATTTAGTAAGACATCTGATAGTTTACTTTTTTCCATTTTAAAAGAAGCAAACTCCTTATACCCTAAAAAAGGGTGTTTGCACGAAATTATCCATTAATTTTATTAAGGTAGGTCATAAATAAAATAGCAGGGTAATTTAATAAATACGCAAATATATATTCATTTATTTTTTTTAATGATCAATATCCAAATATTTTAATACAACAATGATCAAGAATATTGTAAATATTATCGATATTTTTGTTAATAATGATTTCTGCAAATGTACCGGGAAAAGAACCTTTTATAAATCTTCCGGGATTGATGGCTACACAATCTTCTATATTCTGCATTATATAAAAAATACATTTTAAATTATCTTTTCAAATATTTCAAGCTCAGTAAAGGCTGTGAACCAAAAATCTAAAATTATTGTTGTTTATACAGTTATTAGAATTCGAAATCTAATTTATTGAATGTTAGATGTAACACTTTGTTGTCTAGATGGAAAAAAACAAGGAGAATCCCGAATTGATTTATGTTTACATATCTTTTTAAAGATTATATTAAAAATACTTCCAATATAAAAATATTTATTAAAAGGTAAATTATTATGATTATATTTCAAAAGTAACTAGTTATTTAACCGCACTAAAAAAAGGGTATAAAATTTGATGAAAAGTTCTAAATACAGTAAAACTTATATAATTTGAGCTCTTGATAATTTGGGAAACTCCTTAAGTTGACCAAAATGTTGAGTCTAAATCAAATTTTAACTACTTTTAGAAAGTAAAAAGTTTTGACAAATTGGATAACTGTCAAAGTTGTACAAAAATCTTGGTCTCAACGATGCCCAAATATACAGGTTTTATTGTAGATCTAAAAATTATAGAATTTAGACTTAAACGTTTCACTCAAATGTATTTTTTTATAATAATAAAATTTAGATATTTTAAAATTCGATTTTAAAGTAATTTTAATATTTACCTTGACGAAATATTTAAGGTCGGAGGGTAAAATGATTAAATGTGGTGTTTTGGGTAACAAGGCATACTTTTGAAGCAATTCATAATCAATATTGATATCCAATGATGGTGGTTGTAACGGATAGAAGCTGATGTGAAAAGAATTATTTTAATTGCTTGGTTTTTTCTTTAATATCAAAGAAAAGTAGTTTACAAATATTAAAATGAATTTCGAAAAAATAGTACGTTTATAAGGATCTGGCAATTTTTTCAATATCAGATCGGCCTCTATTTTTTAAATTGGTCAATCAAGATATATTAAAATAATAGTGAATAAAAAAATTTTAGATAAATATTGAAAGCATTTTATATAATAAATTCTTTTAATCATATATTGATTTTTTTCCATAAATATTACTGAAAACAGGTTTATTTACTAATTGATACCTTCGTTCCCATAGTAGTTTCAATAGTATACTGGAGATTTGCTATAGTTATTGATTATCTTTATAATGCTAAAAAATAAATTTGTTAAGCAATTCTAATTAAAACTTGAGATATTTTTTCACAACATAATTATCAGATTTGCGGAGGTATCATTTGCATAGTTTGGATTTGAAAAAATATATTTCCGGCTCAGTTATAATTTAATTTTAAAAATTTAGAACCGGTTCATCTTATTTTTTCAGCCCGAGTTTTATATTTCAAAGCCGGCCCTGATTTTTTTCCACCCGGATTTCGTTATACAAAATTCGGTCAGGGTATGTAAATTTTTTCTATGGTCTTGATTTAAAAAAAAATTAAAATTCACTTATTCGGCTTTTACTGATCATCTTCCAGCGAATATGAAATCCATATTAATAACTTTTCATATTATCTTAACTCATCCAGGTGAATATAACGCAAACCTGAAGATTTTGCTCATAGATGGCCCGAAGTTCTAAACATCTAATTGTGAAATCTCGAGGTTTAGGCAATATTTTTCTAGCGAAAATATTGAGTTAGCCGTTTTTAAAAATTGGCTCAAAACGAGCCGTTTAACAACACTATTTAGGATTAGAAGAGAGATAAAGTTACACTTAAAATAAATTTTTCCTTTAAAAAGTATATTATTTATTTAATTTGTATATAAATATTATTTGAATATAAAAATTAAAAAAAAATTAATTAATAAGATATGATATAATTAAAATTTATTATGCAGTTCAAATGCTTGCGATAATTTCTTAAATATATAATCACATTAAATTTTTTTATGTTATTTAATTTTTAATTGGCGTATAATAAGCCCATTTATAAATAGTGTGAATAATTATATTTGCCTGAAGCATAGTTGTCATTGAAACTAGTTCCACTTCTGTTCTGTAAGTTGCGTTATGGGATATCAAAAAAAAGTATCCCAAATTTAAAAATGGCATTGGTGAAAATTTTTCCACCGAAATGATAATTGGCCATGGTAATTGCCTCTTCAGGTATGGATATTTACAATAAATTATATTGTTAATCATTATTATACATGTATAAGTATAGAAATTTGTCATTTTCTTTACGAGGAGCAAAGATATGCTAGAGTAGATGGAGGGGTTTCTGGGAGAATTCATTGACCTTTACTTGGAGAGAACAGGAATGATATAAAATGCAGCTTACGGAACAAAGTGGAGATAGTTGCAATGACATCTATGCTTCAGACAAATATAATTATTTACTTTATTATAAAAGGGAATCAATTAAAAAATCAAATAATTTAATGATAAATTATTGCGAGTATTTTGACTGCATAATAAATTTTAATTAATCTTATTTATAACGGATACAGAATTTTTGATGAAATTTTTCAAAATATTTCTTACTTTATAATAGCTGATAAATTATTTTAGCATAACTCCAGTACAGCCGTTGAATCTATTAAACCAAAAATATATCAATAATTTTTTCTTATTACATTTTATTAGATAAAAGGCTTAGAATATTTATAGAAATTTAAATTTTTTTATTTATTAATTATTTTGATATATCTAATTAATTTTTAAAAAATAAAAATTTTTTATGCCGATAACCGAATATTTTTAATAAAACAAATGGCCGACATGATATTAAAAAAATTATGAATTGTTAATCTCGTCTGATTTTAGTGTAGATTTATTATATTGAGTTTCAACATTATGTTCATTCGGCAAAGAAGCTAATATTCTCTTAAAAATTATTAGGCAAAAGATCCTCAAATCACAAATTTGAGTAGTGTTAACTTATTAGAAATTAGTGATCATTAACTTCGGAGGATGATTGCTAAATTTTATTTATTACATTTTTTTTCATTATAATTCTAAACTATTTTCATTTTTAAGATAGTCATTTATAACAATATAAAAATTTACCGAGCATTTTGGTAAATTTTATACTTTTTATAAAAACAGACGAGTTTTCTAAAAGCTTAATATATTACAATAATGCTTTAAACAGACAACCTCGCCATTATTTTGAAAATTATTAATCGTTAAATTACGATTAAATTCTATACCGAGGCTAATTATAGTTTTTTCAGAATAATAAATTTGAAGGTGAATACCTTTTATGCGATATTATATGTTTAACAAGTCTCCCCATTCTATCCGTTGTGGTTTCCGGGTAACTAAAAATAAATAAAAGTTCGAAATACTTATTTATAAGGCAACAGCTTGGTCGGGCATACATTTTTCAAGCTGCTAATTAAAAGGGTTAAAAAAATTGTCACGTTAAAAGATAAGCAGCCAAAACTTGTTCCTTTAATATAATTTTATTTTATCGAATAACAGCTGATACATTTTTATACAATTATTAATATATAAATCTAAATCATAACGTCAAAACTTTTATAGAATATGCATTCAAAAAATATAGAATGGATTTTTAAAACGCAAAGAAACAACTTTCTTAGATTATTATTGTCGACTGATAATTTAAAAAATATATATAAATGATGCTGCGTTTATAGTAATCGCGATTCGCTCAAGCGATATTAATCGCTAGCCAAATCATAGCTGATTCGTCACAGTGATAATATTTTTTTAAAATATATGTAAACATTTGTTGCTATTTAATTGCTTCGCTTATATTATACATTTTATTGGCTTGATTATGTAAATTACCTGGTGAAAAATTTGGCATCGCTTGAGAGAATCGGGCTTACTATAAACGTAACATGAAAGAAAATTTACAAGGAAATTTCTTCGCAACTAAGGTGGAATAAAGTGTCAGTCGAAGAGAGAGCTATGATTATGCCATTTATGTTTAGAATACATGGATCTGGTAAAAACATTACCTTAATGAATAAATATAATTATTTGTCAACTAAATTATTAATGAATATCATAGTTATTAAAAAATGACGTATCTGCATCTATATACTATTTTAGAGTTGTCTATTTATTTTTAGATATTTTTAAGATTTTGATATACTTTTATTTATGGCGTTTTTTATATTAAAATAAAAAATTTGAATGCAAAACCTATTTTATTTCATATGAGCATATATTTTAAATAAATTATGACGCTCATTAATTATTAAAAACAATACCTTGATGCACAAAATTATTAAGCAAATAAATTTATTTAGATTTATAAAATAATTTCAGATATTCCGCCGGCTTAATGAATAAGCGATAAATTTACTGTAAAAAATATTTTTTTAAAAAATCCTCGTTTAAAAATTTGTTCGAAATGACGATAAAAATAGGGGTATTTACATTATTATTTTTATATGATGTTCGAATTGAATAAAACAAAATATAAAAATGTTGTTTACATATTTTCTACTCTCATAATAAGAGTTTCTATTCAAAAACAACGAGAAACTCTGTATATAAGTATAATAAATATTGTGTCGGTATACAGACACATTATCTAGATTCGTTTTTAGACAACATATTTGCATCTAAATTCCTTTTTAGACAATGTATCTGTGTCTAGATCCATTTGAAAAGTGTCTTTCAATAACTCTGGTGAATATCCCCAAAATGATGGGGGAAAAGAGTCGTCTATTTTAACTTTAAAGTTAATAATACATAATACTTGACTAGTTCATTTTTAAATAAAATATCTGCATATACCCATAGGTATCTAATAGTGAAGGTCAACGGTCCTGTCCTATCGGTCTTAGACCGGGATCGGACCGATCTTTTTCTTGAGGAAAGTGGTCCGGACCGGTCTTTTTATTTTAAATGGTCCAGACCGCGGTCCGGACCGGTCTTTTATTATTGTTTAAGTTTGCTTTACTTTATAATTTTTTAAGCAATAAATTAATCAAAATAAGCAATAATATTATTAAAATATTTTAGTTATTATATAGTTCTATTATTTTTAAAGAAACTGTCTGTATAATTTATTGTAAAAATTACTTAACCTTATTCTTAATAAAATAATTAGGTACCTTAAGCAGACATCTGATAAAACATAAAATATATACTTCTAATGATGAAAATATCTCAAAAAACACAATCTACTCTTAATTTTAATATGCCCTCTACAAGCACAAAATCATTTTTTTCAATACCATTGGATAAATTTTATTGTTTATATAATACTCTCATATTTAATAAAATGATAAAACAAACAAATAAAAAGACCGGTCCAGGACCGGTCTTTTTATTTAGGACCACGGTCTGGATCGATCTTTTTCTTAAGGACCGTGGGCCGGTCCGAGGGTATCGGTCCAGTCCGGACTAAAGACCGGACCGTGACCTTCACTAGTATCTAATTAGAGATAAAATGGGTCATGATAAATCAACCACGATTTGGCCCCCCTTTAATTTTTTTAAAATTTGGTAAGGAAAGAAAAGCAAAATTTAGCCTTCAAATGTATTTTTTGGGGATATTAGGGTTCAAAGTGGCAAAAATGATGTATTTTTACCATTATTTGCCTTCATTCAATTAAGCATATCTTAAAAACTACAATAATGGAATTCCATTAGCATGGGACTATACCTGCATCGACCGATTTGCTCCCTCCTTTAATAAGAACTCATTCATGCGAGCTGAAAACTCGAAAATTAATAAATACACTTCCCTAACAAATTGCAATCTCATACCAATCGTATCCGACACAACCGGGTCTTTTGGCAATCATGCCCTAACCTTCTTCAAAACCCTCGGTAAAAAAATCCGCGCCATCACTGGTGATCCTCAGGAAGGCTTCTATCTCAGACAGCGCATATCTATTGATATATGCAGATCTAACTGCATTGCCATCCATGGCTCTCTTTCTTGACCTCCTGCCACCCAACATACAATTTACTATTCTAATTATTTATTTTTTTATTATACAGTTTTTTATATAGATTTTATAGTTTACATGACATTTTTAATATATATATATTTTTAAATTACGTAATATGTTTTACTTTTAACGTTCAATGTATTAAATATTTTTATTAATAAAGTATATATCACTTAAAAAAAATAAGAAATTTAATATCAAAATTATGTCCAAAGATTATACATTTAGATAAAAAAAAATTTTTTTGATTTTTCCCTTTCCGGCCATTTTATTAATACATAATAACTGTTGAGAGTTCCTTGGCTATAGTTTTTTAAAAATATATTTTAAAATGTTTTTATAATTTAAATTTGAATACTTTATAATTTCTTTGAATAAAAATAAGATATTCATGAATTGATGTTTAATTATATATGATGTAATGAGAAAATTATAATTCTTTGTAGAAAAATCAGACGATATAAATTAATGATGATGTCTAATTATGATTATGTAAGGAGAAAATTGTATTTTTGTAAAAAGCCAGACATGGAAAATTGTTATATGTGATCATTGCAATAAGAAATTATAAATATATATAGCGATGAAACATATTCTTAAATTTTAACAAAGCAATCCATTCGATATAGTTAATTATTTTTGTAACTTAATTTCTTAACTTAATTAATATCTCAATTTGATACTAAGAATTTAAAAAATAATTAAAAACGAATTTTTATAAAAAATTTAGTAAAATCTTCCTTTATATTAATAAAAAAAATTGGTGAGATGCAAGCTTCATTCTCAAAATAGATAAAAATAAATAAAAAGTGTAAAAATTATATATTAATCAGTTTTTAATAGTTTTTTTGAACTATTTGATATAATTTAAATAATTCTTCATCTTGTAAGTGAAAATTACAATAAATGGGGATTTCAATCAATTATAGAAATTGTCTATCGATAAAAGATTCAATTTATTACATTATTTATAATTTATTATAAAATTAATTGCTCATATAACATATATTTAATGAATATTAATAAAACATGTTCAACCAAGTTTAGATTTCTAGAATATATGAATCAGAATCTTTTGCATTTCATATGGCGCCTATAATTTAAATTTAAAAATATAATATATAACTCACAAAGATTCTAATTTTTCGATAGCGCATTTACTTTTTTGTGATGACAATGTATAACCATGGCCAGTAGCAGTTAACGGTGAATGTTAGGATATGATATTTTAGCAGTAAAGAGCGTCATCTATACTTAGAAATGTAAATGAATTAGAAGGTCCGGATGAGTGTAAAAACTTTATATATATTTCCTCCTGCTTTTGATTTTTCCTAAAATAAGGGCTAGCCACCAATTATCATAGACACACTTATGTATCCTGATATTTCTCCCAAGATTATACTTTCATCATTATATGATAAATATTATTTAGTGCATTTTATTGAATTCATATTTTACTTCTAAATTGATGTAGACCAGTCGGAATCATGGTGTGAATTTTCTGTGTTGCAGGTATCGGTCTAGTTTTTGAAAATCTTTCTCTGAGTAATAGTTCTTCATCATCATAATTTTGGGTCATATTATAAGCCATTAATATTATATTTAGCGAATTCGTATGATGATGTTATTTGCTCTGAGTAAGGTATTTGTAAACTTGCTCTAGAGTCAAATCTTTTAACAGTGCAACAACCTCATCACACTTTTCCAGTGTGCTGTAGCAAAAAATATCATATTTCCTGTACCCCGAAATCCATCGGCAAATATAATAAATTTTTTTATTTGGAATACAAAATTTATTACCAATGTTTTTTGGAAATAATATACTGCTACTGTCTTATGTTGCAAAGATTCGGATATCATTACGTAATTTAGGCAACAAATATTGGCAAAATTATCTTCAATAAATAACAAAAATTGTACTTCATCCTGAAGTATAAAGCTATAAAATTCTAAAAAATCATATAAAATTAAATATTGGCCTTCGTAGTAATGCTACTAAATTTTTACAAAAATTGAAGGTCATATTAAATTTCTTTTACAATTATGAGTTTTTTGATGAAGGCAAATAATAGTAAAAATACGTCATTTTGCCACTTTGAACCCTAAATAAATGTTATGAGGTTAACTAACCTTTGCTTACCAAATTTTTAAAAATCGAAGGGAGTCGGAATAAAATCTCCTTTTTTGCTCATTTGATATGGAATGACCCAAAAAAGAGTTGAATAATCCTAAATGACATATAGTATAATAATATATAAATAAACATTATTTTCGATATCCGAGAGCTGATGTTGATGCAGATCAATATTATAGGACGGGGTAGGATAAACATCGAATCTTTGAAATACGTCCCTGTAAGATGAAACCAATAAGAACTTTATGGTATTGTTCTTTGATTTTAAGACGTAGCTATATATGAAGGCTAAAATTTTTTGTACAAATATTTCTTCGAACGTCATATCGGCGGTATTATCGTTATTTTGAAATTTGTAATTCTAACAAGTTAATTATTGTCAAAAAATATATACTATATATAATAAAAGGAGGAAATCCACCGATCGCAAATTTGTCTGTTTTCGTAAATACCATTTTAAGCCAATAAAAATTTCCCCCTACACACCTCTACCCCAAAAATATATACAATATATCACTCTAAAAGAATAATTTGTAAAAATTTAGTTTTTAAAATAACGAAGATAATTAAATATTTTATAAAACAAGTGAGAGCCCAAAATTATTTTTATAAAAATCAGGTATTGGCAAAGGTCTATAATAAGTGAACCTAAAGACCTCCAATATATGTAGAAAAAACATACCTAATAACCCCCCCCCCCCCTTGTATAGGAAAATCCTGGATACGCCTATGAGATAACATATTACATCTAAATTCAATTGTATCGTATTATAAACAAAATAGAATGATATTCGATTAATTAAAAGTCAAGAGAGTTTTCTGATCCTTAGCAAGATTCTAAGAGTGCAAGGGGAGATTATTATAGGTGGGGGGAGATTGGATCAAATAAGATCTCCCTTATTTATCAGGAAAACTGCTTCAAATTTAGCAAAACCCATTTTTCAAAATTTTAGGAACTGCAACAAACTTTTATTTCCTAGCTTTAGACCGCGTAAAATATAACAAATAATATGTGTTGGGCATTCAAAATATAATTTTCTAGATCTTAAGGGGATAAGTTATAAATTGCTAATTCGGAATAATGATATTTTTTCCTGCATTTTTGGCGATTTTTATAAAAAACTGAATTTAAATAGACGTGTTTACTTCCCTAGCATCTATTAATCTTATTTGTATTAAGGCTAAAATAAGTAAGTGAAAATTGTAATCAACATAAATCATATCGTAATGACTGTATAATTATTCTTTAAGGGCTATAATCTAAAACATTATTTCTATATATCTTATAAATTCAAACCTTTCTACAAATTTAAAGTATATTTTAAAAATTTTAAAGCTTTTAGATTTTTTTATAAATATTCTAAAACGCCTTTATAAAAAAATTCATACGCCAATTTTTATTATTCCATTATCTTAAATTATATAAAATAATGGCATAAAAATGTATATATCGGTATAGGTGTCGTTTGAAATAAATATCGGATACGATCGGTGAAAAAATTGTGGATCGGTTTAGCCCTATAATTGAAATGATCTATAAGTATAATAAAATATTGATTAATTTTTATACACTAGACTTTAAAGAATACAAGTCTAGAATAAACCATATATGCTTAAAGCATTTTTTTAATTACTAATATTATTTTATTCAGAGTTTGAAAAAAAATCATTTTTTTAAAGAAAGGTTTATCGAATTTTACTTAAAAATGTCAATCTTTTTAAGTAAATATTTTGTTATTTTTATGCATAAAAATCTTTCAAGATCAAAATATGTGTTTTTGTTTTTCATAAATTTATCAATAATTTTACCTCAACTATAGGATGCTTGTTATCAATGAAAGGACCAATCTAAAAATAATGTTGACAATCAGTAAACCATAAATTATAGATGATTTATTATCAATAAAAAATATAATTAATTAGGCTTAAAACAGTGCAACTAGAAGAGGTCTGTAATGGTAAAATTTTCAGACCTAGCCTAGTGAGAATTTGGTTAATGCTGTCATATCATTATTTAAAATTATTTTGTTTAATATTTATCAAATTTATAAATAGTCGACTGATTTTATATATCACGTGTAGAACTCGTGATCTCTTTGCCCAAAAAAGTATAAAAGGGATTAGATTTTATAATTATTATAACTTTTTGTTTTTTAAAATATATTTAATCAATAAAATTTGGAGTTGAAAATTTATTAATTTTAGTTTTAGAATTGTGTTGGTTAACTATGTGAGTTATAAAATGGCGTTGTACTACTAATATAGTTTTTATAGTATATTCACAATAACGGTTAGAGTTTTTTTATAGTGTATAATTATAATAAATGCCCGGCCTAAATTTTTTTTTACCAAGGTTGCCCAGTCTGGTTTTTATTTTTTTTCAAAAATACAAGGCCTAAACCAAAATATATGTTGTTGAACACCAAAATAAACAACTATTTATAATCTAACTATAGGTTATGGATTATCACTTCTATGAAATATCAGAATCCATTAAAATATACAAGAGAAATTTTTGCGGGGCCTGGCCCAAATAAAATTTTCAGACGCTAAGGCAATACGGATCGCTGGAAAGCAGAATATTGATTCAAGGTATGATAAGACTTAATATTTAAAAAACAAAATGTCCATATTAGTGTTTATTAAATTTAATTTATTATCGATACCATTCTGAGAAATATTAACTGTTGCAGTAAGTTTTAAAAAAATAGTAACTTTGGCCTATAACTAGTTTAATTTCACGGACATTTAATCAATTAAATTTTTAAAGTAAACGTTTAACATTACATATTTCTTTGTGTCCTTATTACCTACCTATGAAGGATTTTTTTATGAAGGAAAGATTCATAAATTTGCATAATTTTAAGCCTTTTGATAAACTCAAGCCAGGCTCATTAAAATACTTTGCATAGGTTGCCTGGCCGGGCTCGAATCGAAATCATTTTTGCTCTGGAAACTTATAGAAAAATCTCAGTTAATAATAACTAAAAGCTATATATTTATATGTGAAAGCTGTCTTATTCTGAATAAGGTATGAAGACCATATATCTCCTTTTTTTAAAAATTCGGAGGGAGGCATGCTAAATCTTTTCTTTAAAATCAAATAAGCTAATGAAATCGGTTATTCATAAATTCCGAATCAATTGGAATAATTTTTGAAAAAGCCTTACGAGATAAGCCGATATCAGCTGTTTTCCACCGATATCAATATCAAAAAGGTATAAATTATTATGTAGGATTTATTGGGAAAAAGGAAGCTAAGATATCATATGTAATATTATTATTTTATCATCTATCTAAATCTATAAAAAAAATAAAAGCACTATCATTCTTCTTTACTTTATAATCGAAATTAGGATAAAATCACTTTTTCATTTAGATAATTATTTTTTAAAGTATCTTGTAGTGGTTAAAATTGAAAGTATTAGCTAATACTTTTACTAACCACTACCTAAATTACGGTTTCTGTTATATATCATATAAAACGAATATTAAAACATGTTACCATTATGCATATATCCGGCCTTTTATCTGACAATATCAAGGCAAGTGAATCGTGGAGTGGCTCAAAATCTAGGTTTTGAGTCGGGTGAGTAAAAGGTGAACCGAAAACTAAGATGTTCAAATTCTTGGATAAACCATCCATTTCCGGAATGATGTCAGGTTTAGGAATGGACGGATAATATATATCTTGTACCATGAATCGACTCCTCCCATTCGCAGTATTGCCCTTCAAAGCCATTATCTATAATAGTTAATAACAATAGTAAAAAATATTTGAATGAATTTTAAAACAATTTTTTTTAGGGTTCTATTTGATCCGAGCGTCTTTATCAAAATGCAAATTAACCGTTTTCCATCAAATCCAACATCTTAAAACCGGTTCAAAATAGTTGTGTGAATATTTTTAAAATAAAATAGACCTGCAATGGTGTCCTTATTTATAGGCATGTCAGCGGGTTTTAAAAATATTTTTATTATTCTAATTGGCCGAATCCTCAGACATTTCATTTTAATTTAAGACAACGGCTAAAAATAGTCCCACAGACAATATTAACTTAAAAGGGGTGTAAACTAGATTTCAGTTAACTAGGACCGATGGATAGGTTCCCAACCTAAAACTCCAGCAAAGCAGGGAATATTTCTTATGTATTCTCGAAGATAATATTGGTAGATTGTATATGTAAGAAATACACTTATATTCCAATTTAGAGCTTTTTTTTTAAAAAAAGTTTAAAATGGAGGAGATTTCTTCAATATCCCTGATAAGCATCCTCAAATTAAGAATTTCGAACCTTCCCCAATTTTCAATAATATATAAGAATAATACCATGTTTTTTTCTATTTTGCATTTCATGTCTTTGACCTTATAAGCAATTGATTCTCAAAATTTTTAAAATCTTTTACAAATTATATAACCAAATAAAAACAATATTTTGTTCTGAAAAATTTGGTTTAATATTATAAAATTTGTTTCTTGTTAAGGAATTCGTAATCAACCCAAAATGTTATTGTTACATTTTTCTTTTAAACAATATGATTAGAAAATTTTTAAAAATGTTTCCAAAAATGTTGTAAACATGCATCCACAATGGTGTCTTACAAGGTAAATTAGATTATGATTTACGAAAAATAAGAATAACCTTTTGGCTAAAATTGAATTTAAAATAAAACACAATATTTAAACGAATTGGACATCTTTTTTTCAAAATAGTAACAAACGCATTAGACGTCTCGCTGCTAGTCTTTATTTATATAATTTATTTGACCGGCCAATTTTTAAAAAATATTTTGATTGGTTAGTTTGTCTCTTTATTTATTTAAATATATATATATTTATTTATTTTAAATTAAATTTATTTTTTTAAATATAAGCCAGTCATGCTTCTGCTTATTCAGCTAGTAAAATATTTATAATTCTCCCGCCCGACTCTGAAATTTTTTTTAATTTAACCCTGTTTCTTGGGATATTGTTACATACTGAGCTTTGCTTTGTAAGAGACGGAGGCGATAATTAACTGAAAAATCACAAATTTATTCTTTTTGTTATGCAAAGAGGTAGATTTGTTGTATCAGATAATGATAAGTCTCAGCAATTTTATCCCAGAGGATTTATAACAAAAATCGATTCAAGATTTGTTTAAGCGTTTTTCTAACCTAGTTCTTATCCACTGGAAAACATTCATTTCATATTTTTATATATTTTAAAATCCAGGACATTCACCACAATCTTTTAATGAGAAGAAATTTGGTATAATATCATTGTCTCCATGAATATTTTTTTAAAGGTTCGAGGCATCTAATGATATTAAATACATAGGTCTTTAGTTTTACTATTTTTAAATTTTTTTGCGTTTCACAAAGTTAAAAATGATCACAATTCTAAGCTTTGAAAGCCTCATATCTCAGATATTAATAGTTAAAGCAATACAGATTGCAAACTTCTCACAACATTCTACAAGTAAGCATGATATCCTTTTATTTGAATTGACCCGCAACCAGGAATTTATATTATTATGAGCGGATAAAAAAATATAATGTTTTAAAAAAACCTGGCCTGGAAAAATGGAATATTCCTTTAATCGCGATGTAACGTCGAGCTTAATACAGGATCCATTGCACAATTCCCTACTCCCCCTTAATATGATTCCACTTGTTGCCATTTTAACCGTATTCGTATTTAGATTATTGTTATGAGTTATCGAGTCTTTGGTGTTCTTGGATTTTGCATGGGCGTCGAAAAAAACAAGATTGTCGCCTATATTGTTATTAGTATTAGTGATCTGCATCGGGCCTAATTTTTCAAGCCCGGCCTGGCCCAAAATTTTTTTTAAAAAAGTTTTGCCGGCCCGGCCCTAACCAGATTTTTTTTTAAAAAAATTTACCGACCCAGCCCGAATTTATTTAAATATAGAAATTAATTTTTATAATTACTCAAAATAAAAGACATTATATATGTCTTAGTTACAATGAATAAAATCAAATATTTTAATTTAACATAAAAAATTCAATATATAATTGATAAATTTAGATATATTTAAAAAAAATTCCAAAAACCGACCCAACCCGGCCCGAATTTTTTTTAAAAATATAAGGCCCGGCCCGAAGCCCCTTCAGGCCGGGCTTAACTTTGCATATATCTAATTAGTATAACCCGGGTGTTCGTGTTCACAGTTGGCGTTCAAAATTTGACCGTATGTCAATATATCCTCGGCACAATTCGTCGTGAAAGAGTTAAAGTAATTTTGAGTTTTATTGAGGATGTCTTTTCCCTTATTTATATCATTTTCGATGTCGTTATATGACTCATTTTCTAATTCTACAAGCGCGACATTTTCTTCGTTTGTTTTTTCCGTCTTTGCGATATTTGTCAGTTGGAGGTCGTCGCTGCTAAGAGAAGCTAAAATGTCGTTGGCGGTATCCACCATAAAACCTTCGATAACTTAAATGTTAAGGTCAAACCAAGAAAAAAATAATAATAAAAGGTTTACATAATTTTAGCACTGCTTCAATAAACAGATGTTAAAAATGTGCAAATTTTTTTTGATATTTAATAATTTTAAAAACTAATATTTCTTTATCCGTGAAGTTTCATTTTTTAAACTTGTTAAACGCATTTAAGACATGGTTTAGAATGAATCGTTATGTATGATGATTCGGTTCTATTCCTGTCCTGAGTTTATAATTAAATGGGTTCTGTTAAATTCCCCCTATTTTTGACAATATATAGGTTGTTTTGGAGATTTTGATTTTTTTTAAATTGCCCCAAAATTATCTAATAATATTTTTTAAGTGTTTAAAACAGGGATGTGAATCCTTCGACAAAAAAAGGGTCCGGGTTCAGTAATAAATTTAAAAAGGACCCGGGTCCAGAGGAAACATAAAAATAATGACTCAAATTAATACTTTTTTCATTCATTTTTTATTATACTTCAATATATACACATTTATAATTCGAAATGAGATAATTTATATTTTAAATATTTTATTCAATTGCACAATCATGATATCTTCTAAAATATCATCCTTCAGATTTCCATGTAAATTAGTCAACGATGAAAATCCACGTTGATATTTTTTGCTCCTTTCTATCAGATGATAATTTTTTTTTTTATCTAATAGTAAAATTTCCAGATCATCAATATCGTTATCATTATCATTGTTATCGCTACAACCCGTAGATATTGTTGTAACCACCAATGTATTGTAAATAATAGTTTTGGGTATGCCATAAATCTTCAAGATGGTCTATAGCCATTTGTTTTTGCTCACTACTTAATAAAACCTGATATCGCGGGTCTAAATATATAGAAGCATATACAACACTATTTTGTAAATATTGTTGCTCTCTTATTTTCGTATTTTCTAATACTTCATTTGAAAAAGAACTTGTTAATCTCCCTAACTCTAATCGACATCTTAACCATATGCCATAAAAATCCGATAAACATAATTGTTCTGCTTGCACTCTTAATGTTGTTATTTTTAAAGGAACCAGCACACTAGTAAGCTCTTTTACTTGATTCCAATCATCTTCTGACAAAATGATTTCACATGCTCCTATGATAAAATCATTACAGAAATCTTTCAAACTTAATAATCGCTCTAGCATCATACATATAGAGGACCAACGTGTTGTGCAATCTAAAATTGCCATTTACCTTTTCATGGATTTTAATATTAACAATTGTGGGAGTTCTTAAATATTTTACAACATCCCTTGCTTTATCAATTATAGTTTTAAAGTGACTATTTTTTAGGGAGATTCCACGAAAAAAATTAATAAAATTATAAAAATTTTACATTATTTTTTAAAAATAAATAAAATTATAAAAATTTTACATTATTTTTTAAAAATAAATAAAATTACAAAAATTTTATATTATTTTTTAAAAATTATATTTTTACATTAATTTAAAAAAAAAATTTTAAGTTAAAAATTTTTAACACCCTGAACCCTTGGACCCTTCACTTTTTAAAAGGGTCCGGGTTCAGCCAAAATACGAGGGTCCAGGGTCCGGGTTCACATCCCTGGTTTAAAACAAACAAAAAAAGAAAATATAGTTGAATTTCTTTATTTTTTATAAAGCATGAATAAGAAATTACAAATTAAGTAACATAACCATAATCATAAATTTATTACTATTTTTTTAAGGTTTTTATTAAATTAAAATAAATATAATTTTAAAAACCGTTATGAGGTTCAAAAATAACTATAACGGTTTGATTCTCTCCTTTTGAGATTTAATTATAGCGCTTAGGTTATGGTTTCGTGGATGATATACCTTAAGTTCTAAATGATATATTATGAGATAACTACTAAAGTATACCCTCGTTATTGGTAAATAAACTCGCCGAGGGTAGGAAATTAAAATAAATGGAAGTTGTAATTGCAAAAAATCGACAACAAAATAATCGGAAATATTGAAAAATTATAAGTTTAACAGTTAAAGAGAATTAGGAAAAAAAGTAACGCTTTAGAATATAAATTAATTTGAAATTTTTTAAATCTGGTATAAATAGAAGATTTTCGCAATATGCTATAATAACAAGATAAATAATATATTAACTTTGGCAGTTGGTATTGAGATTTTGATACATATATCTTATAGGTGAGTTCCTGGTTGAAATGAAATGGTTTAATATCTTGATTTGTAACAAATTATTGAGCAGCTGTTCGTTTTCTTCGCCAAAATGATGGCCATTATTTAGCGTTAGATCGTCGCGCCCGTATTTTAAAATCTCCCTCAATTTTAAATTAATAGTTGGAGGCTTTTCGAAAGATTTATCATCTTGTTCGTTATAATCATTCAATTCGATTTTTCTTTTTATGCCACCGATTTTAGGTCTAAATTTATAAATATATTTAGGAAGTAAAATAAAGATAAATTATTATCCAAATAACTTTTATCGCGATACAAAATCAAAGGTAGGTATTAATTAATAAAAATGAAAGGAAAAACTTATACACACGGATTCGTATTTAGATTTTTTTGTGGAGGTTGCTCTTGCGCAACTCATTATAAAGAGCATCCATTTTTCTTTTTATAGCCATACCCATTTGTGGTTTAGCCATGTTTTCATCAGAAAATCTTAAATTGCTTAAATATCGAGCCAATGTTATTAGGATAACAACTTGAACAAGTTATTTTTAAGTTGGCTAAAATTAGGTGATTTGACTATATACTGATATCAAAAAATTGTTGGCAGCATATTTTATAATTATTTCATAATTATAAATCTAAATTTTGTTATATATATGTACTCACATCGGAGACGCTATCGATGGGTGATTGGTTTCCCTATTTCCTTTGTGGGCAGCTTTAGGTATGTTAGGAGTCGAAGATGCCTGATATGCCTATATTATTTTCAATTTAACAAATTGCAATACTTTATTTGGTTAGGAGGGAGGTCTTAATTTGTTACGTATTGGTTTAAGATCCGTAGCCCTCCGTCCAAAATATCCGATAATTTTAAAACCTCAGGTCCGCACTAGTGAAAGTCGCAAAGCGCATTTAGTACCGGACCTATACGCATAGACCGGGATTAAATAAAAGATCGGTCCAGATGTGGTCCTAAATAAGAAGACTAGTCCAGGACCGGTTTTTAATTTTTTTTTGTTATTTTAAAAATATTCCAGTTTTCCCCTAATTTAATTCCTATTTTATGATTTTATTAAATATAAAAGTATTTTATGTTAACAATATCAAATAAAATAATAATATATTAAATATTACAATTATTTAATTAAAAAATAAAATGCGTTTTTGACAAACATTTCGTTTTCATAATATATTGCAAAATAAAAAAGAATCACAAAAACAAAAGTAACCCCTCTATAAAAGTATTACAAAATAATATATATACAGAAATTATACTATTAAAATTATATGAATTGAATAATAAGGCAAAATTAAATATTAATAAAAAATTCGGTCCAGACTGGAGAAAAATTTAAAGACAGGGCCGGACTGTGGTCCTCGAAAAAAGATCGGTCTAATCTGGTTTAAGGCAGATGGGACCGGACCTTTCACTAGTCTGTACAGGGCTCTAGTTAAGATGGAGTCAACATTATTTTATAGCCCGTATAAAATTATCCAACAAATTGAGGAACAATGCCTGTAGCAAAATTAAAATGGTCTACAACTTAACTAAGTGGTTGAAATTTTTTACTGTCAAATTTAATAATGAATGCATATATCTATCACAATCAACAATATCCAAATCGGTATTTAAGGCTTGAAACTTATTCTGATCCGCCAGTAAATTCACAAAAAAATTAAAACGTAATAATACCATAAAAATCACTTCAGAAATACAAACTATTTAATTATTACAAGGAATATGGTTATATTATTTCTTTTTAGTTTTTAAACAAGATGATTTTTAAGCTAGCAAAAGTTTAGTATATAAGACCTCAAAATCAAATTTTTTGGCCTGAGCCCGTGGCTTGATAATTTTTTATTTAGATCTAGGCTCAGCACAGCTTGGATGCCTTGTAGCCCAAATTTTTTAAAAAAGCTCATAAGTGTTGTAATTAGTTAAAAATAATGTTCTATATATATTTTATATTAAATGTCAATCATTATATATATTGTTTATAAAAAAAATTCTTACACAGTTTTTTATATTTTTCTTGACTTTTAACTTTTTGTATTAATTTGAAACCAATAAAGAAATAAATATCTTATGTAAATTCTTAACTTAACAATTTGAATGTCAGACCAATAAAAAAATGGGTTAATGTGTGGGAAGGTTAAATAAGAAAATGATATTGTAAATAAACACAACGAAAGATAATTTTCTTTAAACAAATGAAACTTTTAATTTATAAATTAAGGGATAAAAAAATATAATTAGATATTGATAAAAGTAAATGACAAGAATAGAGACCCTTAAATATTGTTAAATGTATAATACCCTTATTCAAGTTTAATGAGAAGTTAATGAGTCTATAAATATATGTGAAATAATGTAATTAAAAAGACATGGATTTCTGATTTTTTAACTAGAATAAAAGTTGAAGGGCTGGATATTTTTATTGTCATTTTAATGAAATAAAAATAAAATTTGTTTAAATTTAAGTCAGGATTTCATATGTATATAGAGAGTTGTTTTAACTAAGGGGAGGGTTATTTAATAAATTTAAGTTTTTTTAAAGGGTTATTAATTTAAAATTTATTTAAATAAAATATAAAATTCAGAAAAAGGGGAATTTATTGGAATTATGAAGGTTCGGAAGTAGAGAATTTATATTGAGTATTGTGGTAAAAGTGGAAAATCTGTTATAAGAATATATACAAAATAAAAGTTTGAATGTAAAATTAATGATTATAAATTAAATATGGTAAAGATATAAATTTGTCTAATGGGTATTTTATAAAAAAATATATAAAATTAGATTTTTGTTTTAAAATTATTTTTTTATATATAATATATAACAATTGGAGCCTTTAAAAAGATGGACATGTGTTGGTTCATTTTTAATTAATATGGATTTATAGTGAATATAATCCAATTTTAATTAATGTGATATACAGTATTAATATGATTTGTTGTAACACATTTTCATAATGTGAAAAAACATTCTTGTATAGTTAAATAACTTTCCATAATTATTGTAAAAACATTTTGATAAAATTTTTAATATAATTTTTTAATAATAAGAGTTTTTAAACTTTATTGAAGATTTACGTCAAAGTTATATATCGAATATATTTTTTTATGTTTGGGACTAGTGTTGTTAATCGGCTTAGCCGAGTCGGCTCGAACAGAGCTCACCCAAATTTTGGGTGGTTTTTTTCGACTCCAACTCAAAGTTTTGGTCGTTTTTTACGACTTCGACCCGAGTTCAAGCCAAAAAAAACGACTTCGACCCAAAATATGGGTCGTTTTTTTCGACTCCGACCCAAGTCCAAGCCGAAAAAAACGACCTCGACCCAAAATATGGGTCGTTTTTTACGACTCCGACTCAAAATTTGGGTTGTATTTTTCGACTCAAACTTGAAATTTGGGTCGTATTTTTCGACTCCAACTTGAAGTTTGGGTCGTATTTTTCGACTCAAACTTGAAGTTTAGATCGTATTTTTCGACTCCAACTCAAAGTTTGGGTCGTTTTTCTGACTCAGACTCAAACATCGGGTCGTTTCCGACCCAAAATATGGATCGTTTTTTTAAAGACGTCTTAAAGTTAGGGTTGCTTTTTTTCACCTAACCAAATATCTAGATCATTTTTTTCGACCAAAAGTCAAATAACATTTAGTAGATATTAATATTATAGGCGGGAAAGTTTCTTAAAGCTTCTTTAAATTATAACGCTCTGATTTAACTATTCCATCATAGTTATTTTTTAAAATTTTTAAGTAAAGATGTACCATAGAAAAGAGCCATTTGTTATGATGGTTATTTTTGAACTTTTTTAAATGAAATAGATAAAAATATATATTGTAGACATGTCAAATAAAAATTTCAGTGAAGATGTACCATAGATAAGTGACAATTGTCATAATCGACATTTTTGAACTTTTTTTATAGCAAATTGCTAAAAATATATATTCTGAACATGTTAAATTAAAAATTCAGTGAGGATGTATCATAGATAGGTGACAATTGTCATAATCGTTATTTTTGAACTTTTTTCAATTTTTTTAAAGGAAATAGCTAAAAATATATATTCTAAACATGTTAAATTTAAAATTCAGTGAGGATATATCATATATAGGTGACAATTGTCATAATCGCTATTTTTGAACTTTTTCAAATTTTTTTAAAGGAAATAGCTAAAAATATATATTCTAAACATGTTAAATTTAAAATTCAGTGAAGATGTATCATAGATAGGTGACAATTGTCATAATCTTTATTTTTGAACTTTTTTCAATTTTTTTAAAGGAAATCGCTAAAAATATATATTCTAAACATGTTAAATTAAAAATTCAGTGAGGATGTATCATAGATAGGTGACATTGTCATAATCGCTATTTTTGAACTTTTTCAAATTTTTATAAAGGAAATAGCTAAAAATATATATTCTAAACATGTTAAATTAAAAATTCAGTGAGGATGTATCATAGATAAGTGACAATTGTCATAATCGTTATTTTTGAACTTTTTTAAATTTTTTTAAAGGAAATAGCTAAAAATATATATTCTAAACATGTTAAATTTAAAATTCAGTGAGGATGTATCATAGATAGGTGACAATTGTCATAATCTTTATTTTTGAACTTTTTTCAATTTTTTTAAAGGAAATAGCTAAAAATATATATTCTAAACATGTTAAATTAAAAATTCAGTGAGGATGTATCAAAGATAGGTGACAATTGTCATAATCGTTATTTTTGAACTTTTTTCACTTTTTTTAAAGGAAATAGCTAAAAATATATATTCTAAACATGTTAAATTTAAAATTCAATGAGGATGTATCATAGATAGGTGACAATTGTCATAATCGCTATTTTTGAACTTTTTCAAATTTTTCTAAAGGAAATAGCTAAAAATATATATTCTAGAATTTTAAATTTAACATGTTTAGAATATATATTTTTAGCTATTTCCTTTAAAAAAATTTAAAAAAGTTCAAAAATAACAAATATGACAATTGTCACCTATCTATGATACATCCTCACTGAATTTTAAATTTAACATGTTTAGAATATATATTTTTAGCTATTTCCTTTAAAAAAATTTAAAAAAGTTCAAAAATAACGATTATGACAATTGTCACCTATCTATGATACATCCTCACTGAATTTTTAATTTAACATGTTTAGAATATATATTTTTAGCTATTTCCTTTAAAAAAATTTGAAAAAGTTCAAAAATAGCGATTATGACAATTGTCACCTATCTATGATACATCCTCACTGAATTTTAAATTTAACATGTTTAGAATATATATTTTTAGCTATTTCCTTTAAAAAAATTGAAAAAAGTTCAAAAATAAAGATTGACAATTGTCACCTATCTATGATACATCCTCACTGAATTTTTAATTTAACATGTTTAGAATATATATTTTTAGCTATTTCCTTTGAAAAAATTAAAAAAGGTTGAAAATTAACGAATATGACAATATGATACATACTCACTGAATTTTTAATTTAACATGTTTAGAATATATATTTTTAGCTATTTCCTTTAAAAAAATTGAAAAAAGTTCAAAAATAAAGATTATGACAATTGTCACCTATCTATGATACATCCTCACTGAATTTTTAATTTAACATGTTTAGAATATATATTTTTAGCTAATTCCTTTAAAAAAATTGAAAAAAGTTCAAAAATAACGATTGTGACAATTGTCACCTATCTATGATACATCCTCACTGAATTTTAAATTTAACATGTTTAGAATATATATTTTTAGCTATTTCCTTTAAAAAAATTTGAAAAAGTTCAAAAATAGCGATTATGACAATTGTCACCTATCTATGGTACATCTTTACTTAAAAATTTTAAAAAATAACTATGATGGAATAGTTAATCCAGAGCGTTATAATTTAAAGAAGCTTTAAGAAACTTTCCCGCCTATAATATTAATATCTACTAAATGTTATTTGACTTTTGGTCGAAAAAAATGATCAAGATATTTGGTTAGATGAAAAAAAGCAACCCTAACTTTAAGGCGTCTTTAAAAAAAACGATCCATATTTTGGGTCGGATTGAAAACGACCCGATGTTTGAGTCTGAGTCAGAAAAACGACCCAAACTTTGAGTTGGAGTCGAAAAATACGATCTAAACTTCAAGTTGGAGTCGAAAAATACGACCCAAACTTCAAGTTGGAGTTGAAAAATACGACCCTAACTTCAAATTTGAGTCGAAAAATACGACCCAAACTTCAAGTTTGAGTCGAAAAATACGACCCAAATTTTGAGTCGGAGTCGTAAAAAACGACCCATATTTTGGGTCGAGGTCGTTTTTTTCGGCTTGGACTTGGGTCGAAGTCGAAAAAAACGACCCATATTTTGGGTCGAAGTCGTTTTTTACGGCTTGAACTCGGGTCGAAGTCAAAAAAACGACCCAAACATTAAGTCGGAGTCGAATAAAACGACCCGAGCTTTGGGTCGGGGTCGCGACGTTTTAACAACACTATTTGGGACCCAAGTTTAAGTGGGAAAATGAGAATAAAAATTTTATAAGATTTTTAGAATAATTTTTTTTAAATGCATTATAAATTTTTTTAAATTTAAAGTATTATTACAATATATTAATGTTACTTTTAGTTATCTAAAGAATGGAAATCAGGATAAGAAATTTGATAATTTCTTAATAAACATAAGTGAAAGAAAATTCGAATTTAGGGTTTTCAGCAAGGGTTCGAACCGAACCGCAAAACCGGAATGAACCGTTATGATTTTCTGAACCGTAACCTTAACCGAACCGTTATGAAGAAAATATTAAAAGAGCGAACCGAACCGTTATAAATATTTTGAACCGGTTTAAACCGGTTCAAAACGGTTTTAAAAATAATTAATTTTAAATTATTAATCTAAATTTAAAATTTTAATTTTCCTTGGGGGCATTTTTTAAATTGGTGATTCAAATTAAATATTTCTATATTATCAACAACATTATATATTAAATTAAATATTTTTATATTATCAACATTATATATCAAGTAATACCAGGTTTGTTGTTTTTTCTTTAAATACTTCAATTTATCTGTTAATTAGATAAGATATCTTAAAATCAGACATAATTATTCTTGGCTAAATTAACAAATTTATATATAAGATATTAATAAGCTTTTAGAATAATACCTGCTAATAATTAGGAAAAAATTATATAATTCTATTATTAATAAATAACATCTAATAGAAATCAAGTACCTTTTACATTCATTTTTATATTATATGGTTTATTTTTTATCTCTTTATAAAAACTTGGATCATAGAATTTAAATGACAATAAATAAAATAGTCAGCAATATTTTAATGATATAATAATTTTTTATTTATAATCATTGTTTTTTTAAATTCAGAATTCTAATATTATAAATTATTTATTATTATAATATGTTAGTTAGCATTTACCATTATCATATATGCAAAATAAAAAAATATGATTAAAGAATGGCATTTGTAATAAATATTTTTCTAAATCTGTATTTTTAAATAATAAAAATCTTACTATAAATCTTCTGTTTAAATAAGTTAATTAACATTGCATTAAATTATTTTTATACTTTTATTTATTAATGTGTTTTATATTTAAATAAACTTACAGTGAATTAAAAATAGGAATTACATTTTGATGTTAAACTGAATATAAATACTATAGTTTAACTTAAATTACCTATTCTGTCATATTATATTAACATCTAACAGAAATAAAGTACTGACCAATTTTTATATAATATTGTTTTACAATAATTTCTTATTAATTGATATATTCAAAAAAAGTTTTTCTTAGTTTATATAGAATATATCAGAGTGGGTAATTTGAATTAAACTATACTAGTTATATTTAGTTTAACATCAAAATGTAATTCCTATTTTTAAATGTAAGTCTATTTAATATAAAACACAAATAAATAAAAGTATAAAATAATTTAATGCAATGTTTTAACTTATTTAAACTGAAGATTTATAAGTAAGATTTTTATTATTTAAAAATACAGATTTAGAAAAATATTCATTACAAATGCCATTCTTTAATCATATTTTTTTTTATTTTGCATATATGATAATGGTAAATGCTAACTAACATATTATTTTAATAATAAATATTAGAATTCTGAATTTAAAAAAAAATATGATTTTTATAAATAAAAAATTATTATATCA
Source organism: Gordionus sp. m RMFG-2023 (assembly GCF_954871325.1). Classification (NCBI taxonomy): domain Eukaryota; kingdom Metazoa; phylum Nematomorpha; class Gordioida; order Chordodea; family Parachordodidae; genus Gordionus; species Gordionus sp. m RMFG-2023. Next base: position 17,084,653 of record NC_088775.1, read on the forward strand.
TTAAAATATTTATTGCTGACCATTTTATTTATTGTCATTTAAATTCTATAATCCAAGTTATTTAAAAAAATAAAAATGAAGGTAAAATTGTTTCTATTAAGCTTTTTTATTTATTCTATTTATATAATAAAAGATTTTCATCTATCATCATATAGCTTTTTAGTTATCTATTAAATGGTTCAGGAAAAGTCAAATCCTGTGCGTTCCTATTTTAAATTAGATATCATAAAAAATCAATCTATTTGTAAAATAGAAGATTGTGGTAAGATCTTAACTGGAGACCCTGCTGAAAATCTTGAACGACATATAGAAAGATTCCACAATAGGGAATTCAAATTATTAAGAAAAAAGAAAGAAAATTTGACTATTAAAAAAATTCAAATAACGAAAACTGCAAACAAGTATAATACAATCCAAGATGCTTTTAAGTCCAACACTATTACAATACAAATCAATATAAATAAAGAAACTTTAATCCGCTCCTGCACCGAGCTAATAACAGTTCACGGTAGGCCAATAAAATCAATTGACGACAAAGCATTTCGAAATTTTATAGATCCAATAATTATAGGATTGGGTGGAAATTTAACTATCAATTCGGAAAATATACGCAATAATATTAAAAAATGGCGTTAGATTTTTCGGAAAATATAAAAAAGGAAGTATATCAAAAACTTATTTCGTTAAAATTAGATATAGCAACTAGATATGATATATTGGGGATCAATATTCAATTTATAAATAACGGAAAAATAAAATTAAGGACTCTATGCATGAAAGTGATTAAAGAACGACACACATCAGAATATCTTTAAAAAATTATTCTAGATGTTTTAAAAGAATATGAAATAAAAATTGAGCAGATTTACACAATAATCACCGATAATGCAGCAAATATGATTAAGTTAATTAAGCTATTAATACTACACGATGAAGAAGATGATGACCTTAACGATTATTTAATTAATAATGATTTAAATAATAATGATATAGATAATGATAATTTAAATAATAATGATATAATTCATGATGAAAATAAAGAACCTTTTAATATTAAAAATATTAATCTTGCATCAAATGCCAGATCCATATTAATAGGTGTTAGATGTGCTTCACATACATTTCAATTAGCAATTAATGATTGCATTAAAAATTCAAATGAAATTGTCATTATAAATAAAGCAAGAAACATCTGCAAAAAAATAAGAAATCAGACAACAATGGCTATTCTCTCAAAATTAAATTTGAAAAAACCACTAATAGATTGTTGCACAAGATGGAACTCTATCTATTTAATGTTGGAGAGATTACTAGAGTTAAAAAGCTTTTGCCAAGAAATATCGCCCCAAAGCGATCGCGAAAAATGTTTACCAGAGAATGAATGGAAAATAATTAGTGACATATTAAAAGCTTTATATCCAGCTTATGTTTTGACAAAATATTTACAAAGTGAACAATTGACAATGGGCGATTTTTATGCTGCGTGGATCAAATGTCTCATGCAAACGAGTAAAGTAGACACTCCATTTGCCAGACTTTTAGTTTCTACGATGAAAGCACGAGAAATAAATTTCAAAAATGAAGTTTTTTGCTCTGCTATTTATCTCGACCCTAGATATAATGTATTTTTAACTTTTGAAGAAAGAGAGATCGCCAGAAAACATCTTTGTAAAACTTGGAACTTGATACAAAATCTAAATAATCAGAATATTGAAATTCTAAATACTATGCCTACGTGTTCGTATTCGAAGAATAATTTAGATGATGATTTTGAAGATTTATTAAAGTCGCATGAAAGTCTTAATAAGAATAATTCTCATAGCATCGAAAATTATAATAAATGTATAGAAATAGAATATATAATTCGGTCATTTGATAATATAGAGATTAGAAAAAGATACTAATCTTTTGAATTATTGGGAAAATGTAAAGAATAGTAAGCCAGAACTTTATAAGTTAGCTATAACTGTGCTAGCAGTTCCAGCTACGCAGGTCTCCGTAGAAAGAGCATTTTCAAGCCTTAAGTTTTTACTCTCTGCCCAGAGAACTAAATTAAATCCTGAAATATTAGAAAATATTTTAGTTATCCGTTCGAATTCTCTTTTTAAACCTAAATAGTATAGTATACATATTATTTTATTCATTATTGTATTTATGCATGTTTGTTTTTATCTTATTTATATGAAATAAAAAAAACTAATTTGTCTAATTTATATTTCCTAAATTTAATAAAAATATCTATTAGATTATCATGGATAAATTAAATAAGAAATTATAAACTAAAAAGATTTTTCTCCAAAATTAATATATACATGGTTAATGATTAATTTTTTTTAAAATTAAATTTATAAAAACCGGAACAAACCGAAAAGAACCGTTATAAATTATAAACCGAACCGATATGATTTTTTTTTAAAAAACCGAAATGGAACAAAACCTTTATAAAATTTTAAACTAAAAACCGGAACGAACCGAACCGTTATACTAAACGATTCGAAACCCTGGTTTTCAGATAATTCTTATTTTTTTGGTTTTAAAATTAAATAAAATTTAAAATTTCCTAAAATGACGCATACCAAAAATCATCGAGATGTGCCACCAACCATTCTACCCATAACGGAAGCCCCGACACTTCAATTTAACTTTCCGTAATTATTGTAAAAACTTGTTGAGAAAAATACATCCTTTTTTAAAAAAACTTTTAAAAACTTGAAAGAAAATTTTGAGAAACACATTATATTTTTAAAAACATCCGGTAATTAACTTAAATTAAAACCTATAATAATTCTTTCTTAAATTTGCGACAATTTTAATTTTAAACTTCTATATTTTATAATTTATAATAAATTCGCGACAATGGCTTCGCCAAATTGTCTTTTCTATAAATGTTTCGTGGGATAAATTAGCAGATACCTTCGCTATAAAACTTTCCGCTGTAAACGACATTCGCGATAAAAGTTTCGCTGAATTGACCTGATACGAATAATAAATATATTACCCTAAATTCATAGTGAGAGCGATTGCGATCGCGATTTAAGCCGCGATTTTGCAGCGACTGATCAGCTGGATCGATCGCAGCGATTTACATTCATAGTGCTAAGCGATTATATTAATTCACAAAATGAGAGCCGCCATATTATTTCTCTTATACAAAATAATATTGAAGAGGAGATTAAACAATCTTAATATTAATAAAAGAAAAGAGGGCGAATTTTACATTCTCTTTCCTAAACTCTTAAAAAATGAGGTTAAATTTTTCAATTATATGAGGATGACCAAAGTAATTTTATTCTATTTTATCTATAAATCATTTTAATTTAGGAAACCTTTTATTACATACTTGAGCATGTAAAACCAATATTGCTTACAACATCCACAAATTTTATAAAATATCCAATAAGTGTTGAAGAAAAGCTAATGGTTTGTTTAAGGTAAAAATAAAGCAATTTATATTTAAATATATTTTTTATTTAGATATTTAGCTACAGGCTGTAGATATCCTACCTTAGCTTATTCCTTCAAAATGGGAATATCTACAATCCAAAAAATTGTTAGGACCACTTGCAAAGCTATATGGCAAACTTTGGTGACCCAACATATGCCACCACCTACTCTCACTGAGTTTGAGAGGATAGCAAAGGTATAATATAGTTTATATTATATTTATGTAAATTATTATTTTAAAAGGAGTTTCAAATAATGTGGAATTTACCTAACTGTATAGGTAGCTTTGATGGAAAACACTGCAGAATTAGGAAACCACCCCATTCTGGCAGTGGGTTCTACAATTATAAACACTTTTTCTCTGTGGTTTTACAAGGTTTGTGAATTTGTTTTTTATTTATGCTAATTAAATATTTCCATATTAATTAAACATTGTAATGAAAACTTGATAATTACAAAAATATAATTTTATAAAGAATAAATTTTTAATAAATTGTAAAAACAAGGAATTGTGGACGCTAAAGGGAAATTCATAACTGTTGATGTTGGAAGTTATGGGAGTGAATCTGATGGAGGTGTTTTTGCCAATTCAAAAATATATAAAATGATAGAAAATGAAGAGATACAATTACCTCCTTCTAAAAAATTGCCAAATTCCAGCCACTTTTTCCCACATTTTTTTGTGGCTGATGATGCATATCCTTTGAAGTCTTATATTTTAAAGCCTTATAAAGGTAGTTATAGTATATATTGACTTAATTATATCATATTTATATAATATATTAAAGCAATTATTTAGGCATTATTAATGGCCAATATTTTAATAATTAGGAATTTAAAATTTTATTAGTAATTTTAATATTTATATGTTAAAATTTGTTTCCATTATTATTTCAAGGTATCCTTACCCCTCAACAAGAAGCCTATAATTATCGGATATCACGTGCACGGATACAAGTGAAGTGTGCATTTGGTATCTTAAGAGCTAAATGGATGATCTTTGATCGTCCTATGGATACAAAAATACAGCTAACAGAAAATATAATACAAACATGTACTTTACTCCATAACATTATAATTGATAAGGAAAAATATATTCCTATCAACCCTAAAAAAAAATTATCCCCTTTAATTCACTTATTTAATCAACAATCTATTAAATCAGCAACAAATATTGCAAAGTTTAATAGAAATTTATTATGTTTATATTTGTATAAAAATCCCATATTATAGATATTTATAAATTTAATCAAATCTTATATATTATAATAAAAATAAATGTTTAATTATTATCCTTCCATTAAAGAAATTTTTTATAAATATAATATTGCAATACCTCCATCAGCTCCAATTGAAAGGTTATTTAGTTTTGGCACAATGTTAATTATGCCAAAAATCTAATTATAAATATTTTAAAAATTTGATTATCTTATAAAATATGAATTTATTTTAAATACTCTTTTGCAAATTAATATTTCAACTCCAATACTAGTCTCCCTTCCCTATCTATGCTAAGAATGGACTAATACTAATATTAAAATGCCTGATTATTATAATCAACTCATCATTAAATATTTTATTAATTCTTGCAAATATTCATTCTTATTATGGTAATGTTATGTTCTTCACAAATAAATAATAAAAACTGTATTTTACAAACTATTCTAACTTAATTGGTTATATTTAAGATACTCTAAATAGGCTAAAGATACAAGTATCTTTTATCTTGTATCTTTTTGATATTTTGAAAAAGATACTAGTATCTGTATCTAAGATTCATTTTTTCACAAAGAATCTGTATCTAGATTCTTTTTCCAGAGGACCTGCCCAACTCTGTTCAATAGTATATAATTTTATTTAAAATAATATGAATGTATACAAAATATCTATTTAAAATAATATAAATATACACAAAATATCTATTTCATAATAAAAATATATACAAAATAATTTTATTTAATTAAAGTTGCGTATGAGATCATACATTTGATCAGAAAGATCTTTCTTCTCTTGAATACTGCATCCGTCTAATTTCTCTCTCATTACATGACATATTGCATATTCATTATATCTATTTTTAGTCATCTCTAATTCCAATTTCGTTTTTTCATGTTCTAATTTTAGTAAAGTTTTTATTTCATCTATTTTAAAATTTTCTAATAATAAATATAGATTACCTATATCATTATTCCTTCTCTTAGGATATTTACAAGATGAAATAATAGAGTCAGAAAAAATAGATTCTTAAATATAAATAATGTATATTTTTTAAATTTATAATTACCACACTCATTACTAAGTTGTAATGGAGGTCCTTTAGGAATAATAGTATCTATTATAAGATCACTATCAATACAATCAACTAAATAAAAAATATATTACCAATTCAAATGTTATATTTTACATTCATTTGTCTCCCCAATAATTTCATTAAAGATATTATTTACATGGAATAGATCCTTCCCCCATATCTAAAGAGGATAACTGTAACCTTGGTGTTACAGTTTCTACCAGGAATAGCATATCCTGATAGTATGGCCATGAAATATGATGGTCTGCCTGTGACCCACTCTTAAGTTTGGTCATTTTTAGTCTTTCTCTCATGAAGCAATCTCTCAAATTTTTCCATAGAGTTCTAAGAGAGAGCCCTAAAATGGTATATAAATATAATTACCAGGCATACCATACTCTTGAGCTAATACACTCCATATTTTATTTTTATATATTATATTTTTGTATAAATTATTTTGCTTATTATACAAGCAATCGTATTCCTTAACACTAAATAAAAGCAACTTTATCTATTTTCTATAAAAAGATTTTAATTTAAATCATAATTTTAACTTGATTCTTTGGTTTTATATCATCAAAAAAGGTTGTCATTGATTTCGAATACATTTTTAAAATTGGTGGTAAATCTTAAATATTTTGTGCTATATTCACCAAAATCTGTATTTAACGAAGCACTATTTCAAAATCTCGCTATAAATACAAAATGATTTGTGTTTTGAAAAAATCGCGGCGACTAGCTTTTGCGACTCAATCGCGCGATCGGTAACTATGAATGCGATATGATATTTACTATATTTTGTATTTGTCGCGGCTAAATCGCAATCGCGCCACTATGAATTCAGGGTTAACCGCGAATTTATTAGAGCGAATACATTTTAGCGAAATATTTTGCGCGAACACTTTATAGCGAATTTTTTATCGCGAATATGTTAGCGCAAAATTATCGCGAGCGCATTACCGCGAAACAATAAATATATTGCGAATGCATTTATTTAAAAGAAAACAACATATTATTTATTATTTGATGTTTTTTAATAAAAAATGATATGCTACTATTGTAATATTATTTTTGTTACAATTTATTAGTGATTTTCACACGCCCAAAATTTTAAGCAAAAAAAATTTTTTGAACTTAATATGATAAAAATTTAAAATCTTCTTTGTAAAAATATCTTTTTTAAGGAATTCTTTTGTGAAATTAAATATACAATGGTGATTTTATAGTTTTTTTTAGCATTTTTGTAAAATTATTGATTTCTTAAATATATTAAAACAGGTGGGTTTTCTAAATAATTTTTTTTTAAATATTTATATTCAACTAATTTATGTTATTTTATATGATCTTTTTAAGGAAAATAATTTAATGTGACAATTGTCATATTCGTTATTTCTAAAGATTTTTGAAATTTATTGACTCAAAAGGGTAAAAATATCATTTATATTGTAAAGATGTTAAATTATAAATTCAATGAAGATGTTCCTTGGAAATATGGCAATTATCATAATCGGTATTTTTAAACATATTAGATCTTTTTAACGCTAATGGGCAAAAATATGTATTTTTAACATGTAAAATTATAATTTCAATTAGGAAGTACCATATAAAAGCGACAATTGTCATAATCATTATTTTTAAAGTTTTTTTACAATTTTTTGACGTAAATGGGCAAAAATATAAGTTGTTACATGTTAAAATAAAATTTCAGTGAAAATGTACCATAGATATAAGTTACAATTGTAATAATCGTTGTTTATAAAGTTTTTTGAATTTTTTTGTTGCAAATGGGTAAAAATATAGATTGTAAACATTAAAATTTCATGAAGATCTACCATTGAAAAGTGACAATTGTCATAATCTTTGTTTATAAAGTTTTTTGAATTTTTATGTTGCAAATGGGTAAAAATATAGATTGTAAACATGGTAAATTAAAATTTCACGAAGATCTACCATTGAAAAGTGATAATTGTCATATTCGTTATTTTTAAAGTTTTTTGATCAAATTGCGTTAAAATAAGTATTGCTAGTATGTTTAAATAAAACTTCAGTGAAGATGTACCCTAGATAAGTGACAATTATCATAATCATTATTTTTAAATTTATTTAACGTAAATGGGTAAAAATATAGATTGTAAATATGTTAAATTAAAATTTCATGAAGATGTACCATGGAAAAGTGACAATTGTCATAATCGTTATTTTATAACTTTTTTTGACGTAAATGGACTAAAGTAAGTATTGCTAACATGTTTAAATAAAATTTCAGTGAAGATGTATCATAGATAAGTTACAATTGTCATAATCGTTGTTTATTTTGAAAATGGGTAAAAATATAAATTGTAAACATGCTGAATTAAAATTTTATGAAGAAGTACCATTGAAAAGTGTGTAGTAATACCGACTACTAATTTATAAACAATACGACTACTAATTTATATTTCAATTTATTTCAAACATCAAATTTATATTTGTATTTATTATTCTCTTTATCAAATGTATTATTATACTTGACTTTATTATAGCCTTTATCAAATGTAGTCGTCGTTTTAATTGAATGTTTATAATTATTATCATTTCTTTTGTTATTATCATTTATCTTATTAATAGGCATATTTTTATTTGCCATTTCTTTATCTGCTCGCTCAGAAGCTAATGCCAGATCAAGAATAAATTGAAAAGTCAGTACATTATTATCTCTATCAAGACCGTCGGGGTATAGAGCTCTAAGATTTCTTTTCAATCCCGGTATTTCCATGCCAACCATAAACTGATCACGTAAACGCTCGTCAATATCATTAAGATAATGACAACGCTTGTCAATTGTTCTAATTTTATCTGCAAATTCAGTTATGGTTTCAGTTGTTCTTCGTAATCTAACGAAATCAAATCTAGAAGCAAAAGCTGTTGACGTCGGTTTAAATAGTTTAAAACATATTGACTTAATTTCCTTAAAAGATAAAGTTTCGATCGAATCAGGATAACAAAAACGGTGCACCAACTCAATATTCTTATTGTCAAAAAATGTTAAAAATATATCTTAATATTGACATTCAGATGGGCTTACGTTTTTTAACCGAAAACTGGCTTCCCATTGAGAAAAGTATATATAGATTGAAGTGTCCAACTCGAATTTATCAAATTTAATCGTAGATAAATCCGCTATTTTTTTTGAATCTCCATTTAAGGAATTATTTTCTCCATTTATCGTCGCCATTTATAGTAAAACCGACTACTAATTTATAAACAATAGCGAGCAGATAAAGAAATGGCAAATAAAAATATGCCTGTTGTTAATAAGATAAATGATAATAACAAAAGAAATGATAATAATTATAAACATCCAATTAAAACGACTACTACATTTAATAAAGGCTATAATAAATACATTTGATTAAGAGAATAATAAATACAAATATAATAATGATAAAGATTATAATAAATCTAAATGTTATAAATGTGGTTTTATTCATAACTGAGAAGTGAGATGTCCAGCTACAAATGCGGCATGTAATAAATGTAAAAAAATTGGTCATTTTATAAGTTTGCTGTAAATCAAAGAATTTAAATTATATAAGAGTGTCATCAAGTGATTCTATTCATAATATTTGGAAGATTCAACCAAATCGAGATAATCGAGCAAAACTAACTGCAGAGATAAATGGGTTAGATGTTGAATTTGATTTTGACACTGGTGCATAAGCGTCATTGATAGGAATTGATATATGGACAAGTATTGGGCGACCAAAAATTAGGCCAACCAGTCCATTGACTGCATATGGTGATCATCCGTTAGACGCTAAGGGCGAGTATGGTGATCATCCGTTAGACGCTAAGGGCGAGACCCAAGTCAATGTTAGGATTGGATCACAGACAAGGACCCTATCAGTGGTAATAATGAATACAACTGGGGTGCCTCTTTTCGGATTACCATGGATTATAGCATTCAATTTAGAAATGCCTCGTCAGGTTTTGATTAAACAAGTACGCAATTTGGTCAACAATATTGAAAAAGAAAAATGTTGCATAACACTTGATTCCAGAATTCGAGATTTGATTAATAAACATCAAGAAATTTTTGATGATAAGATGGGACATATACGTGATTTTGCAGTGCGAATACATTTAAAGGATACCGCTGTACCAAGATCATTTCCAGCCCGTGGTACCATTTCCACTTCGCAAAGCAATTGAAATGGAATTAGACCGATTAGAGGCTGCAGGAATTATCGAAAAGATTGATTCGACTATAACCAGGGTACAGTGGTCAACGCCAACCGTAAATGTACGCAAGAGTAATGGCGATATTAGAATTTGTGCTGATTTCAAAGTTACACTCAATCCGTGTTTATTGTATGACCATCCTGTTATTCCTACCTCAGACGATTTGTAAGAGAAAATCCAAGGTGGTGATAAATTTACCGTGATAGATCTGAAAGATGCGTATTTACAGATGGAAGTAGAATCGGAATCTCAGTAATTAATAACGATAGTGACTCATAAGGGCTATTTCCGTTACCGATGATTGCCTTTTGGATTGGCAAGTGCACCAACTATATTTCAAAGATATATGGATGGGTTACTAAAAGATTGCCAAATGACTGGTGTCTATTTAGATGACGTAATTATTTCTGGTCGAAATGATGAGGAGCACTTAAAAAATTTGCGAATAGTGTTAGACAAATTACATACAGCAGATCTTAAGGCGAAATTGACAAAAGTGAGATTTTTACAAAAATCGGTTTCATTTTTAGGGGTGATAATTGATAAATTCGGTATACATCCTAACCCGGAAAAGGTGAAGGCTATCCGAAATGCACCAAAACCTAAAAATATACAACAACTTAGATCTTTTCTAGGACTAGTTAATTATAATGAACGTTTTATTCGCAATCTACATTGTAAAGCGGCTCTATTACATAGATCAACGAGCGTGAAAGGACCTTGGCGGTGATCGAAAGATGAACAAAATTCCTTCGATGAGGTTAAGAAATTATTGTCATCCGAGGAAACGTTAATTCCTTATAACGCGCAGTTACCTATAATTTTGGAATGCGACGCATCTGATTCAGGATTAAGGGCTGTGTTCTTACATCAATTAGTATACGGAAGGACAAAACCTATTTCGTTCGCGTCACGTACTTTATTAGAATCAGAGAAACACTAAGCTCTGATTGATAAAGAAGCTCGAGCACTTTTTTTGGTATAGAAAAATTTCATTCATTTATTTATGGTAGAAAATTTTTTACTTCGAACTGATCATAAACCATTAGAGCGATTATTTGGGGAGAAACGCGATTTACCTAAAATTTCTAATTATCGTTTGACACGTTGGGCCTGGAAGATGGCTTCTTATGATTTTATAATAGAATATAGACCTGGTAATAAAAATGTAATCGCCGACGCATTATCAAGGCTTCCGATATTAGACACGGAAGAGAATCAAGATTCTAAACATATTAATTTGGATGATATGCAATTGTCAGAAAATATTCTACAAAAAGAGTCGAAGCAAGATTTAATATTAAAAAAAGTAGCAATACATATTCAGCAAAGTTGGAGAAACTTTGATCGTCATAAAGATAAAGAAATACTTAATTTTTATAATCGACGGGAAGAGCTTTATGTCGATCGTGTTATCTAGGGTACATCTTCACTGATGTTTTATTTAAACATGTTAGCAATTTATTTTTTGCACATTTGCTTCAAAAAAATTCAAAAAACTTTAAAAATGATTATGACAATTGTCATTATCTTGTGAACATCTTCCCTGAATTTTATTTAAACATGTTATCAATACTTATTTTGGCCCATATAAAGGTTTAAAAATAACGATTATTACAATTGTTACTTTTCTGTGGTACATCTTCATGAAATTTTAATTTAACAAGTTTACAATCTATATTTTTACCAGTGTTGTTAAATGCTATTATTCAAAGTAGCGCGCTACCGCTATCGTTTTCAAATGAGTAGCGCACTATTAGCTACTTTTTACGCTATTTTGATTTTTTTTTAAATATTTTTTACGTAACTTTATTTCCACAAATAAAATATTGGTATAAAAACATGACTATAATTTGTTACATATATATATATATAATTTATTTATTATTGCACTTTAATAATAATAACATTTCGGTACTGTCATCCTCAAATCTAGAGCGATGATCAGAAAGTATAAGTTTTGCCATACTAAATAATCGTTTAGCACTAGCACTTGAGCGCAACGCAGTATTAAATTTAATAAACACAATTTTTATATGAAAAAATCATAAAAATATTTAAATGAGTATTTTAGATTTAAAAAAAGCATCTAGAGATTAAATAATATTATTATTATTATTTATTTCAAAAAAATCATCTATGGAAGGCCGAGGTTTCGATCTTGCTATAGTATTAGTATCGTGGTTAGGCATGGCATTTTTTAATGTTACCATCAGCCTATCAAATTGCCCTTTAGATTCAGTTAAATTATTGTACGGCCAATTTAACTTGAAACTAGGATGAACGATAGCAGCTTTTACATCATCATCATACAGATCTGGAAATCTAATTTATATAAAGCGATTGTATTTATAAAAAAAGAAGAATACCTTTTTAATTTTCAAAATTTAAATTTATCTGACATTTAGATTCATTTATAAAAAAATATTAAAATAGAATTAAATTATGGTAAATAAAAATTTTAAAAATATAATTATTATACACAAGGTGATTAACCTTAATGGTTAATGATGCTTACTACCTTAAGGTACTACCTATCAAATTTGAATTTTATAATAATACTATATATTAATATTCAGGGTTGGGCAGTATCGCGGATATTTGTATCTAAGATACAAGATACTTTTATATCTTGAATCTTTTTTAAAATTTTGGAAAGAATCTTGTATCCAGTATCTAAGATACATATTATTCAAAAGTATTTGAATCTTAACCAACTTTGTATTCAAAAAGATACAGATACTTTAAAAAAATTTATATTGGTTAATTTAAATAGTATTAAAAGTTAAAATGATATTGTTTTAAGATTTAAATGAAAATTTTAATCAAAATTTAGATATTTTAAGATAATTTTTGATATATGACATTGGTCGTCATATAGCAATTTGCTAACAATTAGAACTACCATATTTGAATCATTTTATATCTGTCTATTTTAAAATTATGGAAGAAGAAAATAAAATAATATGTTTATCTTCACCTTCAGATGATTCTTCAACCGAAAATTATAACAATAAATTTAAACTAAGCATACTTAATGGCAAATTTTTTGAAGTATTTCAAGATGATCATAATAAAATTCATCGTGACTTTGGTATTGACGAAAAAGTTATAGCAACTGTTACAGATAACGGCTCTAACTTTAAGAAAGCTTTCAAAGAGTTTGGATATTCTATGGAAGCTGTAGAGAATGACTTTGACATCAATGATGATGAATGTATAGAATTCGAAATCATTGAAAGTATTATTTAATACTTCTTTTAAATTTATTATGATATTGTAAATTTAGTAAAAAATTTTATTCAAAATAAAATTATTTATTTGTTTATTTAAGGGTCTAAAGAAGCCTCAATAACATTGCCTCAACACATTCGTTGTTTGTGCCATATGATAAGTCTAATTGCCATAAAAGATGTCGAGAGAGCTATTAAGGATTCTCCTAACATTTCTAAAATTCATCATCCTGCAGTAGCTAAATGTACTAAAATGCAAATAATAGGCCTAAAACTGCAGAACCTATCAAAGCAGTTTTAGGAAAACAATTAGTTACACCTTGTTGCACTAGATGGAATAGTTTGTATGATAGTCTTCATAGTTTATTAAAATTTAAAGGCGAACTTCCTAAATTATGTCAAAAATTAGAATTTCCTAAATTTGAAATTCAATATTTAGAAGAATATTGCAATATAATGGCCCCATTGGCTATAACGATTGACGAAATACAGAGTGAAATCAACTGCTATTATAAAGAATCAGCTCCAATTTTAAATGTCGTTAAAAAAATTACAAATTTAATTCAAACCAATCTACAATTTTGCAAACCATTAGCTATTGCCATAGAAAATTATTTAAATTAAAGATTTAAAAATATATATGATTTTGATAACAATTTTAAAAGTGTATTTTTGGCAACTATTTCTCATGCCTATTTTAAAAATCGTTGGATTGATGGTGAAAAAGAAAAAAAATACCTTCAGGATTTGTTATTACATGAAGTTTTAATTGTTTTTAAAAATAATATTGAAATTAATACTTCAACAAAATCTTCATTTGATGAAGATGATGATTACTTTTTCCTTAAAAGTACCACATCCAATTCTAATAATTCAATAAATGATATTGAAATAGAGGTCCTAAATTATATGAAAGATGACAGGCGGAGTATAAATATGTTAAATAGTTATAAATATATAAAAGAAATATTTATTAAATATAAAATAATATTATCCTCCTCAACCCCCGTTGAATTATTTCTTTGCTAATATGGTTAATAGACCAAATCGTCAAAGATTGAACGATAAATCATTTAAAAAATTAATAATATTAAAAAATAATGCTGATTTATGATGCTGATTTATTATTATTTACTAATTATATAATTATTAAATGGAATATTGCATGATCTTTTATAATAAATTTGTTATTTTCTACAATTTATTTTAAATATTTATAAATTTATATTATAGATAAGAAAATAAAGCTTTATACATTTTGATTTTGACTATTTAAAGTTTTTTTAAAAAGTATCTTGTATCTTAGATACTTTTTTTTAAAAAAATACAAGTATCTTGTATCTTATAACTTATTGAAATTTTTCTAAAGTATCTAGTATCTTAAATACAAAATTTTATAAAGTATCTGTTTCTGTATCCGAATACAATTTTCTGAAAATTTGCCCAACCCTGTTAATATTATAGAAAGGATATATTTTTCTCATTTTCCAAAGAAATTTCGCTATCTTCAACAATCTCACACATTTTTAATAACTAGATTTATAATGCTAACTACATGCTATTTTCTAAATTAGTAGCGAGCTACAGCTATCGCTATTTTCTAAAAAAAGTAGCTAGCTAAAGCTACCGCTACTGAAAAAAGTAGCGCGCTATTTTAAAAACACTGATTTTTACCCATTTGCATCAAAATAATTCAAAAAACTTTAAAAATAAGGATTATGACAATTGTCACTTATCTAGGGTGCACTTCACTGAAGTTTTATTAATACATGTTAACAATACTTATTTTAACCGATTTACGTCAAAAAAATTTAAAAATAAGGATTATGATAATTGTCACTTTTATATGGTGCATCTTAATTAAAATTTTAATTTAACATGTTAAAAATACATATTACCGTAAAAAATCTAATACGTTTAAAAATACCGATTATGATAATTGTCATTTTTCCAAGGAACATCTTCAATGACGAATATAAAAATTGTCAGATTAAATTATTTTCCTAAAAAAGATCATATACATAAAGTTAAATAAGAATATTTTTAATAAATATTATATAGAAAATCCACCTCTTTTAATATACTTAAAAAATAGATAATTTTACAAAAATGATAAAAAAATCTATAAAAGATTTCATCTAAAAGATTGTTTATTTATAATAAAATTCACAAAAGAATTCCTCAAAAAAGATTTAAAATTTTTATCAAAAAATGTTTAAAAATCTTTTTGAACTTAATATTTTTTGCTTAAAATTTTGGGCGTGAAAATCACTAATAAATTGTAACAAAAATAATATTACAATAGTAGAATATCATTTTTTTTATTAAATATCAAATAAAAGAAATCTATTTTTCATTTCATAATATAATAATATAAATAAAAAATATATATCATATAATATGTTTATTTGTTGATAAATAAAATATTAACATTAAATATAAATAAAATAAATTATTTTAATAAAAATAAAAAAATAATAATAGGCCGCGTTATATTTCGCTATATTGTCTTCGCGATATTGACTTCGCTATAAAATTTTGGCGATAAAAATTTCGCTCTAATATATTCGCATTAAAGGTTTCGCTATAAAAAATTAGCGATATTTGTTTCGCTATATTGTTTTCGCGGAAAAGTATTCGATAATGTGGATTCGCGATAAAAGTTTCGCTGAATTGACATGGAACCTTTATTATTAACTTTTTAATATGTAGAAATATGTCATTATTTCAATACAAAAGATTTACCAGATAGAACAACACTATGCGGAGTGGATTAGATGATGTGTATTTATCAATTAAAGCATACATATGTCAACAAATTAATTGGACCGACAAATATAGACGGCGAAATTATATTACCTTACATTTCACGATATGGATAATAATTTTAATATTGTATTTTATACATTGGCGACACATCATGTCACTCAAAAACATACCGCTGAAACTATTCTTTCCGAGATAGAAAAAGTTGAAAATGAATTTGATTTAGGGTCCAAGAAAATTCAAATGGTTACGGATGCAGGACTTAATGTAAAGAAAAGTGTTCGTCTAGGAGAATATGACCATCATTTATGTTTGGAGCATGGATTACATAATCTAGTAACAGTCGATGAAATAAAAAAAAGTTAATAAAATAGAAATCTCATTAAAAAAGTGGGATAAATCATATTTGCCTTAAGATTCAACACAACGGATTTTGAAAATATAAAATGTTTTGAATCGATATCATTTACATCGGATATTTTAGATTTGGATGATAATGATTTTTTTATGAAGATCTTTTGGGGTTTGATGATGATAATGAATATCAAAAATCATAGGAGAAAAAACCTTAAAATTAAATATGCCAACATGTTGGCATAGTTTTAATAATGCTGGAAAGTGTGACTGGCAATAATAAAAATCCTATAAATATTCTATTAAATAGAATGGAGAAACGTCTCAAATTGTTTAACTCCGATTGGGACTTGGTGCATGAACTTTTAAATTTTCTTAGAACCTTCAAAAAAACTGTTGAATTTTTATAAGTCCAAAAAGGAGTTACTATAAATTTATACTTATTATTTCGTAGTGAAATTAAATATCATTTAATTGTAAAAGAATATGATAATCCTCCTATGTATCCCTTAAACAAAATATGCTTACTAAATTTGATCATAGATTTCCAATAACCGATCTTCAGGTAGTAATTTAAAATACATAAATTATTTTTTTTATGTTATTTCTCTTTGTTTTACTTAAGTGTTAGGAGCACTTTTGGATCCTCGTCTTCAATCTATAAACATAGTAAATGAATATTTAAAGAAACAATATTCCTCCGGTGCAATTTTTATGTCAACACGATACCTCGCTATGGCCTTACACGAACTAATTAACCGAATGTGAAAAGACGGAAGTTGCTTAAAAATTCGATTATCTTACATTGGCTACGAAACATTCATCTATTCACAACAATAATCTGAAACAAGAAGACTATTTAACAAGTTTAGAAAAAGAGTGTTATTCATTATTTTCGCCTTATAATTTAAAGATAAAAGATTTCTTAGATTTTTGAAAGATAATAGTGTTGTAGCCGTTGAAAAAAAGAAGAAATAAATTTAATATAATATACTAAATGTCAGTCATTTTCTGACATAGAATTAATTTTTTCTTGGGGATGGGAGTTGAAAGGAGGGATCACATGGGGTTTTGGTGAAGAACAATGGAGTTTTCTTTGTGTGCCTTTTGGGGTGGAGAAGATATGGAAGCTGTTTATGATCTTAATTAGATATTTTTATGAATAAAATGGACGTTTACAATTGAAATATTAAATATGGACTTCAACAATGTTGCCGATGACCTAAGGATTTACTTAGGGATTAATGAGAACACAATGCAATGTAAAGGATAAGAAAGGTAAGACCAGTAAATATTTCATGTTAAAGATATAAATTAATTTATAAAAATGATAGCTATGTTTGTACATTTTTAGGCTAGGTTAAGGAATAAGAAATATTATGATGAATAATTCAATTCTATTAATGTTTATATATTATTAATTTGGTGGGTAAGGTAGTTTCATAAATTGAACTAAATTTGAAATAAAGGTTGATATATATTATTAATTTGGTGGGTAAGGTAGTTTCATAATTTGAACTACATTTGAAATAAAGGTTTATATATTATTAATGTGGTGGGTGAGGTAGTTTCATAAATTGAACTACATTTGAAATAAAGGTTTATATATTGTTAATGTGGTGGGTAAGGTAGTTTCATAAATTGAACTGCATTTGAAATAAAGGTTTATATATTATTACTTTGGTGGGTAAGTTAGTTTCATAAATTGAACTACATTTGAAATAAAGTTTAAAGGCGAGTGGGATATATAATATGTGATATATTTGTGGTTTAATTGGAATTAAATGGATAAAGTATTTGGTGAATGATAAGTATATATGTGATTGTGATATAATTTGAATGTAAAATAAATGTTATCATAATACTAAAAGTGATGCATGTACAATTTAAGTATTTAATTGTAATGAATAAATATATATGATATATTGGTATAAGTCTGATATTTTTGATATATATATAAATTTGGCATGGATTTATATGATATATGGGTATAAGTTTGATATTTTTGGTATATATATAAATTTTGTATGGATTTATATTATATATTGGTAGAAATTATGGTACTTAATTTTTTTTTTAAATTATAAAATCTATATATTTAATATATATATTTTTTTTAATTATAAATTTTATAAAAATTTTTATTTGCATGTATTATACTTAAAAAAAAATATTTTTAAGAAGGTCAGCCATGTGTTGATGGGTATGCCTAAAGATGGAAATATTGTTTAGTTTAAATACTTAAGAAAGTTTTTTTTTTAAAAAAAAATTTTTGTAAATTTATTTTGTGTATTACATTTTTTTTATCTTTGTGATAATTTTATAGCACATCACATTTTACTATGTATATTATGAACATAATTTTTTTTTTTTAAAAAAACTCAGATTATTTTATATTGTGAATGTTATATTAAAAATTCTCTACATGTATACCATATATCCCATTATATTCTCAATTTTTGTTAATGTGCATTCTACATTTCTGTGAATTTATACTAATTGTGATGGCAGGGTTAGATAGAAATGGTATATTTTCCTAGGATACTGAGTAGTTCTTAGATGAAAAGTATTTTATTGTCTACGTATTATATATTTTTCCTCCCTAAAAATATTAAATTTATTTCTATATAAATTCCTTGTAATTTTGTTAAAATACTTGATTTTTTTAGAATGAATCTTAAAGGTACTAATTAAACGGTTTATATCGTGTCAGGGTTCAATATATTGGGTCATTTTTTTTATGTTGTTCAATTTATACAAGTTTTTGTGGTCAATTTCGGTCCAATTTTATGTTTCAATTCAGAGAGGTTAATTAAAAAGTTTTTCACCATTTTAATGATATTGGAAAAGAATAAGGATTGGGGGATTCGCTTGATTGATTTATAGATAATTTTTGTTGGCAAGAAAAGTTTTTCTTTTTGGTTGTCAAAGAATTTTCTTTGTCTAACTAGAGGCCAGGGTAGATGGTCATTTGAAAAGAAAAATTTGAAAATTACCGTTATGTATATGAGTAAATTAGGGAAGAAAAGAATAAGGATTGGGGGATTGGCCTGATTGAGCTAATGTTTGTATAGATACTTTTGTTTGGTTTTGTTTTACTTGTCGCTTACACCAATGGATATTTGTGATAATAACATGGAAATATTTGAGGCACATGTGGGAAATAAGAAGGGATTATGAATAAAATATGTTATGCACCTCATCCAGTTTGTAATATCCGATGAGGCGGAGCGAGGATAAAAATGTTTTGAAATTGTTATTTTTTTTGGTAGTAATTATTTTTTTATTACACAAATTTATACCCTATATATATGTCTTTTTTTGTAAGTATTCATTAAAGTTTGTTTTTTTTTAAAATTCCCTTAAATTTTTTTTTGTTGTGTATAAAAGTTTATTAATTTTTTATATACTTATAACCAAAATTTGGAGAATAAATATTAGCAAAAATGGAAGATTACCATAATGCAAACTAACAGCCAACTGTTGGATTTCGGGACATGCTATCTCCAAGTGACACTCATTTCTAAAAATACCGGAATGGACATCCAAGCTCCCATTTCTCAAGAGAATACCACAAACTCTGCTGGACCCCGGAAACGACGTTGCTACAATTGCCATAGTGACCGTCACATCCGAAGTGCGACGCTCTCGTCATGGGCTCTCGAGACCCCCTAGTCCAGATAGAGGCCAACATTAAGTGGGTCTGGCAAGCGAAGGATGAATAATTCCACGTCTGCTCAAATACCGCTATCGACCTATCAACCGATTCTTTCTGCCAATGGGAAGAGTTGACGATGGTGACAACCAGCGCGCGATCGAGTCTGTCGTCCACCCTGCCAGCGGAGGATCTCTTGAAAAGAACCATGAACGCCATCGATGGGACCGCTCCCAGTACGTCAGGGTACCAAATGCTCAACCAAAATAACGAAGCCATGGATTTGTGGGAGAATCAATTGTTACTACCATGATGTCTCCCGCAAAATTCCGCAAGATTTACAGCTTATTCCATAAAAAATTTTTTTTTATTAGTATGTTATTATTTTCCATTTTTTTATATACGCATGCCACTGGCCCATAAAGTGGTGGCATGTTGTAGTTTGTAGTGTTGTTAAACAGTCGAGTTTTTACGACTCTGAACTCAAGTCGGAGTCGCAAAACTCATTTCATTTAAATAGTCGAGTTTTTACGACTTTGAACTCAAGTTGGAGTCGCAAAACTCATTTCAAATTGAGCGGCTCAATGAGCCTCATAAGTCGACTCGATGAGTCGGCTTCAGAGTCCCTCTATATATTATACTCATTAAAGTTGTTTACTTAAAGCCGACTCATGCGGCTCATTGAGCCGCTCAAATTGAAATGAGTTTTGCGACTCAAAACTTGACTAGATTTTAGGCTAAGTCGACTCGACTTAGCCGTTTAACAACACTAGTAGTTTGCAATGTTTTTTTTTTATTTTTAGTAGAAATGTCAATCATTTTTAATAGTAACTTTGATTTTTTTTTATTATCATTTTTTTAGTGAATTTTCATCATTAATTTTTTTATGCTCAAATTTTTAAAACTATAATTGATTTTTTTTTGTGTGTTTAAAATTGATATAAAAATTTATTCGTCATTTTTATTAAAGATTATATTTTTGACAATTTATTTGAATAAAAAGTGTACAATATAAAAGTTCAAAATTATTTGAAATTATCACATTTTTTAGCGTTGAGTAAGATTTAGTATTATTGACGTTTTCGGGTTCTTTCGATTTTTGAACTTTTATATTGTAAACTTTTTATTCAAATAAATTGTCAAAAATATAATCTTTAATAAAAATGACGAATAAATTTTTATATCAATTTTAAACACACAAAAAAAATAAATTATGGTTTTAAAAATTTGAGCATAAAAAAATTAATGATGAAAAATCATTAAAAAAACGATAAAAAAAATCAAAACTACTATTAAAAATGATTGCCATTTCTACTAAAAATATTAAAAAAACATTGCGAACTACAACATACCATCCCTTTATGGGCCAGTGGCATGCGTATATAAAAAATGGAAAATAATTACATACTAATAAATTTTTTTTATGGAATAAGCTGTAAATCTTGCGGGATTTTGCGGGAGACATCATGGTACTAACAATTGATTCTCCCACAAATCCATGGCTTGGTTATTTTGGTTGAGCATTTGGGACCCTGACGTACTGGGAGCGGTCCCATCGATGGCGTTCATGGCTCTTCTCAGAAGATCCTCCGCTGGCGGTGTGGACGACAGACTCGATCGCGCGCTGGTTGTCACCATCGTCAACTTCTTCCCATTGGCAGAAGGAATCGGCTGATAGGTCGATAGCGGTATTTGAGAGGATGTGGAATTATCCAACCTTCGCTTGCCAGACACACTTAGAATGTTGGCCTCTATCTGGACTAGGGGGTCTCGAGAGCCCCTGACAAGAGCGTCGCACTGACTTCGGGTGTGACGGTCACTATGGCAATTGTAGCAACGTCGTTTCCGGGGTCCAGCAGAGTTTGTGGTATTCTCTTGAGAAATGGGAGCTTGGATGACTTTTCCGGTATTTTTAGGAATCAGTGTCACTTGGAGATAGCATGTCCCGAAATCCAACAGTTGGCTGTTAGTTTGGATTATGGTAATCTTCCACTATTTTTGTGATATTTATTCTCCAAATTTTGGTTATAAGTATATAAAAAATTAATATACTTTTATACACAACAAAAAAAAAATTTAAGGGAATTTTTAAAAAAATATTTTTTTAAAAAAAAAACTTTAATGAATACTTACAAAAAAAAAGGCATATATATTTGTGTAATAAAAAAATAATTACTACAAAAAAAATAACAATTTCATAACATTTTTACTCTCGCTCCGCCTCGTGGGATATTACAAACTGGATGAGGTACATAACATATTTTATTCATAATCCCTTCTTATTTCCCACATGTGCCTCAAATATTTCCATATTATTATCACAAATATCCATTGGTGTAAGCGACAAGTAAAACAAAACCAAACAAAAGTATCTATACAAACATTATCTCAATCAAGCGAATCCCCCAACCCCTATTCTTTTCTTCCCTAATTTACTCATATACATAACGGTAATTTTTAAATTTTTCTTTTCAAATGACCATCTACCCTGGCCTCTAGTTAGACAAAGAAAATTCTTTGACAACCAAAAAGAAAAACTTTTCTTGCCAAACAAAAATTATCTATACAAATATTAAATCAATCAAGCGAATACCCCAATCCTTATTCTTTTCCAATATCATTAAAATGGTGAAAAACTTTTTAATTAACCTGTCTGAATTGAACCATAAAATTGGACCAAAATTGACCATATAAACTTGTATAAATTGAACAACATAAAAAATGACCCAATATATTAAACCCTGACACGATATAAACCGTTTAATTAGTACCTTTATGATTCATTCGAAAAAAAAATCGAGTATATGTTCTCATAATATTTACCCCTTCTTATTTTCTCCAAATTTCATGTGATCGTGATGACGGATCTCAGTAACCCCGGTTATTAACAAAATTTCAACTTAATTTTGAACCCCGGTTTACTACTACCCGACCCCTTTCCCACTTCCTTCCCCGATTATTAAACAATCTGGCCCAAACTTTCTGGCCCACTAAAAATTTTACCCCTGATTTTACTCCCACTGAGGTAATATTTTTCCCTTTTGGTTTCAATAAATCTAAAGGACCCCATGTTCGCCTACATAAAAATAACTCTACAGGCGTAACCCCCTCTCGATTGCGAGAATTAAGGTAATATAATTTTTCTAATCCAATTTTTAACAATTGCTACCATTTTCTCAGCTTGTCCATTAGCTGGGATGATACGGCGGCGTATGCTGGGTCTGTGACTCAGCACAAAACTGTTTGACTCCTCACTTACGAAGGTGGGACCCCTATCAGACACTATCGTGTCGGGAAAACCGAATCGGGCATATAATTCCCTTAATTTTTTGATAACTACTTAAGTGGTATAAAACCATGCACTTCTGCATATTCTATCCACTTGGAAAATGAATCTACCACTATAAAATATGATTTTTTGGCAAGGTCAATGAAATCAATGTGGATACGTTCCCAAGGTTTCTTTGATCTAGGCCAAACTTGTCCTACTTCTTTACCGGGCATAAGGGCACAGGTATTACAAGGAACGCATTTCCTGATAATCCGTTCAATATCATTGCCCATACCAGGCCACCATACATATTCACGAGCCCAAGATATCATCTTGTCCCGACCTTGATGTCCGGCATGCAATAAATTCATAATTTTACTCCGTAATTTATAAGGAATTACGGCCCTGTTTCCCCTCATAATACAATCATCAACAATAGACAATTCTTTTTGTATTTTTTTTATATGAATCATGTTTGTTTTTCAAGGTTTTTCTCCCGTTAAACTCGATTTTATCTGACTTAAATCTTTGTCGTTCATAGTATTTGTTTTTAGATCCTCCCAATTGGTAGGAACTCCTTTTAAAATATATGACAGAGTAGGCACTAAGGCCTTCTCCCTATCAATACTTATCTTATCACTTATTTTAGGATCTGCACAGCCAGAACCTAACCTAGACAAAATATCAGGCAAACAATTCTCTTTGCCTCGAGGATATCTAATCTTTATGTTAAAACTGCCCACTAATAATACCCAACGCTGCAACCGGGGAGATAACATTAACTCCCTCTTATCCTTTCTGAATAAGTGGATTAACGGTTTGTGGTCGGTAAAAATTACAAATTTTTTACCAATCAAATATTCACGGCATTTTGTCAAACCGAAAATCACGGCCAAGGCCTCCTGTTCAATCACAGAATATCTCGTTTCTACATCCCGAAAAACAAGATGGGTCTTTCC
This sequence comes from Gordionus sp. m RMFG-2023, assembly GCF_954871325.1. Classification (NCBI taxonomy): domain Eukaryota; kingdom Metazoa; phylum Nematomorpha; class Gordioida; order Chordodea; family Parachordodidae; genus Gordionus; species Gordionus sp. m RMFG-2023. The sequence goes on from NC_088775.1 coordinate 17,108,846, forward strand.
ACACCATCAATTAAATGTAATAAGGCTCCTCCAACACCTTTGTTAGATGCATCAACAGCTAATATGATTTCTAAATCATTGTTGATACATACTAAAATTAGCTCTTCCCCAATCTTTCCCTTTAAAATTTCAAACGCCTCTTCTTGTTCAAATTTCCACTCAAAATGAACACCTTTTTTTAACTCATACAACGGTGCAGCTACCTTCGCAAAATCCTCAATAAAACGATGGTAGTAATTTACCATACCCAAAAAGGACTGCACCTCAGCCTTACTATTGGGTTGCTTTAAATTTAATATATTCTTCAAAAAAATTTTTAATGGCTTCACCTCAATCCCATTTATTTGATGGCCTATATATTCTACCTCCGTTACGCCCAAAATGCTCAATTCTCTTAAAAACTCCTCCAAACGTTGGTTATGCTGTTCAGGCGTCACCCCTGTAATCAGCACATCATCCATATAATAAAATACTCCCTCTAGTCCTTGGAAAACCAACGCCATGGTACGTTGAAAAATAGGGACGGACACGCTCAACCAAGGTAATCTACAAAAAAAAGACTAACTCTTTAGCAGTCGTTATCGTCAATAATTTACGAATTTCCTCCCTCAAATGTAATTGTAAATAGGCTGACGAAAAATCAACCTTTGAAAAATATTTCGCCCCCTTTAACTGAGCCAAAATTTCCTCAATTCGAGGCAACAGATATTCAACCTCTGCTACCCACCGATTTAATGTTACTCTGAAATCAGCAGAGCATCAATTTACCATATGATCTCTTAACCGGTACCAAAGGGGTTGCCCTTGTACTATATTCCACCGGAACAATAATACCATCCTTTACCCATTGATCCAACTCTTCGTCAATTTCCTTTTTCCATTCAGAAGTAACTCGTCGACATGCAAGAAAAATAGGCGAGAATCCCTCTTTTAATTTTACTTCCACTTGATAATCATTAAGACAACCTAACTTGTCTTCGAAAATTATTTCATATTTCTTCATTAAAAGAGATATATCCTCACGCATTTTATGTAATTCATTACTATTAATAGCAACCATTTGGTTTCCATTAATGCTAATATTGTCCTCAACCATTAATTCCGTGGAATTTACATACCTCTCAGAATTAAGGGTTGAATTCTCATCTTTTACGGTTAAATCCGTCACTTCTATTTCATAAATTTTTTTTCGAGCAATATTAGCAATATTTTTGTTTTTAGTCTCATTTAGGGCCGAACCCTTATGTATGGCAAAAATATTCCAATAATTATTGAAAGGACCTAACTGAACCATCCAATCCCACCCCATGGTCTCCATCTCTTTCTTCACTACCCATAAATCTAGGAAAAATGTGGTATCATGGAGAATTACTCCCTATTTAGTTTTTCTTAAAACTACAATTTCCGACCCGTCAAATTGCCTGACGCACATAGATTCTTTTCAAGTATGCCCCCAGGCCAATACTTAGTAATTTTTCCTAGACATTATTGAAATGCTAGCTCCTGTGTCGAACAACATGTGGATTTCCCTCGAGTCAACTCTTACAGTAACTCTCGGACAAGGTTCGACTAATCGCTCAGTCATTAAAATCATATATTTTAACTGACTGATCAATATTTATCTCACTTGAAACATCAGTTTCATGAGAATTCACATTTGAACATAAATTCAACTCGAATTAGCGGTTCTTTAATATTCATTTTTTTTAAACATTAACACGGGGATATTTTTCCCATTCGAACGTATTAACATCCCTCTTATGTGAATATTAAACAATACCCTTAGGATATTTCCCCCATCTAAAATTATTAGAATCTTCATTATTTTTATCATCAGGATAAAAAAAAAATTCTGTTAAAACCACGGCTTTTATGAGAATCATATCTCATTTCAGCATGGTTATTTAATTTATTACTATTTCTACCTCCCGATCTCCTACTTACTATATGATTACACTTGCAATCATATAGTCAATTTTCGGTACAATTTATGGCTAAACACAAACGGGATTTACCATAATTCGATTGTGGAACCTCCAATTAATTCGCGTTGGTACCAGAAATTTTTCTAACATTAGAATTTTCTAGTGTCGATGTTATTGTCTACGTATTATATATTCTTCTTCCCTATAAAATATTAAATTTATTTCTATACATATTCCTTGTAATTTTGTTAAAATCTTTGTTCGGCAAATTTTCGCAATTATTCTTAATACCTAAAAATGGATTTTTCTACAGTATTACATGTAAAATCATTATTTCCTAATTCCCATTAATCAGACCCCGAATAATGTATACTATAACTCATATTTCCAAATGTATTTAAATGAATGAGTTATTAAGTTTTGCATGTATATTATATTTTCAATATTACTGTTCCATAGATTATAAATATGGATACCACGATGTAAATGTCATTATGGTGATTTTTTTTAGCGATTATATATTGAAATATATCGAAGATATTATACTCTAAATCATCATAAAAGGAGACGATTCGATAAATTCCCTGAACGTTTTCAAGGCGTACCGAAAGTTGATACAACTCAAATGGACGATTCGATATAATACTACCAGGGAGAGAGGGATGCTGGGCTTGTGAAGGTGGGCGTGTTGTAGCAGTTGAAAAAAAGAAGAAATAAATTTAATATAATATACTAAATGTCAGTCATTTTCTGACATGAGAATTAATTTTTCCTTGGGGATGGGAGTTGAAAGGAGGGATCACATTGGTGAAGAACAATGGAGTTTTCTTTGTGTGCATTTTGGGGTGGAGAAGATATGGAAGCTATTTATGATCTTAATTAGATATTTTTATGAATAAAATGGACGTTTACAATTTAGAATTTTACAATTGAAATATTAAATATGGACTTCAACAAATAGCATTGGATCTTCCTAAACTTTCAATATAAACTAGAAAGGTCCTGTGCGTTCCAGCTACGAGCACACCCAGCGAGCGTGTATTTTCCATATCTGGGCTCACTCCGAACTCTAAAAGATCATTATTATGACCTATAAATCTAAATATTATACATGATAATTTTAACTTAATAAAATCATTAAATTAGTTATAAACATAAAGCATAAATTTTATTTTATAAGTGTTTCCAATGAATTTATAATTTTAATTAAAAAAATTTGAGTTAAAAAAATATTTGACGCTGCCGCCGTCGATTTTTGTGGCGGCGTCTAAATCGAATCGCCGCCGCCAGCTGATCATTTTAAAAAAATGATTGCCGCCGCCGATAATGCTGTCGGCGCAAATGTTTAGATATATTATGAATGTAATCCATTTTTAATTTGTGTTGATATATTATTAATGTGATTTATTGTGACCATTTTTGATGTGTTGATATTGATTTAATTTGAATTAAACATATAGAATATCTAATTTTAATTGATAAATATATATGTGATATATTTAAATTTTTTTTATCATTGTTGAAACATATATGATTATTTATTGCAAATTCTAGAAGTGATACATTTAAATAAATCATATCATTATAATTAGTGTTAATGATAGATGCAAAATATGTGATTTTAAAGAGGTTAAAGTTTTTTTTATGTGTTTGAAATAATAAAACTTCAATTGATTTTTCAATATTTCCTGTCCAACAACAATGTAACATTATTATTTTCCCTATCTTATTTTTTTTGGAAGAAAATATTATCTTAAAATTGTATTTACAATTAATCTACATATTTTTCATTGTGATTATGTCAAAAAATCATTTGTTTTTATGTTTCACATTGTTCAATGATTATGTTAAAAATTACTTTCCTTAATCTTATTTTTTTTGAAAATAAAAATTTTATTTGAAACAAAATATCCTTTGATTAACTATAAATAATGAAATTGTATTTACATGTAATATATATTTTGATTATTAGTCTTTTATAAAAAAAAATATATATCATATATGTCTCATTAAAACCCTGATGTGTTGGCAGATAAGAAAATGGTTGACATACAGGAGTAATGGTAGCAAGGAGCTCTGACTCAGAACGTTTTTGATTAATAAGTGTCAGTCATAATTTTTATAAACTTTAGTATATTGCCATTTTACAACATTTTAAAATATTTGAAGCTTATAAATTATAATGTCTATAGAAAAATTAAATCCAATATATAAATTATTTACATATATTATAAATGACACATCAAATCTGATATATTGGCAGTGCCGGCTACCCAAGTTAGTGTGGAAAGATGTTTTTCTACAATTAAATTTATATTATCTCCTTATAGATGTAATTTAAGTGAGACGAATTTTGAAAATATATTATGAGGCTTAATAAAAAAAATTCGAAATAATTGATCAATTAAAATTAATCATTGATATTATTTGTTATATTTTTAAATTAAATATTATTTTTGTGCAATTAATAAAAATTAGTGCTGTAAACGTTACCTCAAAAAAGAAACGCGTTACCGTTACTCGTTACATTGGAAAAAAGAACGCGTTACCCTTACTCGTTACCTTTTTAAAAAAGGAACGCGCGTTATTTTTAAAAAAGTAACGTATTACTCGTTACTTAAAAAAATTAAATATTATATACAAAAATATATTTATTTTTTCTTACAATATATAATATAGACAAAACTATAAAAAATAATACATAAAATGATGAGATCTTATTATAAAAAATTTTTAATAACATTTTTTTGTAATAATTTTTTATTTATTTTTAGCAATAATTGATTTTCAAAATTTTCATCAGACAAACAAGAGCGCTTAGTGCTCAACACAGCCTTCGCCGTGCTAAACACACGTTCAATTGGAGCAGAGGATGGGAGGGTGGTATTATATTTAATAAATAAAAATTTTAACTCGGGGAATTCATTAAAAATATTTAAAGAAGTATCTTTATTTTGAAAAAAATTTAATAAAACATCTTCACAAGGATTTTCATTACCTCATCAAAAAATTTTTTATCTTTATCAGAAAATATTTTGGTATTTGTTTTGGATAAGGGAATCAGGTCTGCTCTTTCTCTATCAAGATCTTTTCTCAAAATGGAAATAAGATCTTGCATTCTTTGTTTATTCATCTCTGATTTTATCCAGGGCCAATCTAATTTAAAGAGTGGGTGAATCATTGCTGATAGTATATAGGGTTAAATTTTCTTCATCAGAAGAATCAACTATTATAGAGTTTGGCATATATTCTTAAAATAAATTATAATATAGAATAATAATATTAATATATACTTTGAATTTTGATTGAATATTAGTTAGATTAAAATTTGATTGAAAATAACGAGCGAAAATTTAAATAAGAATGAAAGGAATGGTGGTTGATATGAATTAAAAACTCGGTTTATTATTTATATTAAAAATAAATAAAAGTAATTTTATAGCACAATAAAATATGTTTTATTTATTAATATTTTTTTAAGAAAAAATTTAAAGTAACGAGTAACGTTTTGCGTTACCGTTACCCAAAAAAATGAAACGCGTTACCGTTACTCGTTACTTCTAGAAAAATGTAACGTATGACGTTCCTTTTCGACGTTAGTAACGTCGTTACTTTTTTGACTAATAAAAATGAAGGTTTTATATGTATGTGTTTTTTATTTCAATTATGAAATAAAAAAATATTCTTCCCTATACAATTCGAATATAGGCTTGAATAGAAAAGTGTTCAAACCTAACCGATATTTTTTTTTACGAACCGAACTTAACCGTTATTTTTATCCGAAAGTGATACGAACCGATATTAGTTTCCGTTTGGATCCCTGGTAATAAATATAAAATCTTATCGCGCAATTTATATGGTATTACAGCACGATTATAATCATTATACAATCGTCCAAATTGATAATTCTTTTTGTATTCTTTTATTCATGTCTGCTTTTCCAATGTTTTTCACCCGTTAAATCTTACTTAAATCCTTGTCTCTCAAAGTATTTAATTTAAGATTCTAACAAGTTGAGGGCCTCCCTTTAATATATATTAAAGGGAAATCACTAATACATCCTCTCTATCTATAATTATATTGTCAATTGTTTCAGGATTCATAAAGTCTTATCCTAATCTAGATAAAATATCTGGCAAATAATTTTCTTTCCCTCGCCGATATTTTATTTCCACATTACACTTCCCACAAGTAACAACCAACGTTGTAATCTCGGGGATATCATTAATTCTTTTTTATCTTTTTTAAACAAATGAATCAATGGTTTATGATCAGTATAAATCACAAATTTTTTCGCAATTAAATACTCACGACACTTGGTTAATCCAAAAATAACCGCGATGGCTTCCTGTTCAATAATAGAATACCTAGTTTCCATTTCATGAAAAATTCTTTAAAAAAATTGGTCGCTCTAAACCATCAATTAAATGTAATAACGCGCCTCCGACACCTTATTAGATGCATCTACGGATAAGATTATTTCTAAATTATTATTAAAACACACTAAAATCAGTTCTTCACCAATTTTCTTTTTCAAAATTTTAAAAGTATTTTGTTCAATTTTCCACTCAAAATGAACTCCTTTCTTTAATAATCGTATAATGGAGATGCCACTTTTGCAAAATTCTCCACAAAAAGATGATAATAATTTACCATGCCCAAAAAGACTGCACCTCAACTTTACTACTAGGCTGATACATATTAAATATGTTTTAGATGTTATTCTCTTCAACATCTGATGATGCACCTTCGTATGCGTTAAATCCACAACAGTCAATTGGTCAGATTCCAAAGGAAAAGTTGAGATCAATGAATTATAATTATGACCGGAATAAAAAAATTATGAATCCCGAAATACAAGCATAGCGCAATATAATAGTCGAAGAGTGTGTCAAATGAATTATCCAAGACATGAAGAAATGAAAGATAATATTAATGGAATGAATGATTTTAGATAGTATCAATATATTTTTTTTTATTTTAACAATATATATCCTTGACCCGTTAGGGGTGGACATGTTGTAATTAGTTAAAAATAATGATATACATATATTTTAAATTAAATATCAATCATTTTTATTAGGTAGATAAAAATATATATATTGTTTATAAAAATGATACAAACTTTTTATATTTGACTTTTACTTTTTTAATTTTTTTATTAATTTGAACCAATAAGGAAATAAATATCTTATCGTAAATTCTTAACTTAATCAATAAGGAAAAAAACTA